>NC_057935.1:36924728-38124728 GCF_018555375.3 Anguilla rostrata
TCACAACAGCTGCAGCCCATTATCTAATGATTGGGCCTAATAAACGGGACTGATTGTCAGACCTGGGAGTTGG
The DNA here is from genome assembly GCF_018555375.3 of Anguilla rostrata. Lineage (NCBI taxonomy): Eukaryota > Metazoa > Chordata > Actinopteri > Anguilliformes > Anguillidae > Anguilla > Anguilla rostrata. Next base: position 36,924,802 of record NC_057935.1, read on the forward strand.
GATTTTGGACAATGTGGCTGTGTATGGGGACTTTGCAGCATATGGTGTTTTTGTTTCCTTTAGGACTTTGTGTTTTTGCCCACCTTGTTAGGAAGTTTTGGTTGCCAGGTTTGTCTTTCCTTTGTTTCCAAAGGCTTCTGCTTATTTCCAGTTTCAGGAGTTAATAAATGGCTCCAAGCCAATTACTCTCTTTTGTGTTTCTGTCTGTCCACTATATTATACAGTGGTTACCCCCAGCCCTGTATCACACTGGGAATTAAACTGGTGACCTTTAGGTTGCTTAGCCATTATACTATGCTGCCACAATGCTGTGCTGAAGAAACCACTCATGCAGTTAAGCATGGGTCTCTCTTTGTAATAAAATTCTAAAGAAAACATGCCATATACTGTTGGAAAGCTTGTACTGTCCTCTACATGATAAATTATCAAATCAAATCAAATCAAATCAGAAGAAACTGAAATGAGTTACATTGGCATAAATAGTGTATGGGCTATTTTTGGTGGTGAAAGAATATTTTTATAAACTCCAGATAGACACTATTGTCCAGTGTGTCATGCTTGGGGGGGGGGGGGGGGTAGTTCAAGATGGGACTTGTTAAATTGCTTGTTAAATTGATGACCTACAGTATGTGACAATGGTGGCACTTAAAAACTCCATATTAGGCATAGTTGTTGTGTATCGTCTACTAATAAAGCTAGAATACAGAGTTTGTTGTTTCCACTCACAGTTTGGTTGCAAGAGCACTGAATTTCTGAGTTGAGCATTTTCAGGATGCTGGCGTCCTGGCCACTGGGAGGCACCCACAAAGGAGTTAAACAGACAATATACTCTGAGCCAAGGTGAATATAACCTTGGAATGGCATGTCAAGCTTGAAAGTTGTACTGTGCAAAAATTTACGTGGAAAGAAAATATTAAGTATATAATATTAAGTTTGCAAAAGGAAACTTGTAGCAATGATAGCAATGTTGTGGAAACATCTTGAAAATCATAGCATAATCATATTGCTGGCCCTGCCCACAGATAGACACTCCCACCCCCCTGCTTCTCCACACACCTAATCCTGATAATGCATCAACATTTCTAGCTGTGACTTCCAGGGATTAAAGGGGAAGCAAGATCTCATGACTGAAACTGTGTCCCGATAAAACATTTGTGTTTGTAGTTTTAGTACTATGTACTGTATATGGGAGGAGAGATACATTGCCCCAGGGCAGGTTTATGGGTGAAACATTTTCAGACGCACCCACTCCTTCATTGCATAATAGCCTGATATATATATATATATATATATATATATATATATATATATATATATATAGCATAAAAACCTTTTTGCTATATTTTTTTAAAAGGTATCACCCTTGTTATTAAAGGAAAACGCAAGCATCAAATAACAGAAAGTGCATTTATTTGAATAAAGGGCTTTTGCATGTATCCATGAAGTGGATTCACTACTCTTTTCAGAATATGCTCTCTGCCTCCAAGAGAACTAAAAACGTTTATGTGCAGGGTTATGTCATATGTGCACACATGTGATGCTTGTGCATTGTCCTCAGTCATTTTCTTAATGAAATTCACCAAAGGTGCCATGGCTATGAAGGACAAGCCATGTTCTGCTATAAATGAGCAAATCAAAGCTCATGCGCCCTGTTCTAACACCACAAACTAAACGGCTTTTCGTCAGCCGCCAGCTCCAGTTTCATCAATACAAGCCCATATACTTTTTAAAAAATACTGTTTATCAATTAGGTTTGTCCCATAGTAACAGGTTACAAGGGTTGATTTCCCAAAACCAATAGCTAAGGTTAAGTATGCAGATACATTTTTTGTTTTCTGGCGAGTCTCTTAGTTGCAACATGATACATATAACTGAGCATTTTTGTGGTTATATGCGTGCAGTATTTATTAACGTGGCATTTGAATGACACTGACAACTGGCTTCATGATACCGGTACCTAAATGCACTCATCATATAACGGTATGTCAATTTGCAATTGAAAATCCTGTTTTATAAATGTATGATATCTGTCTTTTGTGAAATTATTGTTAAATTGCCACTATTATAAGTATGTGCTTATTATTATTATCAGCTTGGTAGCTCGCATCACAAGCACAAAATGGTGTTTTTTTTCTGTTTTTTCAATGTGTTCTATTGGCTGAAATAGCATGTACTCACAAGTCACCACAAGGTTCAACGTTCCCCATTCATTGCATTTTATTTTTCATTCCCCAGTCATTCTATGGGAATTTTCCCCAAAACTATTTGGACTTTCAAAAAGCTGTGTACAAGCACAGTGCTCTGAGCCAAGCTGAATATTATAAAGTTGGAATGGCATGTCTAGTTTAAAAACTGTAAGGGGAAGTTTGCAGAAATCTGGGTGGAAGAAAAGAAGAATAAGTATGCAAGGGAACAGGCAGTGGGTTGCTGAAGCAACCACACTGATAGTAAAAAGAAAATCTACAGGGAGAAATCATGTGCAGAAATTACTCAGAAACCATGGAGGAATAAGTAATTTTAGGATCTGTTTTACCTGTCTGTCAGTGAAGGAATATAGCGGATACAGGGGCTTTTGCAGGACAAATTCTTCTCCTGTCTGGTGCCGGCTCTGCCAGGCCTTGGTGTTTCCCATCATTCTCTCTGGGTCTGCCTCTACTACAACTGCAACCTGGAAAAGATGAGAAAGAGGAAATTATGGTATGGCAAAAACTGCCAGTCACACATGCCATAGCTGTGCTGTATCAGCAGGTGGCAGCAATGCTACAGGCTATCTGTGCAACTAGTTTATTATTTTGCTGAAGTTGAGTGATTATGATTATGAGGTTACTACAACTAATACTGCCAATAATAATAATAATAATAATAATAATGACTATGATTTAATTTATGATTGCTACATTATCATTATATCAATGACAGTAATCATAACACTAAGATGTTATTGAAGATCTAGTTGAAGATTTTGATTTATGTTCAGTCAGAATACCTCTCCGGATGATGAAGTGTTTAAATGCAGTACCTGGTTCCTGAGGGCCTCCAGATGTCCCTGTTTCTCCGCCTCCTCCTCCAGTCTCAGGAGTGCTTGTGCCTCCCTTTCCCTCTTTCGCTGCAGCAGGAGCGCTTCCCGAAACTGCACCCTGAGCAAACAGGATCGGGGGAAAGGCCATATGTATAAACCTTCGGCAAATCACTCGCAAGAATAGTGTTAATAAAAAAATTTGGAAAGACTAACAGATTCTTATATGTGGCTTCTAGATAATCTTTATGACTTAGAGTTGTCATGAATTACAGTTGGTGAAATCTATAGTCACACCGGTGTATGACATCTATATTTTAATTAATCAAGAGCCATTTAACTATATACTGTGGCATTTCTATGTGTGTTCATCCACAGTTAACACTTGCATGCCATAATGTCAAAATTGGCCAAAATTGCCTGCGTTATGGTGCTACAATTTACAGATTGGGATGAACCCATATCATTACTGCTGCACAACTTCATCTTTTCTGATATGCTGATGTTTACTTTACCAGCTTCATTGCCATTTCCAGAAAAAAGCAGTTATCATGATTTTCATTTCTCTTGTGAGAGATATTTTTTTTTTGCCATGGATGGCAAAATTGAATCTCAGATTAGATTTGTCAAAAAGAACCTTCAAGATCAAGACATAATCTTTTTCTTTACTCAGAATCATCCTTTTACTCAGCCATTCTGGCAGCTCTTCAAAGAGACCTTGAAAGCACTCGTAAATATTTTGTGTTGCATAAACGTTTCTATACAATGTCCTCCAAAATTATTCACGCTCTCAATAAAGATGAGAAAATAAGGCCATATAAAAGAAACAATATAGGTTATGAGCCATTTTGTGCCCCCTCCCTTCACAAGGAAAACACTACTGAGTCATCTTCTGTAGTTTTTTTATCAGACTGGTGAACATAAATCTTTCAAGGATTTGTGATCTGCCATCTTCAATTCAAACCACAAATTTGAATTTGGATACAAGTCTGGAAACATATGGCCATAGTAAAACAGTGGTCAGTTAACCATTTCTTGGTTGATTTTGAAGTATGCTTGGGAACATTGTCTTGCTGAAAGATCCAGTTTCAGCCTTGTTCAAGCAACCTGGCAGGGGGGATATCAGAATTTATTTATGTTTATTATTGTTATCATTGGTAAGACTACTACTACTACAACTACTACTACTAATTCTACTACTACCATTAGTAATACTACTAATACATTTTTATGAACAGTAGAGGAATGCCACACTGTTTTATCTTGTTATTGCAGACATTCTGGCAACTCTTAAATGCCTGTTAGGTTATGAGTACTTTTAAAGCTTAGTAGCATGTAAACATAGCCCTTATTTTTACTACTAGGAGTAGCAGTAAATTTCCACCGTAATCAGAACGTTCCCTCTATTAAGGGTAAATTTTCTCCTAACAGGAACAGCTTTAGCAATGTCCCCAAACCTGCTCCCAATGTCCTGATAAACAGTGGGCCACAAGCACTGTAAAAAACTGTGGTGCTAGCGTTGCCGCATGTCTGCATGCATTTACACAGAACTGCCACCTCATATACCCCAGCCTTCCCAGATGTAAACTGAATCCAGACATTTTTTTTTTAAATTCTTAAATTATTTTCTGCCCTTTTATTCCACATATACCTCTTGACAGCATTTCATGATTTCTACAAATGTTCTTTCATAGTTTTGCTGCTCTAACTTCAAGGCCACAGTGAATATGGCTTACAGGAGTTATTTTACACATCTCACTAACTTTAGGCCGCATTCACACATTTATGTTATATTTGGCACATATATCAGGCATGGATTGTACATATGTGCAAGTCCGTGAAATGTATACCAGAAAAAATGACTGATGAAATGACCACATATGACACCAGAACAGCCCCGCATGAACCCAGTGAGAACTGAGGACATGACATATACGGTAATGTGTGAGCCAAAAATAACAGACCCCACAAATTTTAGGCTGGTCTCACATGGATATGAGATTGGCTGCTCTTTAAGTGGTGTTACCTCTCCTTGTCTCTTCTTGCTTGCTCAACCATAAGTTCCCTCAGTTCTTCCAGTCGCTCTTGGTCCTTCTTCTCCTGTTCCTCTCTCCTCCTCTGTTTTTCGGTATAGAACTCTTTTACCTGGAGGAAGATGTTGATGTATTTTTCATGAACTAATGACTGCAAATCTCAAAAAAATCTTGAGATCTTGAAATCTGATATTTTTGTAGTGTGCAGTTAGCATTTCTACTTCTTCAACACATCACTAGCACAAAGAGTACTTCAGTAAATTGCTAATATACTACAAATACTGTGCAAGAATAAAACACAGCTACTTATCTGGTTAGCATTGTATCTAACGAATACATCCAGGTATCTAGCAAGCCTACGTAATGTTGCTAAATTACAGCTAGCAGTCCACTCAGACATACACACCTATAAAAGCATACAATTTGGCAGACACTTTAGGCCAAAGCAACTTCAGTGCATTTCACAGGGTAGCAAAAATGCATTGCACTTGTGCCAATGTTACAATGAACTGCCACCATCAAGGTGCATGTCTCAAGACCTGCAAAATAAGAGAGAAGGATTTGTGTAGTGTGAAGTGTAGTCTGAAAAGGTGGGTTCTTAGCCTTTTGCAGAAAACAGGCAGAGAATCTGGCTTCCTGACTGACTTGGGAAGGTCGCTCCACCTTTGGGGGATGAGGACAAAGAAAAGCCAAGGCAGCAAGGAGTGGCCAAAGAGATGGGACAGAAAGTTTGTGAGAGGATGCTGAATGGAGAGGTCTGGTTAGGTTGTGAAAATAGAAATGGCAACACCATTTGTAGCTTTGTAAGGATTAATGAATGGGTATACAGGATCCAATTCCACTATTAACTGCAACATGGCAGGAGAAGCAGAAAGGCCAGTTTGTGGAACCTACTGCCCATAGACAACTTTTACAGAATGATGCAATTTGGGACCAATTCGACTAATCCGATAAACCAACGTGATTAAATTATGAACGTAATTGAACCAGCTAATGGCTATCATGACATCTCAAAAGCTGTTTGAAGCAAAATTTCACAGTGCTAGGCTAAGTATGTTCTAAGTAACTGAGAAAAATCCAAAAACCGTTTTATGACTCTTCCCTAATTTAGCTACAATTTCCTCCCATACAGGCATGCTTTGTAAATATGGCCCTAAGAGTTTTAAATAAAAATGAGAGGGCAGTAATTGTGTACATCTGCTGGGTTCAGAGAGGGTTTGTTGGGGAGATGAGTGACACGGCTCCTCCTAAGTGTATGAAGGACTGAAAGAGAAGCAGTAAATAAGAGCAAAGATGGAAGGAATAGAGTGAAATGCACTAAAGGAAAGCAGAGGGGATAGGGCCAAGGTAACAAGCAGCAGTATGGTTGTGAGATGTTAGATGTTAGGACTTCAGGATGTTAGGGTTTCAGAGTTAGAGAGGGGTGAGAAGGAAGATGGGGAAGTGTGGTGTGTGTGTGCGGGGCAGGGGGGGGGTTAGCAAGTGGAGAGAAGGATATGGAGAAGGAGTTACATAAAACTGACCTTTTCAAAAACAATACAAAATCAGGGAGGGGGGGGGGGTGTTGCAGTGAGGAAAGATGTGAATGTGCAGAACAGTCTGCATCAGTTAGAAGTAGCAGGTTGGTTTCAAGAGTGAAAGAAGCAGACATTAGCAGACTCAAACATAGATGAAATGAAGACCAAGTGGGAGTGGAAGATTGACAGACCACCCAGAATATTCCTCCATTTCCACTCTCCTGCATGTAGTTTGGCTCTATCTGCATATAAGCAGCCAGTCAGCCATGAATTAGGAGGAGGAAGACAAGCTGGTTTCGTAGAGATAGAACACAGTGAGAAACGAGAAGGACAGAGGACAGTGGAGGACATATCCTCAACAGGCAGATGGAAAAATGATCTGGCAGGGGGAAGACATAAGAAAACAACAGAGGACAGGGCAGTGGGAGTGTGGAGACAGGACATAGACCAAGCAGGTGGATGTGGGATGGGGAGTGGGGGATAGACACTAATCTGATTTCAGTTTTTTCTTTTCAGAACTCAGATTATCAGTCAACTGTTAGACAACAGACTACAGTTTCCCAGTTGTAATGTTGATGGAAGAGCTGAGCTTTTTTGTAATTCTTGGCCTACAATTACCCCAAGTACATAGACAGTCAGTCTTGTATCTTGACAGCAGGTCACCACACTAATCTCAGGGGTGTAATTTTAATGCTGGGAGCTAAAGTTCAGTATGGAAACTACATCGCATATCTACAGCAACAAACAGACAGGGAGTAACTATTAATCAAATAATCACCCCTAATTTTGATGTGACAGAGCACCAGTGATCTGTAGAATGTCAACATTATGTGAAAGGGCAGTTCGTGGCGTGCGGACGAGCCATAAACTCATAAACCACAGTCTTCCTCACAGACATTCAGAGCGAGGCAAAGATAAGCAAACACAGTATCATCCTATTGACTCCGACAGCACTAAAATCAGATTGAGCGAGGGAAATAGATTTGTTTGCAAATTAGATAATGTTTCATTGTCAGCAGGAGTATTAGTATATATAATCTATTTTAGCCTAAGCGCTGCCATTAATCTGCCTTCACCTGTATCTCTCCCCCCCCACCCTGCTTTCCTGGCAGACCCACGAGAGCAACTCTTAATTAAACAGTCCAGGAAAGCCGACTGGTCCTGCAACAACTGTGACAACACCAAGAGGGGACCCATCCCCCGATCACGCTCTTCGAGACAAACACAGGAGGACCAGGAGTCGCACCCTCTCTTTATCTCCCCAAATAAACGATTAATCAAGTTAATGTATCCTACCATGCAGAAACCATTCTCAATCCATGCAGTTATTTTAAAACCACTGAGGTCTGGCATTTGGTAAGGGCCCAATCCAAAGTGAACAACCATGACCGTAGGGCCACATCTTACTTTTTCCTATAAAAATATCAATAATAATAATAGAATTAACAACTGCGCATTTCTGCATGTTTGCTTTGCAAGAGATAACTATTTATCATTTTGAAAGAATGGGAACAGAATATGTTGCGCATGCTTAAGTACACTCTATAATGGCCCTATTCCCTATTCTACTTTCATGTAGGATACAGGCACAGATGTCATCATTGATTGACCATTTTCATGACCTTGAGTGATCGACCTTCATTCTTCCATGATATTCTGCACGACCGATCATTTTTCCAAATGATTTTGATTGCCTACTTTACCTAATATAAAAGAGTATAAATTATCCTAGCGTGAGAAAGCCAGATTGTACTCTGATGAATGTATGCAGCTTTGACATGTCAGCCATCTCTCTGTTGGGTATTTTCATGATTTTTTCATGCTTTATTTCACTGCCCCCTCGGTTTTGGATGCCCAGTTGTGAACTTAATGGCCCGTCCCATCTCTGTTGATTCAGGAGGGCGCGCGCTAGCACACCCGCCCACAGAACGGGGCGTGTCCGGCTGCACCTCTCCGTGCTCTGTAAAGCTCCACGCCATAGGGCCGCACAATCACACGGCTGTTCTACACAAATCATGGCCAGAGTCAGGCTATTTAAAGTTGCCCAATGGATATGCAAGTTTAATAAAGGCTTCATAAAACAGGACACTGAAACAGTGCCTTCGTGGTGATTTAGTTGCCTCCAAAGCATATTGTCTCTAAATAATTTAGCTTTACAAAACACTAAACCAAAACAAAGCCGCTGGCTCTGAAAAGTTTTCAGTACTTTGTTAGCGACTGATAGTTCTGGCCCTTTGTGTGGTTGACAATGTCCTTGGTAGTCATGACACAAATGTGATACGTAGCATCGTTATCTCAGGCTGTGGCAGTGCACCTTCACACAGCCTCCTGTACCTCCTTAACTATGCTGAAGGCTGTGCAATATGCATGATATGCACTTGTAATGGGCTCTCTGATCTGTTTAATAATACACCACACAAAATGTCACGTCATCTTAGCTCACTCATGCAGGCATCGTCAAAAAATGTTCGGAGAGAACATATATCTCAAAATAAGAATTCTTTTTCCATTTGGGTTCAAAATATTATATAATCAGAATTTTGTTTTTCAATCATGCTAAATTTATCCGTAAAGCAGTGCGTAAGTATTTGGACAGTGTCATAATTATTGTTTTTCTGGCTCCGTACTCCAGCACATTGGATTTGAAATAAAACAATGAATGTGAGGTTTAAGTGCACACTGTCAGTTTTAATTTAAGGTTATGTGAGGGTACATCCATACTGGGCAAACTGTGTAGGAATTACAGCCCTTTTTATACATTGTTACCCCATTTTAGTGGACTGCACTGTATTTTGTCCCATTCATTGTATAGTGAAGGATGAGATGGAAAAAGGCTCATGCAATAAATAATAAATATGTCAAGAGAGAAAGAGTCTAAAAAGCAATGATGCTGTGTCCATACACAAATATGCAAGAGAACTTGTGGAATATGAAAATAGGTAACCAACACATTCAGTAAAACAGCACTAGGACAGCCTGTGGCTTATCCACTTACTGGTGCCAATTCAGAAGCCAGTGCTTTCATATAAGCTGCCCAATATCAGTTCAATAGCATTAAGCGGATGCACTACTGCATGTATTAACACTTATGTTATGACATAACCAATTTCAAGGTGTCACTGGGCTCTCCTGCAAACGTTTTCCATAGGTTAAAGCTTGGTATTGGCAGCAATATAATGTAACAATGCTTGCAAATCCAAAGTTAAGGGTTCGATTCCCAGGTAGGGCACAGGTGTTGTACCCTTCAGCAAGGTACTTAACCTGAATTGCTTTAGTCAATATTCAGCTGTGTAAGTGGATCATATGTACATACCATAAGCTGTGGATAGGAGTGACTGCTAAATGCTTTCAATTTAAATGTTTAGTAATAAAAATGGCTAATAATGCAAATATTTGCATAAATTCAGGCCTGAAATGGAACATTCAGCAGCTCAAACGATGGGATGTGTATGTGTGCGGAGAGCAGTCTGTGTTTGAGCCGTTACCCTCTCTTTCTGTACAGCCCTCCGGGCCCTGTCTCTCTCCTGCTCCCTCCTCAGCCTGTCTTCCTCTTCCTCCTGTCTCCTGGACGCGATGGCAGCCTCCAGTCTGGCCACTTCCTCCTGCTGGGCACGCCACAGCTGCAGCTGGGGACAAGGGCAGGCGCACAAAGATAGAGGCTTCGTCATCAGCAGTTGTCACTCAGCACCCATCACTCGGCAACGGTACATTCACGGACAGGTTCTGCTTTACAGAGAAGGTTGCGCTGTTATGAACAAGCTGGGTGGAAGAATTCACCACCAATGCAGATGCTGGTTTGACCATGGCTGCAGATGATGTCACAGATACCCACTGTCCTTTTCAAATAGTTGAAAAGAAAGCATCCAGAGCACCTTCATGCGGTCCTGAACAGATCAGATGGAGAGCTAATTGCCCTGATCATATTTTGTTTTTACGAGCCCACACCCTGAGCATAGGCTCCTACTGTTGAGTCTGGTTCCACCCAAGGTTTCTTCCTGCATGCCATTCAGAGAATTATTTGCTTGCCACCGTCACCTCTAGCTTGTGTTGTGGGGGTTTATGCCAGAGTATAATGTGGAACGTACTGTGACAATTTCTTTGTCATATGCACTATATAAATGCAGTTTTATCAATTGATTAATTGAGCTTATTCTTTAATCCTGTATTCCTTTAGCAACCAGAACATATACAAAACATATACAAAAGTGTATTTTAGTCCCACAGGACAGGAGCCCTCTCAAAATAACAAACAGAACTGTGGAGGCCAGATGGCTTTATTCTTGAACTCCCTCCACGTGCCCTCTCAGCACCCTTGAACACACACCTGAGCCTGTTTGCTCTGAAACCCAAAGTCGCACACTCTGGACATATCCATGCTGATGGTAAGCAAGAGAGCGACAGGTTGGTAGAGAATCGGGCTCCCAGGGGACACCCGGAGCACGCACCGGAGGTTTGATTTACAGCTCCATCAGTTCACAGCACCGCACAGCCCTCCCCAAAGAGAGACAGTCCATCACACATTCATACCAGGAACAGAAATCAATCCAAGCTTTGTGCTCAGGGAAAAACAAGCACTGTTTTCTGCCTGTTAAGAGCTTTAACTCAAATTCAGACGCACTGTCAGAGCTCAGCCAAACTCAATACATCACATTGTTTACCTTTGTCAGATTAAGAAGACCAGCTGAGCAGCTGTCTGAAATTAGGGAGCTTGTCCTCTTGAATTTTGGATACTAGAGTTGGTGATTTCTTGCCAGTTGAAATTATACTTCAGTGGGTGCATTGGTAAACCTTATGTAGCAATAAAGCCAACTATATTTGCCAATAATTATTTCTTCTTCAAGTAAACCATTTAAAAACTATTCAGGTATATTAAATGGGGGCAGTGGAGTGGTGCACATGACTAATGTACTGGGTCTTAGTTCATACACTCCCATCGTCTGGAATCAAACACTGACCAAGACAGCACCAACTGAGACTGGCACTCCCATGGGATGGCGATATAATGGTCTGTAATGCCTCCCAGGGAGTCGGCAAGGTCATCACCATCCCACCACGCATCAGCGGCTCTTCTGACCGATCGGGCATCTGCGGTCTGACTGCCAGCCGCACAAGCGACGCACTCCTCCAGGCGAACAACGACTCCGCTGGTTTGCGGAGCAAAAAGAAGGCCCCCAGGCATGCTCTGGATGACACACAAAAATGGCCCTGGTAGTCGGAGAATGGGATGAATGGGATTAGCAACAGGATGGGTTTACTGTTGTGAATAATTCATAAAGCATTCATAACTAGGCAAACATTTTAAAATGAATGTTCAAAGAAATAAAATAGTTCAGGTATGTCAAGCAGAAATGACTGCTGAAAAGACTGAATTATCTGAATTCAGTGATGACTGCAGTTTTGTCAGTGCATAAAAAGTCAGCTGTAACAAGAGGTCGTTGATAAGAAAAATGTAAAAATTCTCATGACATGCAAGTGACCCATCTATTAGGTACAGTCAAAAATCTGTGTAAGAAACTGAAAAAAAAATACATAACTTATAACAGAGATGAGTAACAACCTTGCTTGAAGGTTGCAGACACAGGTGAAACATAAAAATGAACTGCACATTCACCCAGAACTGAACTGATTAGAAACGGTACTTTCACTTTAAAATTATGCTTGTCACAAACTAGATGATGGGGAGCACACCCTGATTATTTATGAAATAGATATTGTTTTCATATTCCTTGTGTTTTGGGCACCCTTCCCATTGACTACCATTTAATAATAAATTCAATTTCTAACTTTTGGTCACATCCCATAATAATCATTGATGTCACTTACATCTGAATAGCTGAATGGACTCTCTCCTCAATTTAAATTCTTCCTGCTACAGTTTCTTATAATTCTCTGGAAATTCTTGATAAGATTTATTAGATTTTTTTTGTAGACTCCAGCAGAGGTAGCAAAAGCGAGGATTCAAGATGTTAGTGAACCTTCTTTCTCTCTTTAAAATTCACAAGTAATGTAATCCCCATAAGAATGTAATTACAGTTCCATTCACATTTAATTTTTTCTTTATTAGCTAGCTAGCCAGTTTAAAATTGCAAAGGTGTCAGCAACACAATCTTGGCCAATTACTTTATATAATCACTTTCCTGCAAAAGACAAACATGACCTAAAATTTGCTCTTTTTTTTCTTCAAAAATATGCTATACATGAAATATCATTATGATGACATTTATGATGACACATGTCACTTTTCTTGTATGCCCCATACATTATAAAATAAATTACCTTTGTACTAGAAGTATTTCAAACAAATACTTTCCAGCTTCCAATGCACAGTCACCAAATCCACTGAGTCACCTTATCTAAACTCATTTCTGATTTCAAACACAGTAATTTCAACTGGCCTTACAGTTCATGTACTATTTAAAGACAAACTCATTATAATCTTTGTTGAAGGAGAAGGTTGCCTACTGGCAAAAGGAAATGGCTGGTAATAGTGCAAACAGACAGTCCTTACAATCGCTTTCTTTTGGTTAATCGGGTTCCACTGGAAATCGCAGCATACTCTCATAAGGTTAGCAGCTTTGTGAAATCCCAGCCTCAGATTTTTATTTCACTGAAATTACTGTGACATTAGAAGTGAGTGACCCTGGGTCTCTTTACCGGGCAGAAAATAGCTTATCTTCGCCATGTCAAAAGGCTTAGCATTCACTCCAGCTTATTAGTAAGTAAGATGCACTGAAATACACAGCAAATAAATTACCTAACTTATTATTGCATGATGAGATAAATTAAAGAGCTGACAAAAACCTGTGATCCATGAACCGATTTGTGGAAGCAGAAGGATGTTCTTTATTACAGTGTCAAATGAGCACAGCCACAAATCTGTTCAGGTTGCTGTGGAGGGAAATGCTGTGGAGTCTCTAGTTTTAAAGTAGCATTACATTATTTAAATTTGAGCACTCATTCAAGGTGACTTGATGTTTTTTAAACATATCATGTAAACAGTTTTTACAGAATCTTAGATTAGATTATGCAGTGTCACATCTGTCATTCTGGTTTTAAAGAACAGTTCCCTCATTCTGGTTTTAAAGTACAGTTCCCTCATAAAGTGAGCATTCTGAACTGAAGTTGTGTAGTTGTTTCAACAGCAAACGTGAGCTGTTGGGGATGGCACATCACTGAAATTTTACTTTTTGCATCAGAAACTCAGAAATGTAATGATTTCACAGTGGATGGCAATTGCTGCTCAACTGGAAAAATGTACACTGCTATGAGAAAAGTCTTACATATTTGTATACTGACCCATCCTTCCATTATATAAACCTGCTTATTCCGGGTCAGGGTTGCGGAGGCTGCTGGAGTCTATCCCAGCATGCATTGAGCGAGAGTCAGGAATACACCCTGGACAGTTTGCCAGTCCATCACAGGGCACACACACCATTCACTCACACACTCAAACCTAGGGGCAATTTAGACTTGCCAATTAACCTAACCTGCATGTCTTTGGACTGTGTGTGGAAACTGGAGCACCTGGAGGAAATCCATGCGGACAAGGGCACAACATGCATGCAAACTCCACACAGATAATGTACCTTTATGAAAGGTCTCATTCAAAAAAGAAATCCTACATTATATACCTTATGTTAAGTGTGCCATATTTTCCAGGACCTGCCAAAAACACCATGGAAGTTGGCAGGACTTCTTACTTTCCAAAATGTCCTATCCCTGGCTCCAACTCACAAAGGTTCAGTTTATGTATAAATCAGAACAGAATTATGAAAATAATCTGACAGACTTCAGTGCTGCAGCACACATGCAGACGAGCAAGAAGCCTGATCAAGCTGAGAGGACTCAATTAAAATCTCTTCAGGGGAAAAAATCCTGCATTCACAGACACATTGATACAAAGCACATAAAAATTTAGCCAGCGCTCATTAAAAAAAGGTATGTTTTGATCAATGCCTATTTCATCTGCAAATTGACAATCTTTTCAGTGGGAGTTACGTAACAGCAGTGAAGAATCACAGCTGGAGAGGGAGGAATTTCTTCAACAGCCTCTGTAACAGCACATGTAATTGCGCAATCAGTCAAGCTGCACACCTTGGCCCAGTAAGGTGACTCCTCATTGAGCGTGATGCAGAGAACCCAGGGGGCTGTAAGCACTATAATCGATGCAAACGCTGGATCTGCGGTTTGCGTGTGTGTATATATGTATGTCTGGGTAAGTGTGTGTATGTGCATCTATGCATGAGTGTGTGTTGATACCCACATGAGTGTGCATCTATTTGTTGTATGGGTAAGAGATTAATCTGCACAGTGAGTACCAAGCTAGATTTGAAATGACACACTGGGCACAGCTCTAAAGCGGCTTTCTGATAGAGGATTACAGATGAGACAGCAGGAGGCGCTTCGCTCAAAAGCATTATTTATAGTGATTATATGCCTGTATGTGATGTATGTGTGTTTCTGTATGTGTACATGTGTATTTATGCATACAACTATGTAAGTGAGGATATCCTTGTGTGTGTATGTGTGAGTACAGATAATATATGTATGTATGAGAGCATACAGTGTATGTGTGTGTGTGTGTGTGTGTGTATATACATGCATATACATGCATTCAAGGAAATGTCAATGTTAATGCGGTTCCTTTCAGCAGGCTGACTGACTTTTTGTGTCTTGTTTGTCTGTCTGGGATAGACAGAATGAATGACTTGCCATTTTTAGAAGCAGTGCTAAAAAATGATGCCAGTAATGAAATCTGTATCTGGAATTGCCAGAGTGTCGCAGAGGACCAGCTGCCTTTCTACATCTGTCACGACCCACCACATCAACAAGCCAAACTTCCCAGAAGCCACTGCTTCCATTGCAACAACTAATTTTTTCCTGATTTCATCTACCTTTTCCAGATCTGATAATGCTTAGCAGGGCAAAGGGGGGAGGGGGGATTCCCTCGAGGGCTGTAATAAGCCCTTCATTATATATTCTACTAAAAAGACTATGCAAGTAATGATTATGCATGAATGCTCATACACAAAGCTACTGCAATACAAACTCATGAACACACAACAGCTGTTCTGTTTGTAACTGAAGAGTTTTGTTCCAAAACGAGATGTCCACCATTTTAAAAAAGTGACACCTACTCTTCATAAAATGATTGGTCTTCTAAAAATATATTACCTATCCTAGGTCATTTATTTACAAAATAATCATGTTTGCAGATTTAATCCTCTTTATTATGGAGATATTGAGTAATGAACTTCAGACAAGGTTATTTTCCCCAAATGGATATATCTTGTTTTGGAACCAACTCTATTTTGTTATTATGCAGATTCCTCTGAAATGCTTTTTGTTCGGTAACAGTTGTGGGGTCGCATGGATTAAAAGGAAAATGTACTGTACACCCCTGGGAGTCCAGGAAGTAATTTGTCAGCATTTTTGTTCTGCAGAGGAATGCTAGGCTAGCTTCCATTTTATGACCTGCTTTCTGTTCATAATTTACATAATTTAAATGGTGAATCTACAATGTATTCACAATCTCCCTTACAGCATATACATATAATGAAATCCCTTTTATAAAATCCAGTTCTTGCTGCTGGGTGGCTAATTTGGTTAAGACACCACTCTGTGGTGAATGGCTGAGCCCCATGGCCTTGGATTCGATTCGGACCATGTCGGTGCCATCTGTGGCCAGTATGGGAGGGTTTTGTTGATTAGGGGTCCATTTTCATTGCTATCTAGTGACCCCTGTTGGTAAAACAGTGCCTGTGGACTACCTGTTATAGCTGCATAGGAAAAGGTCTTCCTCTGACTCTACTCTATGCAAACTTAACTGTAGTCTGCAGTGTGGAAAAAAACTAAACAAATAAGTTATGAACTGTATCAATGAGTATTGAGTATTGCAAAGGACACTCAAAAATCTGGCCCTCAAGGCCAGTAGAACAGCTGGTTTTCTCTCCCGCCTGATGGTCAATTGTCCAATAATGTCACTGATTGGCCTGAGATTAAACTCACCGGGTGTATCCGTTTTAATCACTTCCTGATTAGGGTAGGGGAGAAATTTACTTTTACTTTTATTTTAAGTAATGTTTACATATGGAACCTTCAAAATATCTTTCCATGCCATGTTTTTCCAACAGGGCAGCATATGAATTTTACAAATACTGTAATAACTTATACTTCAGCTATAGCCATTCATGAATTTGTATCATAGCTAAAAGGTTAGAAGTTAGAGGTGAAAATATGTCTTTCCCTTGCTACAAAATCCTCCAAATGTTCAGATGGTGTAAGGTGTAAGGTGGGTTTGCAACTGGTGTCCATTAGCTCTTGTTACTTCTGCCAAGAAGGTTGTGACCTTGCAATGAAAGGTCTAAGTAATGAGTCAAGAACGAGCTGTGCTCAAAGTGTGTGCATCAGTGTCTGCATAAATGTGTCTACTGCTGATAACAAAGCCAAACTTAAAGTTGACTTTTCAATCTCTCAAGTCCATGAAACATCAGTCAATTTACATGAAAAAGCCAGAGCTGGCAACACAATTGTAAACGTGCGATCCTTATGCACAGAATGGGAAAGGAAGCCCATCGTATAATTACAATGTTGAGAGAAATTTGCATAAATCTTAAAGGCACACTGCCTGATTAGTCCATAGACATGCTGTAACCACCCCTCCTTATTGTTGATAAGCCATGGCCAACCCATTTGCACAGCATGTCTGCATTCTGTGCTTGTTTTCCATCTTTCAGATTGCATTTGCAAAGTTCTCTTCCACAAGAACCACTGTGATGCAGTGTTGTACCACGTTTGTCAGCTGTAACAAAACCCTGAAAACTGGATGTCGATGTCAATGGTCTCCAAGCAGAAAATTGGACAGATGTTCTATTTGTTAAATCTTAACGGAACTACCCATTTGTTTTACTCACACATTAAAATGTATGTTTACACATTTTTACACATTTCAGAGTCAACACACAGTACAAATAATCTGTAAAAAAAAAGAAGGAAATAAACATTTGTAGGCCGAAAGCACCACAAAACTCCAAGGCACTTCTTGGAATACAAATTTTCATTTTCTTCTATATGGATGCAAGCCCCACCTCGCATTGAGCACCTCTCCATTTCAACCTTTTTGAAGCCAAGGCAGCATTCTCTTTTCAATATTTTTTGAAAGTATTAGCTTATGTTGCAGCAAATATAAAATTATGCTGCAACATTAACTAATGAAAATTCACTTTTTAATTTACTGGAAAATCTACAGTAAACAGTTTGAGCTGGATATATCATTTTTTATATATTGCAAAGAACTATAGATACATTTCTCTTGTCAAAAATAGCAGCCATAGTTCTCATGGTATGGCAGTAAAATACCCATTATGTTTGGTGCTAACAAAAGGTGTCATATAGGATGGCCGTGTAGCAGAGCTTCACTTGAACTGGTTGTGGGCTCCCAGCTGGGGCACTGCCAATTGTACCATTAAGCAAGGTACTATCAACCTATCAAGCTGTACAAATGTATTATGTGTTAAAACTGCAATCAGTGCGATTTACTCTGAACAAGAGCCTCTGCATCGGTAGGTATGAGGCACCCTTTTCTTTTTGATAATTATAGTGTCAGGCTGCTGTATACCAAAGCTGTAGCATAGATCTTAAAAGGACACCTTCTCTTTCAGCTGGTTGGAGATCTCCTGCTGGTGTCTCCGTTGGCTCTGCAGGGTCAGCTCTTCCTGGTGGGCCACCCGGGCCTCTTCCAGAATCGCCAGAGACTTGATCAGCAGTCCGGCCTGGTCCTGCCACCAACTCTGGAGCACTGCCCGCTGATGGGTCTGAGCAAAGCGGTACTGGTCCCAAGACTGCTCGTGGTCCTTCTGCAATAGAACACATCTCCGTTGGACACACCTGGACCATGAATACAGCCACAAGACTGAAACAGTAACATACCCACATGATTCACAGGGGAACTGTGACACCACCATCTAGTACTCTTTTCTTATGTAAGGTTAATTACTCTAGTATTGTTATAGTACATGTAGTAGCTTTATATCAATGCTGTCTGTATAACTATAGTGCGTTTATACTATATCCATTATGTCTTTTAGTTGTATTATTTGTATTTACATAAAGATGGGTATAAATTTAATTAAATTTAGCATTTTAATGATGCACATAGACTCACTGGTCTGGGAATGTTGCTCAGATAACTCAGATAAAAGATGGATTTAATTACGTTCTCTTACTTTGTAAGTTGATCTGGACATGAGTGTCTGCTAAATGAATGTTACGTAATATAATGTGATACCCACATGGGTCACCACAGGCCAGTAAAATACCCACACAGTTAGCAGTGGAACCGTGACAAAGAGGCACAGTTCACAGCGGACCTACAACACACCCACATTTTTCGCAGTGGACCGGGATCACGCACACTTGGTTTTAAATGGACAGTAACACATTCACGGTTGAACAGTTGCCCGGGTTTCTCGGGATCTCCGCTCCTGACAGTGTTTCCAGCGGCCGCCGCTCCGCGAGCAGGGAGAGTCTGCGGCAATTCATCATCGTGCCACGAATCGCACGGCAGCGGCAGCCATGCATGACTGCTTTAGTGGAGCACAGAGAAATGATATAAATGCACGGACTAATGGCGGCTAACCGACGGCTCGCGGGCATCAGACGGCTGGCTGCTTTTATTGGAATTGAGAGGAGCTGACAGCCCTGGCCATGTAACTCACGTGCCTGAGGCGGAAAGGCAAACCGTGTATATTAACATATATCGTCGTGTGTTTGGGAACGCACAGGTATCATAGCTGCACCTGGTACATTATCGTCCTCTGTGTTTCTATGCCTGTGTGCCTTCCTGTCTGTCTCTTCATTCATGGCTGCATCTATGAGTATCTTGCTTGCATATAAGTGTGCGTGGTGTCTGTCTGCCCGCATACATATTGCATATGCATGCGTGCGTGCCTGTGTCAGAATGTGTTTGTGTTATTGCAGCTTTTCGTGGACAGCCTGGAAGCCATGTGCCACAGTATACTCAGAGCAGTGGCTGAATCCTAGCTTTGGGAGTTTTACTGCAATACTGCATGCAGTCAGCTGCTCCCCTTCAAATAACTCCTGTTACTGAAGGTGAAAACCCTACTGAAAGCAACCTTCTGGCTCCTGAAAACAGACTAAATCACAGGATATTTTATAAATAAGAATTAGGTATGTATTAATCACAATAAAATTAAGGGTCCAAATACTAATTAATATCACACCAGGCAAAGCCACATCTGCACACAGAAACAACCACCCAAAATGTTCTCCTAGAGCCCACTACTAGTAAACATTCCATAGACTTTGTGCAGATGTTTTAGTCATTTCCACATACATTGGGCAGGCACTCTTGTCTAAATGAAGCCATACATTTGCAATTAAACCAAATAAAGAACACTGAGTGAGACTCCTGTGCTGTTTCAAGGCTGAGTCAGCACTGCAAATATGCTGAATGTGGTTACGAACGCTCGACCCAAACATACTGCATATGAAGCAGCTTCTGACTGGTCAGAGTAAAGTATTTGAGTACACACCTAAAAACAAACATTCAACATGTTCCTTTTTTAACAGTTTCCTTTTAGATCAATGACCTATAAGTGTTTGTCAGATAACCACATGCTGCATTTAATTGCATAGTATGTAGCTGGATCAATATATATATATATTGTGACAGGCGGCGGGGAGAGGTGTGGGGATTGGTAGTGGAGGACAGGTACCTGGCAGCACGTTGGCTCCACCCCCGAACCACAGAAGGAGGTCCGGCAATAATCAGACGCACCGGTCGGTCATTACGCACTCACGGCTCGGGGATAAATCGAGAGCCGAAACATGAGGTAATTGCAAAGTACCGTGAGGGAAACGCGTTTGGTGAGAAGAGAAAGAGAGAGCATTGTGAATAATCAATTGAATTACTGTTGTGACCTGGACTGCCTGACTACCCGCTTGTGTATCGACTCGTTCTGTTTGAGAGCCAGGCTTCGGATTTGGACTTTGGATTACGGACATGGAATATGGATACGGATTGTGGAATTGGACTGGTTGCCTGATTTCCCCCCTTCCCCTTTGTGAGTTTCCCCCAATAAACTTTCCTTGTTTAATTGTACTTCGTTTGTGTGTTTTAGTTATTCAACTTGTGACATGGAAACCCCACACCTCTGGTTCTGCTACAATATATATATATATATATATATATATATATATATACACGTACAGTATCTAACAAAACATTGAGATTTTCCTCCCTTATCTCCCATTTTGAATCACAAATTGTACTATACTTTCACATGACCACAATGCCACTAAAAACCAAGCTAGGAGCATTGTTCAGAAGAGAGGAGCTGTCTCATAGCATAACTCATAAACTGCAGCTGTCAGTTGAGCAACTGGATAACATTTGTGCAAGAGGGCAGAGCCCTGGATGACTTAAGCCCAGCCCCCACCCTGGTGGAACAAAGCTTACTGTGTCCAACTGCTGTGGACTCCCAGTCAATGTTAACTAACAGCACAGCCCAATCTCAATCTAGCAATGTCCAGGCGAAAGGCCTCTGTGTGCACTCTCACCAAGTGCCATTACCAAGTCAGCCCTCCATATGTGACATGTTCAACAGTTTTGAGAGGTTCACATTTATTTCTTCAATGGGAAGATTGTGGAAGGAAGTCTGATTCATTTGATAGAAGCTTTTATTTGACATTTCTTTTCATGTATGTGCAGTTTTACCTGACTCCCAGGGTTAACAGCTTGAGAAATCAAGTCAAAAGTGCCAGAACAGCCTTTTCATGCTGTTTCTCTGACAGGATGTGTATAAAAGGTGACAAACTCAAGGACTCAACAAGAAATCCTGTGCAATAAAAATCAGTATTTTTTCATTGGTATATAATGAAGAACAACAGTGAACAAATACGGTGATATTAAGCACTTATCTATTGAGATTTTGAATTAGTTGTTTTTTATTATGAAAAAATACATTAATAGTGCTCAGAGCAGGAGGATTTGGTATTGGTCAATAAGAACATGTTTCTTACATCATCAACAAGGTGATTTATTATTTTTTTATTGAAAAATGTGATGTGACGGGAATATGGCTCATTGTACAAATATGTTAATGTGTCTGATTAATGTTTTATTAGTACTGAACGTACCATAGGGACTGAACAGGCATCATGACTTGCTGTATAAGTGGCTGCATGGGAACCCTGGATGAAAAATATAATATAGCTGTGCAGAGGAACACGCTTGCTGAGACGTAAATCTACTGCCAATGCTATGCTGTGCCACCAAGCGAGTTATCTAACCTGACATTGGAAATGTGGAAATGTGTAGGTTTCATGACAAGCTGAGTTGCCAGATATCAATGGCTTATTTTTCGCTTTATACATTTGGAAAATAGACTCAAAAGAGCCTTAAAAAAAGCCTGAGCTATTACTTTTAATTGAGATGATACCATTTTTAAGGCCCTTTTGAATCTTAAAACAATCATTTCTTTTTAAAGAAAACTGAGAAATAAACATGAATTGAAAAAACAAATGAATTAAGTGTTACTTTCAATTTAACTTTTTGACAGTTATTAACTAACTTATACAAGAAAGTACCTTATTGAACACTAGTGGCACTTATAGGTAAGGATGAGGCAACTGTTAAATTAAAGGGAAGCTTTAATAAGAGAATTTTGTCAAATGAGCAATTGCATTAAACTAAGCTACCATGTTTATTTTTATATTCTCCTTTACTGTCTCACAAAAATCAACTCTTTTACTTTCTATGGAACAATAATCCATCTCTGAGACTATGCCTCCAGTAATAATAAATAGGAGTTGAATGATCACAGAATCCCACAAAAGTGATTAAGAGAAGACAAAATTCCACAGTGGTTTCATAAACTCATTAAGCAGAGTATAACAGATAGGTCCCCTGCCAGTTATGTAACAAAACCTACCCAAGTTTCCATAAGGGAATGATCGGCCGTTTGAGAAATAACCACATACCTTTGGGCTGTGCTATTGACATTTTGGCACCTAGATGGGACAATCAACAGATAGCTTACATAAGCACCATGGGGGTGTATGGGAGATGTATGCAGCTTTAAATGATGAAGGAAGTCACAGCGTATTGTGAGCATGTGTGTGGTAAATGGTAAATGGACTGCATTTATATAGCGCTTTTATCCAAAGCGCTTTACAATTGATGCCTCTCATTCGCCAGAGCAGTTAGGGGTTAGGGGTTAGGTGTCTTGCTCAAGGACACTTCGACACGCCCAGGGCGGGGTTTGAACCGGCAACCCTCCGACTGCCAGACAATTGGTCTTACCTCCTGAGCTATGTCGCCCCATGTGTGCGCAGAGCATGACAGCAATGCAGTGAAAAACTGAAAATTATAACCTACCGCCCAATGAAGCTGACAGATTGTACAGAGATCACTGAACATTCTGTTCATAAGGTTTCAAATACTAAAGTGACGCCATATGGTTTAAGCCCTGCTTAGGATTGTACTATTTATACACATTAGCTGTACGTCTGAAATCACGTAAAGACTAAATGAGTGTTTCAGTCTATTTTAGAATAATATGATGGTTGTTCCCCTACAAAATCATTGCTTTATACATATACAGACTTAGAAAAGAATGGCTTTTAAATTATCATTACTGAGATGTATATGTGTTTTCCATTAGGACTGGATTGTAGCCCGAGAGTCAAAATGCACCACCGTCTGTTTTCATCTAAAAGGCATACCCTTATTAGCTCAAACAAATATTATTCTGCCAGAGTGCTATTTGGAAAGCTTTGATGTTCCTGTCACAAATAAACCAATATTCTTGCAAATACAAACATTCTTTTTATATTAATAATGGCCTCTATCTCAGGCCAGTGCATAGGGTAATGACAACGATATGCAGCTAGAAAGTGAGTAAAAGAAACATCTTTTGTTGCTCAGGGCTTCTTCGTAGGAAATGGAAAAAAAAGACACTGAAACAGAATCAGTGGAAATGACGGAATGGTTTGTGCTAACGCTGAGGGCTGAATGTTCCATCAAGTGCAGCACCCAGCTGGAAATGACACAGAGACAAGTCTTGGAGAGGGAGAGTTGTACTCTGGCGGTCGTCATGGTGACGGGAGAGCTGCAGGTAGAAAGAGGCAGCAGAGGAAGGGAGCAGGGACAGCCATGTCCACAGAGGTGACAATGCACATCTCAGAGCCTGTCAAGCACATCATCCTCTCCTCTGCAGCTACACCGGATCTACAGCACAGCCTTATGAGAGCACCGACATGGACCGGAGAGAGATACAGACACACCGATCAGGAAAAGAGCAGAACCATCAACCAAGGAGATATAGAACCACTGACCAATGAAATATAGAGACACTGACCAAGCAGATACAAAGACACTGACCAAGGAGATATAAATCCACTGACCATGGAGATATAGATCCACTGACCAGGGAGATATAGAAATACTGACCAATGAGATATTGAGACACTGACCAGTGAGATATAGAGACAATGACCAGGGAGATAAGGAGACACTGACCAAGGAGATATAGATCCACTGACCAAGGACATATAGAGACACAGACCAGGGAGAATTGGAGACACTGACCAAGGAGATATAGATCCACAGACCAGGGATATATGGAGACACTGACCAAGTAGATATAGATCCACTGACCAGGGAGATATAGAAATACTGACCAGGGAAATATAAAGACACTGACCAGGGAGAAGTAGAGGCACTGATCATCAAGAAAAGCACACAAACTGACCAGCTCCTGTCTTAATCTGTGAGGGAGAAGTCTCTGTAACATGTCCATGGAGAGAGTTCGGTAGTTGTTCAGGTCATGTGGGTACTGACTCATGACCATCTGAAACACCATGTGATCCTCTTCTGGCCAACCACAGTATCTGAAAAAGGGGAGAGGTGGGGTGATGAGGGAAACATCTTTTGTTATCTGCATCTCCAGTAGATCAATGAGAAAACATAATTGTTCAGATGGTGATACATC
This sequence comes from Anguilla rostrata, assembly GCF_018555375.3. Classification (NCBI taxonomy): domain Eukaryota; kingdom Metazoa; phylum Chordata; class Actinopteri; order Anguilliformes; family Anguillidae; genus Anguilla; species Anguilla rostrata. The sequence goes on from NC_057935.1 coordinate 36,949,382, forward strand.
CATGTGAAAAAGTATTGTGGGATTCATTCTAGACTCTTGACTAATTATCTTTTATAACCTATTTATAACCTCTTATTTTCTCCCAGGATTGCTGAATAACATTCATGCCAAGCTCATGGCTGCAGTCCACTCTGTAATTCAGGAGAGTGCAGAGGTGCACAAGCTCTACTTCGAAACACATGACGTCAGCCACTGCTTCTTTTCACCCGGTTCATAAGTTATCCTCACACACACTGATCTGAGGAGGACTATATATGCAGCATGTGCAGCCAGACTGTGGTTATTCGAATGACCACAGGAGAGCTGGTGCACAGAGGTTGGGACGTCCCACCGACAGTACATCCAATTATGCATCATCCTGCAAGGCTGCCAGTCACAGTTAGCATGGTCAATACCAGACTTTGAGGTCCATCCAGGCACCAGAACTTTGCCTCAATGGGATGACCCCTTAATCCCCCGTGCCCAGCACCCCAGCAAAACAAATAATACAAATGTTTAAGTAAATTCAGGGATGAACTAAACATTCAACAGCAGATATTATAGACAATACAAGGGTATTTTTCATAGAACAGTCCTTGACACCGTTTGAAAAGTCTGCTGAAGGACCAAATACATTTACATTAAGGTGGAACTGCATTGCAATGCTTACTGTACCAATTATTTTCTGGTGACCAGCTTCAGTATAAAATACATTGGGGTCTGGGTAAAAAATGAAAACAGTTCTGTTGAGCATCTACTTGAGGTGATTACCAAGGCAAATCTAGATTATAACATTTAAATGCAATCAGCTCCCTGTTGCTTCTGAAGTAACCCATTAAACCAATGGCCTCCCAGAGGAGAGAAATCACTGTGGAATAGATCTAAGGTTTTATGCTTACTCTCCATTTCCCAAACCACCAGTGTTTGGCAGAGGACTGGATCTGCTCTATTTTAATTGAGTTTGAAAGTGATAAGAAATCTAAAGGCAGAAATTGTCTGCTTCACTCATTTCAGAGAATATTATTACATTATATTCAGCTTAGCTTTGGTATGAGGTGCACCAGTGTTTCCCAGTCTGAAGTGGAACATGGAAAGGCAGTTCCATAGGGAAAAATATATATTTTGAAACCCGAAACTGAAATTAAATTCCAGCAGGTCAAAGAGAACAGTTTTGGGCTAGGTTTTGCTTGGTGAGTTGCCTTTTCAGTACGAGTCCCCCCAGTTCACACAACATTATATATCATTCTGAAGACAGGGAAATAGGTTTCTACTCCTATCTTCACAATCCTAGGTCTATAAACAAGAGTAAATCCAACTTTATACAAGCTTATTCTTTGGCAAGGAACAGATGTTAACAGTGATAGTATCAAAAGTGGAGTACAGTGTTTTCTGACTCAAACAGTGGCCTGTCTAACTGTGCCTTTTAAAACTTGAGCCAAACCATGCACTAGGGAATTTACTCGGAATAAATCAAAATAAGTGGATTAAGAACATTCTGGGCTCTGTTTATGGCCTGATGCAAAGCAGCATGAAGCCTGAATGCAAGCTAATTTGTATTTTTGTCAGGTACACAAATGAAATGACATTCTACTGCTGAAGTTTGATATTTCCCCATCTAAAGTGCACATGGAAACAGTGGCAGAGGTGTGTTTATTAAAATTTCCTGGCAAAGTGATAGTTTCACCAATTTTCACTTTACCCTAACAACTTTTCCTTTCTTTCTTTCTTTCTTTCTGGAAAGAAAACTGTCAGTCATAAGTAAAAATCAAAATAAAATAAAATTTCTAACCTGCCTATTTCCTGCAGGCATTTTCTGATAGTCAGTAGTTTTGACTCATATTTCTCACTGAGGGCATGAAACTCCTGGAGGAGTGAAGACTTCAAATCAGGGTAGGGACACCAGGCACTCATGATCTCCTCTGGAACCTGTGTCAAATCTCCCAACATCTCTTGTGCAGAAGAGAAACACTCCTGTAAAGGTAAAGGTATATACATTTAAAATGTTTACTTAATAACATCAAATCTTGTTAAAACATAACTGTAACTGGCCTTGTCTGTTTTCCTACCTCAATTCCTAATGCAAAGATCTCCTGTTCCAGTGACAAACATTCAGAATGTAGCTTTTCTGCAATTGCTTCTTGCTGGTCCTTCACAGAATGCACCTGAATAAACAACGAAAATCTTCAGAAAACAGGTACAAACAGAATAAACGAAAGCCATGTGCCCTACCAAAGTAAGAACACAACATGTGGTTTTTGCAGATACATAGGAACTAAAGTCTTAAAACCTCTGAACCCAACTCAGGTTAACAGTCCCACAGGTCTGCCTGGTACCCTGAGATTCAGAACTCGTGAACGGATGTATTGTAGTACTGCTGCATGAGGAAAGAGAGTACTCGGCATGCATAATAATTTTTGCATGTAAGAGGAAACCAGTCATGTCGTCATCACCATATTCGAGTTCAAGGATGACCTGGGGCCAGACAGAAGAGCCATGCTATCCCTATAATTTTCATACAACATTTCATGGGCATCGTTAATTTCAGTGCACAGTGAGAAATGCACCTAGTGTCTTGGAAGGCACATATTCCGGGGCATTGGTCTTGGCCCTGAGAGCAATAATGCATCCTCCAATACAACACTAATAGCACTTCTCCTTCTTTAGCAGGGCCGAACTGTGAGGTTCTGCAATTTGTCCAGATAATTGTTGGTCTCCTCTACCAAGACCACTAATTTCTCTTCATAAAAAAATAGTTTTTTTCTCACAATCAAAACATCTCACAAATATTTTATTGCATCCCTGATGCTAATTAGTGCATAGCATATCTGTCTCGAAATATATGGCCACCACATTCTGCATTATGGTATTGATATACAGTGCCAAAAGAGTTGCTCACAATCAGTGTTATTATTAAAGACAATGTGCAATCAAAATAATAGTTATATTACAAATAAGAAACAAAGAAACTAAATAATATGTGTAGCAATAATAAGGGTGTGCAATCATCCCACAGGGCAGAGTGAAACAAAATCAATCAATCCAGGCAGTCCTTTAAAATGTTTATTAGGGGAATTTAACAAAAGGTGGGGGTGGAGAGAGGGAAAACTATAGAATACTGTCCAGGGCCCAGTGTGCAGTCTTGTGTGCTACATTCCAGAAGCTATTACCCAAGCATCAATGTAGCCCACATTACAGCCAGACATTCTTTTCCTACGGTGGAATATTTCTGTTCCTGAAGGAAGTTAATTACTGCTAATGACCAACACTAGGTGTTCCGAGATGGACAGGACCCACACCTGTTTCTGGTGCCTCGGACTCGAAAGTATAAAGCCTCCTTTGCAAAGTGTACTCTGGGCTGACTAACATGGGTCCCACCCGCAGCTCTGCCTTGAGGTCCTGAAAGACCTTCTTAGTTCCTGTGGTCCACCCCATAATGCTGGACAGATGGGCCTTTGTCAAGTCTGTCAGGGGATTTCTAAAAATGTGGTATTAACCGTCTGTAATAGCTTGTCAAACCAATGACTGTATCTTTGTTGTGAAAAGGGACCATTTGTGACAACCGCATCATATCTCTTCTTCTGTGGTCACATCACCCTGCCCTAAATAATCCTCCACAAGCCTTTTCATGCCTGACCAGTGGAATCACACATGGATGCAGTCCAGGGTCTTCTTCATTCCAAGGTGAGCAGCCATCAAGTGAGTGTGTGCCAGCTGAAAGACATTCTGTCTAGACGCCAACAGCAACTGTTTCACTTCCTAATCTCTTAGGTCCACTTGATAGAGGAGCTGATTATGAAAAGCAAATTGTGAGTAGTTAACTTCACTTACTCCTTCCACTGGACAGCAATCAAAAATCATCGGGTGAAGGGCTGAGGCAAGGTTTGGGTTTTCTAATTGGGCCGTACTGAACTGGCCTATCAGCAATGCACAAGAGAATATGTTCTTCAGTGTGCAGTCGACTACTCCCTGTTGCTGTTGATTGTTCTCTTGATCTTGATTTTCACTCCATGGCGGCATCTGAAGGCAGATTGAGAAGCCAGCAACAGGGAGAACCTGGAGACCACACATCTGAGGAACAGAGGTGAGTGAGTGAAGTCCTTTTTCCAAATCACTCGTGCTGGTTTCTTCCTCGGATATTGCAGGTGAGACCCCAGAAGTGTCCAAAGAGGGGGCAGTCTTGCCCCACCAAGACAGGCACAGGTAGGTGGGGGGACAACAGTAGCAGCCGGGCTGTACTCTCCATTCAGTTTTAAGCAATGCTAAGGTGGTAATTAGGCATCTGTGCTACCATGCACACAAGATACAGAACCCCTTTCTGTAGTTCTTCTCATAGGAAGAACAAGGCTAAATAAGGGACAGCAATTACCAGAATCCAGCAGCACAGACGCAATATGGTCGTTGACCTGCACAGCCATTTTCAGCGGCTGGCTCCCTTCATGGGTCTAACAGGAGGTAAGAGGCTCCATGGTTTCCTCATGCTGGTTGTCTGTCGATGATGCAGTCAGCGTGGGTTTCACTCGCTCCAGGCAAATCAAAGAAACTGCCACATTCATAGCAGCAAAATGGGTCACATGTCCACCAGAAGCCTCTTCCCTGTTAACAGCAGTCATTTATACAAGTGTAAGACTGGCATATCTTTATATAAAGCCTGGCTTCCATCATTGCATCCACTGCCTTTTTGATTAAATCACAAATAAGATATTTAATGGTCAATATAAAATCCTCCAGCAATGAGTTGTTTTTTTTTGCTTTCAGATTAAAAAGTCAGAATTCAAAATCTCAACATAAATGCAAGTGCTAACTATCATGGCATTTATTATATTTGGTTCTTAATTTCTTACATGATTATTAAAATAACGATTTGGATTGCGCAGTCTTTAATGAGTGAATAATGATTTTTATGTCAAGGTTAGCTGCCCTCTCCAGCGAACCCTCAAAATGATAAATCCCCCAGAGTAAAAAATATCCTGCTCTCTGCTGCCTCCCTGTCACAACAATGTATTTTTAACAACTCTGTCTCCTCAATGCAGAGCCTTCTAACTGGTTTTGAAGAGCTTGTGAGGACTCCTGCAACCTCGACCGCCTCCCTGCCAAGCACATCTTCTTAATAACTCCTGTTGTCATACGTTCCTCTCACACAGAGATGAGCCACCTATAGATAACCCCTAATCAGGGGAGCTAGTGAGGCCTCTCACATGCCTACTGGGTTAGAGCCACATGTAAAGAAAAACAGTTTTTTTGAAAAAAGATTTTTGTTCTTAGGCGTAAAATGAGAATCAAATTTGCATCACTCCTGGAATTTTCAAGCACCTATTTCCTACTCTGAGATGAATAGAGACCCTGAACAATGTAAGCACTACATAACACTGGATTACAGTTGCTGCTCTTCTATTCATATCACAAGTGCCATTACCATGGCTATTCTGACTTCAATGTCCTGCTAATGCCATGCGATTTTGTCATTCTGTTGCTGCAACTTTTGATATGAGTGTGTTTTAAGCCTTTTGTGGAATATCTATTTATGAAGAAGGAAAATGATGTTTCTCAGTGACTATTATTTCATAAGACATTTTTACATTTATATTTTAGGCATTCAGCAGAAACCCTCCAGTGTGACTTGACATGAAAGAGAACTCCATTTTTCTGCCCTGCGACAATTGTCCTTATATATCATGCCTTTAGGCATGCAAAAACAGCACATCAAAGAGGAAAAGACATATCAATATGAAAGCAAAGTAAGAACGAGCCATCTTATCTGGACGGGTGGGCGATTCTCCGTGTAGATTAATCTTAAATATGATTCCTGCATCTTGAATTTCATATTCTTATCACTAAAGGCTCTTCTGTGACATATTCCATTTAATCAGAATTCTTCCAACACATGGATTACAACAGTGTAGTGTGTATGCAAACAGTACATACATTTGTACTGCTCTGGCAGTGGGTTGTAGCCTGTACATAATCCCATTCTATTTTTTTTAATTTAAAACCACATAAATGTCACACATCCGGGCATAATGATTTTATATATATATAATTTACATATATATGCTTTCAAGATACTACAGCATGTACTGTCTAAATATGCAAATATATTTATTTCTATTGCATGTAGAACAAAAATCCTGGAGATTTCCACAAAAAAATAAATAAATGGGAATTAATATTACAGAGGCGACAAAGTGGGCATAATCTCCCACGCCATTATTGCATTTTGTAAAAATAGGCCTAATACTTATTAATTAAATGTGAGACAGAGTATTTGAAATGGGCAATTACAGGTCCATGCACTTCAGTTTTTCACAGCGGAACGAAATTACATAAAATTAATTTCTGCAAAGAACCCTCTTTGATACATAAATGCAGATACATAAAAGGTATTATTAATAATTATTGATGTGAGCAGCATTCTCTGACCCAATGAGTCATTATGTACCTAAGGCATCTAATCAATCTAATACCATTGTGCCTTATCTTTCATGCTGATGAACACAATAAATAAAATGTAACCATCTTTTAATTCCCATTCATTTTTACAAACAATGTATGTCCTTGTATTTCCAAAAACGTTTTTTTTTAAATCAGTGATCAATTTGTAATGGTATTAATTCAAGACATTTGGCTGTAACACATAAACCCACTGACAAAATAACTATAACACATGTAATCAAGTTTTGCAATTTACAAAATTCACTGAGATTTTGAGTTCACTAGGATTACTTTTAAATGTATTTGCTTGAAGAAAAGGGAAACTGTCATTAATGGTGCATTCAAACTTAACAATAGTCCATGAACTGTACAGTAAAAGTTACATAATTAATCTACTTGTTTAAATTTGAAACTCACAGTTAAAGGACACGGCGGATTGTTGTGAGGCTGAATGGAGGCCTACATAATCTACTATCGTTGTGCTGCAGCTCACAGTTTGAGGGACATGAATTGATTGAATGGATGCGTGGCAGGCACAGAAATACTAGCGGGAGGACGGGTGAGAGATAAGCTAGGGGCACAAACTGAACAGAAGAAGGGTTGTGTTAATATACACAACCCTTCTTATAATATAATATTGTCCATCGTCACAGACATTTCTATAACACTCTCCTTCTCACAATTTCCTTCAACTTAGAAATGAGTTGTGAGGGAACAAGCCAGTGAATCACGATTTAATGAATTTTATTTATTTTTTATTTATTGCACATCCAGTTTCTATTCTGAGGATGTCTAACAAAAGGAGGCTTCGTGCTGACTTGTGAGAAACACAGTCATTCCTCTGTGGGTGCTATTCATAAAAATGGCTGGTAGTTGTAACGGTATCGACCCATCAAGGTAACAAAGTGGGATTAGGGTTCAATTCAGAAAAGTAAAGTCAAGTGCCAATTGTTGTGTCCTTGGCTATTTTCGAATTGCAGTTCAGGGTATTTAAGCTTAAGAGAGTCACTGAAAAGTCATCTGGAAGTTTTTAGATGTTCATTTTTTGTAATGACACGCACTGCTGAGGGCAAAGGCCTTATTTTTGCTGCGCAACATTATGGTCTATCATCTGTGGAACCCAGTTTATATCTGCCTGTCTTTTATTGTTTTGAAATCAATCAAGCAGCTGTACTGAATCCCAGTCAGAGATCTGCAGGTAAGGACATTTTCAAATAGACCTGGCAACCCTGGTCCTTACCTCCTGCAGTACGGAATCCCAGTCAGAGATCCGCAGGTAAAGACATTTTTAAATATACCTGGCAATCCTGATCATTACCTCCAGGAGTACTGAATCCCATTTAGAGATCTACAGGTAAGGACATTTTTAAATACACCTGGCAACCCTGGTCCTTACCTCCTGCAGTACTGAATCCCAGTCAGAGATCTGTGAGTGAATGGAATGTTGTGATGTGTGCTGTCGCACTTCAGCCAGCCTATATTGCAGGTCCTCCTTTAATTGCCAGATGGGCTTTACTGTAGCATCTCTGAATCCCTCCCGCTCCCGCTCCAGGATCAGCCCTGGGACACATAGAATTTAAATTTTTATTAGTCATTTCTTTTGTGGATGCTCTTATCCAGACCATATTACAGGGCTATTATGGTATGCATGCAATGCATCAAAACTCTGAATGGTTGCAACCACAAGGGCACAGCCACTGAATTGTAAGCTACTCTTTAACACGGTGAAGCGTCAGACACAGCACTGTGTTTTCAATATACACAAAGCAACACAGGTGGCAAGATTTGATGAAGGGAAGCTATACCGTAGTCTCGCATCTGTGATATGAAGCTATTTCCATTTTTCTCCAGAAAACTCACAAGGTCCGCTTCTGCCGTTTCCCTGGATCAAAGGAAAAAACATCAGAAAAATGTACACATTCCAACTCTCGACATTTTGATTTATGGATACGCTTTAAAATCGAATGAAGCTACAACAGTAGGCAAACTTTTTTTTTACTGGTTCTCTCTCTCACTCTGGCTAAAATATTCCCCAGTTCTGGCACCTTCGCAAGGCATTTGCTGTAGGCCCAAGCGCTTGTGTACGTCATTAACCTTGGAGCACTCAGGTACGTTCATTACCCAGGGAGCAGGGATATGTCCTGCAGCTAATGCTGTCCTTTTCGCACACTGCACTGAATGCAGAATAGCCTCCCCAGCAGGACCACAGTCTGATGAGTCTGCTGGATAACAGAACTGCAATGCCATGGCAAGCAGCGATGTCGCGGCTCCGCCTCCACGGGCAGGAAAAATAATGGGGAGGTGAGGGAATGCAACCCAACACTTCATTTATACAGTACTACACTTACATGCCACACGGTATGCCTCATATCTGCTTCATATTCAGTGAATGGCCCATTATATTCTGCTATATTCTTATTATCTTCTGCACTTCTAGAATAGAAAATGGCTGTCAAAGTCAAACCCATTCAAGGTGCTTTTAAAAGTTTGTTGCTATCAGCAACTCTCTGATCACATGATTATAAATGATATGTTGGATGATGATGATAGACACTTTTATTTGTCCCCGTGGGGAAATTGGTTTGCAGCATAATCACAAGGAATTTCATCATAACATCAACACAAAAAACACTAATAGACATACTCATACACATACTTCACACATTGCAATAAATTAGGTGCAAAATTTAAAATTTTATATTTTAAAAATAGAAATAAAAATAAATAGTTAAGATGGGGGTAGGAAGGAGTGGTCAAAGTGCATGGGGGATAAAGTGCTAGTGCATTACCCATTTAGAAGCTTAATGGCCTGTGGAACAAATGAGAACTTGGATCTATTTTTAGTAAATAGAGGGGGGCGATATAGTCGCCCAGATGGCAACAATTCAAATGAGGAGGCAAGGGGGTGCCTCTGATCACCCACAATGTTGTTTGCCTTATTCACCAAAATATAAACATGGATTTTGTCTGGGACTGTGCAGGAGTATGAGGTAATGTCAGAAGCCTTACCCAGCCTTCATTAATTTGGCCTGCTCCCGGATCCACACCTCCCTGTGTTGCCTCAAGAGTGTGTTCTCCCTGGTCCTCTGTGCCACTTGCTGGGTCTTCTGAATCTGGAACAAGGCTTCACCTCAGTTCAATATGCTACTAAACTCTCATTTAGTGCAATACATGGGGGGAACTGCAAACATTACATCACACAACCAGAATCTGTCCATATCCTAGACTACCTAGTTAGCAGCCAAATCTCCCTGTACCTTTCACCTGGCATGTGGCTGGAGCTAATTGGGGCTTGGCTTGGCTAGACCTTGGATGGTAAGACCTGGTTGCTGATGGCAGTGGTGTGGGTCAGCCAATAGGGGGTAGTCTTCACTGTGGATCAAGCAGAAAAGCCAATGCCTCAGTGCAGTAATGGAGAAACTGTGCTAAAGGAAACATCTTTTGAATCTGACGTTAAACTGAAGCCCTGACTCACTGCGATCATTAGATGTCTGTGACACTCTTCTGAAATGAAAAACATTTGAATAATCCATCTTCACTAGTGGTTCTCAACATCCGCCCGATTTGCAGACTAGTCCCTGCAATAGCCATTTATAATATTTGTTTATAAAATTTTATATGTATCTGCAATGAATAAGCATTGCCCTGATTCTGCCCTGATATTCACAAACTCAAGATGAGTGCCCTAGCTGAAAGACAAAAAAAACAACGACAGTGATATTGCCTGATTGCCTGGTTATTACATCACACACCACATCAAACATTTACAAAATGAGAACCACTGAATGATTATAAACAATATGATTGGTACAAAATATAATTCAATATAATGCAATATAATTCCTGGCTACATTCTGATTGGCTAGAGATCAGTCAAACTGAAATTTATTAAAAATCACAGTATAAATTAACCCTCACACAAAACTGTATAAAGCATGAGGGATTTTGCAAGTGAAGGACAGTGGGACACCATAAAGAATAACTCTGCAGTGCTGGTGTTTAATCCATCTATGATATTTCTGCTGAAGGACTCCCAGTTTGTAGGGACTGAAGCAAAATGTACTGAACACTTGAAGGTAAAACACACTGTCACATTGAAACAAGAAACTGGAACATGGGTAACACGTAGTGAACACATTTCCCATGGGAATAAAGAAAGGGGAGCGCAATTTCAATCTGCAGTTTTGTTACAGAGCATGCATTCACTGCAGGAATTGATTTCCACATCCCCCAAGTAAGACACTGCATTGCTCCATACCACGGTGGACCTACAGAGGTAACCACGGCAGATAATTAGACTGTAATAAACAAGAAATGTAATTTACACACTGACAAACAGAGCAGCTTTTATAAATTGTACTTAAATATATCATTTGACTTGCGGCATGACAACAAAATAGATTTCAATTAAGTGCTTGGCTCAAAGCACAGCTGGCAATTTCTCAACTCTTGAGTAACTCATGGGCACAATCATTAGCTTTCTCGCCTTAACTTAATGACTCCAGTGTTAACAGTAAAATTTGGGTTGTAATAAATGTCAGGTCGCTGACCATACAGTTTACGCACGTTTAAATTTCCATTTAAAAAACAACATTCCACAAAATGTGTTGAGAACGTGGGATCACACACACACACACACACAGCAATATATATATATATATATAATATTGTTCATAAAAGTGTACCAAAGAACTGTACAAAATAAATATATAATAACTAGTTTTGAGATCTACTGCAATGTTCCAACATGAGGAATGCTTGTAATATTACTGCATAATTAATGAATCAAATGCATTTCACATTTATTTCCAAAACAATTGTGTCTCAACTACTGGCAGCCCTGCCTGGGCTGCTCACATTAATTGAAATCATGGGTTTTCAACGGGGTTAAAATAAATTTTTTGTAAATTATGGTGTGTGCTCAGGCTTATTGTTTCACTAGACAATCCACTTGTGGCCAAAATTTTGCCTCCTGGCAGAGGCAATCAGATTTTTGGCTGAAATGCCCCAGTAACTGGTAGGGCTTAACAAGGCCCCCAGGATCAGAGGAAGCAAAACGTACCATATTTTACAGTACGTTTGAAGTTTTTCTCTGCACATGCATCATTATTCTAATGCCAAATTCACTGCTGTGTGTGTGGCCAAAGAGTTCTATTTTTGTCTTATCTCACCATAGCCCCCGGTTCCAAACCAAGCGCCAAAGTCATTTAGCAAGCTCTAGGCACTGAAATTTGTTGATTACTCTCAATAAAGGCTTTTTTTTCTCGGAACCCTTCCAAATAGCCTATTGGCAGGAAGGTGGTGTCTAATCTTAGATTCAGAAACTTTGGCCCCATGATACAGCCAAGTTTTGTGATTCTCAGACTGTAGCCCTTACATTTTTCTTTGCCTCCCAAACCATCTTTCTCACTGTGAGAAAGGGGGCAAGATGAACTTCCGTCCTCTACTCAGCATGTTTAGTACTGTTCCAGTGATTAAAACCTCAGAATTATGAACCTAATAATGCAAAGCGATATATTTACAAATGTATTTATCTTTTGCACCCATTGCCTTATTTACATAAATCAAGAACCTTTTGTTTCGTTTAACTTGTGATTTTCTTTTCCCTTTACCCATGGTGATGGATGACAAATGGATTTTACATGCGTTGCCTCATTTTTGTGAAAACCAAGGAAGATGGCCTTAAAAAGTACAATGTTAATGTGGATTTTGTTTGGTGATTTGATTTTAAAAGATCTTTAGGGCCAATAATTTAGCGTAAATTATTACTTAATTGTATTAGAATTAAAGAATGTAGTGCTCCATGTTATTCAACAGAAAATATACATAGCTCAGTAATTGTGTTCATTTTACATAGCCTTTTTCTCATCTTTATTAACAATGGCAATAAATTTGGAAGGGAGAGCACATGCGCACATACACACACACACACACACACATATGCATAGGCCTCTGTACATACATACCTATGGTACATACCTGTACAGTGCCAAGAGGTTGGCACTTTTCAAAGTTTGTTACAGAAACAACCACAATGACCACAGACGCTCAGCCCTTAAGAACGTTAAGGTCTGTACACTCTGACCTCATGTAAACATACAAATTTGACAAACAGCATCACACGTCCACACAATAAAGCCCCAAACTTGGGTTCTTTTTCCTGCCAATTACATTATCACAAATGCTCCAGTACCACAGTCAATAATTCTCCTGTTCAAACACATGGTGTATTCATTTTGAAACATTTTAAGGGTAACACAGCTGAATTTCATATTTTTTCCCACTATAAATAATTGGGTTTTGACATTTTCATGCGTCACATAAACTTTGAAGACCATATTCGCTTCAGATGGTATATTCAAGTAAATATACAGTGCTACATTGAAATAATTCAAAAGCAAAGATAATGACACACTGCTGACACTGACACTGGCTGCTGGGATTTCACTGGGAGCAGACTGTGAAAGTAAACTGGCCTATTCCTCCACAGACCCCCGAATATTTATACTATATTGTACTTTTCATTCACTTCCTTGTTTAAAATGAGGGGAATTCCTGTGACCTGCATAAGATTTGCTATTTTATAGTTTGGTCTGCTGCCTCATGTCTTTGGAAATGCCTTTTTGTGTATGTGCTAGGATTTGGTTATTAATTCCATTTTCATTGATTATTTATATTCTGAAATTTTGCCACAATGTGCATTTAGCTAAAGCTAAAGGGCAATTAAATGTTTTCCTTAAAAGTGACTAATTTCACTGTCAAGTGCATGGTAGTTTCAATTGTACCTACAACATACTGGCTCATTCATTCCTTGATGTTTTATCTGGTTCCAGCTTGTTGTTTGGACTGGAAAAGATTTTCATTTAAGCAGACTTAATATGATATTTGATCATTTTATGTAAAATGATCTGAATCACTGCATAGGAATCTTTAGACCCAAAAATTCTGAACTTGGCCAATGTGGTAAGTCCCTCGCTGTACTATGCCAAGTCTCATGAGTGCTATCCATCCTGCCACCATTCTCAATACTCCTGTAGTGAACTGATCGATATAGCCGTTCACTGGCCCTAATGTGTTTCTGTTTTGTTGTCTGTTTTCTGTTCTACTGTTTTCTCAACTGCCACTGTCTGTTCTCCTGATTTTTGAATCATCTCTAGAAAATGTACTCTGTCAGGGCTTTGTAACAATACAGATGTGCTGCATATTTTAAAATGCTTATATATTGATTCAGCATTTAGTTTTCAGCCACAAAGAAGCAATGTGACTTATAGGAAAAACTGACATGATAAATGCAAATTAATTGACACAAACATGGTTAGTGTTAACAAGCAGTACAAAGAGATACAACATATAAAATGCATTTCTAAACATGTAAACACTTGATTTATAGACCACAGTACTAAAAATACTTCATAGAAATATATCTCATGAGAACAAAATGAATTTTCCCCCAGTATTCTCTGTTTATTCCTTTCCAAGCATAACAGTGTTCTGTTATCTGGGCAGAAACAGATAATGCTGTTACTGCTTGATTTGTCTGCATCTCTCTCCTGGATATGACATTGTAGCCTAAATCATTCAGTTATATCATTCAATCAAATTCTGGGATCTGTCACTGCTCATGCTCAATTCTCTCTCTCTCTCTCTCTCTCTCTCTCTCTGAAATCTACAATGTATGATTTACCTTCTGCTTTAAAAAAAAAAAAAAAAAAACCTGAATGATCCTCTATATTTCCTGGCCATCTTTACCTTGATCTTGCTTCTTTTAATTAAAAATTCATGGGTCAATGACATGACATGATTTTTTTGTGTCCAAATTCATTACTTTCCTAAAAAAATAATTAAAAAAAAACGTTATATATCAAATTGCACTACAATATCTCCTTTATGAGAAACCCTTCTCATTTTATTGAAATTCAACTGCAATAAAAAGGTTAATTTTCTCAATAAAATTCCTAATCAAATAGTTTGGCATGATTTTATGTTAGATTGCTTATAAATGATGGAAAGTAGTGTAACAGTCCTATTTCAAAACTATTCTATTACTTAAAAAACTTTTGACCAACATAAAGACATCATTTTATGTACTGTGCCTTTAAGAAAACCATGTAACAGGGTGTGACACCACACAAAAGACCCCAAAGGACCCCTGTGATGCAGTAACAAAGTTAGTAACTCTCCCACAAATATGACATAATTTGATGTTTCTGAGTAATGGTGAGGTTGGTTCAACTTACCATGTCAGATGGTATGACCCCTGGAAAACTATGAAAATGTGGTGTTATTATAAAAATGTGTATTTGATTTAAAAAATACATGTATAACCTTGAGTACAAGGACAAAAATGTATACAGGTGTCCAAGTTAATGCCTGCTAGATTTGAATTGAGTTTTAAAAGTCAGGTGGTGCGACCAATATGTCAGGTGGCACAACCAGAATTACAGTTACACCAATTGAAAAAAAGTGATGTTAATGAATGTGTTTGAATATATTAAATACATTTTCTTAAATATATACATCTTTCTGTATGATATTAAGTTGTTTAAAGGTGAAAAAGTCCTACTCTTTCAAGAATATAGGACTATATAACCAAAATTGATACTCAAAGTTGCATATTGCACCTTTAAGTTATTATTTTTTCACTCATTTTTGTAGATTCCATTATCAAGCAAAGAAAAAATAGCACGGCATAGAGATTGTTTAAAAAATGACCCAGTTGCAAAGGCAGAGTACCTTGCCAAAACAAATGCAAGGTATCGTGTATCTTTTTTAGAGATAGGTATGTTACATTGTCATTGGTAAGCACTGGTTTTGCTCTTAGTCACCTGAATATTTCTTTTTTAGTTATCAAAAAAAGTAAGAATGAGGGGAAAATACTGAAAACACCAATAAGTCAGCTCTCTAAGGCACAACAAGAAAAAACAAGGCAGCAATGGGGCTACAAAACAACGTCCAATCCGGCCACTGTACTCTATGCTACTATAGGCATGTCCTCACCTCTGTAACGTTATTTGTTGTCCTCCGTGTGTCCATACATCTGTATCGGTGGTTGTAGCTGTGTGTCCTTAGCTCTTACTCATGCGTGCAGGATAGCATCCGTACGCGCTAACTAGCTTAACTAAAGTAGGCGGTTCGTACGTACTAACTAGGTTACTAAAGTAGGAGATACGCGAACATGTTAGGGTTAGCTAAAGTAACGCTGGGCGATAATTCTGTACTTAAAAATGTCGTGCCGTACCACCTGTGCATGCATCCTTCTAAACATCCTACTAAACGAAGCACCACCTGCGCATGCGTCCCACAAAATGTCCCTCAAAGGTCGTCCATGAATGAGTGAGTGACCACAATTTGCCATGCATAGCCCACGGCTCCAGTCCTGCCTGCACGCTGTGGGAAAAAGCACAGGGCACTGGACAAAATAATGAACTTTACACCTGAATATATGAATTCATCAGCAGATGATCAAGTTGTTCTTCTAGTAGAGGCTCAGCCTAACCCTCCTGATCAGGTTATTCCCAACATGAATGTGCAGGATGGGGAGCAACCACAAGCATCCTCAACATGCAGTGTTGTTTTGAATGCTGGCCTGAATTAAATGTAATTGTATGATTAAGTTTCAGTATAAAATGCTCAGGTTTCAAATAAAAGTCAAATGAAACCAGAGTAAAATGCATTTACATATCCTTCTTTTTATTTTGTGAATATCAATCGTTATTCAGCACAATGTCAGGTGGCGCGACTGGTCATGGTCAGGTGGTGCGACCAGCAAATTTACATTTAAATGTATCCATTCCCATTGCAACTGCAAAATTAAATCAGAAATATAACTGAAAATCTTTAAATAATGTATACATATAATTTTTACTGTTAAAAAAAGTTTTTTTCTTTCTCTCTATGGAAAATAAGGTGTTTGAAAACAAAAAGAAGTGGCCGTTTATATAAATGGAATAAAACTGCCATAAATAAAGAAATTAAAGTGGAATTTACCATTTGATGTGTATTTTGCACACTACAATGATTCATATTTGCAGGTTTTCAGTAGTGGTAAATACATTAAAAGTGTATTATTCAAAATTCATATATGGTCACGCCACCTGAAATTTTCTGGGTGGTAAAATCTGAAATCTTGTTTTAAAATGTATTTATATCACTTTAAAAGCTATGAAACAATTATAAATACACAGGATACATTCTTGTGGAATTAAGAATGCAATTTGGAATTTTAATGCATTTTAATGCTACTCTATCCTCTTTGCTCTATTTCTGCCTTTCTACCTGTTAATTAACTATTCAGTGAATTTTGTTTACCATAATATGAACCATAATATAAACCTCTCCTTCACCACATATTTTCTGACTCCCTCTTAGCCCCTAGATGCATAACGGGTCTCTCGGATCAAATCAAAATGTAATGGAACGGATGCCAAAGTTACACATGCACAGTCTCATCCCCATGAAAAACATTATGAATAGCTTTTTTATGTACAGTCAGGTCCATAAATATTTGAACATTGACAAAGTTATTGTTATTTTAGCTGTCTACCACAGCATATTGGAGTTGAAATTAACTAAAGAATATGAGCTCAAAGTTCAGACCCTCAGCTTCAATTTGAAGGTATTTACAGCCAAATCGGGTGAACGGTGTAGGAATTACAGCACTTTTTATATGTGGTCTCCCCCCTCTTTTTAAGGGACCAAAGGTAATTGGACAATTGGCTGCTCAGCTGTTCCATGGCCAGGTGTGTGTTATTCCCTCATTATTTCATTTACAAGTAAGCAGATAAAAGGTCTAGAATTGATTTAAAGTGTGCCATTTGCATTTAGAATCTGTTGCTGTTAACTCTCAATATGAAGACCAAAGAACTGTCACTGTCGGTGAAGCATGGAGGAGTGTAGGACGGAGTGTAGCACAGTGGGTAAGGAACTGAACTTGTAACTGAAAGGTCGTAGGTTCGATTCCTGGGTAGGACACTGCCGTTGTACCCTTGAGCAAGGTACTTAACCGAAATTGCTTCAGTATATATCCAGCTGTATAAATGGATACGATGTAAAATGCTATGTAAAAAAGTTGTGTAAGTCGCTCTGGATAAGAGCGTCTGCTAAATGCCTGTAATGTAATGTAATGTAATGAAGCAAGCCATCATTAGGCCGAAAAAAAAACAAAAAACCCATCAGAGAGATGGCCAAATCAACTATTTGGTACATTCTTAAAAAGAACGCACTGGTGAGCTCAGGAATACCAAAAGGCCCGGAAGACCACAGAGAACAACTGTGGTGGATGACAGAAGAATACTTTCTCTGGTGAAGAAAAACCCCTTCACAACAGTTGGCCAGATCAAGAACACCCTCCAGGAGGCAGGCATATCTGTGTCAAAGTCAACAATCAAGAGAAGACTTCACCAGAGTAAATAGAGAGGGTTTACCACAAGATGTAAACCATTGGTAAGCCTCAAAAACAGGAAGACCAGATTTGGCAAAAAACATCTAAAAAAGCCTGTAGAATTCTGGAACAACATCCTATGGACAGATGAGACAAAGGTCAACTTGTACCAGAATGATGGGAAGAGAAGAGTATGGAGAAGGTAATGAACTGCTCATTATCCAAAGCATACCACCTCATCTGTGAAGCATGGTGGAGGTAGTCTTCTGGCGTGGGCATGTATGGCTGCCACTGGAACTGGTTCCCTTGTATTTATTGATGATGTGACTGCTGACAAAAGCAGCAAGATTAATTCTGAAGTGTATAGGGTTATAGTATCTGCTCAGATTCAGCCAAATGCTTCAAAACTCATTGGACGGCGCTTCACAGTGCAGATGGACAATGACCCGAAGCATACTGCGAAAGCAACCCAAGACTTTTTTAAGGCAAAGAAGTGGAATGTTCTGCAATGGTCAATCACCTGACCTGAATCCAACTGAGCATGCATTTCACTTGCTGAAGGCAAAACGCCCCAAGAACAAGCAGAGGCCTGGCAGAGCATCATCAGGGAAGAAACCCAGTGTCTGGTGATGTCTATGGGTTTAAGACTTCAGGCAGTCATTGACTGCAAAGGATTTGCAACCAAGTATTAAAAATGACATACATACAATATTTTTGACAAAACCCTTAAGTGGAAGTTGAAAGTCTACACTTAAATCATATCTTGATTGTTTCATTTCAAATCCATTGTGGTGGCATACAGAGCCAAAATGATGAAAATTGTGTCACTGTCCAAATACTTATGGACCTGACTATATGGTGTTTATAAAGGAAGAAGCCAGGGTGTCCAAATTAGAATGTTGAACAACTGAACCTCCCAAATATCATATTCACTGATATATAAATGATGTACATAAATTATAACTGAACCATAATTCATGAAGCAATTATTAAGTAGATAATTCCTTCAAAGAGGACTTTCATACTAGTCCGGATATTCTTCTCTTTTGTTCAAAGAAAATATTTTACAGGTATGAAAATTTAGTAGCATTTACCATTTGTCTTCAGCAGTCAGCCAGTAGCATCATCAATCATCATTTCTCGTACATCTCGTACAGCAGTGTACCTTCTCTAATAATGTATTATCTGATCTTGTTAAATATCTATACATCTATGGTAAGCTGCTAGTCACTCTGTCATCACTCAGACTCTTTTGCCATCACTGACACTTCATCAGTAACACTGTCAACAGACACTGTCATCAGTGGTGGCAGGAATGCAGAAAGCCCCCTAAAATCCTTCAGTATCTTATGGATTTCAAAATGGAGAAATGCATTCTGTTGACATGAAACATAAAAGAAATTACTGAATATTGTCGTCTACAAACTCTTTCATCTGTACTGTGCACAAAGTGATTATACCATAGGGATTACTCTGTCCTCCTTGCGTGGGTGATGTGAGAAAATTTGGAATGTCAAACTGGGTAACAACAAATTGTAAAAATAGAACAAAACAAACAAAAAAAATGCAAAATCAGGATTCTTCACAGGTTCATTAATTAGACCTTCTAAAGAAAATCAAATGCTGCAGAATTGTATGTCCTTACCTTTTGTACGGTGCGTGCACAAGCAAGTCTTTTGGCATCGAGCAAGGGCTGTAATTGCTCATACTGCAATGGTTTGTACTTGGTGCTTCCCAAACCATCTTTTATCCGTAGGGTCAGCTTTTCTGCACCAGAGGAAGAAAAAACAAATTTCAAAGGGGAATGACACACATGGAAAAACACAAGCTTTAGAGAAAGTAAAGAATGTTTTTTATAGCAAAATGTCATTTGCCTCCCCAGTGATCCTTCAGAGATGGACAACAAAAGCCAAACCAATGGGACAGAGTAGTACATGGCCATATTAATCTAACCATAGTCTTCTACCAATTCATTTTTGTCAATTTGTGAATAATAATAATAATCATAATAATAATAATAATAATAATGGCTTGCATATATTTAGCAGTTGTAGCAAACTCTAAGTGTTTTACAGTGATGACGGAGAACCTCTCCTCCACCACCACCAATGTATTGCAGTGTAGCACCCACCAGGAGTTTGAAACTAGCATAATGCACATTACAGCATTAATTTACAATCACAGCAGACGCTACAGAGAGACGTACAGAAGCACAGAACACGTAATATAAGTTTACTGCATGTCATATTTAAATTGTACTGATTGACAGCTCTTTTATCCTTAAAGTTGACTCACCTATATCTTCTGCTCTGTGATTTGTTACAAACATACGAAGGTCTCTGCCACCCATGGATTATATATCTGTTGACCAAGAAATCAGTTTAGTTAATGCAAGGGCTAAAACGATTGGGTAGGGGGAAAAATAAAAGAATGTGGGAAGGCGTAAACTAGCACAGGCTCCCATTCACTTTGCAATCCACTACCTGAGCTGCAGCTACTGTACAGTCAGAGGACTGCATGACTGGCCACAGTTGCCACTGGCACAGTCCAGTCTGTGCTAAGTGCAAATGTATCAACAGGATACATTATTATTCATTCATTCATTGTATTCATACAGTTTGCACATTATATAGCCTAATGTGGCATATTTATCAGAAAACATTTGAAGCCTCAGTAATTCAACCCACTGACACACTGTGATGAGCATATTTTATCTGAAATTAAGCGATGTGTAGCACTCTACCATTTGGAAAACCAATGTAATGTGGAAACATTGTCATGATATTTTAAAGTATCAGTGCCATATTTGCATTGCTAAATCAATATTTGTGTAAGCTCTATGAACAAATTACAGGGCAAACTGTGAAACAGTTAATTCAGTGTATGACTCTGATGGGCACAGGCAACTATTTTAAAAAGTAAACATAGGCTATCTATTTTCAACAACTACACTCTCAGAAAAAAGGGTTATTTGGCTTGTCTCCATTATTTGTGTGGCAACACCACATTTATATCTATTAGCTTTATCTGGACAGTGTGTATGCGCCATTTCTATTTTGTTTGCCTCAATCTCCTAAAGTCCATAGCAAAGTCTTTGATGCCTGTGAGATGTTGGTTAAATTGAGGCAAAGCATGTATGCTATAAATGTAAAAATGGCTTATTTAAAGCTTCCGAACATTAATCAATCAACAGCAAACTGCCACCACAAAAACAAAAGCAACAGCCTATGCAGTTAAGAAAATTAGGTTTATCTTAACTTCATGAGCACTGAAATGTAGTTAAGTGTCTCAATAGAAAAATTCACATCAGTCTTAAGATGGTCCAGATGTTAAATTGTTTAAATATAAGGTTAGACGTTCTGCTGTGACCGCTGCAATGTGACTCAAACTGTCAATTGCATGTCTCCTTTAATCTTTAATCTTATGGCAATGTCACATCCTGACATACAGGCACACCTTCATCATACATCTTCTTCTCCTCTTGTAAAACCCTTTCCACTTTGCCCTTGTATTTATGTCTTGAAAATACAATTTCCCCGCCCCCAATACTTCAACCAACATGGACCAGTGTTACATTAACAACATTTGCCTGTTGCATTAATCCCACAGATATGGGGTGTGCAGTTGTAAATGCCGTGTGTATGTATTTGCTTAAACTGAATAATTCTGCTTTAGATGTCTCTGCAGCCTGAAATGTGCGTGCCATATGGTATGTCATGTGCTCATGCCTAGGGGTTGCTACTTGCACAACATTCATGTTTTTTTATATTTTGCCCATCATTCTTACTTTGGTACAAATTCAATGGAATTTCCATATTTTTGTAGACATAAGAATTATTCAAGATAAAATGAATGAAAATACATTTTTCTGTGTAACTACCTTTTTATCTTAAAAACTATCATCACCCAGAAAGCATTCTTTCTCCTGTGACTGCAACAGCATAATATATACACTGGTCACTTTATTAGGTACACCTGTTCAACTGCTCATTTACACAAATATCTAATCAGCCAATCACGTGGCAGCAACTCAATGCATTTAGGCATGTAGGCACGGTCAAGACGATCTGCTGAAGTTCAAACCAAGCATCGGAATGGGGAAGAAAGGTGATTTAAGTGACTTTGAACATGGCATGGTTGTTGGTGCCAGATGGGCTGGTTTGAGTATTTCAGAAACCACTGATCTACTGGGATTTTCATGCGCAACCATCTCTAGGGTTTACAGAGAATGGTTCGAAAAAGAGAAAATATCCAGTGAGCGGCAGTTCTCTGGGCAAAAATGCCTTGTTGATGGCAGAGGTCAGAGGAGAATGGCCGGACTGGTTCGAGCTGATAGAAAGGCAACAGTAACTCAAATAACCACTCGTTACAACCGAGGTATGCAGAAGAGCATCTCTGAATGCACAACATGTCAAACCTTGAAGCAGATGGGCTACAGCAGCAGAAGACCAACCCGGTACTAGCAAGGTGTACCTAATAAAGTGGCCGGTGTGTGTATATGCATTGCTGTCTAGGAAGATGAGGCAGTGGGGGAAATAGAATAATGGATCGCTGTCTGCCTTTAAAAGACAAGAGAAATGAAAAATAAAGCATTGTAATGTAGACAGCTTAATACAATACATAGCCAAAAGAATGTGGACACCTGATATCCAAAATCTCATCTGAAACTATGGGCAAACTATAGCCTAATTGTTTGCCAATATAGTGCTTCCCAAGGACAAAAATGAATGAGTGTCTTAAACATCTGGTTTTGGAATGCATTGTGGCTCTTACCACTTTTTAGAAAATTTTGAACTTTTCTAATTAAAACATAAAAGGACTTTTCAGTAAGCCCAAGCACTGAAAGCAATTATTGTTCATGGTTCTCAGAGATAAGTGTGAACACAAGAGGGGTAGAAAAAGCAAGCAAAGAGCTGAGTTCAATAAGTTTAGTCAGTAAAGTTCTGCTTATTCTCATCTGATTAAAGCAAAGAGGTAGACCAGAAAGTTACCTGATGTTTTAAAGGCCTGGCTCTCCTTTGAAAAAGGCTTTGCTGAAAAGCCTTGATGCATGAAGGTTGGCCTTTCCCCTTATGCATTGTATGTCAACAATCAGTGACACACAATGACTAATCAGTGTCCATAATTCAAACCGGATACTGGATTCTATGTACAATTTAATGTACAACGCTAATATGTAGCAACCTCTTCTCAGATTCTATGTCCAGGTTACAAGCTGGATTTATGGAGTGAAGACCATATATAAATTCGCTCATAATATACTAATCAAATTACATACCACATTTTTAGCCATGTAAAAAAAATGCATGAGAACAACACAACCCTGCCCCAAAATTCTTATCCTGGAATCATCATGAAAGGATTACCTGAATAATAAATGCAATATACAGTTGCAATGTGAAATCAAAGCAACCCACAGTTGTTTATATTTGTTTAAGTATGCTGAAGAATGAAAACCCTTCACTTTTTATAATATTGAGAAAATTGTTTTTGAATAAGCTACTTAATAAGTTATTAAATTAAAACAGTTGTGCTTCACCTTATAAAATATCTCTCTACCTCAGCAATCAATAAAGTCTCCTGTGGTGTACTAATATTTCTTCAGGTGTATTCTGAATATTATTACAGTGCTAGGTATGATTCTATAAGGCAGTATGCCAAATTTTATTTATTCCAAATCCTTCAGAGCTTGATTTTTTCTTTAAAGTGACATTAGTTTCACATCTGGAACATTAAGGGCCACATTTTTGGGCAGCAAAGATTGTGGCAATTATCAGAAGCAGTTGGATAGGACAATATTGGTATTCCAAAGTCCAAGAAATATTGCGGATGGAAATAAATGCTGTGCCAAGGTCGCTAATTTCCTCCTTTATGCCTTTCTTTCCTCTGTGCTTGCACTGAGTGGGTGCCAAAAACAGCAGTTTTTTGTTCTGTTTTATTTGAGGGGTTTTGAACAATCATTGTGCATAGATGCATTTTAATTGTCATTACCCTAAAAATGTGCTCTGCGCTCAGATAAAAATTACATCAACAATACCAGAACAATCGACAAGGATTTTGAGATTAACAAAGATTTTGCGAAAACATGGTGGAGACATCCACACTACTTCACTACTAAGGTAACAATATTATTTACAAATACCTCCTATCTATTCATCTGTAAACTAATTATTAGAAATCTTTTTGTTCAAGTTGCCAATGCAGCCATTTTTTTATACTCCCACATTTAAATGCACTTTATAAAATGTAAGATCAAAACAAATGTTCAGTTTCCGCATGAGGAAATCTCTCGCCCTGACCTGTCATGATGTAGGTCTACCAGTTAAGGCCCTGTAAAGTATCTGTATCGTTACGTTCTTTTCAATTAATTTAAGCCTCGTGGTACGGTGCCAATTTTGGGAGAAATGTTGGAAGCATTTCAGAAACTGAATGTAAAGTACCCGACATTTTCAGCCGATATATTAAGATGTCAAGGGAAAGGTTGCTCATAGTACTACTGTCTGGTAATAAAGTAGATATCATATTCTCCAGAAATCGTAGGGAACTAAGATTCACTTTTAACTTGCAAAGCACACGCATAACACATGCTACCGTCTATATTTTAAATTAGCTAAATTCCAAACCACATTAAGCTATAGTGACTCATGAAGCTACAAAAACCTAATGTGCAATGACAAACAATTTATTTACCATACATCCGCAGTTTAGTTTCTCTTGGCTTACCTGATGGTTGGTTGACAACATTTGTAACCAAGGAAACACATATTTCCCCTCTCATTGGTCAGTTTTACAATTGCCTTCTCCAATCAAATCCCCACGTTTCAGACTTTTGTCCAATGGAAGATAAAGCTGCAATACAACCGTGGGTGACGTCATGTATCCCTGTACTCCTCCTGGAAGCAGAGGGAAGAAGGGATTTCGTTCCGAAACATGTCGACGAGTTAACTTAGCGAATGTCTCATTGTGTCTCATGTCTAAAGGGATAGCTGTGTATTGTTACTTCCATTTGCATTTTCATAAAGTTGCATGTTCCAATGGGGTTCATCGCCAAAACATACAGAATACAATAATCCTCCTCACGGTAAGGACTCGTTTTTGAAACCTCTTTAGCGTGTGCATTTTACTGTGCGCCGGCATCTATACCTATAGATGACTCGCGTTGTATATGCAGCCGGGTGCTTACTCAAATCATTTTCATTTTGTAGCATAGTATGAGTTTGTTGGTTGATAAGCTATGCTATGCTTATTGTAGAAACGAGACTCGTGCATGAACGCCAGAGATCAGCATCCTGACTGAATTAACCTGCTTTATGGCTTCTTTAACCTACCTCAATAAAGATCCTCCTCATAACGTCATGTGACATTGGATAATGTAACGTTTGGTTTGCTTCTTCTGATTACTTTTAATGCATTAAAATGCATTTGATAAGGATGCTAATTTTACCTTTGCTCGTGACATTGGTTAGGTTTTATAGAAGAACCTGGATGTGAAAGGATTGCTATGTAAAAGAAGTGGATGAATAGGCAGGTGTGCTCTGTGCAGGAATTTCAAGAATGCTATTGCTCGAGATGGGGCGGAAGGTTCACGCGCACTCTTGCCGTTTGCGCATTTGACATGACAACTCAATAATAAGCACTTTGATCAGCGTACCTGTACAGTGATTTTCAAATCGTAACCAAAATTGTAACCACGATCTTTTGATAATTGTAACTTGTATTTGGGCTACAGACGGTCCGCGGTTTACATCTTAATCTGATACGGTGAATTCTTTATGCAATCGAAAACGTAAATGTACGCTACTATTTTGATCGAAGGATCTACTTGGAAATCCGACATTCCCGGTGGTCTACGAATTAGCGGCCGAAGATCGTTTCGAATACATTTACTCGAAGTGTAAGTTCTTAAGTTCCGTTTTGAGCAGGGCAAACGCACATTTTTAGGCTTGTTCGCGTGTGCGTCCCGTTTTAACGCATATAGGTATATGAGTACAACATCCGCGTGTTGGTGGAAGGTGCGTGTAATGGTTGTCGAGTTTAGACTACATTCTTGTTAGGATATGCACCCAGTCACTTCGAATTACAAAGGACAGGGATTTGTCTGCCAGAGTGCGCGTGCCACCGTTTTCAGTCCCCTTGAATTGATCTGCATTATTTTTAAGGTTTGACGGATGTGAGAGACTGCAGTTATATCACAATTACCAACAAGGAGGATGGCTGAAAAATCAGTAGTTGGCAGTTGTAATTTGGGGATAATTCGAAGCACTTTTTCCTCGACGCATAAAAGAGCGCGCACTGCAAAATGCAGCCTCTCATGGTTGGCCAATTTCTCCTTTTCTTCTTGGCAGTAATTTAACCGTGTTAAATTTTGACAGTGTCTTTCGATGGCGACCGATATCTTGAATGTGTTTAATTAAAATAACTCCAGAAATAATTAGCCTCCAATGGCAAGATGTTTAAAGTGCAATTTCAGTTAGTCGTGTGTCGGCTCATGTCTCCATGGTGGAGAAGAGATGTTTAATTGCCCACGGGGCTGTGCTTTAGAGTGCACTTGAATGGGTTACAAATAATGACTTTAATTTGTATTAATTATTTATGTCCCAAAAAAAAAAAAAAAACTTCCAAGGGACGCGCGCAAATACTTATTGGCCGTTACTTACACTCAAAAACTCATCGGAAAATCATTTTTTACTGGACAAATCTACTATGTGATGCATTAGTGTTTGAAGTATACTTAGAAAACGGTAAAATCTTCATAAAATGGGACGACAGTATCACATTATATTATTTTGACAGGCGCTCTTATCAACAGCAATTTACAATGTAGGAGAAACATAAACGCATTCACCTGATTAACATAACATGAGGAATAGTGCCTAATTTTGAAAACATTATGCTAGTATAGATGCAACATCATTAAAGCACTAGTGTAAGTTAACTATATGCTAACAAAGAAGCAGAATACAAATTCTAAGCACAAGCAGTTACATGCATACTAAGCCCTTGGAATAAAAACATAAATCATAAAAATACCATAACCTGAATAAGTAGAAAAGATAGGATGGAGTGTTATCGGTGGGGTGGAAAGGTGACCAAGATGCTGTCTGAAGGGGTGGATCAGAAAATGCAGATAATTCTGCTGTCCTGGCCACCATGAGAAGATTCTTCCACCACTGGGGGACCAGTACAGTCAAGGCATTGTGACTAGGAGTTGTGTTGAGCTCAGAAATCACAAACAGTCTGGTAAGCGAAGGACAACCTCTACAGTGAATTCAATTAATTTTCAGGCATTTGATTTAACATGAGCAGATAAGGTGCTTCTGTACTTCAGGATTCATTCTGCTGCTCTTAGCAGTTACCTCATCATTGAAGACAAGTGAGCCAATACCTGAGGCAGCCATACAAGCCGAAACCATGACACCCTCCAACACCATGTTTCAGAGATTACGGGGGAAGCTTTGTATCTCAGGCAGTTCCCATTGGCTTCCACACTTTTCTTTTGCCATCAAAACGAAAAAGTTGAAGCTCACTGACAGGAAAAGACTGCTAACAGAATAGTGTGAAAACATGCAAAAGTGCTTCAATATTGCAAAATTACTACAAAATTGAAAAGCTGTACACCATGAGCTTCACAAAGCTGGCATTTGTGGTTTGGATATACAGTATATAGCTAAAAGTGTCTGGATGCCCCTTTGTCTTGGGTTGTTTTTCATGGTTTGGGCTTGGCCCCTTAGTACCAGTGAAGGCAAATCTAAGTGATAAAAAATACAATCACATCCAATATCCAATATCTTTGGGATCATTTGAAAAGCCAACTGCGAGCCAGGCCTAATCACCCAATCAGTGCACAACCTCAGTAATGCTCTTCTGGCTGAATGGAAGCAAATCCTTGCAGCAATGCTCCAACATCAAGTATAAACCCTTCCCAGAAGAGTGGAGATTGTTAATAGCAGCAAAGGATGGACCAACTTCATATTAATTCCCATAATTTAGGATGATATGTTGGATGTTAGGTGTCCACGTACTTTTGGCCCTATATATAAAGCCCCATTTCATGGATAAAATTCAATCTGTTACTTACAAAAAATGTTTCTATGCTCAGCAATATGATAAAATTATATCATATTGTGATACCATTGCTCAGAGGAAAGTCATTTTTTTTTCTGAAAAGACAGTTATTGGCACTGCTACACATAGGCTACTTTTTGTTCACCCTCCCTTTGCCATGATAACAGCACTGAGTCTGCTGTAATGTTTGATGAGGTGGGAGGACACCTAGCAAGTAATCTTAGACCCTTCCTCCATGCAGAGTCTCTCTAAATATATCACAGTTTTAGGTCTTTGCTTGTGATCTCTATTCTTAAGCTTACCCCACAGGCTTTTATGTCAGGGGACTGGATGGCCATTGCAAAAAGTAGATTCTGTGGTCAGTTATACCTTTTCTTGTAGATTTGGAAGAATTATTTGGATCATTGTCCTGCTGGAAGATCTGACCATAACTCAGTTTTAACCTCCTGACAGTGGCAGCACAAATTTAATCTAAATTCTCCTGGTATTTCACAGAATCCCTGTTGCCTCCTATACTAACAAGGTTCCCAGGGTCTTTGGAGGCAAAACAGCCCCACAACAATACATATCTACACAATATTTCACAGTGGGGATTAGGTTATGTTTCTGCATCCCTATATTTACACCAAACCCAGAAAAGCTCTATTTTAGTCTCTTAGAAACTAGTTCCAATCAAAATTTCACTGATGTTTAGAGAGCTCCAGGTGCTTATGTTTGTGGTTTGATATCAGTAGAGAATTTCTTCTGGAAAGCCCTCCAAATAGCATGTTGGCATGGAGGTGGTGTCTAATTGTAGTTCTGGTCACCCTAAGATACAAGGAATTTCAGCAAAACAATTTTGGCTCTCAAACCGGCCTCCTCACTATGTGTGGGGGCCAAATAAAAATGCACTCATAACCTCTTCCAGGAAAGTTCATCACCGCTCCAGCTCCAGTCATCTTCACTATAGCCATGATAGTGGACATGGATATTTTCAGGCATTTATGTAGCCTATTTTTATAGCCATTGCCTGATTTATGAAGGTCTGGAACCTTTTGTCTCATTTCATTTGTGTGTTTCCTGGCTGTTCGCATATTGATATAGCCTACAAGTAAGAAAGCTTGGCATTTGTCACCTCTTACTTAGGCTATAGCCCAGTGAAACGGGGAACAGGCTGCCAGCTATTTTGGAGGGCACTGTAGTTTAATATATTTTTCAGAAATACTTCAGGGTGCTTCAGTCTATTCCAGTAGTTTTTCTAATGCATTTGCTGCTGAGAATCGATAATCTAAAATCAAATGATTGCTGATTGGTGGAGAAGATGCCTAATGATGGGCCACAATATGTGCATAGGCTGTGGTGATTTTAGTGACACATGAATTGCTTGCTTGGTTGAGTGCTGTCATTTCCACATTTACATCAATTTCTCTGCCCTTCTTACAAAATATGCAACGTATCCACCACATGACAGGTTGCAAATTCATCTTCTGGGAATTCCCCTTCGTATAGGCCTAGTGTTACAATGGAACCTAGCTTATTTACAGGTTTGATCTTTTAGAACGGTATGGTAATGAGTGATCATCAGTGTTTCATGTTTTCATCACTACATTTTTCACACATTGAGTGTAGCTGTGTTGTGTCTAGTGAAGAGTCCCCCATTGGCCATTTTTCTTACTAGGCCTAGCCTATATCTATTGATGATGTTCTCTTTGTTTCTTCATGCTTAAGCCTTATCTTGATAGAATAAATGCTTAGTGACTGCTTTGCAGGGTTTTCCGGATTTGTCTGTGGGGTAGTACCGCTTTACAGGGAAGGGTTCCGTATGAACACAGCAGGAAATGTGTGAACTCCCAACATGATGCCATTGGATAGAATCCCAGCAGCAGCCCTTGAATTTATCCACTGCGCTGCTGTCAAATTAGTGGGTTCATTGTCATTATATTTTGCTGCTCGTTCAGTTCCGAGCTCATTTTCTTTGAGCAGAGCCCCTGATTCTGATCCCCTTTTTGGAAAGCATATGGATAATACTGTGTGCTCACTGCACGTTCTGCTTTGCGGCACGTGGAAGAGGCTGGTGCATTATTTTCAAAGCCAGCTGAAACGGTGAGTGTTGCATTGATTCTGTACCATTCGTTCCTGGACATGGGTCGCAGTCCAGGATTCGGTGGTTCACCATGTGAGACGTACAGGTAATTAAATGAATAATGAAAAAAATGTAGGCTAATAAAAACGTGAGATTTGCTAGCATAGGCCTGTTGGCAGATGTGTCAGTAAGTGCGCTACTAGTGTGATTCGGCTGTATATTATATCATATTAGCCTATATCAAGGATATAGCTGAAATTTGTTCATCCTTTTTGCCAGCATGCAGCTGGAGTTTATTTGTGGAGCAGAAGCAGCAACATTGATGCAATTTAAAAGTCTCATTCATGTTCACACAACCAGATTTGTGTACTCAGACCGAAGAAGTAGCTGGCTAACTACCTGCCTCAATTACCTCAAGTCAGGCTGCCTATTTTCTAATGCTGCACTGAGATTGGCTCTCAGGACAGATGAATTTGATTCAGTCTGGATACGTGAAGGTCATTGCAGTGTTGCCAAACATTTATAAAACGGCCCGTACTCTTTAAATGTACACCCATTGCATTACTCTATGAATTCACAGTAGCTACAGAAACCAGAAGGCCTGAATGTAGGTTCAGGATGCTGGAGAGATTAGTAATTTGTTGATAAATGGTCATTATCCAAATGCTCAACAGTTAAAAGGAGGCTTCACTTTCTGAAGTGGATACCTTCTTCATATTATTTCAGTTTTGGTTTCTGTTTTTTTATTGTTCCAGGCAGTTTTATATGTGATGAAGGTTTTTTTTTTAAGTTAGGGATGTTTTTGGTTGCTTGCCAGCTTTTTGATGGCTGGTGTAGGGGAGTTTGTAGATTAAAGCTACAAAATGCATTTCAAGTAGGCTAAGTCCAAAGCAGCTGGTCCTGTGATGTTATGCCTCCAGTGGTCATTACATGTGTATATTACTTCATTATTTTAAGGAATGTTTTAAAATTATTTTTTTTTGGAAGCCTTTTCTATGGCACTTGCAACCTGAGGCTGCTGTGCTCTGGGAAAGATGTAGCCTACCAGAATAATATTAAAATGAATATTTATAATTGTGAATAGAGTATTCAAATAAGATGATCATATGCACAGCCTCTGGAAATGCAACATCGCTGAACAAGCTGTGTTGAAATGACTTGAACTGTATTTTCTTGCTTTAAACTACAAGCTCACCAATGCCCCTATCAGCCATTACAAAGCCCATAGGTCCTTAGAAACTCCAGTTAGGATTTAAAATAACCTTCATTGCATCTAACACTGTCTGGGCCAATCGAAAACAAATCGTATAAAAAAAAAAAACTTTAAAAGGTGATCTGTCTGTTTAATGGTAACCATTTCTGTCAAATGCTCATTTATTTAATGATATATGAGAAAATAATAACCCCATACACCGTATACAGTGTCCAACGCATTTTTTCTGTCTTCTAAAATAATTTTGTGTGTGTGTGAGAGTGAGAGAGAGAGAGCATGTCCGTACACGCGTGTGTTTATCTTTATATGCATGCATGCATGAATACAATTATGTGGACTTAAAACAAATAAATGTCCAGTTTTGCCAATCCGAGATCAGAGCTCTACAGAGCCTTAATTAAAATCTATTTGAATAACTAGCAGTGAACACAAGACTGTTTATATGCATGTAGTTTGTCACAGTATGCTGCAGTACAAACCTAAATCATTGGTTCATTTACAATTGGCTGGTGGTGCTGCAAAATGTCCTTTTTAGGTTTCACATTAATTAGCGATTCACTCGCAGCTCCTGCAGTTGACCGTAAAATGGAAACCCGTTTTTGTAATTGCAAAGGGAACTCGGCGCTATGCTTCTGAAGCTCCGCTTTGCAGGCGCTCATTTGCATCGCAAGTGTTCTGGATTTCGGCATCATATGGCCTGCTTAAGTCTCCCACTGAGATATTTGCATGAAATTGTGCTTTTCACAATAAAGGCTATCTCTCACAGCAACAGCAAAGAGCCATGATGCTCATATATTTCCTCTGTTTGTGAGATCTTCCTTGTTTTGCAGCATGCAGAGCTTGTCTGTAGTAAAGAAGATTTCATAATGACCGTCTTGGGCTTTGCCTATATTTATGGTTCCTGGGAATTTATTGAATAATTTACATCAGTTCAGTGCTGGCCATGTGATCTTGTGTTTTGTATCGTAGCAAAGTTTGGGATATGTTACATCCGTCTCAGAGGATATGGGCTAAATCAAAATTTTAACACTACTGCATACACTGCATGTCCCATATTACTTTCTTTTCAGTATACGATGATAAATGCTAATATTACTGAAAGGCTTCAAAGGTTGTAATAATTAGAGGGTCTGGGTAAATCTGAGGCATAAGCGCCAGTTTCTGTGTTGTCTTCCTGCAGCTAAGATTGTGTTAACATTCCTCAAGAAATGGTCAGTGAGGAAGTTATGGAAGAATATCCAGTCGGTGTGACATAGGCTACATGGCAGGTTTATTCATTTCAGCAGGAGATTGATAATTTCAAATAATGCAGTCTCTTTTTGGTATTAGTCAGGAGATGTTTAAAAGACATCATTATCTACTAACTAGCCTAATTAATTGTGACTCTACCCATTATAGAACAAGAGGTCTGAAATGACACTTCTGTTCAAATGGAGTATAATTAAAGTTTTTACCAGCATTTTTCAAAAGAAAAAAGGTCTTCTAGTTAACTTCCTGGGTTTTTTTTATATTTAGTGTATGATTTTGATTGACCCCGATAGTTTTATGTGCAATTAAAAGATGTCTTTGGATATTTATTGTACAAAAGCAAGAAAATACTTTTCAACTAAGTCCAAAAAGCAGCCCGTAGGACAATGTTGGTTCTTATGAACATATTAAAATTATAGCATTTATTTATAATAATAATTATAGTTATGTGTTTTTATATCATGCTGGTAGCCTACTTTCCTTGTCAGTTCTCTGTGGACCCAAGGTCTTCTCTCCCACTGTGTGGTAGGCTGTGTGATGACATACAAAGCCCATTATATTAGCCTATAGGCTATATAAACCCATTAAAGTTGTATTCATTTAACATTGTGTAATGTTGATTCATCAAGAAACATGCTACACACTTCTAGTTTGCACACAGGACCTGTGAAATTGTTAAATTGTTTTTGCAGGTTTATACAGTCATGCAGTCGTTTTATAAATGCAAAAATGATTTTACTGTGAATGAATCAGTGGTTTGTGTTCCATTTCCCAAATATAGTAGCATGGCTAGATTTTTATAACCTGTTCTTCAGGAACTGGGTCTGGAGTGCATCTGAGGTGCATATTCTCATAAGATTCAGGTAGTATGCCTACTATATATGTGTTTTGGGTTTTTAAAAAAAAATTTTTTTACTACAAGTAACCTAGGGCTGTGTCCTTGTATCCGTGTCTGTTAGCTGCCACAGAATGTCAGGCTTCTAATTACTTCCTAGTAGTATTGGTATATAAAATTACTATGAGTACTTTCAGTATTAATATCTGCCCCACCCCTTCAGATTCCACCCACTGCCACACCCCAGGACCATCACCTCCGGTTGCTTCAACCAGTCTTGAATGGAATAGGTAGACTGAAAGTGGACTTGACTGTGGCTTGGCACTATGAACACACACTCAGGACAAGCTCCCCTCTTTAGTCTGGTTCCTCCCAAGGTTTCTTCCTACATGCCCTCTAGGGAGTGCTTCCTTGCCATTGTTGCCTCTGGCTTTCTTTGTGGCGCTGGGCTATACTGTGAACTTTGTAGCGTATTTTTTATTTTTTTTTATTTTTACAAATTCTCCATAAAATGCGCCATATAAATAAAATGTGGGTTTGATTTTATTTACTTGGAAACAGGGAGTAAAAATATATGGGAAAATGTGGCAGTGAATAACAACTGCCATTTTGGAGACTGTGGACCGAATAGTGTGTCCCAGTGCCCAGTTATCGTAGACAGAATATGTGGTTCTACTGTTGCCTGTTAACTCCTTGTCAGTGCTTCTTGCCTCCACACACCCTCTAATCTCTCTTGCCTGCTGCGGTTGTAAATTATGAACTTGGTTTTTCACCTCCACGTTGGGGTGGAATTGGTGCTGGAGTTACCCTGTTTAATATCCTCCTATTGCGTGCTCTCCCTTTCCACAGTCAGATAAACAGACAGTGAGGTCTGTAAAGAATACAACTCGTGATGCATATTAACTGTGGCCAGGCTTCCTGTTTACCAGCTGACATCTGGTGCCAGATTTCACCTAAATTAGTCAAATTAAAAGTCTCTAATAAGGCATCCTTTGCTATCCAGAAAACAATGCTCAAGACAAGAGGATCATTGTAGTGCTCGCACCAGCATTGCGGAGATGGTGAAGACGGGTTTCTGGTACCGCAAGGAAAAGAAGAGGCAATCTCAGGGCAACAATGACTTAATTTGAATTCACTGTATAGTGAGAGATGCATCTTTAAGAAGGCCTCGCATCAGCCAGTCCCAGTTTACATTGATATTGAATAGTATCAATCAATGCACTGTTCTTTGTTGGCGTGTGAGATTTGTTGTTTCATCATGTGATGAAGGCATTGTTTGCTTGAGAACAAATGCTGTTTTCACCGCTCACAGCACAAAGACAGTCCCAGTGTGTTCAGCGGTAGTATTTTTTTCTTCTTGCAGTTGGGTGTCAGATTTATCAGGATTTGACATCAGTTGAATACTTCAACTGTTCCCTGGTCTTCCTGATTCTTGTTTTTTTTTATCTCCAGAAGTCTGAACTTAGAAGAACATTCTTGACTGAGACCAACCTGTATGGTCCTTTTGTTCTTTTACTTGTCAATATTTACTAATTCGTACTTAAGGCAGTATCAGCTGGGCACATTTATAATTGGTGTTGTATACAAAGCATTCAGTAAAACCATTATGTACTTTAAATGTATTCATTGGCAAAGGATAGTCAAGTAACAGTCACTGCATGAGTCAGTCCTTAGAGCCCTGTGCCTGTTAAAGTTGGTGTTGTCACAGTTAAGGCTCAGGGAGAGGCCAGTTCTGTTGGGTAACTGTGTTATATTTGTAGGTATGCTTCCTAAGCCCACCGGGCAGTGTTGCCAAGTATAAATATGTGACTTTGCATCTATGTTTTGCGAAGTCGCTTGGAAGAAGAGAGAGCAGCTTGTGTTTTTTGGGCTTGTTTTTTTTTAAATTATGTGTTTCTTCTCAGAGAGTGGGAAACCATGGGAAATATGGAAGGAAATGTCATTTAAATGGAAATGAGTTTGTGTGCTGAAAACCCATCTTTCAGGTGATCAGATTCATAACCAGCTGTAATCAGGGCCGCAAGAGTTCACAACACTGCCTCTCACCTACCTGCTACAGAGCCAGTTGCCAGCTAACAATAGAACTTGAAAATCATTCACTATGTTGTGATGCCTGCAAAAAACATACCCGGTCACACTTGGATCCCAGAACTTGGGCCTGTCTTATAATACACCATCCTGATTCATGAGCACCCCATTTTTAGATCAGTTACGATCACTTTTATTCAACGTGGCAGTATGCAGAAAGGTAAAGGGAGGGTATCCAGGTATGATTGAAATCTTCTGTGTTCCCAGCCCAGTTTTTCTGCTTGAGTTTGAGTTTCAGGGTAGGGTATCTGTGCACCTGGTTTGATTTCCCCATTTGTTCCCTATCCCCACTGGAAACATACCTGTCAGGTATTATAAAATATTGGACAGGTTGACAGGGATTTATGCTGGTAAATTCTTTGGAAAGGAGACCTGAGACAATATTCTAGTCACCCAGAGAAGTAATGGCCCACTTTTTAGCCTTCTTGACCATGATACTGTATGTTTATGAAAAGTAAAACCATGTGTTTTTCTTCTGTGGGGTTTTCTCTGCTGAAGTTTGCTTCTTTTCCAACCAGAAAGTTTAAAAACTGAGACACTGAGATTTTTGAAAAGTCGTGTATGTGTTGTATCAGCTGCTTTGGCGCTTATTATTCCAACCACATAATGCAGCCTGTCCTTTCCAATTTGTATACATAAGAAGTCCCGGCATAGTTTTCCTAGCCCTGAGTCCAAGTTATTGATACCAAGGTATAATTTTCCCTTCAAAACTAAATGTGAAACGAGGAGCTTTTCCATTAAATGCTATGAACATTTGCATGTTCTGCTTGGATAAATTATGTTTAATTTTAAATCTACACTAAATGCGTTCAGCATTTCATTCCCATATTTGTTATTTCTATATCTTCAAAAAGCACATTGGTTGTTTCTGTGTGAAATTGAAAGCCAGGGAATGTTTTTGATGTACATGCAAAGCTTTTCAAAATCAAACCTGTCAGTTGCCATCGACATAGCCTACTTGGTTCCAGGGGAGTTGAATTTTAAATATAATTTTATTCTGTTAAAAGAATTATAGGCTGGGCACATACTCTTTGTCTCTGTCTTTCTTTATAGTAAAATCATGCAGATTTTTACTGAACAGTTTAAAGGGACTTTTTTATAAGATTGGAATAAGAATTATTGTTTTGTTCGTGAATTTATTCATTCTTTGTGTACCACTGCATGCTCCTTATTTCTGTGAATCATGTGTATTCTATAATTGCTTTCTGAACAATAGAATGAAATTTATGGCGCTAGCAGTTAGCCTATGTGCAGTCTACCGTTAATGGACATAATGTGCAACACCCTGCTGCATATTAGCTCTGATTCTAGTAATGTTCATGCTTATTAGCTCAGAGCTAAAGTCGGGCATGACAAGACTTCGCCACAGCGGCCCTGCAGGGACTGCCTTTACAGATTGGATCTGACAGCGTGTATATGAGTGACACGTCCCCCGTACTGAAACCTGCAACAGTTATTTTACGATAACAGCCAGGATCGTTCGCAATTTTGGGCTCGGTCTGTGCCTTGGAGTCCAAGACTGTAAAATGAATTCCTATTGTGGGGTGTGGTTGGGGGGTAGAAATTGGTAAGACTGACGTTGCAGCAAGATGAGCAATCTTGCCGGGTGACAGCTGATGCAAAGAAGAACCTATTACTGACAGTGGAATGTGATTGTAATTTTTGAGAAGTGTTTTATTAAAACCCTATGCATATCGCCCACAGGAGGAGAGGTGAACTAGTGAGCAATCTAATTGTGGGATTTGAAAGTGTAACAGAAACACTGTGTTGTGCTACAGACAGCTCATGATTAAGAAGATTAGAGAAAATGACATTTAATATGGTATTTTGACCAATATTTGACAGTTAGCATTATCTGCTCTCTTGAAGTAGGGAACTACCTTTTATGAAGTGGGGAACTCAACATGATCATTTGTTTTGCATAGGCCTACTTACAAAATGTTTCTTTCTATTATCAATAAAGCTGAACTCTAATGTCCTCTACGAAGCTCAGCGTATTTGTTTCCAAACTTCTGTTTTGCCTGTTGGAAGATGATATGACTGCTTGCAAATAGTATGGTCAATTTGTTTATTGTGTTTTGGCTGGAGTGGAGCTGTTGACATATCGTATGATTTGTTTTATGGGAAATGGTGCCCAGAGCAGTTGTCTCGAATCTCCATTAGTTTATTACATCACTTTTATTGTAACAAATGGAATTGTATTTCATCAGTGCTTCTGGCACAGGGAATGCGTTTCCCCCGTGTCTGCTTTCTTCAGCAGAACCGCAGAGGCTGTGGTAATTCAGGCTGAGGCTCCAGATCATGGTGGTTTGCTTAATTCTAGTTACATGTTTTTGACTGCTGAAAGCCAAAAAAGGGCTGATGGAAGTCCAAAATAAGGGTTGGGTATTTTGCTCGCCCATTTGTTTTTTACATTAAGGAAGTGGTAGGCTGAAAAGCTGAATTCTTCTGACGGATAGACTATTTGATTCTCAGGAGGCAAAGTAATCCAGAACTACTCAGATTGAATGTCATAGACTTAAGGTAAAACTTTAAGTCTTGTAACTGTACATGCTTATAAACCACATGTGCACATGTTTTTTACTTTTATTTTTATTTCAGCTGAATATAGGCTACCTCTTGAATGGACAAGGTAGAAAAATAAAACAAAAATATTTACCAAAATAGTGCTAGGTATTGAGGTTAGGATCCTAGGGTTTCTGATATGTTCAGGGAAAGCAATGTGCAATTGGAAGGAGTTGACAAAATGGACGGTTTTGATTTGTGGTAGTATGAAGGTGTGGACAGTAGGACGTCAGAGTAATGTTACCATAGAAAGGGTAGACTATAAGAAACGGAAGAACTGGAGGGGGTCAAACTGAAGCAAGGTGTCAGAGAAACTGAGGAAAGCAAACCCATTAAGAGACTGCGGGAACTGTTTGGATCCTGAGACATTATTCGTGAATAAAACAAACCATGAAAATTAAACCTGGACACCAAGCTAAAGTGAAGCAGATTATGACATTCAGCAAAGTATGAGAGGGAGAGTGTGTGGCTCACGCACATATAAGCAACTAACAGCCCCCTGAGGCCCACGCACCTGAACTTAATCAACCACAGCTTACACCTGCAGTTGATTAAGCCAGCAGCTGATTAAGCCTCTGCTCTTCTGTGCCGCAGTAATGCCACTTTAACACAGTCTTTATTTGAAATGAGGCTGGCGCTTTTCTCTCTGGCCCCCCTGCTCTTGCACTGCAACAGGGCTTTCATGCAGATGGCAACAGAGCTGTTCAACTTTCTTTGAGGACGAACTCAAAGAGCGTTGTCACTCACAAGAAGGCGGATGGCCTTTGCCATTACCAGTTTTATATTATGGCTCTAACAATTAGGCTATGTTATGAGCACATGTTTGAGCTAGCTAGTCTCAGAATAAATCAAAGCTCAATACTGTATTTAAGAACCCAAAAGTGGATATTATTACAAGAATGTGCATTCAGCTTTTTAATTGTAGAGTGTTTGCCGTCTTGTGAAGATGGTTCAAGTCTCTATTGCATCCATGGAATCAAGCACAACAACAAAAGCTGTAAACTATGGTGTGCGGTTATAGCTCTAGCAGAGGCACTTATGGGGGGAAAAAGGGATGAGTCGTAACTATGCCTTTGTGCTTTTTATATGAAAGGTCTGTAAGGCTCTACCATACTTAAGGTTAATATGGAATTTACCCATATCTGCTAGAAAAATAAGTTTGCTTGTGTGCAGCTACTAGCATTAGGGCGCAGCCATCTTGGGACCACCAGGTTATGACCTCACTCGGTTTGATTTCTCTGCTGATCAAGCTATTCCTATTATTAGCCTGCTGTTAGACTTCCAGTGAGCTCAACAATGAATCATGAGGGGAAAAAAACAAAATGGAAAACCCAAGGAGGGTTGTTTTGTATTGCCCCAGGATGCCCAAATGAGCATTACTGAACAAAACGTCTTTTCACGCAATGCCCCTGAAGAGATTACAACGATGGGAGTCGATGGGTGGCTGCTCTGAAATGGCAGAGTGGGACGGGGTGCTGGGTCTGCAGTGACCGCATTATTATTAAGTCAGATTGTGTGGAGGGTGTTTTTGATGAACTTTGTTGATTTGTTCCTCAGACCACAAACCCACTTATTACAGTTCATAATTATCAATGCAAGCCAAAGCCACCAACAGAAATTGGT
The DNA here is from genome assembly GCF_018555375.3 of Anguilla rostrata. Lineage (NCBI taxonomy): Eukaryota > Metazoa > Chordata > Actinopteri > Anguilliformes > Anguillidae > Anguilla > Anguilla rostrata. Next base: position 36,988,869 of record NC_057935.1, read on the forward strand.
CGGCCAGCGGGTGGCAAAGTACTTGCAATCTCATTAGAGGCTGTTCATGAAAATGTTTTATTTGGTAATGTTCATTTGAGCAGCCTTCTTGGTTTGTCTGTTTTATTTCTGCGTCATTATTCATCGCTGAGCTCATTGATGATCAGAAATCTGGTAACAGGAATAGCTAGAGCATCTGAGACAAAATAACCTAGTGAACTCACAATATTTCCATGATTGCTGTGCCCTAGTGCTAGTAGTTGCCATAAAAACTGAGCTTTGATTTATTTTCCTTGCAAATTCAGGTCAATTTCAGATTTGAATGCAGGGCTATATCTCATCTAAAGTAATGAACCACAGTCCCATTACCGAGTGCTTAATGTCTCATTTAACTCTTGGGACCACCTCCTGTTCCCAGAGAGCTGTACTAACCTGGCTTGGAGCACACCGATTAAATGGAAATTCAGCATTGTCCAACAAGTTTTAAAATGAGCTAATCATTTGTAGGAGGTTGTAGGCAAAATGACAAGCCTAGGTGGGCCTTTTCTCATCATTGAACTTCCTTGTGTTTCTTAGTCGCAATTTACGGTAAGTCTGCAATTTCCTGCAGTTTCGTTTCTCGAGGCTTCCAGTAACTGTGCCACGGAGGCAATAACCTCAGTGGAGTGAGCATATCTAGCGGTGTAGGTTTTTTTTTCACACCATGAGTCTGGCTTTCAATTGCCTTCCTCAATCTTAATCCATTGCCTCGCACACCCCAGGCCTTATTTCAGTTTTTGTAACGCGCTTACACTCCACCGAGCGCACAGAATTTGCCAGACTTCCTGTGTATTTCTTGGTGGTGTGATTGTTTAGCATGCAATGGCATCTGGACAATCTTCACGGTATGTGCACTCGCATCTGGATCTGGTTTCTGGCTTAGTTTTCTATACATAGTAAGGGAAAAAAACAGACAATGCGGCATTTGGGACAAAAAACTTCAAGACTCTCTACTATTTAAAGTTAATTTTGTTTGAAATAATTGGTGGTCGGGGCAATATAGCCTATATTAATTCAGAGGCAGTCAGCAGACTTGACGTAGTTGTTTTTGCGTACCCTGAGGCATCTTTATTTCAGTAGCTCACTGCTATAGGCAATATTCTGCCTTTCTTGGTGTATTTTCATGGAACAGACAATGTAGCCTATATTTTGCAGTGGAGTTCAATCTCTTTTTACACAAACTTGTTGCTTTAGAGCAGCGTATAATTTTTTTTGGACTGACTACAAACAATCTTTTATAAACCACAACATATTTGTGGTTCAAACACTCCGAGGCTCTGTCTCGTCTGTTGGAATAGGATACGACTGCTTGCACATGCAGTATGTTCAATATGTTGATCGCGCCTTGGCTGTCGCGGAGTTGTTGACATATTGAACATTGTGCTTTATGAGATATAGAGCCCAAAGCGTTTGTCTCGCATCACTGTTAAAGTTTATTACATCATGTTGATTGTGACAAATTGAGGGAGTTTTATCACAGCAACAGAGCTTCCCCGTGATGTCACATTGCGAGAGGAAAGAGATGCCTCTTGTACCTCTCTTTCTCTCTGTCTCTCTCACTCACACAAAACCAGTGCAGAGATTCTGACTGAAAGAGATGTGACAGGGAGGTCTCAGGAGAGCTTAGCATTAGACTGTCTGAACAACCCCCCCCCCCGGTGCAGGCAAAGCTGCAAACAAATGGTGCTGCTTCCTGTGCTCCTTATTTTCCTGTTGGGAGGACTCGACTAATTGGGCAAAAGGGAGGTTAAGTCACCCGAACAATCTGCACACTTCACACCTCCTCCTGAGCAGCTTTGCCAGTGCGAACCGGACCGAACCAGCGGTAAATGGGACTCATTGAGCCGTGTGACTTTACCCGCCTCAGCGCTTCAAGGCGCATAAATAAGGAGCCGGTGGAAGGCTATGACTTTTAACTGTCACCACTGTCTACCTCTTTAACCCCAAATTTCTTCTAATGGACTAACAAACATTCACGGTTGATGAATGGGCCGTCTGCTGAGCTAAGCTAATGCTGTTCTTACAAGCATGATTGATCATTTGATAGGTGGCGGTGCATCTCCAGGTGCAATCAGTCTTAAAATGGGATGAAAGGACAAGACCATGCATTCTCAGTAAATCACGCATAATGCCTGGCACATGAAGTTCTGTATATTGGGCCAGTTTTGATCCACTGTAAAGCATGAATTTTCCTTGTTATTGTTAACATTTCTGAATATTTTTTCTTTCATGTATTAATAAATACATCCAACTTACTACATAGGCAATGATTTGGAATACAACTTGTGTAAACTGTAAATGGATCAAATATCAAAGTGCTACATTGTGTTCTCCCTGTGGATGAGGGAGATTATTACAAGGAATGTATTTTCCTCTCTGCTGTAAGAAAAAAAAACATCCTTAGAATCTTTCTTCCTAAAATGTTTTCTTTGCCACAAAGTGTGTGTGCGCTTCCGTGCCTGTGTGTGTACCTGTGGTTTTGTGGAAGAGCGCGCGAGAAGTCTTGTTTCCCTTTTAAATGGAGTCTTCCCTGTGTTTTCTGTCTATACTCTTCACGATTCCTCTTTAAATCTGACAGTGCTTTGAAGCTGGAATCTTACGCGGTCTTTGCTTGGTGTGAAGCACATCTCAGCTGTGGCTCTGGCCTCCCTTTATCTGGCCGTAGGTCTCATTTACACGCCACGCTGGGATCAGTCTGATTCTCTCTGCCACGATTTGTAACGCGGAGGCGGGAAAAACTGCCGACGTTTGGACCTATGGAATGGGCCCATCCCTGGCCTTGCAGTTCAGAAATGCTGAAAGGAAACCTGAGGAAGAAGGAAAGGGCACAGCTGGGCAGGTCCTCTGTGACAGAAGAGACACTCCTCACAGAGCGTGAACTGACAGAATGTGACTCACAGTGCCCAGCCTGAAGACATTGCAGCTCTGCTTCTTTTGTAGCTGTTTAACGGACATTGTAGGTGTTCCCCTGAGAAGAATATCAGACACTTGCCTTCCTTCTGTCAGTTAATATTGGCAGCATGTAGTTGGAGGCTGAAAATATACTTGCCTGGAAAAGGTTAAAAAAAAAAAAGAAAATTGATTTGACAGCATATTTAGGTCAATGTGCTAAGGTGGATCTGACATCCTGATATCCTAGACTGTGAAATGTGCTAGGCTTGCAGCCAACATGTTTTCAAGAGGTCTGCCTCCTGTTGTTTGGGCATCTGGGCATTATACAGCATATCTTTGTGACAAACATAAAAAATGTGTTTCTATTGTTAATTTTTGCGTGGAACCAGCTTTGGTGGTGCTTAATCTTAATCATGTTTTCCTGTGAAATAGCCTACAGTTGCTGTTAGATGTTTGAAATCTAGGTAGAAAATAAAAAAGAACACTAATGTAAAGTGTCTTAATTGGCTGTTTGGCACCACGCATGGCTAGTAAGACCTGTATGGACCTTGGCACACAATGTCACGCTACGTCAGGCATCCCAGAATGCCATGACATGGATAATAACATAGCCTAAGTGTCATGCCCATCAGACCATTGGGTGCTTCAGCTCTGTGGAGGGTAGGGGGAGGGAGGGGGGTAGAGGCATTGTGATCTCAGAACACACCCCTGTTTTAAGGGAGGAAGTGCCTTAATGTCAGGTAACAATGACTGATTGACCTTACCTACTTGGGACCTATAATGCCAGGAAAATGTGCCCCCACACGATTAAGAACACTGGTGTGTTTATATTTTCAATATTTTTTTGCTATCCTGACTGAGTTCAGGGGTGGGCAGAGTACTGTGAACTGGATGCTGAATATGGCAACAGTATGTGGTGTTAATGGGGAGAACCATGAATGAGCCACTGCAGGGATTCATCTATGATGTACTGCACCCTGCATGACACCAATTCCCCACCTGTGTGTTCACAGTAGATTGCTACGAGTGCAGGTTTACACTCTAAAACATTTATACAGCTCAAGTCAGAATGGTAACGTAATGACTGCGGAACTCATCCGTGTAATATTAAAACCCTAATTTCTGTAATTTAGTGTGAAGACGGAGGCAGCTTACCTCAGATTTCCCACCTCTCTCTCTCTCTCTCTCTCACAAGCAGCACTGTGTAAGATTCCCATCATCCTGAGATCGTCATCCTACTTGGATGCATTTTTGAATGGGATAGTGGGCTTTATTCTCAATTTAATTTCCATAGCTTCACAGGTGTCACATTATTGTAACCTGATGTCCTATCCACTGAGCAAACAGATTATATGGCAAGAATATATGCGGGCAAATACAAATGGCTTTCTAAGAATCTATATGGTTTTCACAATAAAAAAAGTTAAACTACATTTAAAATGTATTTTTAAGTTCACACAGATACCCTCCATGTGTTCATGTTGGTTTAATCCTTTGCAAACTTTTGGTTATTTGCAACTTTACTGTTTTGAACCGTAATTCAATGAAAATCTATGTGCTGCATCATAAGAGACATTTTAAATGTATTTATTATGTATGAATATATATATATATATATATATTTCAACTTTTTGTTGAAAGAATGGATTTGGACCCATGTGTCATCTTCCTATTTTTAGTCTGTTTGGTTTTTTGGTTCTCAATTTGGACTCTAGTACTCAATGCTCCTGCTAGTCAGGCTTTCTGGCTATTCCAGAGGAACTGCTAACTCTCATAGGGTAATGCAGTCGACCACCTAGCTATGTAAACAACAGCCAATAGGAACGCAAGCACTATTTTCTTTTTCTTCCCCCCATTTGCCTACATACATAGCCACAGGTCAAATGTGACTAGAATAATAAGAACCCAATGCAACTGTGCATAAAATTGAATAGGGCTTAAAAAAGAAATAAAGAAATGTAATCCTGCACTTGGCCTGTTTCTGCACCACTTCAGAGAGAGAGAGATCATTGAGTTCAAATGTTAGTTGTCGTTGGGGTTTTGTGTGCATATTCAGACATTGAGGTCTTGACTGTGAATTGGGTAAGATTATTCATGCCTAAACTGCGGTTTAGAAAAGCTCCAGACCTTCCTGGAAAACACACCAGAGCCTTAGGGGTGTGTCAAATGAAATGGTTTTACCTGTCAAGCCTCACGCGTAACATTTGTAGGTCTAATTATAGGCTTTTGTATTGAGCTGTGAAAGACAGCACCTTCCTTATGGCAGAGACAAATGGTAATCTTCCCTCACCCTCAACCTTAAATTGAATTCCTGACAAAGAACGTCTCGGGAGCATTTGTAGGAATAGTTTTGCTTTCAAAAGGCGTCAAGGGATGTTTTCAGAAAGGAAAAATTGAATTGTAAGACAGAAGGTTGTCACCATGGGGTGTTTGTTTTTTAGGTCGTGCTGTGCAGTATGCGTGTCTGACTCAGGGTTTCATTTTTAACTGGCTCGTAGATAACAGCGGTTAGGCTTAATTCCAGCCCACCATCTCCAGGAGTGTGTTTGCGTACATACCGGCAAAAACAAATGGAACACAAATAATTAAAGTTTAGTCAATATGTTCTTGTAAACAGGCAAATATTGTTGTTTTTTATGGGTAAGTGTCTGCCTTAATCAACCTAATGAAGCCTTGGCTGACCTCTTCTAGAGAAGTTCCTCAAACACCACGTCTTCCTCGTGGGTCACGGCAGAAAAGGCTTTCAATGCATCCGACAACAGAGGTGTGAACAAACTGTCATCCGCTTTCTCGCTGGTTCAAGAAAAGCAAGTGAGGAACTGGCCGACAGCCATTTTAGGTGTTATTGAAAGCGGCTTTCACATTTGTTTTGACAAGGGGTAACCCTGTCACACGTCAGTGCAGCCGAGAGGCCGCTAGTGTCACTATGCTTAAGCGCAAGGGACTGAAGTGCCTCTTTTGTAATGAGAAAATGCATGTTTGTATAAAGCCAGTAGCCCAGAAATCAATATAAAAGAACAACAACAAAAAAAGAAGTGAGCTGAATTACCAGCATGATTAAAAACCATGGCAACTCTTTTACGTATGTTGCATCCAAACTCTAAAGAGAGAAAGGATGCTCGGATGCTGTGTTGTGATAAGGAAATAAACAAATACTGCCAAGTAAACAAAAATTGACTTCAGAAAAAGTCAGTATCTGACTACTAGAGACAACCTATTCCAGCGATGCTAGTATGCTGATTGCAGAAAGATAGCTATGACAGTGAAAGCAGTCTTGTCATAGTCCCATGGTTCCACGTTTGGGTATTAGATTTACTATTTTCAGGATTCTTGTGTTGTGCTTGTGTTCATTAACCTTGAGTAGTAAATTAATGATCACTTTACTTGCCTAAAATCATGAGGTCACAAAAATGGAAAAAATAGTGTGCATAAATGATAACAATCCAGTCAAATGACCAGATTTTGTCAATATCATTCTGTTTTATTTTTTTCCATTTGACTGCCCCTTGGTGAGGAATTCAATTTTAATAGGCAAATTTCTGTAACTCATCAACAGCAATGTTTCAGAATGAGTCTACGTGAAATGCAGTCGATAGACAACAGACTGTAGGCTGTCACTGTACAGTCTGGTTATGGAGTGAATTGAAGCACTGCTCAAAAATCGGGCAATTGTGATTCTGCAATCAGAAAAAAAAAAGATTAATCCTTGTTTGACAGTATCTAAAAGTCACATCTGGCATGTACCAATAGCACAGGTATGGACACACAGTTGATATACAGCTCTTCTCCAGGCTGTCAACATAGATTAAAAATTCACATTAACATTTAAATGAGGGTGTCGGATAATCCGGTAGGTTGTTTATGCAGGACTTTGTATACTGAAGTGAGTTTCCCACAGGTTAAAAGTTCAAAATGCAGTATATAATTTTTTGTCATTTGGACAAATTTGGTGTTGTTTATGCTAATGTGAATCTTCTAACTGATTTCATCCTTGCTTTCTCTTGATTGTCTAACTTGATGGATATTCCATAATACACAAACACAAATGGTATTTTTCTGATGTTTAATATCTTGAAGTTTGGTTGTTATTATACCCAAAACTGCAATTGAGATGGCCTACAGTAACAACCAGCCTGTTGCCTTTTCCAGTATGTTGACATTAGTTGAACTTGGTTTGTATTTGAAAAGGAGACTTGCTCCAAAAAATTTGGGGTGTTGTTGGCAGTTCAATAGGGGGCATTATTCCCTATGGGCCAAATATTAAACCCATTATCGCATGTATGGTATGCATAAAGTGAATGGTGTTCCCCAAAATACTGGCAGAATGTATGGTGATGATCACCTCTGCTGATGTGTGGTGAGTATTTTTGAGGCAAATTGGGTGGCACGTACAGTATGAGTGATTGTAGAAGTCTCTCCCCACACTCCACCTTGTTTTAAAGTGCTTTGAGACACAATATATTATTCAGTCAGGACCTATGTTGACAGAGTTGGAATCTTTATTAAAATCTTAAAAGGTACTGCGGTTTGTTTGGTGGCATGACCCTGTACTGGAAGCTCTCCCACCCATCCATGGATAAGGCAGGGAGTCAAAGCAGCAAACCATCCCCCACAGGGTTACATACACAACAGATACAGCTGAAGCGAGGATTATTATTAACCTTCATTTATACATAGTAGGTTGACCGCAGGTCTGGATGTGGGAGGAAACCGGACTACCCGCAGGAAACCCACACGGACATGGCGAGAACTCCACACAGAAAGGCCCTGGCCAGATTTGAACTGTGCTAACCACTGCAGCACTGTGCCGCCTATGAAGGATAGTCTTATAAACACATGAGGGAGGAGCAGGGGTGGAGGACAGGGGTTAAGACTGGCATCGTGCAGCAAATATGCATGCAGGAGGAAGCAGGTTTAGACTGGTAGCATGCAGCAAGCATGCATGCTGGTGAAAACAGGTTTAGACTGGTACTGTACAGCATGCATGCGTGCAGGAGGACTCCGGTTTAGACTGGCAGCATGCAGCAAGCATGCATGCAGGAGGACTCCCATTTAGACTGGCAGCGTGCAGCACGCATGCATTATGGTGAAAGCAGGTTTAGACTGGTACTGTACAGCATGCTTGCATTCAGGAGGAAGCAGGTTTAGACTGGTATCGTACAGCATGCATGCACGCAGGAGGAGGCAGTCAAATGAGTAGGGGGGAGGCCATTTAAATAGACCGTTCTGTTACTGTATGTGAATAGACTGTGATTGGTCAACATCACTACTCAGCTGAGCCATCAGCCGATTCACCCGGAGCCGGGCTTGACTCTTGTGGCCTGTCTGTGCTAACATAATGCTCAATTAATACATAAATTATTACTGTGGTCCACTGTTGTCATGATTATTCAATTTTTTGTGTTGTCATAGGGAAATAATGTGTCCCTTGAGGGTGATAGTGCCCGAGTGTGAGAGTTCGAAAGTTCACCAAATGTTTTCTTTTTGCTTTGTTTGTGGCTTACAGTGATGCTTTTACCACACAGTCCCTGGGATAGCAGTGAAAGAAGAATGCTCTCTTACCGACCTGGGGTATGAATCAGACCAGTATATGAGGGGCGAACACTTTGCTTTGAAGGTTATTGAAAAAGGTCCTTGCTAGGATCACAACGTGCCTTGACAAAGGGGTATTGAGGACACTGGCCACCTCTCTAGTTTAGTGCCATTATGACTCTGACTGCATACCTACCAGCCTACACAAGCCACAGAATAAATTTATGAGGGTAATCTTCAAGCTCAGCCCCAGTACTTTTATTAGCCTGACTCAGTTTAAGGAATTGCACTGGCTCCCGGTAGACTAAAGTTTGGCACAGTTGAAACTCATTATGGGTTTTAAAATTGTTCATGGCCTTTGTCCGAACTGCTTATCTTCCCATTTTAAATTTTTGTTACAGACCCGAGTAGCCATAACACAGGAGCCAGAGTGAAGATTTTGGATTGCACTGTTTCAGAAGCATGACAGCCAAAAGCTTGTTCCTTTACACTGGTGCATACATAGAGGAGTAGGCTACCAATTGTAATCAAACACACTTAAACTGTTGGGAATCCTAAGAGGCTGATACAAAATTGGTTATTAAGAAATGTTTTATGTTTTTTTGCCAGTTATTTTGGATATATATTTAATGGTGGATAATTTCTTTTCATATATTCCAGTATACTGTGTTAATGGGTGCAGTTTTGAGTAGCCTATAGCATTAAGTCATTTCTGCCTGCATAAAGAGCCACAATGGAAATGAGAAGTTTCAGAAGAAAATCTGTTTGCCTGAGGCTCAAGTGATAGATTTAAAATGACGAATTCCTATTTCCAGAAAGTATAGTACGTTCTTATTTTACTTAATTTAACGTGGTGGTGGTAGAAGTAGCAGTAGTAACTATGCTAACCAATTACCAAAGTACAAATTCGAAATAAATCCATATCTCTAGCTAGCCTATTTAGTTTGCAAGGTGGATTGGTATAGGTAGTGACACTGCATCTTTATCAATGCATTTTTTTGTATCGCGTCATCAACACTAATGGCGTAAACAAAACAATTAAAAATGGCCTCATACATAATTTCTGACAATTTAATCATGGCATCCTCGCCATAATGAGTCCTGCGAGGATGCAGAATACATTTCTCATTTGATCTGATGTAATGTACAACTGATCATTTCCTGATTTCTGGCATGCTAGTTTTAAAGGGAACCCCACCTGTTAAGACTTGCCTTAATATTGTAGCGTCCGGGGGCTGTTCCGGCGGGATTGGCCGGCAGCTCCCAGCATGCACCACGCACGGGACACTTTATCGGGTTCGTGCGGGACTGTTGCCTTGTAAATGTTGTAAATAGCGTAGTTATTGTTTTATATATATGTGTCTGTGTTGTATGATTTGTGTTTTGCTGTCTTTAGTTGTGTTTGTTGTGTGTCTCCGTGGGCGAGACAGAGGAGGAGTTCGAGGGACTTCTCCCCTGTTTGCCATCGTAGAGCGAACTGAGCGAATGTCTGATTTCTATATTCTGATGGTCCTCAATAAAGCCCAATTGAGTCTGAACTACCTTAGGTGTCAGCTTTCATCATGGATCCTCGCCACGTTACAATATGGTGTAAATGCCTTCATTTACATTGCATAAATGTGTTATTAAAACTACATGAATGAGATCTTAGTTATTTAAATATTTTTAATAATCCTTCAGCTCGTTTGTTGCCATTGTTATTACCGTTGTAATGCACCCTGGGTAGTGACGTCAAATGGTTGCTTGGGTCTTGGTTCCTTGCTGTTGTCCATTGAGCGGCATTGAAAATGTCCTCTGTTCAGCCTTTTCGATTTGAGTCTGAGCGGGACATTACTCAGGAGGAAAGCACCGAGGACAGCCCTCATCAGATAAATCAAAACGATGAAGATCGGAGGAGACAAGAGTAGGGCATAAGACTAGAGATTGTGTGTGTTTGCAACTGTTTGCCTATGCCAACAGAGATGGAAAAGTTGCCTATTGTAAAGAGCTGAGCTTTCTAGCAGCAGCTGTTCAAAGTCGCTTTACCATATGGGTCAAACTATTGTTTTTGGTAAAACTATAACGTGTCATCATCCCCATTCATTTAATTGACGTAACGTTATTGTATATATACGACGTGGATCAGTAGTGACGTTACAATATAAGCTTAAACCAGTGATAATACCTCCTTTAAATGCATAATCCCTAAATGATAAAACCTGCTGATACATGAAGATGTTTATTGAATCCACCCTATACATAGATATCCCGTGGATCACATCACACACAAATTCTGAGTGACTGTATTTATATTTTACACTATTAATAACCGCAACTACTGCACAAAACAACTGAGTTAACTGCCGGTGCAACCGTTTTACACCATCTACCCAAAGTGTACTGCACGTCAAAAATAGTGGTGACCTCCATAGGTCAAAATTTCTATTAAAGGCTGGGGTTTAAAAAAAAACTGAAATCTTTTGTGTAGTTTTTACAACATAATTCCATAGTTGTGGGCATTTACAACATATTAAGCTGAACAAGTCTTAACAGGCAGGGTTCCCTTTAACAAAAGGCAAATCTGGTCTTACCGGAAGTTCAGCCGCAAAATGCACATTATGGTTTCAGCAAAAGGTCACCTCATCATCTGACCTACTGACAGGGTCAGTGGTTGTGTCACAGCTGGGGTTTGAATGACTAGTAAAGAGGATTATACATTGAGAGCTCTTTGTAAGCTACGTCAACCTGGGTTGGGTGGCTCGAGGCAGACAGTTGGTGTTGGAGGTTGTGATGATTATTTTTCTTCTGCATTGTTACATGAAATCAGAAGAATGTTCTTTGTGTTTACAATAAAGCTTAGATGTAATCCACAGCAAGACTGCAATCTGTGGCAAATGGTTCCTGACATAATGTCCTCTGTCAATGAAAGTCAAAACTAGTATTTACATCTTATAGCCAATAACTTTATTTAAATTTATATTTTGGACCGCAAAAACTGTCTCGATAGCGGTTTTATTAACCTTGCTTTGCACCTTGACCTCTGAACCACTTCCAGGTCAGCTGAGTGCTACACCTGCAGCTGGATGGAGAGAGACTTTAGGTCAAATTTGGCTGTTGTGCTCCCGGAAGGGGGGTCAGGTGATGCAATGGTGGTTATCAGTGCTGTGTGCAGGGTCTGGGCTGAGGACAAACAGATGGCCTGATGGGCGATTCTGTACTCCTAGGCATGCGAAGCATGGAGCACCGGGCCAGGCTTTGTGTTCCAAAAATGCTTGCTTGGAACAGGCAGGCTGTGTTGGTTCAGATTCCCCACTGTAATGAAGCACAGCACCTTTGAGCTCTTATGTGGAAGCCTCTATGCCTCTTATTAAAACTGGCATGGTGCTATTCTGTGCTTAGTCCGAAGACTTCACTCTGCACAATACCATGAGTTGGAAAATTAAGATCTGGTGAACTTTCAGACTTGGTCGAATACTACTACTTCCCTAAAAAAATGACCTCACTGACATACCTGCTTAAACCCGTTTGATGGCTTTTTGTCATGCTTTAAGCCCATATATGTACCGGTCATTTCCTTGCTTCAGAAATCTCTGCTTTGCACCTGCTGCTTTTTTAAAAGGCGGGCCAGGCGATTTGGCATGCTCGTTTGGAAGGGTTAAAAGGGGAGGGAAAAAAAAAACTGCTAATCTTGAAGAACCAGCCGGGTCGGCTGCGGAACTGACAGTTGACATGAGCAGTCTCGCAGGGCTTTCTCCGCTGCCTGTCTTCTGCGCTGATAAGAACGCCACCCAGCCGATGGAAACGCGCGGCGGTCACTGGACCCGAAGGCGTGCGGCCGGACTGAGATGCGACGCGACCCGCGGTGCCCATGCGACTGTTATATTCAAACGGGTCTGTTGCTGGCACGATGGTCTCGTGAAGAGTTGAGCCAGTACATTGCTGCTTTGGGGGAAAAAAAAATACTTTAAATGGAGAGAACATTACTGAAAAATGGAAATAATTTACTATTTTCATGAAGGTCCTTGAGCACACTTGAGGGATTGGAGATCTTTGTAGCTCTGTAGTCATTCATGTTTTATTCTATGCTCGTTCAGAACGGCGATCTTCATTCCTTATCCAGGAAAGCTGCAGGGTTTGCTGGTTTTTGTTTTTGTCTTAATATCAGCAACCATTTCAGAACCAAGGATCCAGGTGAGGTGAGTTAACTGTGTAATTGGCTGCTTTAATTGATCGACTAACTATTGAGCGAAAACAAAAGATAGACTGCCCTGCAGAAGATGATGATGCTAATGAAAGAAATTCAGCATTGATTGATTCATCAGTGATCAAGGCAAAGGACACGAGTGGACTGTTCTTGTTCTCTGAACATAAAACTGACATAAAGGCCTAGTTATTTCCACAGTGACCTTGGGAACTGAATGTCCTGCATTCTCTGCTTGATCTCTCTTTACTGTAACAATAGGTGCTTCAGCTCCAGGGCAGTCTAAAGAGAGATTTTGTTTTCTTAGGGAATCTGCTGTTCCAGCTCATTTTTTGTTTGTGACCCATATAAGCATATTTTTAGAACATGAATACCAAATAATTATTCAATTTTTTTTTTTTTTTTTTGTACTTTTGTTTGGTCCATGTGAATTTTTGCAGTTTCTTTGTTGTTGAACAGTTGCATTCCGAATGACATCCTACAAGCCTTGAACCGGCTGGCCTTCCTGAATGTAATTTAAGAGTCAAGTGAGTGCTTCTGTGCTTTGTCGCCATGGGAACCCTACTGTGTTCAGGTGCTTGTATCAAGTCGATGCTACCATTTTGGCAGGCTAAACCATCTCGCGTTTTGTCGGTCCAGCGTAGCAAAATGAGTGTCGGTCCTTAGACATCATGTGTGAAGCTGCCAGCACTTATGCCAATGTAAATCTTCTAACGTTGAAATGCACTGGCTCTGTACTGGTAACAGTTCACAGTACACCCTCTCACAGTTCTGTCCAAATGCTTTTGGACCTCCCGCATGTAGCATGCCGGTATCTTCCAGCGAACGCGGTCAGTTACTGCTGCCAGGTGCTGTAAGCTCGATAGAGAAGCGAAAGAGCATTATTCTGTACTATTAATAATACATAACCCATTGTCATATTCTACAGAAACCCCAGCTCCACCAACCTGACTGTTTTGAGTCCAAATGAAGGTTTTAATAAATTTTTAATTAATGTAGGGACAGTTCAGAGAAGGAAAGTTGGAATGGCACTGTAAAATGAGCAATTTATGCATAAATAAAGCTGTGCTTTACGCCAGTGTTTCAACTTAATGAATTTCCTGAACACACATCACGGCTGAGAATTTTGTTTTGACAGCAGTGAGGTCACATTCTATACACAGACAAGATATTCAGTGGTCTGCATGTGTAACACTGTAACAGGTTGAAATGTCTGTATTTATTTATTTGCTAGCTCATTATAAATATTCATAAAAGAGTGTGGTAAAAATAGAATACTTATTACTAGTAATACAACACAGGCAGCAGGCACCGGAACCTTCTAAACAGGAAAGTGTGGAGAACAGAAGGTTGCAGGTGCTTAATATCCGGTTGGTCTATCAAATCTGTAGTGGTGTACAAATGGCCATGGCTGAGAACTACCAATAAAATGAAGAGCTTTCTCGTGGGTGAAAATTATATGTGGACTTTTTCTAAAGGAGAGTGGGCAGTATTTTGTACATTTCAAGACATTGTACATTATTCAGACTTTATTCAGGGGAAAAGCAGAAATAGCCATGACCAGAAATGGTCATGGCTATAATCCTGACAAAATCCAAGCAAAAACATTAGGTGTTCTAGGCCCACATGGCTGGGGTTCAAGTGGGCCTAGGACCCCTAATGTTTTTGCTCGGATTCTTATTCGCCTTCGCAATTTTCCTATGCTCAAAAAGTGGCAACATTTGGCAGGCATGTTCGGTATGGCTGCAAATTTATTATGCATGACACCCATGCAACTGACACTAACAAAACTAAAAAAATGATTACAGCCATCCTGTTTGACATAAATTCACCAAATTCTTTCCATGTTCCCCTCTTCATTCTGAACAAATAATATTATAGAAGCCATAATTATTTTTTCCATAATTTTTATTGTTTTGAAAAACAAATTTTTTCGTTCTTCTCCTACAACGTTTGCCATGATTTTCATGAAATTCGGCATGCATGATCTAGAGCATGTTTAGTTTACAGTTTGCAGGCATTTAGCAGACACTCTTATCCAGAGCGACTTACATTGTATCCAATCATACAGCTGGATACATACTGGAGCAATGCAGGTTAAGCACCTTGCTCAAGCATACAACCGCAGTGTCCTACCAGGGAATCGAACCTGCGACCTTTAGGTTACAAGACCAACTCCTTATCCATTATACTACACTGCAAAATATGCATATGGCCACAAATACTGTGTATGAGTATGCACTGTTTCGCATTGGTATAGTGCATTGTGGCCTAAAGGGGTTGCTTTTGCAAAATACTTATTTGCATGGACTCCATAGGAAATTAAATTTGACAGGGATCCTCAGAAAGCTTCCCTCCTACAGTGCTACTGAGGAGCATGTCCAGTTTATGGTTAATGATTCTTAAAGATAATTATACATGAATAGACATAAATTGTGGAAAATATATTTCAGCACAGCTCCTTTAAATCCAGCCTCGATTCAAATTTTCAGAATGTATAAATTGAATAGGGACCCATGTAGAGCATATCTATCACATTTCGTGTGCACCTACCACTCCAAATTGCAGTGTTCTGATCATTAATGTGGATATGCTCTTGCATCCAATACATGCCAGATTTGGCATGGATGATGTTTGAATAAGGTCTGCAGGCCATGACAAATGGTCAACTTTTGTAAACACGAGAGATATACCATTTATAAGGGCTGTATGATGATACATTTCTCTCATCATGACAGCACTTTTGAGCAGTGGTTCATATAATGGTCCCGATTGCAAATGTGTCAATGCTTTATTGAATAAATACATTATTCATAGCATCATTATCACAACTTCACTTCACTATCTTAAACCAACCTGGGGAACTCAATTATTCTTAATAATTGCCATTGCCATAAGTTGGACAAATTTACGCTTGAACTCCATGCATAAAGTCTGTAATCAAGTGCATGCAGGATTCAGAATTAGTGATTTTGACGGTGTACATTGAGTGGTCCGCCTGTGATTGAAGCCAGGGAAGATATCCATTATACTCTATGGTCTAGATTTTTAAAATTTTAAATTAGAAGTAGCTTGTTTTAATTGCATTTCACATTACTTGCACACTTGTGGGCAGGAACAGGACAGGCAGAAATGCAAGGATGAGCAGCAGTGGGATAAAAAATCAGCAACTCAAAGGGGCACTTTTGGTCCAGAGGTCTGGTGTTCCAGCACCAGTAGGACCTTATGTGTGCATGTGCCAGGATGGGAGGAACAAACAACTGGACTTGCACACTCTGCTTGTCTCCCTCTCCCAATGCAGTATGCAGTGTACCTCAGCAAGGCAACTGAATTGCTCAATTTTGTGCATTCCTTTTGCAGAAAGATACGAATGACACTCAATGCTCTGCAGCTCACCCTTGGTGCTTGGCCCCCAACATCGCTGCTTGCAGCTATATATGGATTATTTTATAGGTTTGTGGGCCAGCTGCCCTATAGACTGTGCCACCCGCTTGCCTGTATTAGCTGAATTGTAGCGGGATACATGTGTATTACATGTGAAATGCACAGTTTAAGAGACTAAAGTGAAATTGCTTTCAGTTTCACTGGCATATCGGGATACTGTTTACTGTTATATATTTTTTAATGCATCAGTTGTGTGTATGTGTGTGTCAGAGAGAGAGCATGCTCGAGCAAGAGTGAGCGCAAGAAAGATATGAGACAGAGAGAGGTGGCATATGGTTGTGGGTGTGTTTATGTGTGAGAATATGCATCTATTTGTGTATGTTAATTTGATCTTTCTCATATGTGTTAATTTGGACACTGAATTTGTGTGTATGTGAATCTGGTGGATGTGTTCTGTAAGTATGTGTCTGTATCTGGAAAAAGAGTGTATAGCCTACATGTTTAGTTGTGTGCATGTGAACATAATTGTTCTATATGCATGCTCACGTGTCTGTATGTGAGCACAGTGGTTCTGTGTACACACACTTGTGTTTGTGAGCACAGTGGTTCTGTGTACACACACGTGTATGTGAGCACAGTGGTTCTGTATACACACACGTGTATGTGAACGCAGTCGTTCTGTGTATGTAGATGTAGATGTAGTTGTGTGTTTCTGTACGTGAACACTGGTTCTATACGCACCTGTGTGTGTTTGTGCGCGAATGGGATGGTTTTGCATGCACGCATGCGTATGTAAATGTGGTGGTTCTGTATTGCACACATGTATGTGAACGTGGTGGCGAACGTGTGTGTATGTGAATGCAATGGTGCTGTATGCATGTGTGTGTGTGTGTGTGTGTGTGCATGAACATGGTGGTTCTGTATGAACGTGTGTGTTTGTAAATGTGGTGGTTCTGTGTGCCTGCATGTGCGTGTGTACAGTATGTGTGTGAAGCTGATCGGACTGTGCTGTGCTCCTGCAGGAGGAATGCCGGCTCCTGAGCAGGCCCCAGTGATGGAGGAGGGTCTGCTACAGAACATCCCCGACGGTTCCAGGGACCGAAGCATGGAGGCGGACAGCAACGCCACCAACATCCTGGCCTCCGTCAAAGAGCAGGTGCTGCTTTCCCTACAATTCACCGTCCACCCTCAAAAAACATGATCAACCTTTGTTAATAATGCCATTATTTCTATGGTAGAAACACAAAATCATGGTCGAGTTTTGCTCATGAATGGTTTGGATTTGGAGCACCAAGAATTTCTAAGCCAAGTGCATAAGGGTGCTTTACTTGGCATATCAAAGTACTTGCACACAGAGGCATGCTCTCCAAAATATATAACCTTTATTTCAAATGTCAGCTGTATGTAAATGCACTCTTTTTAGAGTGTTCTGAAAATGAATTTGCCTGTGTAATTATAGTCTAGAGCTTCAGGGTACCGAGGTGCTGTTTTATTGGAGGGAGTTGGAAAATGTTGTAGGAAACTGTGACTTATTCCACATCCTGTGGTTCTGCACCGTCTCCATGAGGACACCACCCCCCCCCCCCCACCATAGGTCAGCTGTCTGCCACATCCCGCCTCCCTGCCCCACCCTCTTTGCTCTGCAGCACCCCAACCTCCCATTGTTTATGAGTGAACAGGAAGGAGCGATCCACTGGAGAGCACCTGTCCATGCAACTTTGCAGGGAATTCTTGCTTGGGAATTTGGGGACTGCAAGTTCATAGTGGTCTGCGCTCAAATCACTGCTGGGAGTTAAAAAAGCTGGAGGAAGCCTGATGTCACACGGAGGTCAACACAGTTGCTAGGGGAGGAGTTTTCTGGAGTTTTTTAGGATTTTTTTTCCGGGAGGCTTTCCTGTGATTGTAGGAAAACGAACTTTGGAAGGATCCGGGCATGCAATGCCTGTGGTTCTGGGGCTCCCAGCAAACCCTGGCAGAGTGAGTAAATATCAGATTTCTCAGTTAGCACTGGTGCAGACAAATGAGCCAAATGTTCTAGAAGTTCTTCCTGATGCTGGTTTCCTCAGCACTGCGGGCCAACATGGAGAAAGTTTCTCCGTTTTTCCTTCTCCTACAGTGCCGTCGTTGCATATGATATCCCAAGCTCTTCCTTAAAGTGCTGATCGTTGATCTTACATTGGTGCCTAAGTTAGGTTTTTGTGCCATCATGTAAAAGCTAAAGGCTAAATTTAGTGTTAAACTTTGCTCTTTGTTGGCGTGCCAGAATCCACCATGTGTGCTCTGTGTAATTGCTCGTAAAAGCAGGTTCTTCTCATTACCCCTAACATCCTTATTGTATTCTTCAACATTCAGCGTTCTTCTATGTCCCTTAATCGAGTGATATTTTAAAAGCTTTAAAATTAACGTGACCTTCTCTAAGACTAGCATTTCAGGGAAATAATGAAGTATTTTCTGAGGTATGATTTTAATCGATTTAATCTCATGTGTAATGAAACTGTAAGAATAAAGAAGTCATTATCTATTCATTATACCTAGCAGTAATAAATTCCTGTTTAGCTGAAAAGGTTTTATGGCCACATTAGTTTAGTTATCCTTTGTGGTCATGATGATGGAATTTTGGTTGTAAAATGGAGTTCTGCAGGTGGCATTGATTTTTAAAACCTTAATACTATAAAACAAAGAAGCCTCATTTCATGCAATTATTATTATTCTAAAATGTTATTCTGCCATGTCTTCTGAATTGTTTGAGCTCATCCATCTATAATAGGAATGTATGTAATATGGGAGGGACTTTATTTCTCTGGAAATGTAGTGCTCACTGTGATGAGATAAGAATGTGTTTTCTCTGGCAGGGAGGACGTTGTGATGCACTGCTGCAGGGTTTATGTACAGTGCTTGGGAAGAGAGATTCTAGAAGCAATGAAATGTCTTTTCTAATGTGCATTGATTTCATGCCATCTAATTAATTAATGCTGAGCTACAGGAAGCGACAAAGCAAATAAATGGAAAGTAATTCTGACGCTAGGGTAGTGGAGAAGACTCTTGTGTTAGTGTTTTTTTTTCTTATCGGGTGTTATGAATGTCGGTGAGAATATTTGCATTGAAGAGCAGGCAGCACGTCTTTCTGTTTTCACAGCATGAAAGTAGGACTGTGCTTTGAGATGCGACCACATTGAGGTGTAATCTGTATATATAAGTTTTAGTTATTTCAGGGTGTCAGGACAGGGCGAAACCATAAAAAGAGGAAGTTTTATGACTCAGTTTGTTGGGTAAAACGGTCACATTGCAAGAATGAAAATGACTAGGAAGGTTCATTTTGTTGACCCTTAAACGCATAACATAGGTTCCAAACCAAAGGTCGAATTTCACAAGGTTTAACAAAAAAGTATGGTCTCATTAGATTACCGTGGACGGTATCTCCTGCAACACCTCCACTGGTTTCCATGTGACTGTTTTATCTAAAAGCCCAGCTTGGTGCAATTTTGGCTTTGTCCCCTGGCAGTTTCTATCCTCCCAAGGCAGGCATCCTTGCAATAGCCTCCTCAATGTGTTCCCAGTTTGGCCAATTTATGAACCCACCCCAGATTTGTGTCCGGGTGAAAGCACAATGTGACAATTACTGTTATAATCACTTCCATTTTCAAGATGCAGAATGTAATGGTATAAATGTTCCTGGCTGGTAAATGACATCACCCTCCCCCTTTTTAGAGGTGGGTTTTCTAAGACAATTTTCCATCGATTATGCCCTCCTCCACACTTCCTGTGGAGGCAACCGGGGTTAAAACATTCTATTTCAACCATGGCTTCCTCTGCTGACAATACAGACTAGGAGAGGTAGCCAGCCTCTCTCTGAAATGGTGGCTGTTTCACTGGAGGAACCTGCAATAGATCCATTGATGGATTCCTAGCCTTCTGATGTTGTAGGTCTACAGAACCAAACTTTTCAGATCACCATTACCCCCAGTATTGAAGGTGATCTGACTTTCTGATAAAGAACATTTTCTCAACTGTCTGCTATAAAAGATTATGCGTTATCAGTCTGGATAAGCACCTTGTGCCCACCCACAACACTGTCAAAAATATTTAGGATTTCAAATGTTCCAAAGTTCATCAGCACACACATCATCATCATCACTCACTGTATTATTTTGTTTCAGTTAATGCAGTTAACATAAGTGGACAGCTCTAGCCAAATCTGATTGGATCAGAGCAAGCTGGGCCATTCTGAGTTGTTCAGATGAATCCTTTGCCAGGCTTGCTGTGTGTCTAAATCCTTTAGCTTTCATTTAAAATGGGTTTCCTGAGTTGCTCTTGTGTTGAATTTTTATTTAAACTCCTTTATAGATTAGGCTGAGAGACTTCACTGAGAGGTTCAGAGGGGTTCCTTGCTGCAGAACATGGTTGTTTTTATGGCAGTCACAAGATTGCCCCTCTGTCAGGAACTTAAACGGCAAAATTATATTGGCTGTTTTCCCACTTGGCTATGCAGAACTGTTGAGTTGGTTGCTTTCCTCCAATGAACTAAGCAACAGGAGGGGGAAAAAAACTCCCAAATATTTTCCCTAATTTCCCTTCAGCTTGCCGCCCCTCACCCAGTGGCCAGACTGCCAAATTTTTCATATGTGCTCAACACCTTAATAGCACCTCTGAGAGCGTTTAAACGGTTGGTGCTCGCAGGCGCTGCATGACTTTCTAAGTTAATGGTATTCCCGAAAAAAACCCAACCGCCGTTAAATTTTCCCCTGGGTTCTGTAAGTCGGTTACACTTGAAGAATGTACCGCAGGATGAAATCCTCCCTCGCCGCGGTCAGGGGCCGGGCCAGCTCCCGGGCCCCTGGCCTGCTTGGCCACGTCTCACAGGGACCGGGCCTTTGATCCCAACCGGCCCCTGAGGCCCCCCTGCCCCTCCCTCCAACGATTCTCAAGTGGGCCCTTTGCTGCTCTGCGATTTATAGGCACTTTCAGGAAGAGGAGTATCCTTTCTGTTTTTTTTATTTTTATTTTTTTACACAAGGCCCCTAGTATAGGAGGCCGAAATGGGACAGGATTTGCTGCGCCGGCAACTGTTTAAGTACCGAAGGCCCACTAATTACAGTCGTATGCCGATTTCTACTCCGTTTCTCCTTCGCACCTCATCCTATTTTTCTCTCCTCTCTCCCTCCTCCCTTCCCCTGGCACAGTGATAAAAACGGGGAGGGGAAAACTCCAGGCATAAGCATTCCAGCCTCAGTCGTAGCAATAAAAAAAAAAAAGAGAGAAAAAATCGAAAGCCGGACTCAGAGCAGTTAGCGGGAAGGGAGCTGAGCGTACGGAGCCGGAATGGCTGCGCCTCGGCAGGAGGGGAGAGGAGATAATCTGCTCACGACGTGACGCGATGGGAGGCGATTACGGAGCTCCCGCCCCGCGCGGAGACGTCGGTTTAAACCCTGCCCGTAGAAATGGCTTTTATGCCCTTTACATAATCGCCATCATCACCATCATCATCATCATCCACATAATAATAATAATCATCATCATCATCATCATCAGAACGGTAACACTAAGCAGCAGCTGGAGCCACGGGTACTTCTGTGGACAGGGGCTTTGAGGTTGCAGCCCCTTCCAGGAGCCAACATGCTGAATTGGCTGTGAAAATGCCTCTGGAGTTACGTGCCCATCTCTCATCGTATGGCCAACACTCTGGTTCCAGCTGCGGTTGAAACACACTCTCGCAGGTAACACTCCGCTGTTGCGCTACACCTCTCTCTCTCCGAGCCTCCCGGATGGGACGGTTGGAGGATGGCAGTCTCCGGGCTCTGTGCCCACTTGCTTTTTTATTTTATTTTTATTTTTATTTTTTTACAGTCCTAAAAAATCGATCCTCGGGCATAAATCTGTCTGCGGTTTCTGAAACGGGTTGCATCTGCAGCGGGTGTGTGTTTGCCCGTCGCCCGCTGCATTGGTCAAGGTGTTAGCGTGAGATTTGTGGCCCGCGTGGCTTTTATTCAGCGATCGAAAAGTGGGGCGATTCGTCCGTCCACCTTTGCTCCGCTGCAGCTTACCCTGAGCATTTCCCCCAGCTGAGGATTATATCTGTTTTCTAGCCACTTTTTAATCACGTTTTCTCCGTGTGATTGATTTGTTTACACTTTTACACCCTAATGATCGCATTTGGATTAACTGAACTGACCTCCCGTGGATTTATTTTATCGGACGGGCGTAATTAATTACCCAGCCGGATATCTGTTGTTTGCGATGTAAAGACTGGGGAATATCTACGTTTTAAAAAGGCACTGCAGAGGTTATCAAACTCTACGGTTAAAAAAAAAAAAATCGATGCGCTCCCGATCTCTGGTCTGCTTCACGGACGTACGCAGGGCAGAGCGCGCGAGGGAAAAGGATTTACTGTCGTGCCCTTGCAACTGATTAGGCTGATTACAATCTCTGCTCCTTTGCACCCTGCCGAGGTTCTCCCCTATTCTGACGGCCTCACAGGTGCCCAAGCTACATGCAGCACGCCGGACAGAAACCTGCAAATGACAGGAATCGCATTCATAGCCACCGTTTCTTAAAGGTGCATCTTAGAGCCCTCGAGTCTGGGTGTGACTGATTTACTATCGTCAGCATTTGTTCGTGATGGACATCCGGCGTAATAACGGCGCAGAGTGATGAGAGAGCTCTCTCTCTCTGGCCCTGTGCTGGGAATATTACATAGTGTTGTTATTAGAACATCCGGTAATAAAGAAATTGCATTCTGGTGCAGGCTGCTTTTGTACAATTGGAGAAACCAAACCATGCATTCATCTCTTGTGCGCTTGTCAGTTTTACCTCTTTCTATTAAAATGGCTATTGATAAGAGATTACAGACATCCTTTTATAGCGAGATGGATTCTCTCTCTCTCTCTCTCTCTCTCTCTCTCTCTCTCTCTCTCTCTCTCTCTCTCTCTCTCTCTCTCTCTCTCAGCATGCCAACATACTCCTATCGCTTCATGGAACAGAGATGACAGGCTCTTTAATGGCATTTTAACGATCCATACAGATTGCAGCCTCCGCTCTGAATGTTTAAAGGGAATGTCTTTTGTCTGTCTTATCTTTTCGTCATCTTAGTTCTGCCACTGCTGCTTTCTCGCCGCCGTGGTCTGGTTTGCTGCTTTGGAGTACTCTTTCTTTAAGAACAGCTTTCATCACTCTCAAAATTGTGGTGACAAAGGCGTATTTTTAGCTTAAAAGAATAGTTCACTTTCTGTATTTTTATATTCTTCCATTGTTGTATTAAGTTACGCCAGATAGGAAACATTGGACTGCATTGCTGTCGAGTAGGCCTACAGCTTGTTTAATGTGTGTGATCTAAGATAGCCAATATTGTTTCATGTAAGTTGGCACAATTTTGATATCAATACTTTTAATGGCCTAGATTTGAAGTAATGACTTTTAGATAGTGCTTTGTATGTGTTTGTAACTTGGCATTTTTGTATGTTGAAAACGTGTTTTTCATAAGATTTTTTCAAACAGTGTTCGTCTGCAATGAGGGATACTTCTTACATTTTCTGATGACCTGTATAGGGACATCGATGGGTTTGCGGTTTAAAGCAAGAAAATGCACTAAGTAACTCCAAGGCAGCTTAAATAGCAAAATTCCGGTGGCTATATATGAAAACATTAACTTTATAGTTTTTATTTGCAAATAAAAACTTCCTTTATTTTTTACTTCTATGGTACTTCAGTCCTTCTGTCCTTCTCAATTCATTCGAGCGGCACTAGCTCTTGCCTGTTTTCCTGCATGCCTAACATTAGCTAAGCTGCTTACAAATTGAAACTGAATGGAGTGGTTTCGGTTTATTGTCTTCACTTTGGTTCTTGGCATATGTGAATTAGCCAGTAAGGTGTGAATTGTTACTTACGCTGCCTGTATTAGCAATGGCTTTAGCGGCTGTCTCGACTTCTCAGCCTTGCTGCGCGAACACTCCGCCGTGTAAGACTGTCCTGTGGAGTCCAAACAAGGAAGTGTGTAGCGCTTAGACCATTATCCTCCTGTGGACTTTGTTGCATCCTACTCAACAACATTTGTAAAAGCTTGTTGTACAATGATAGATCTGCTTTTTGGACATTACCACTGTAACTAATTAAGTGGCTGCAACACATCACAGTCTGCTCCTCCCCTTGCAGACAACCTTGCAGACGAGCCACCTCTCAAAACAGGTTGCCCACTAATTTGTTGAACTGCCAATTGGCCGTACAGGAAACTGCCTTCATTTCAGCCTGTGCCTCTCGTCGTTCCCTTCAGTTCCTTTTCTCTCCCGAGACTTGGAGCTATCCTGAGAACGCTGCAATGCTGGCTGCTCTTCCTTCCAAGTGGAGGCCTGCAAAGAGATTGGGATCCTGTGGGACCCGTGGGACCCAACACAGTTGTTGCAGTCGTGGGGCGTGTTTACTATGGTGTAGGCAGGAGCATGCAGTCAGAATCAAGTTTGTGGGGTAAGCGCAGGATAAGTGGCATTTAATTTATTACAAAAAACAACATAAATTAGTATATTACTTAACCACGCATGTAAAGATGTAACCATCTAATTTGCGAATAGCATTTATCATTATATCTGGTCAAAACCCCAGTTAGTTTCATTTCCGTCCTCTAACTATGACATATAGGCAAATGGTTCCTTTAATTTTAGGTCTCTTGTTGAATCATATTGGCCTGTTTGAATTGCGAGTCATGAGTGAGGCTGCCCATTCTGTTTTTAATACATTTTAAAAATGTTTTCGTTTACACCTATATTGCTGATGTAAACGGTGCATGAAAACGTATGGGGTGCCGTTTAAGAAAAAAAAAATCAATTTAGTGTACAAATATATTGGTTGCTTCACATATATATTTGTTTGATATGCATATGTATTGGTTTGTCATTGACACATATTGGTTTGTCATTTACATTTATATTGGTTTGACTCATCGATTTGTTTATCATTTATGCATACATCGGTTTGTAATTGGTGCTTCGATTGGTTTGATTGTCATGCATGTTGGTTTGCTTTGCATGCATATTGGTTTGCTGTCCTTGCTTTTGGACATTACTGATTCACTCAAACCTTCCTCTCCCTGTCCATGGCTCTCTGGTATTGTATTTATAGACAAGCCCAAACTGTGGTCCACAAAAAGGAAATGGAAAAAACACAAAACTGACAGCTGACGTGGCTACTTTCTCTGTTTTGCTCAGATGGTTCATCTGCTAAGAGTCCATACTCTCAATCCAAAACCAAAGCCCCCACAAATAACCCACTGATTTTATTTGCTTGTTTTTCCTTTTTCATAACATACACCCCTTCTGCCTCCCCCCTACTCATACAGCCAACAATTTAATATCCTACCGTGACATAGAAATAATTGATAAATGTGACATGACATTCCTGCTGCTAATATCCATAGCCTCTCTGCAGTCTCCAGTTGATATCATGCTGCTCCTAACTTTCTAGCATCCATATACTTCGATAATATCCCTTCTCGGTTGTCCTCCAAACTTGCACGTCTGCCATTCATGAACTCTTGCCTTGCTCAGCTCAACTCAGAATTGAAGCAAGTAGTAAATTCAAGCAGGCCTGAGTAACAGTCTTACTCAAAAAACCAACCCTGGACTTCGCTATACACAAAAACTATACTCAAATTTGGCCCTAGATTTCTTTTCTGCCTCAAAGTTAATTGATTGATAAATGGCAGTAATTGGCCAGCCATTTAACTCATCGGGTGACCCAGGTTTAAATCCGAGAAGAATAACCACCACAGATAAGAATAAGCCACTATGAGCTGCCAGAACAGCTTCAATGCGCCTTGGCATGGATTGTACAAGTCTTTGGAACTCTACTGGAGGGATGGAACACCATTCTACCAAAAGCTATTCCCTCATTTTTTGTTTTGAGTTCTGGTGACTGCAAAGGCTATAGCATATGATTCACATGATTTTCATACTCATCAAACCATTCAGTTACCCTCAAGCCCACTCCCATCAGGATAGAAATGTTTCATGATAGGATAAAGGTGATCACTCAGAATAACTTTGTATTAATTTACAGTACAGTGACTCTTCCCTCTAAGGGGGCAAGTGGACCTAAACCATGCCTGGAAAATGCCCCCTAGCATAACAGATCCAGTGGACCCCCTCAGTGTAGGGGCAAATCATTTAGGCCTATATAGTTCTCTTGGTGTACACTACACATGCACTCGCCTACTTGTCAAGAATTTGGTGAAGGATGACCCATCTGACCATATCATGTTTTTCTACATCTCTGTAGACCAGTTCCTATGGTTTTTGTGCCACTCAACTCTTAAATGTGCATTCTACTTTGTAAAGAGTGCTAGGAAGTGGGCATGGCTAAAACCAGAAGTGTGTGAAGTTGAACCCAAAGTTGTACAAAATGCCAAAAAGTACAGATTTTTACCTGCTGTTGTTCAGATATTAAATCATTAACGTCATGATTTTACAATGACATTAATGATAATACAGTTTAACAATGGGTAATTTGCTTTTTAAAGCTGTGTTTAACAAACAATAAGCTATATGTTATACAGCAATAACAGGCTTTTATAACACTGAGGCAAACAGACAGTCAAATCAAGTTTCAAACATAGGCAAATCCTTACTCTGAACTGCAAAGTATGACCAGCATGAACTCCACCACCACCCCTACCTGAGCGACACTGAAGTCAATTATAAATTAAAGGAAAAAAATAGTTCCTCATCTTCATTATGAACTCCTGTATGCCATGAATTTCTAATTAAATAAAAACTACAGAATGTAAGGTTAACATGTCTTGTTTGTTAATACTTTTTCTCCTCTCATTGTTGTAGCCCCACTTTACCTTCATGTTTAATTTGCATACGCTTGGATAAATTAAAGAAAACAACAAAAAGCCTCCCTGGGTGGAATCTTCAGCTATTATACTCTTACTCAAATTTCCTCTATTTGTATTTTGTGCAGACAAGCTCCTGCACATGAGCTGGCAGCGGCGTCAGACATATCCAGCATTTCAGCATTGATTTATGCACCAGTAACAACATGATTAGATAAAGATTATGAAATCATATATTACAAAACTATTTTCTTGAAATAAAGGACACAACTCAATCAATTTCAGTTGCTAAACTTCCTATGGACCTCTTTTTAGATGAGTCTGAAATAAAAAGCTGAAAAAAAACATTTGTCTTTATAAAATATAGGGATTTTGTTATATAAGCTATGGGAAAATGTATCGGCATATTACAGAAACACTGAGAAAAGTGCTAAAATGTCCATGACGAAACACAAAAATGGAAATGGAACGGAAAGTAGTTGAAGTGCAATATTTTTTTAAAGTAATTTCCTTGGTCGTCATAAATTCAGCACATTTCTCCCTTGCTTCTCTTTGGAGTAGCTTTTCTTATTCAAAGTCTCAGTTTCAGAGAACCTAAAAATATGTCTGGTGTTATTGCCGTTGGAGTTCTAAGTTTGTCATTTGTATAACTATAGTGTCCACAATTATTCATCCCCCCCAAAGACGGTTGCAGTGAATGAATTTCATGTGATTATATGTGTGAAGTATGTTTCTTTAACGCTTGATTGGGAAACTTGTATCAAAGTGCTCCTTATTCAGTTGGTGAACAGCATGCTGGAGTTGATGGTGACACATTCGCACCTGAGTAAAATCACCTTTTGATTATTGTCACAGGGTTGTGAAGATGATGTCTTATACTGCCTGTATTTCTTGACTGAGTTGATTTTTTCTTATTTTAAAAATGCAGTTAGTTTAAGCCCAAATATTGAGGAAAATCATGGAAGGAGGAGGATATAGCATTTACTGCGTTGGAGTAATTTTAATGATAAAATCCCCAAAGCGTGATGGTGTCGCTCTGGCCTATCTAGTGTCAAGGGAAACTGTCACTCACTGTCTCTCTGTGAGTGTGTATTTGTTTAATTGAGAAACTTGGTGCTTACTTCTGAGTGACATCAAAAACATAGGAAATAAGAATCCGAATAATATTGGGCAAATTGGGAAAACATTCAAGGAGAACGCATTATCTGAGTCTTGCCAAATATGGTGTTTGTATTCGGCACCATCCCTACTGGGTAGAGTAGGTGGTGGTAGAGAGGACAAAAGCTCTGAGCTTCCTGAGAATTTGAGACTGAGGAACAATGTGGTGTGCATGCTGGGAAATGGAAGCAGAGGACAGCAAAGTGCTGTACATGCTAGGAAGTGGAAGCAGAGGACAGCAAATTGCTGTGAAAGCGGGAATTAGGGTACAAAGCAATCACACTCTGGTCGACCTAGGTACACTGAAATTTAACCAAACTAAAGCATAATGACATATAAAAGGCTTAGTTGATCAAGGACTGCTTCCTAAACATGCATTGAGGACTGAAGTTAAGATTATAAAAATACTGACTTATTGCAGGGAGTAACGGATATAAAATATCCACGTCTAATCCACAAGAAATCAAAGGGAGTCATAGAGGTTTGCCCCTGACAGAGTTTGGCTGCTTGGCAGCTTGGAAATACATTTGTTTTCTAGGTTGACATTGCTTTGATTTTAGGTAGTTCCAGCAAGCTTGTTTGTCCTTGAGCCCAGTTCAGTGTAGTCTATTAAAGCTGATACACGGTGCTCACCAGAATTATTGGCAACCCTGAAAAATATGAGCTAAAAGGCTATAAAAAAAAAACATCTTTGTATTCATCACCATGACCTTACATTCAGAATATGAGTAAAATCTCATCTTTAATTTAGGGGAAATTATTCAAAGAAAAGGTTCTTCATAAAAGAAATATTTTCTCAAAGAAAGCGTGTCACAATTATTGGCAACGATTAAAATAGTTATGAACAAAACCTAATTGAAGTACATTGTATGACCATAAGTATATAGACACCTCCTTGGTCTGGGGCTGGTTTTTATGGTTAAAAAATTCCAGTGAAGGCAAATCTTAATGCTACAGCATGCAGTCACATTCTGGAAAATTCTGTGCTTCCCCAACTGTTTGGGGAAGACCCTTTCTTCTTTTATGGTTTTGTCGAGAACGGTATGGAATAACTTGACTGGCCTGCACAGAGGCCTGATCCCAACCCTATCCAACACCTTTTGGATCGATTGGAAAGCCAACTGTGAGCCAGGTCTAATCGCCCAATCAATGCCCGACCTCACTAATGCTCTTCTGGCTGAATGGAAGCAAATCACTGCAGCAATGCTGCAACATCTAGTATAGAGCCTTCTCTGAAGAGTGGAGGTTGTTATAGCTGCAAAGGGTGTACCAATTCTATATTAATGCCCATAGTTTTGGATGATATGTTGAATGCCAGGTGTCCGCATACATTTGGCCATGTAGTGTAAAGTCCCATTCATATTTAACTTTTTAAGCACACCCAAGCCTTTAGATACTATTGTGTGGCCATTGTCAACTTCCTGTTTCACTGGGATATAAATATGAGTTGACACCCAGACCAAAGTCATCCGTCAACATGGGGAAAATCAGAGAACACTCAAATGAAATGAGACAAAAGGTGGTTGACCTTCATAAATCAGGCAATGGCTACACAAAAATAGCTTCATATCGATTTCCACTTTTAGGGCAAGTGTAAAGCAACTGGAGCTGTGATGAACCTGTCTGGAAGAGGCAAAAAGTTTTTAAAGGATCACATTTGGGGAATTGCTGAAGTTTGTTGCATCCTGGGGTCGCCAGGTCTCCAAAAGTACAATTGGACACCCCCTCTATTGCCAACAAGCTATTTAGAAGGCTTGCCAGTTGAAAGCTCCTGCTGTTGTCAGACCACAAATATGAATGCCTGGAGTTTGCTAAATGTTGCTGGAATTTAGATTGGAACTGGGTGTTATAGTCAGACTATATGAAAATTTGGCCATTTGACAAAAAATACCCTAAAAGACATAGTTATTCAGAAAAGAGCCTTATGCCCACTGTGAAGTACGGTGGAGGATTTGTGACGTGGGGCTGTTTATCCTCCAATGGCCCTGGAAAGCTTGTTAGTATTCATGGCATCATTGACTCAATACAAGGAAATTTTAGGTGAGTATCTGGCTGCCTCTGCCAGAAGGCTAAAAGTGAGTAGTGGTCGGAGCTTCCAACAGGGCAGTGATTCAAAGCATACCTCAAAATTTACACAAAAATGGTTCACTGACCACAGAATCAAGGTTTTGCAAATAGCCGTCCTAGTGTACTGGCCTGAACCCCATTGAAAACCAGTGGGGTGAGCTGGAGGAGAGTCCATAAGTGAGTCCAAAGGACTCTGCAGGATCTGGATAGATTTTGTATGGAGGGATGGTCTCCATCTTTTGCCATTTGTTCTCCAACCTCAAACATTACAGGACTAAACACAGGTATGCCAATAATTGACATGCATATCTCCAAAATAAAAATCCTTTTGCTGTAAAGATATGTTTTTCCTCTAATCAATAGTATCACAATTAAACTATATAATTTTCAGATTTTTCTGCACATCGAAGACATTTGATAAACAAACTGAAATTAATTCTGCCCTTTTTGCTCATATTAATTGCGCTTGCCAATAATTCTGGTGGACACTACGCAGCACAGAGCTGTTATTTTTTAAAATCCATTTTCTGAGCAAAAGATTTTTGCATCAACAGTTGAGGAGGATAAAGATTTCTGATACTTTTTTGCGGTGATGAAAAGGATTGCAAAATGTGAACAAATTGATCTGATTGCCGGTCAGGCAAGTGAATTTTCAGGCAGGGTGTGAATGTGTGCCACAGGTCTTCATGGACGTTTTTATATGCGAGTGGTGCACTGCTGAGAAACCGAAGCGTGGACCACATTCGGCTACGTGTTCCACGGTTCCCCCGAGCTGGGTTTGTTTGAGAGGAGAGCAAGCGGGTTCCTGCCGGGATCAATACGGAGCCAGAAGCCCTTAGGCGCGCGTTTGAACGCGGCCTGCTTTGCTGTGAGCCTCCTCGCCTTGATGTCCTCACTGTCGGTGCCGCTGGACGCAGGTGCTTAAATGGTGTGATCTGACACTGCTGCCCCACTGCTAGAGAGGAGGGAGGAGGAGGAATGGCCAGGACACGCTGCAGTGGCACAGGTGGCATGCAGAATGCAGATGTGCCGACTCTTCTTAATGCCTCTATTCAGCTCTCACAACATGGTGTGGTAATTTGAGGCTTTGTAGTTACCTTTGGTAGTTTTGCCATTTTTACAGTTTTTTTTGTTTGTTTATGGTATTGTTTAGTATTCCTCAATATTGTGCTTCCTAACAAGCACGTTTTTGTACTGTCTTTTCTGCCATGATATTCTGCATGTTTCTTGATATATGTATATTATTAATAATAATAATAATTATTATTATTATTATTAGTATTATTATTATTATTATTATCATTATTATAATGCATGTATTATCATAGGATTTAGTCTGTATTTGTCATTTAAGTATTATGTCAAAAATATTTTAATTGTCATTTTGTAATTATTATTGTATAATACATTGCATAATCCTAATATCGGTTCTGGGGATTTTTGCTTCCAGTCTGGTCTTCAGCAGGTGAAACGCATGTTCAATTAGATTTGGATTTGGCCGTTCTGTTCTTGAGGCTTACCAGTAGTTTGCACCTTGCCGTGAACCCTCTGAGGTTATACTGGCGCAATCTTTTCTTTGTAGTCTTTGCCATCTCATCTCATCTATGCCTACATCCTTGAGAGTGATCTTGATCAGTTTGGCAGTTGAAAAGGAGTTTTTCTTCACAACTGGTCTAAATGGACTAAATGATTCCTTAGTCATCCACTTCAGTGGTGTTCTGTGGTCTCAATTGTTTTCTATTTTTGAGCTCACCAGTGCGTTCTTGCTTAACAATATACTGTAGCAAACAGTTGATTTTGAAACATCCTATGATTTGACTATGCCTCTGATTGATTTCTTCTGATTTTTCCTCCTCATGATGTCCTGCTGTTCTGGCTTTAACGCCTCTTTGGTCCTCATGTTGAGAGACAACAACAGCAGACTCCAAGTGCAATTCCCTGTCGAGAATCAACTCTAGCCCCTTTGTTAGCTTTTTTTGTGCATGAACTAGTGGTGTGACAACACACAGCTGGCTAAGGAACAGCTGAGCAGCCAGTTGTCCAATTACTTTTAGTCTCCCCAAATGGGAGGTCTATGTATAAAATGGAGGTTTACTTGCTTATGGCATTCCATCGAAAAATGAAGATAACGTTGTATCCACCTAATGTGTGCATAGTGGGACTGTCCGCCTATGCCACTACATGTGGCTGTGGAGACCGATCCTGAAACCTCAGATCCTGGCCCAGACAGTGCAGGTTAGAGGTTTTGTGGTTGGCGGAGGTGCATTTGTTTGGTGCCTCCACAGCCGCTGGGCTCTCCATTGATTTGTTTTTTTTGTATTTGAAGGTGTCGAGGAGGAGGAGCTGACAGAGCTCTGTAATGACCTGTCTACTGCCGGGCAATCCAGATCACTGGGCTTGATGTTGCACTTCTTCAAAATAGTTTTTGAGAGTTCTTGCCCTCCTGGTCTTCTGTTGGCTGCGAGCAGCTGACCCTGTAAGACTTGTTGCGGTACCCAGCGGAGATGGCATTTGTTGGGGTTGCTATATTCTGATGGTGTTTGTTTTCTGGAGGTTGTCAACATTTGGGCACGGTCAGCCCAGGTGACATTGTAGACTTTCTGGAGGCATCGTATGTGAAAGGCCTCCAGATGTCTTTATGTGAGAGTGGTAAATTCCAGGCCTCTGCACCATACAGTAGTGTGGAGAGGCACACTGCTTGGTAGACCGCCACCTTTGTAGTTGTCTTCAGGTTGTTATTTTCAAACACCCTGGAGCGCAGGTGGCCGCGAGCCACTGAGGCTTTATTGATACGACAACCTTGAGAGGCATATCGGCTATGGTAAACTGAGGGTGTTGGGTGTTTGGAGACTGCTGCTGGACCATGATCTTTGTTTTTTGGGTGTTTACCTGTAGGCTCAGTGAGTGATAGACAACAGACACGATGTCCAGTGCTTTTTATGGGGCAGAGGGGGAGTGAACTGGGAGGGCACAGGCGTCTGCATACTGCAGCTTGTGGATGATATTGATGTCACACTTGGTGAGAGCTTGCAGCTGACAGGTTGAACAAGCTGCCGTCGAGACGGAACTGTAGCTGAATGCCATCATCGGGAAAGAGAGATTTGTGGCTGAGCATTGTGACTGCAGCAAGAAAAGAAATGGCTGTAATTCCTACGTGGCTCACCTGTTATGAATGTAAATACCTGCAAATGAATTCTGATAGTCTGCACTTCATATTCATTGTTTCATTTAAAATCCTATGCACTTTAGTACAGAGCCAATATCTGTCTAAATGCTGAATATGCACTGCATATTATGCACATATATGGATGAATGGAACAGTGATGCAGTAGATAGTGTTGATCACAGCTCCATGATCAAGTGTTACTTTTTAAATGATTTAAATAAAAGTACTCCATCTTAAATAGGTATTTCACTGTCAGATCTTAGTAGCTGTCTTTCTGAAGGGCTGACAGCTTTTTGACTTGTCTAAACTCTCTCAGAGGAGACTCATGGACCAGGAGACAAGGTGGCATCTGTGCATGGCTTCCTCTGGCAGATGGCGTCTAATTCTGTTGTTCATCCTTTTATCAAATTCTGTCACTCTCAAGTTGCTTTGTCCTATGGATTTTAAGTGAATTGGCAGTGCATTTCAGCATATTGTAATGTAGCAGTACTACAGAGGGTACAGACAGTTTTCATATCAAGCCTCATTCCTACCATGGATTTCCTTTCAGATCTCACTATGTTTTAAGAACAAGGCTCTTCTGTCTGTTTTGTGTAAAAATTGTTCTCAGCAATTAGAAGAACCTACACCACATTCTGTTGGAATATTCTGTCACCGAGTTGATAAATGACAAGTTTTTTCATATCACTGTGACCCCACAAAACACGTTTTTGGTCATAACTCAAATACACACTTGTCCTCTTCTCCGCCACTGCCTCCACACTGTCCAGTTTCAACCTGATCACGTAGCTGGCCTTCCTTAACAGCTTGTTGAGACTGCTGACCTCCAAGCCTTGATACCACCACCCCAGCACATCACCACGAAAAACAGAACGCTGGCTACTGGTTGGCGGAGGCATACAACCGCGAGGCGGTATTTCTAGTTTTTTAAATAAGAGACACGTGTTGGAAATAATGACAGCTGTTTCTTTTGTCAATTCATCCCACTATTTCAGAGAAAAGTCATTTTCCTCATGATCGACACTTGTAACGAGAATGTGCTCTATTCTGACTTAACTTTTACCCATGTGTTTTACAAGCTCAGTTTTATCCAGTCAGTGGATGTTACTTATCAACCCCCACCAGATGGGACTCGTTTTTCTTGTGTATAAGGATGTCATCTTATATAGTTTTTCACATGTCAACCATGAAATCAACTACTACATTTTTGTTTTTGTTTTTCAGTGCATCTTGGGTTACCCACCAACATGAATTACTGTCTGAATTGCTCATTAATGCACATCCAAAATTAATTAATCTAAGGTAAACTTCTGCATTTTAAAGTCATTTATAGGGGATGGGGCTAAGTCTCCGGTATATAAAAAAAAAAACCTTCCAAAGTAATATTTTAAAATTGTATCCATCAAACATTAATAGCATTGTAATGAGAATTCTCTTTCTTGGGATTTTTTGATATTTCAGTTTTAGTGTAAGTTTTCAATTGGCCCAGTTTTTTGCGATGAAGAATATTTTAGATGTTTAGATAACTTTCTGACAACCTGCTGACTTTACATTGCCATGTATAAAGAAATGAGGGTTTTGTGGTCTAAAGTAAGAAAATAAACTTCAAATAACTGCAAAACAGCTTGTGCAACAGCACTGTGCCTCCAGAGGTTTTACTTGTGTATATTACCAGATTTATTCTTCAGAAATGTATGTCTAATATTATTTTCCATACAGGAAGTGAATCCTGAAACGTTATCACGAGTGCTTAAGTACCCTAAAAAGTGCTAAATACCACATGGAAGGAAAGGGACTCGCACCCGCAAAATAAAAAGGGGAGCATCCCCCAAAAGACAAAAGTTTCTGAGATGTTTAGAAAATACAAATAGTTTTTATTGTATAGACATTGTGCTGAAGTACACAAGGGCAAAGTGATAATAATACTGCTTTTTACCACTTTGGGGGTGTTACCCTTTATATGTAGCGGTGTGCTAGTCTCATTCCTCCCATGTTGTTCTGTGGTGCACACAAGTCGCTGTGCTCAAGGAAAGACACACCAGCTGATATGTAATTGAGAATAAACACTATAAAAATAATCTACTTGTTTATACAGCCTCTTGAAATCTACTGTTGCTGTTCAAGTCGCTTTGGAGTTTCACGAAGGGTATTTTTTTTTACTTTATACCAAGAACCCCCAAATGCCCTTTACCTGTCATTGTAAAACAGCAAGTCTATTGCTATAAATATCTAAAATATCCTTCACTGATCATAAAAACTGTCTGGGCCAATCAATAAGAAATACTAAAACTGAACTAATAAAAAAAAAACCACAGGAAGTTAACCGTTCTTTTAATATAGTGTTAATATATAAAGTACTGGTTCCTTTAATTTTACATCTTTTTTTGACCTAATTCTGAAAAGTCAATAAAAGAAATAACCATAGTAAAAACATCATCTTTTGAAGGTGGCTTACTGTCCTATGATGTTGGTAAATGTGTGTTGCTGTTTGTAAGAAGCAGCTGCTATAGCTGCAATCAACTGAAAAGTTTCATGCCGCTGTGAAGTAAAATGGCTGCAAAATGTGACCAATTGTTTGCACTCTGGACCCACAACATGCAAAGATGCACTCCAAATGTAATTATGAGATCATTTATTAATGGGATTATTATGTTGACAGTACATCTGTTATTGGAATATGTTGATGACAGCATTCACATGGCGTATAATGGGAACAGTATACAAACAGTAAATGGCCTATGGCGATAATACATATGGCAGATGAGGTATATGTCGACCGTACACAGACCATGGCATATTGCACCAGGAAAATCGGCAAAAAGCAACTTGCCCCAAGCCAACATTAGACAATTTGAACTTGACGCTGTTTGATAATGTGGAATAAGTATTTGGCACCTTTGCTTTTTTTGTAAACACGTTGAAGCTTGCCAAGCTAACTAGCTTTTTCATTTTTGTTTAGGCCTACGCTTTTGTTTCACTCCAACCACAGAACTCCAGCGTTTTAGTAGTACCTAAGAAAATAGAAAATATTGGAAAGACACAAAATGTCCAACTTGCTGAACAACTTTAAATCTACAGTTGGGGAAAACTTTTACATTTATAATGCTCTTTAACAGTAACTTAATTGTCTAACGTTTAGACTTCATGATTTGCATGATATAGAATAAATAAATTTAACAAATAACATAGATAACACATTAAAAAAAGACATTTAAAATGAACATGTCAACTTGAATATCGTCACGTCTGAACTGAATTGAATGGGAGCTAAACTGAACTGAAGCAGAGCCAAATCAAATTGTGTCAAATTGAAGCTGACTCCAATTGAATTGTTGCGTTTGTAAGTGTATCTGTATCAAGATGCGTATTGAATCTTCTGAGGGGGACAGATTCACACCCCTAATAAATATCACTAATATCTGAGCATTGCCTGTACACAATGTAAAATCAAAGAAAAGCTGTGCCGATATCCTGGCAATATCCATACCGATGAAGGCGTTTCACGCAGTTGAATCAGGTCTGTGAAACTGGTGTAGGCACCTGCTACACTGCACTAGAGTAATCTCCTTGATGATGTCATATTTGCATATACTTGGGATATTTATATCTCTGCTATAATGAGAGCCATGATTAGTGTGTTAGCGTTTAGGGGCTAACAGGAAGTCCTCAAGCGGTGCCTCCTGCTTCCCGCATCTCTAAGCAGTTCAGCAGTTCACCCAGTTTTCCATTTAATCCATTAGTAAAGCCAATTGTCAACCAATGACTGATGTTATACCTTTCCACAATAGAAGCGTTTTAAGGCCACCTTGCGTTTAGATTTGGTCGGCAAGTTTAATCCTGTTGTACCATTCCTCCTCTGCTGTCTCGTAACAGCTGCCAGTCAGATGCAAACGGCTCTGGGTCCGTCCCACGAGTGGCTGTGCTGTGGGAGTTTGAGTGCGGGCTTGCCTGGTCTTGTGATGGTGTGCAAATGTGGAGGTGGAGCTCTGCCAAACGGACACAGCAGGAGGACTGGCGTTCAAGCCAAGTGCACGGTTTATGAAATTGAGGTTCAAGTGTGTCAACTATTTTATTTTTACTGGTCGCTGAACAGGGGCGTGCGCCCTGTTTCGATGGTCAGTGTCAGGAGTCAGGGAGTATGCGGTAGCCCCAGGATGAGTCGTGATGTGAACCCAGCTAATGAGTTGGCCCTATCAGATCGTGTGGCTGGGACAGGCTGGCTGGTTATTCTTCCCCTGTGTCATCCTTCCACCAAAAGGATTCTGGGATGCCATGAAAGGACTGAAATGCCTCTTGCTCTGAATGAAGTGTCACCCAATTTGATGGTAATTACCGCTGCAGTTTTCCTGATGAGATTGGTCATTAGTCTTAATAAATGCTCGCTCTTTCCCCACTTGACAGATGCATCCAATTCCACTAAATTACCTCAGTCTTATTTACATTTAGTCATTTACCAGTCACTCTTATCCAGAGCAGTATATGTACATAGGGGTACATATAAGAGTTGATCTGTATAGAATGTCTAAAAATATAGTTCATTGAATGAGTGAAGCTAAATATGCTGTCACATATTTGATGTGGGAAAGGGTCTTGGCCTGCCTTAAATTCTCTTCTTAATGAATGTACATAATGTCAGATGAATGATGAGTGGTACTGAAAGCTATTGACTTGGGGAAATTGTTCTGAAGGTCACATTGCCCAGAGACATTGGGCACCATGGCAATGTTGACATGTTGTCAAAATACTGACAATTTATATATGACATAAATTTTAGCCTAATCAAAAAATGTGACATCTCTTGGAAAAATAGTAATAATAATAATTTTTTTCCATTGAGCTTGGTTGCCAAGCACCAAAAGCTATGCTAACAAGTGTGTACTGGTCTTGAGAGCATGTCTCTGTATGACGTAAAGGTGAATGCTATGGCCTTGAAGCCACTTGTCTCCTACTTAGTTAAAATGCATTTGTTCCCCTGATATAAAGACTTATTGCATTGGAAGCACTGTAATAC
The DNA here is from genome assembly GCF_018555375.3 of Anguilla rostrata. Taxonomy (NCBI): domain Eukaryota; kingdom Metazoa; phylum Chordata; class Actinopteri; order Anguilliformes; family Anguillidae; genus Anguilla; species Anguilla rostrata. The sequence continues at coordinate 37,027,096 of NC_057935.1, forward strand.
AATGTAGAATATGGTAGAGCTGGTATCTCTATGCTTTAGACCTTATTCACAATATGCGATAGTTCTGCACAACAGAAACGTGTAAACTCAATTATTTTTATGATCGCTCTTGACATGGATGAATTAAAAATAAAGTTAGGCTAAGGCATTCGTGTAATTAATTATAATTGTTTGCTATCTTGGCGAAGTTCCTGCTTTGTAGCAATCTAGTTAGCTAGAAAATGTGCAGTACAATGGATCTGGGCAGACTCCTACTGTAGGTGATAGAAGACCCTCTGCAGGTGTTGTTATCTTTTGGTTTGACTGAGCAATCCTTATCCTGTCATTTGCTAAAGAACATACTGTAACGAGCATCATACTTTTCAGAGATTCTGTCGAGTCAACCACTTCACAAGCAAAATAATCGTATTAGAATTTTATCTGAAGTCTTTTTACAGTTTTATGAAGTTTCTTTGAAGTCCAATTTACAGTGCAGTCACTTTGTCCATGATTTTAGCCATAGAGACTAACAAAAGGTGCATTTCCCATGGTAAAGAGACGCTATTCGTTATTTTCATACAATTATTTTCATCCATCAAAATGTCAGATGCATTTCAAATGCCAAGTGAGTAAGGTTCGTCTTCATACGTTTTAATGAGGAACATGAACTTTTGTATCCTGGTGGCCTTTTAGTTGGCAGGTAAATCCATCTTGAAAGGGCATAGAATATTCCATTTTTGAGAATATTACGTAAACCGCATCCTTAACAAGCACTGCGAACAAATTATTAAGCTTGATCATGGTATCCTTAATAAGGTATGTGTTTTTTGAGTGACCATATTTGTCATGGCTGGCTGGGGCTTGGTATAAAGGTATTTGGTAAAAAAGAAAAAAGAGTAGGCATGTGGTCCATGTTTCATAACAATGTTATGGGAGAGTGATATTATGTTTGATAGTTGTAACAGGTGTGGCTTTACATGGGCCTAAAACAGCAGGCTTGTACATGCATACAGATTATTAACGGAAGCACCCCGCTCTTCATACATATCAGCATCGGCCGAATTTGAGTAGCCAAGAGTTCCTGAGGAAAAATAAGAGGGAGACAAAAAGAGCAAAACGGGTGCAAAACAAAAAGCTGAAATCTTGTCCTCCTTTTTCGCTTTTTCCTCTTTGGCCTTGTGCGGGTGGGAACTCACTAGTGCGTTAAATAGGTACCTGTAAAAGGAAAAAAAACACATTCAAAATAAGTTGTTTGTGTGTTTTTTTCTGTATTTTGTCAGTACCATGCTGCTCGAATGAAATTTTCTTACCTACTGTCACTGCGGGAAGGTAAAAGACTGACCATTCCGATTTCTAAATTCCTAAAAAAGAACAGTTTAGTGTATGAACAAACAAATACCTTAGTGTTATGTGCATAAACACCCGCCCACCACTGTCCTTTTTTATGGAATCCAATAGGTCACCTGAAGTAAGGGAAACACTGTTTTCACAGGCTGGTTATAAGGTCATGAAAAGGCTGACAGAGGGAAAATGCGTTCATGGTCACTGCTGGAATTGCAGATTCTGTGAGGAACAGGCTGGGCAGTTTTAGCCACAGGCTGTCACCTGCTGATCATTACAAGGGCCACAGCACTTTCCCGACTAAAGGTGGAGAAGTTTGAGCCAGAAGCTGCTGCGTTGGTGTAGACTTCAGTTAGGAAGTTTTTACATTTTACCGAGCCAGATGGTTGGGTGCAGAGCAGTTTGTTTTTGTGGTCAGAGGGGTGGGTGAAAAGGGGCTGCTTTTCTTGGAAAGTGCTATAAGTGCCTCTATTTTCTGTCATTTGCTAACAAATAAAAATAGACTCCAGCATTAACAGCTTGAACTTTTTTTCCCACACATTAAAAAACTGTCTGAATTTAAAGTTTTTCTAATTTGAGTTTACAAGGGGGATTTCATCCCTGCTAAGTTTGAAAACATTTAATTACTTTTGAATTTTGAAATGTTTCTTTAATTAGCAGGGCAGTTGGATTGTTTGTAGAAAGGCATTTCAATGAACAAACAAAATTTAAGTTTAGTTGTTTTGCCATTTTGAAGTGGGGTGAAGAACGAAGGAAAAAATCCCAGTTTGCTCATGATTTTAGACTTTGTGAAAGTGCACAGTTCTGACTAATAACATTAAAGCAGTAATAAATGTTTATCTGAACGCCGACATCTACAGTGCATATCCAGATGTATAAGAAGCTTTTTATGCTGCAACCAATCAGAGCAAACGGGGGTTGGAGGTTATCTGTAACTCTACTCCACACTCATCTCCTCGGAGACTTAAATCCCGAGGGGCCGGGTCCACTGTATGTAGATTTGTTTCGCGGGCGAGTTAAGCTCCGCGCTTCCACAATCCCGCTTAGCGGATGGGAAATGATGTTTTGGCTCCCCGGCTGCTGTTGTGCACAAGGCACCTCTGCGTCTGCGTAATGCCGGCCGTCTCCTCCTCCAGCTCCTGCCGAGCACATCGCTTGCTGCTGGCGCTAATGGCCTGGCTTTGTTTTCTTTGATGCCAATGTCTGATTACCAAAGCAATCAGCCGCCGCCGTCATAAAGTCCTGCTTTTCATTGCTGTTTACTACAGCGGTGTGCTAAGTCTTCCTCTTTATCATTTTTTTCCCCCCAGTAATTGAACTTGAAAATTCTAATCCTGGTTTGCTGTCATTTCATATTTTGATAACCTAGCACATTATAACACACAATCTGTGCTTTTTTTTCTATATGTCTTTGTTTCATATTCATAATAAAAAGGATTTATGTAATGATAGGAAGTCTGCTTCTATGCTTGTTAGTGAACAGGTTTTCAAAACGATGCTAAACGGCTATCAGCACATTCAATTTATTGTAAACACTCTTGTGTTATAGACATGTAAAGTCCACAGCTGTCATACGGGCATTTTTTTAAATTTTTACTGCAGTGTTTGACTGTTGCGGGGGTGTTGCTGTGCTGAAAATCTGATGTTGCTGAAGGTCTGCTGGGTTATTGTGTGTGCTGATGGGCTGTGTAGTTTAAGCCTTCGGTGCTGGAGAATGCATACTGTGCTGAATGGCCCAGTAAACCAAATGTTCTGGAAGCTTTTTAGGGTCGGTGGTGGAATCATTTCAAGCCATAGGAAACTGGAAGCTCCACAGAAAAGTTTAACTTAACCAGAAAAATACGTTGCCTCGACTGTCATCATTTTTTCATTGAGGATAGATGTTTTTTTCCCCCCTTCTTCTCTGTTTTTTCTTTGAACAAATATAAAACGGGTTAGGTCAACTGAGAATAAGCCGAATTTGTGACATGAAGTAAAATAAACACCTTGTTTCTGAAGCAGAAAACTAGTTCAGCGGGACTGGAGCGCGATGCGCTGTGGCTTTAAGGCAGCGGGTGACCCACAGGATGGACGTGTGCTGACCACTGTTGGGTGAGCTCTCAGACAGAAGAGGAATGAAAAGATGAAATGGAGAATGCTGCTTTTTTAAGGGCTCCAATCTCCGCTCCCTCTTCCCAGAATGTCAAGGAGAGACGGCCTGAGTGTTATGACTTCCTGTGGAACTGGTGGAGCTAAACATCTCCAGAACAGGCACTCCATTTACCTGTCTCTGCAGTAGGCTTTTCTCTTGGGAAGCAGAGGAGGGGGGGGGGGCGGTTAGCAACCAGGAGACCTGTTACTATCCCAACAGCAGCACCTTAAGGAGCTGAGAAGAGGGGTGGAGAGGTATGAGCAGACATGGCCTCCCTTCTTCAAACCGCGGGAGTTCTGAGAGGTCCTCGTGTGGCGTGAGCCCTGATTGGCTCGCAGAGAGGCTCCTCACATCTCAGAATGTTTAGGGGCACTGAGTGTGCTAGCCACTGTGTCACGAACTGGCCCTGTGGAGTGTGCGTGTCTGTCTGTGTCTGTGTGCCTGTGTGTGTGTCTGTGTATGTGTGTGTGTGCGTGTGCATGTCTGTCTGTGCTTGTTTGTGTCTGTGTGTGTGTGTGTGTGTGTGTGCATGTCTGTCTGTGCTTGTTTGTGTCTGTGTGTGCCTGTGTGTGTGTCTGTCTATATGTGTGTGTGTGCGCGTTTGTGTGTCTGTCTGTGTTTGTTTGTACGTTTGTGTGTGTGTTTGTGTGTGCGTCTGTGTTGTGTCTATGCATCGCTTTTTGCATCCGAAACAGTAAAGAACTAATAGGTTTACAGTGAAATAGTTGTGAAATTACATGGAGAGTGGCTGGTTGATTTGACGATGACAGAACGGCTTTGATATATTTTCGGAGCTCTAAAACCGCTGCTCTCATTATGCTCCCTTTGATCACCACGATCATCATTACCATTTTACACATCGTTATTTCCTGACACCCCCCTTATCCCCCCCTCCCCCCCTTTCTTTCTTTCCATAGGAGCTCCAGTTCGAGCGGCTGACTAGAGAGCTGGAGGTGGAGCGGCAGATTGTGGCCAGCCAGCTGGAACGATGTCGCCTGGGGTCGGAGTCGCCCGGCGCCGCCAGCGGCAGGTACGGGGACGCCTCGAACGCCGCCGCACAAAGACGCCGGCCACCTGCGGCCCCGCGCCGCGCGCGTATAGCCACCTGGCCGCGTTCCTGTTGTGCCGTTCGGAGTAATGATGTAGCTGGAATAAAGGGACACGCTTCTTTAATGGGGTTAAAGGCAGTAGATGGCACGCCGGTAATGCGGCGCATTAAATTGGCTCGGCTGCGTAAATTGGTGTCTGCGGCTGTAATTTTCTAGTCAGGCGGGCGAGATGAAGATGGCGAAGGTGGCATTTTCTCCGCCGAGGAACAGATTGAATATTCAGATCCAGTGCATCACTGCAATCCTTTCATTTAAAGGAAAGGACTTTTTTTCCCTCCACCTTTACTACAGATCACTCTTATTTCAAGTGCAGTAGTGAACAGGCGCGGGGTGAATGCGTTTGTTTAAATGGCGGGATTTGACGCGACGTACGTACATTGAGGGGCGGTACCGTGGCCCCGCTCGTTTTTCAGACTCTTTACCGGCTGGCGTGGAAGCACCCCGCTCTTCACGCTCCACCGACTCCTCTTCATCACAAATCTGTCAGCCTGCCGCCTCAGAGATGCATGTGGGCAGAATTCAGTGGAAATTGCCCGGCTTTCTCCCTGAGTTTAGGTTGGCCGCCCTCGTTTTCGTCCGTTTTAAACATTGCTTATCGCGCTGCTCTTGGAAGAAATACGGGATAATTGTGATGGCAGATTCAGAGCCTTAAATCATTTCTGAATTTTTAAACAGTTTGTGCCTGGTGTGAGAGAGTTTGCAGACCTATAAAGACTTTCTCAAATGTGTGTTTTAATAAAATCCTTACAAGTAATAAAAATACCTGAAGCCCTTTCTACAGCACTCATTTGTGCCCTTTGATTATGTGTCATGAGTGGGGCCAGAATAAGTTTTGAACTTCTTTTGTAACCTGTAGTTATCTCCTCCCAACACTGAGGTCGCTATTTTAACTACTCAGACTTCTTTTATATAACCACCCCATTGTGGTGCATTCATTTAAATTCAATTTGCATTACATTACATTACATTACAGGCATAAGTAACAAGTACTTCTATCAAATGACAAAATATCACATTTTGCTGTGATTGACAGTGAAATGACAGTGATTGTTCTCTGGTTTTTATTGTTCTTTAATGTGGTTGAGCTGAGCGTGGGCTGTGTTGCAGCAAATTAGAACTAGGCCCTTTTGTCGTCTGCTGCATGTTCAACAACAGTCCGATTTTCTTTGTGCTTTCGTTGAATTTGTCTACACATAGTGCCGTTGTCCTCATCACTATCACTTAATTCCTTTGGGTCTGCCCTCGTTCACTATATAGAGCTGTTAAATGATATTCTGCCAGCGTGATTCTGTTCATTTTTGTCATTTGTTCAGCCTCAGAACGGAAATCAAAAGTTATTTTTCCAATCTGTAAAATGGTAAAACATACACATGTAAATACTGTGAAATAAAAGCTGGTTATCTGTACTTTTGTCTAATGTTCATCTTTTGATTTCAAATCCAAATGCCTTAAGTATAAAGCAAAAATAAGAAATTGCACTCTACCATACTTTTTGGGTACTGTATGCACAGTATTTTTAGAAAGTGCATTCATAATTATAACTGTCTGCTTTCGTGTTGTAGTGGTACTTCTTTGCTTGAGCACTGTCTCAACACAGCATGCGCCATAGGAAAAACTGGTTAAAATAAGTTCAACTAAAAGCACAATTAAATGTAATTTGAAGTAAATGACCATAATCACACACATACTGCAGATGTGAGTGCTTTTCGCATTACCTGAAGTGTATTTTCTTGTTTTAGACCATGAATGCACTAAGGCCCTGAAAAATGGCCTTTGTAAAACCCAGCAGATTGTCAGACCAAAAATAGGCTATATCCAATGCCACACACAAAACTGTCTCGGCCATTTGAAAACATGAAAAAAAACTGAAATAATACAAAAACTCCAGAAAGCAAACAGCCCCTTGTTTGCTGAAGTATATTTGGACCCATGAGGTTAATGAATAAAATATGGCAAAATGTAATCCACAGGAAGGATGGGAGCAGAAATTGAAGAGGCGGGAGATGTTTTGGCATGGTGTAGGGAGGGTGCGATGCTCAACTGTCACTTGACAGTTTAAGTTCTGCTGACCCTGCGCAGGTATAGGTGCAGGTGCAGGTGCAGTTTCTGCGAAACACCCCACAGGTTGTGACATGTCCTCTGTTTACACTGCCTTTGAAACCCTAGCCCTGCCTGAACATGTCCGGTAGTCTCTGCGTGGCGTTATACCCTGACAACTTTCCCATTAAGCTGAATTACTACATCAGCCCTAATTATGAGGGACCTGAATGTGGCTTTCATTCAGGAATTGATTTTTTCATTGACATTTTCTTAACCTAGACCAGGGATACTCAAACCTGGCCCACAATGCCGGCACTGCTGTTAGTTTTCATTCCTCCCCTCTAATGAGGACAGATTCAAACCTGGGACACCAGCTGAGTTAAATTGATCAATCAGTAATTAACTATGAGGTATAAAAGAGAGCTCGCTGTACTACTGACCTCGCGGGCCAGATTTGAGTATCCCCAACTTTGGCCTTGATTTACACAAGGACTGGTCTGTTAGCGACTCGCTGTGATTTCCACACTCTGCTCCCAGGGCCAAGTGCTTTTGTACTGCGCTTCAGCGCATTACTGTGGAGAACTTTACACAACTGGCTAAAAGCACAGAAAATAGTTTTGATAATAGCTAAATTTAGTCATTTCGTGATGAATGAGGGTTTCAAAATTGAAAGAGCTGACATTTAATCATGTTTCGGCGCAGCACGTTAGAATGAATTGAAATTTCGGCCTCATCTGCAGCACTGAAAGGTGAACTGTGGTGTACTTCAGCACACAGTACATTGCCACAGCATCATCATTCTGTGTCCTACTCAGAAAAATGTAAATGTAGGTGTTGTAAGGGACAGCTGACCTGTTATTTTCTGAAAAACATAAGGTCAGGCATACCTCCAGAAATTTAGCAAAAGTACAAATGACCATTCTAAAGGCCCACACAGAACCACTGAAGACCAATACAAGTGGCCAATCAGAACACAGCACTACAATGCAGAGCAAGGGCAGTGCACTTTGGTATTTTTCTGGTTATACTTGATTTTAGACCAAGTGCTTTTAGATTAATATTGTCATGGTAACTCAGCTACCCTTATTGGATGCTGGGAAATGTATAAATGGAAGAATTGGATTGAGTTCACTGAGTTGCAGTGTGCTTGTTTTGGGAGATTGATACAGCCAACAGTTTATTTGTGTTGAGTATTTAAAAGTAAACTAGATAAGAAACCTTTTTAATGCTTATAGATTTTTTTTCTTTATTGGTTTCATGACCGCTACCTTTTTATTGCTTCCTTCAAACATTTGTGTTTGCACATTGCACAGATTTCTGCTAGTAAAGTACACAGCAGTCACTGTGACACAGCAGTCACCGTGACAATATGTTAAATTGCCCTCAGATGCTTTTTAGCATAATTAGCATATCATGTTTGTTGTTATGGATGCACACAGCAGGCTTATACCAAGTGTGGTGTCTTGTCAGTATGTTTCTATTGTCCTTGTATATCTACCTGTACCATCTTACTTTCAACCTTTGATGTGTTGTAGTCTGATGAACAAATACATGCAACCTCCTGCTATTTTGTGTATCCTTTTGATGTTTTTGCTTGAACGGCTCAGACAGGAACACTTATAAGCTACTTGACAGCAAAAGAGTGAGGACGTTACGCGACCTTTGTAACCACGAATCGGGAATCTTAAAAACTAAGCCGACTGTGACTCCTGAGGGATGGCGCTTAATTGGCCGTGGCGTTGCCCCAGGAGATGGTTTCAGGCAGCGGGGCATGGCGCGATAGCGGCCCCTCCTCTCGATCTGACGGCAGATGAGCCAGCTGGCGGGTCACGGAGTGAGAAGCGGCCGCCGCTCGCACGCTTTAAAGGAGCGAGTGCCCAACGGGCGCCCTCGCAAATCCGACGGGCCGTCCTGAAGTGATTGCGACGGGGCGTTCCGAATCAGGGGAGAGAAGAAAAACGGAGACTACAAACCCAAAAAAAAACTACCGAGGTCAGCGGCGGAGGTGGAGAAATTTGAAGCGCTCCATCTTTGGAGGATATAATGGAATCTGGATCCCTGTCTGATTGAAGCCTGTATTCTGGAGTGTGGCCCAGCTCATCAGTCCGGCTTCACATCTCTCCCGCTGCAGCAGTGCTAGGCTGGCGTCCAGACTCTCTCTCGCTATTGTTTCTCTTATGCGTGAACGGTAGCCTCCCGCCCGCCCGCGTACATCCCGTCGGTTTGGGGGCCGACAGCTCTGACCTCACCATCCATCTCTCTCCTCCTTTATTCACTGTGCCCTGCATCACAGCAGGTTGAGCATTTATCAAATGAGCTGTGATGCATGCTAAATTTATGCCTGCTTTGTTATATGGGAGTTCTGTTCAAAAGACAAGCTCCTCTCCCAGCGCTCAGTTTTGTAATATTTTGGAGCTTTTTGCGGCGTTCGATCTGTGAGTTGTATTATAGGTGCCACATTGTCATGTTCGCACAAGATCGATAGGTTTTATGTTTTCTCTTTTTTCAGTTGGTACGGGCCTGAGGATGAATTGGTTTTCGTGACCTTTCCAATTGTTCTCAAAAAATGTATTTCTCAAGACCAAATTACACAAGCTGAGAGAACAGGCATTGGGGAGATTATAGAAAAACTCATTAATTTTTTTATTTTTTGCCACAAGATATGAAACCAGGCCTCATTAACATTCAGCAGCTCTTTGTTTTAAAAAGGGCTATATATTATACAAATATGATGAACACCTTAATTTGTTTTGATTGGTTTGCTTAAATTACAGTGTATGTAACCGTTTCTATATTTGGCATCAGTATAGAAAGATGCTTATCTATTATTCATGAACATTTCTCGCTACCACTGTTGGTGGAGACACTTGGACAGAAGGCTCATATTGTTTAATTTGCTGTATACAGTTCACTTGAATTTACATGGTAGTTTTTCTTTTCTTTTTTACAAACAATTTTAGAACACATACTGTGGACATTTTCTATATAGTATTCTATACACCTACGTGTACACCTACACCTGTACGTGTTCTTATCGTTGAAATCTGGAATCTCTCCAGAACCAGTGTACCAGTTTTTTGCGTACAGGTTGAGCCCTGTTTGGTTTTACTCTCCTGCTGACCTGCTAACCTCCCTTTTCCTGTTCCCACAGCTCGTCTGAGAAGTCCTACAACTGGAGATCTGCAGGTACAGTGTCTGCATGCTGCAGGATGCTACAGTGCTACACACTGCCATAGGACTGACACTGTGCTGTTCTGCATGGGTCCTTATCGCCAGTAGCAACAAATACTGTAGTGGAGATGACGATAATGTTCATAAAAGCAACAAAAACGATGAAAAACAATATAATGACAATAACAAGAATTGTAAAATCTAAAGGTAGAGCCAGCAACAGATAATTGAGCTTCATGCAGTATGTCACTCGATCCCCGAGTGATTTCAGGTCTGGGGATTGAAATTATATATTCGCTGTGTGCACTAGTGCATAGCTAATAGTGTTATGAAACCAATAGGTATGTTCTATTTTTGTCCTGAAATATTTGTAATTATACAAAACAGGCACATATGGACCTGCAGAATTTCTGTATTTTCAACATAGTTGTATTACTTTTCATGTATAATGGGGTAATCTTCACGGGGCTATACATATACTTATACAATGACCTGCTCCCCTGGGAGTGGAATTTACTAATGGATTTATATCTGTGTGCTTTCCATTAAAAGCACTTTGACAAAAATCTGTACATGACAGACTTAGCCTGTGACTTATTGATCTTCACACTTCACACATATACTGTAGGTATTTACATCTCTGGTTTTCTTTTACCATCTGTATTGCATCCATGATCTGCTACCAAAATGGTTGTCAAGTATTTTATAATGTGTCCAAAGAAAATATCCAGTCTTTCTGACACATTCAAATTTACTTTACTGAAATCTTTTACAACTTCATTGAAATGAGCATTATTTTCCTCAGTCTAATCTACTTGGTTTACTCCTTGGCCTTGTTAAGTTTGCATTAGCAGCTGGATTACATCTGCTATCACTGAATTCTCAGAAGATTGGGTAGAAATAAACAGTTTGATGATCAATAAATATCTCTGTAATAATTAATAGTAAATACATTTTATTTACTTGTGCCCATTTACCAGTACCATTTTTGCATATTGTACTTTTAATTATGTTTGAGTAAATGCATAATTCATTATCAAAAACCATTCCTAAACTACATACAATACTTTCTGTGGGAAGATGTGGAGTCTTTGAAAAACCTTAAATGCTATATGAAGTTTAATTTAATACTGAGAAGCTTTTACTGAGGTCTAAAGCTGCGGGACACATCAAAAATTTATCTCAAAAATTAAAAATCGATTTATAGTTTCTCACTTGAAGAACAGTTTGTGAAATTTGTTTTCATGTGACAAATATTATTACATTGTAGTACAGAATCAAAGCAAAGTAATTTGAGCTGCCTGACACATGGAGGCATTTTCTCTATGGTTTATTACACCAGTGAGCGGAGATTTTGTGCCTTTGTGGAGAATGGAGTACTCTGAAAAGGGGACGATATGACAAGATAGCCATCCATTGCTTTCAAGGCCTGAGGCTACACTGCAAGATGAAAACTCCTTTTTAACCGCTAGTGCAGGATGTCCAGGATACAGTTTGCTAAGAAGTACCTAAAAGAACCTGCAGAGTTCTGCAAAAGTCTTGTGGACAAATGTGACCAAGATTCACTTTTATCAGAGTGATGGCAAGAACAAAGTGCGGAGGGCAAAATGAATTGCCCAAGATCCAAATCACCCCCTCCCCCCATTATCATCGTATGTGAATCATGGTGGTGGGGGTATTATGGTCTCGGCATGTAAGGCTGCCACAGGTATTGGCTCACTTGTCTTCTTCTGAAGTGTACAGAAGCATTTTATCTGCTTAAGTTCAACCAAACTCATTGGACAGCGTTTCTTCCTACTGCATGACAATGATCCCAGACATACTGCAAAAGCAACAAAGGAGTTTTTCAAAGCCAAAAACAGGAAAATTCTTGACTGGTTCAGTCATTCACTCAAATTCGACCGCCAGTGGACACTTGACATTGCGCATGATGATCTTAGGCTTGTGTGTGGCTGCTCGGCCATGGAAACCCATTTCTTGAAGCACCCAACAAACAGTTTTTGTGCTGACGTTGCTTCTAGAGGCAATCTGGAACTCGGTAATGAGTGTTGAAACGGAGGACAGATCATTTTTACACGCTTCAGCACTCAGAAGTCGCATTCTGTAAGCTTGTGTGGTGTACTGCTTCAAGGCTGAGCTATTGCTGCTCCTAGATGTTTTCACTTCACAGTAACAGCATTTACAGTTGACTGGGGCAGCTCTAGCAGGGCAGACATTTTACAAACTGACTAGTTGGAAAGGTGGCATCCTATGCCAGTGCCACATTGAAAGTTTTTGTAATCTAAAATAGCTCTGTTCATATTCATTACATTTCATTACATTACATTTATTTAGCAGACATTTTTATCCAAAGCGACATACAAAAGTGCATGTCATGGTCATTGGAACAACTACAAAACACAGGTTCGATAAGGTACAATACTCATTTAGTACAGCTATTTCCATTCAATCTCCAATGGTATTTTAAATTCAATCTGATACATCTCTGCCGAGAACATTCCAAAGGAGCAAACCCAATGATCTGGGATCAGTTTCTGGGGGCTAGATAGTCCTGGTTGTCTGAGCAGCGATTAGTGTCCTTACAAGTCAATCAAGCAGCAGGGTGAATTTGACCGTACCCTTAGCTTTAAAATGAGCCCTGGTTTGTAGGTTTAAGCCAGGTTAAATTAACAGCCAGCTCTGCAGGGTGTCCAGTTCGCTTTCTGCCAAGGCCATTTAAATTGTCAGATTAGAACTCCCAACTGTCCTTTTGAAAACAACATCCCTTTGTCGTATAATACCTCATTATCCTAATATTGGTGCCTATTCAAATAAAAATTTTCACAATGGCAAGTATGGCAAACTGGAAAATTTAATTTTCAATGTGAGAAGTAGTCTTTCTATAGAAAGTTTAAACACCCTTGTTGAATTTGACAGCTTTTGCTGTAGCTATATGTACATTTTTTTCTGATTGTGCCAAACACGTTTGCGATGAACCATGTACCATAATTTTTCCACTAGCAGATGTGGATTTTGTGAAATGGGTAGTTGAGCAAGTAAATTATAACGTTCTTTTTATTTATTTATTTATTTATTTATTTATTTATTTATTTATTTATTTATTTATTTATTTATTTATTTATTTATTTATTTATTTATTTATTTATTTATTTATTTATTATCTAGATGCGTGTACCTTTAATAATTCCTCACATATTTCATAGCTTTTGATCATTTAGTCATTCTGGTACTCTTGTACCCAAATACTGCCTTCATACATGCCTCTGCTGTGTGTTGCCACAAAGTTATTTGGCTTTATTTAAGAGTAGTGCAGACCAGGTGAAAACTGCCTCTTTAAATGCTAGGGATGAGTGCATTAGGTTTGTTACTACTGGGCCATACCTGTCCAGCTGTAAACATGAGCTACTTCACAAGCTCCATCTTTCTCCAAGACTGCATGGTCCTCTGAATAACTAGCTACACTTTCAGCTCTTTGGCAGGATGAGTAGCAGGTGACTTTACTAGCCTGTCTCGTTTAGAAAAAGGAGCTTTTTTATTTGTGCCAATGCTTTCTGCCCTTCTTGCTGTTGTGAAGTAATGGGTTGTCTCTGTTACCGCCATTACCCGAGTGAATTTTACTGGACATTTTACAAACTGCTGTTGAGTGCATTTTAACACTTTCTATTCAAGCATTTTCAGTGTGCTTGAGCACCTTTCATTGTTTAAACACAAGTTTATATGGTAATCAAAGGAAAATAAAATGCTTTTTTCATTGTACTTGCCCCCTTCCTGGTATTTGTCACTCTGAATGGTTTCAGATGTTTTGACAAAATGTAATATTAGACAAAGGGCAACTGAGTGAACACAAAACACATTTTTAAAATGATTATATAATTTATTTAATGAAGGCCGTTATCAAACACCCTTATCAATACCCCCATAGTTACTCAATCAACCAATTAACCAAATCTAATTGATAATTAGATTCAGCTGATTGAGCACAGCTAGGCTTGATTGCAGCCAGCCCTGTTGAATCTAAATCTCACTCATATTGCCCCTTGCCATCAGAGTGAAGTAGTCACCACAACGGTTCTACAAGCAACACTATGCCACAATCAAAGGAAATTCCAGAAGAGATGAGAAAAAAGTTGTCCAAATATATCAACCTGGAAAGGGTTACAAAGCCATTTCTCACTGATCCACAGTGAGAGCCATTGGTTCCAAATGGAGGACACTTGAAACAGTGGTGAATCTTCCCAGGAGTGGCCGGCCTGCCAAAATTTCTCCAAGGGTGCAGGGGCAACTCATCTAGAAAGTTACAAATAAATCCTAGAAGAACATCCAAAGAACTGCAGGCCCTTCTAGCCTTAGCTAAGGTCACTGTTCATGACTCCACAATAAGAAAGAGACTGGGCAAAAATAGGATGTGAGTGTAGCAAAGTACTGTAGAAACAACTGCTAACCAAAGGAAACAGCAAAAAAAGCACTTGGATGATCTGTTCTATGGACAGATGAGTCAAAAGTGGAACCTTTTTGTTATGACACAGGTGCCATTATATCTGGCCTAAAGCAGATACAGTATTTTGCAGTAAGAACATCATACCGACAGTCAAGCATGTGGGAGTACTGTGATGGTTTGGGGATGCTTTGCTGCCTTTGGACCTGGACAACTTACCATTATGGAAGGAACCATGAATTCTGCTCTGTACCAGGAAATTCTTTGAGAGAATGTACACTCATTGGTCTGTAAGCTGAAGCGTAATTGGGTTATGCAGCATGGCAATCATCCAAAATACAAAAGCAAATCCACATCTGAATGACTGAAAAGAAACTAAATGAATGTTTTGGAATGGCCTAGTCAAAGTCCTCATTTGAACCCAATAGAGATGCTGTGGCTGGACCTGAAATGAGCAGTTCATGCACGAAAACCTACCAATTTGTCTGAATTAAAGCAATTCTGCAAAGAAGAGTGGGCTAAAATTCCTTCACAGCGATAAAAAAGATTGATATCAAATTACAGGTTGCAGTTAGTGCTGTTAAAGGTGGTGCAACCAGTTAAATTTAAGCGTGTGATTACTATTTACATGGTTGATATGGGTGTTTCATAACTTTTTCATTAAATTTAAAAATAATTTTTAATAAAAATGTGCTTTATGTTTACTCAGATAATATTATATTTCTGTAAAGATTTGAAACCATTCAGTGTGACAAATATGCAATAATAGAGGAAATCAGGAAGGGGACAAATACTTTTTCATTGCACTGTATAATTGTTGATGTTTTGCCAAATACTCTTGTCTGGACAAGCATTAAAGCCCTATTGTTTGCAGGATTTAGTTTAGAAAATTTGACGAGAAGTTAACCAGAATAATTTCTTTATTTTGAATGTTCTAGAAATCCATTTAGTTGCAATTATTAGTGTGTATTTTTCACTTAATGTGACAGAAATTGAACTTAAAATGTGCGGAACTACCTTTAAAGTAGAACTACTTTTTTCACAGCCACTGCTATAGTTTTAAGTCAACGTATTTACCTTATGCTTAATTTAGAAAATGTTATTAAATTGGGTTTTTTAGATGAAATTATCCGTTAAGATCTCTATCATTTTAATATTTGCATGTACACTGACCGGGCTTGTTTTCCTCTCATAAATCCAGCTGAAGGTAACCTAAAAAAAGAAAAGGTACTGTTTGCTGCTGTGTAGAGCCTCCACAGTCTCCTTTTTGACCCTTAAGAGCATCTGCAATGCAGTGCACTTCAGAAATTAGCTGCAGGGTCACCGATGCCAGTGGATTTAATAGTGTCGACGTGATTTGCAAGCAGTTGTACCTCAAATGTCAATTGTGGTGAAAATGATGCCGCTTAACTTGCATCTCAAACTGTAATGCACCGTCATCCAAAACTGACCATCCCACAAGTAGCTGCTGCCGGCAGTCTCACAGGGCAGTGCATCATTTGCCATTAATAAAGCGGTAATTGTATTGTCATTTTGTCAAGAGTCGGATATGAATGCACAGTTGGCACTCAAGTGAACATATTTTAGTTATTTTTAAGACTAAGTCCTCATTATTAATTCTCTCACGACGTTAGCTGTCTGGCTAAAATTAGCAGGTTTTCAAAAATATTGAAATAACTTGGGGCTGAACATATCCAATTCCCAGTTTGGAATATCCAACTATTAGCAACCATTTGCGAACTACTTCTGATTCAGGAGAGTGAAGACATTCATAGTTTTCCTCCAAAACATGTGGTGTCGCCAGGCTGCTTCATTCACACTGATGCCCATGCAGAATTTATTGGAGTGAGACCCTTCATATGCGGCTTTGGCATGCGTTTCACGAGCACCTGTTTGATCAGTGGGGGTCGCGAGGGAGCAATGAAACGCAGTACCCCTAATTGACAGAACCTTACTCGTACTCTGGGCAATGAAATCAGCACTTGCATGGAGCTAGCGGTCGCATTTCTTTACCGAATGAGCCGCCCAGTAGCCCCTAAAATCAGCCTGTTTTTCGGGTGAATAAATGTCTGAGGGAGTGTCATAGATGAAGTGTGTGTGTGCGTGTCACAAATTGGTAATTTACATAATTAAGCTTTCCCTTCAAAGGCCCTTGGTGGTTACCTGTCACCATCATCATTTGTCATGGCAGACATTCTGAGGGTTAGCTATCACAACATGCATGCTTGATGCATGCTTTGAATTGTGGAATAAAGTCCATTGTGTGCATAGATTAAAAATGTACTTGTTCATCATTTTGAATGAACATACTAACTTGTGGATGCGGAATGTGAAAATATGTCCAAAAATCATTTAACGGTGAACAAAATACATTTACATAATATATAAATGGCAAAAACAAGTCTGCTAATTGTTGAAGCGTTTTTTGTTGAGTGTAGAATGTTGACATTAGGGTGAAGTAAAGGTTTGTGAACACCATAACAGTTGGCACTGCTATGTGTGGCTAGTTGCCATCGCATAATAAAGATTTTTCTTAAAACAGCAGAAGAAAACCAGAGTAATAACACATTTTTGAGAGAGTTGCCCCAGGTGTGGATAGTCGAACTGGGTTGAGATATCTGATAATTTACCCTGGGGTCGGTAAGGAAAGCAAGTTTGTTATAAATGGCTTTTTATTAAGCACTTTGTTCTACACTGTGCATTTTGGCTGCCGTTTACCTCCATATGGTGTATTCTGAGGCCCAGTGGAGCACGTTTTTAGTATTTCTGGCAAGACTTATACCTCCCTCAGGAGGCCCACCTCTGACACGATGCTTATCAAGCCTCGTTTGCTTTTTAAAGCTCTTTTTATTTATTTTATTTTTTTAAATTTTATTATTATTTATTTTTTCTTTTGCTTTGTGTATTGCCCATGATTTTATCGAAGAGAACCTTGCATTCCTGGAGGAAAGAAGATATCCAGATTGTAAGATATATGTCGCTGCATTAACTTGCATTTGTCAGGGTCCATTGAAAATCTTTAAGCTTTTGAGGGGAGTCTATTTCTGAAGGAGAGCTGTAACAAAACAAAAACAGTTGTACATACATACGTACAATAAAACATGCTTGTGTATTTCAATGTGCATGTATGAACAGAGTCAGTTTGGCTGTACAGTCCATCATACAGGCTATACTGTCCACATTTAACTCAGTCTGACCTTTGAATCTTTCTGTTTGGCTCTTTTCATGCTAAATAGCTTTCAGCTTCTCTGAAATGGGCAAAAAAACAGTCTTTTTGGATATTTAAACTGACAGTTTGCAATGTGTTTGTTTTTGTCAGCACAACAGTTATTTCATTTTGATAGCAAAGCTGCTAATATTTCAGTGAGGTCATACTTCAGTGACAGTGTGTCACACCTACTCTTCACTATTGGAGTGTCACTATAAATTGTGAACAAACTTTACTAGCGCAGGTTATCAGAGAGTGAGTTGTAGAGGGGGAGGCGAATTTGTGTCACGAGTGGCATCAGTCCACTCGTAGCAGCACAGAGCCTTTTTATAAAAATAATGTTTCCAATAAATAAAGGGCTAAACATGAGAGTTATTTGCCAGCAGGTAAAGTCTGTGGAATGAATCCATGCACAAATCTGTAGTGTGACACGAAGGCAGCCTGTAAAACGTGAAGTGGGTGGAAAGCGTGATTCGAAAAATCCTGAAGCTCTTTTGTTCAAGAATGCAAGTCTGGCCACCTGAACATCTCCACCCTGTAATGTTCAGGACAGCACAGTCATTGTAATCAGCCGCGGATATAGCTGCAATTATACCATTTAAATGGCAGCGTTCATTTTGTTTTCAGGTTATTAGCTGTAATGCTAATTCTGGTTTGTTTCTGAATATAAATGAGCAGCATGTCATAATGCATTTCAGCCCATTCAATGGTCTCCGTTTCTGTGGGATGACATCATTTGCAGTGTAAATGGGAATCGTTGAAGCCTCCTAGCTGTAGAATGGGCTAGCTAAGCCTTGTTAATTGTCATATGAGGTGACTAAACCCTCTCTGCTGTCAGACTGTGGGTGGTGATTTCATCATTCTAACGCAACTACTGCAGTGACCAATTTAGCATTTGTCTTCCATTCCATTATTGTTTATCAACGATTATATTTGTAATTTTTTATATTGTAATTTTTTTTTGTAAGTGAGCTGAAATGAACCCAGAGTGATGCTTTTTTTGAGAGAGAGAGAATGTTCAGGATCTGCGGGACACGGTGCTAAATTCAGGGCCAATGACTGTATTGACACGATTTATGGAGGAGCCTCAGTCCCGGCCAATATATACTGCTGGAGGCAGGCTTTTGGCAGCAGAACGCGTTGCTGGGACACAAGCCGTCAGGCTGTCAAATCTGATAGACCTCACTGTCAATGAATCTGTCCAAACGGCACAGCCGGAGAATCGGCGCGCTCCGCCCGCGAAATCCATCATTCTCCGAGAGATTAATCACTCTCCACGCGCCGGCCTACAATGACCGTATTGTCACACTTACATTTTAGATGAGACCGGATCATAATGCGTACACACTGTCACAGAGATTAATGGAAAAGTTTCTACTCAGTGTAGAAGTAGTTTGAACTGAGCAGCAACAATTAATATCCTGCAGTGAATCATAAAGGTGCATTACCGCTGTTTATTCTTGCAGTTCGATTGCAAAGCTTCTGAATTGTAAAAAAAAGAAAAAAAAGAAGTAAAAGTGCCAAACCTTTGGACGGATTTAAAAACTGTCAGTCGGGACTGAGTGAAAGTGACTTTTTGTGTTAAAATTAATGATTTGCCTCAGTGTTGTGGTGTTTTTGAACTGGAAATTCAGAAATGGGTCAAATACGTATTTGTTTTCAATTTAAATACTTTTCTACACTTTACTGATCTTGTCTGGTGTATTGGAACCAATGAAATGCTCTCAAAAAGTGCAAACCCTGCCTTCTGGTCATATTGGCAGGCTCAATTACATATTGGCAGGCAAGATCAATAGAGCACAGAAAAGTATTTGAATCCAAAAAAAAAAACATATTTGACCCAGGTCTGCAGGCAATTCATAAAGTCCTTTCAGTAGCACACATGAACTCTTTAAAGTTTCTTAGGGAGTTTCTATTTATTTCTCCTGCTCAGATGCGTCCACTCCGGGTGAGAGCAAATCTCGGATGACGGACAACTCTCGGTCGCCCACCTACCGCGTGAGAAGCGAACAGGACCAAGTGGCTCTGTATTCCCCTGGCCACACCCCTCTCCATGAAAGTAAGGGTGTGATGATGCCTCTGTAATCTCAGCAGTTGTTCATTTTATGAGCTGGCTGATCCTCTTTCCAAAACCTGCTTTTATAAGGGCCTCCGAGCTAACAGCCTATTCAGAATAACTAGTTAAATGATGAGAACAGACCATTTAGCCCATCTAGCCCATCTGCGCTTGTAATTTTGCCTGGCCTTGAACACCCTGAGGGTCTTCGCTTGTACCCTAATTGACTATTTCTGGGACACTATTCCTTGTATTAATACTTCTGTGCAAAAACCACTCCTAATGTGCCAGAAAAATTCACCCTTCATTACCCTTCTCCTGATGAAAGAACCTAAAACCACTTACTCACTTTACTAATACCTTTTAAATGGGCAAAAACTCCCCCAGGTCTCCTTTTGCTTTGACTAAAGAGCTGAAGTGTCTTAAAAAAAATTTTTGATTCCCCAAACCAGTCTTCTTGCCCTTTTTTGTACTTTTTAAATAGATTTTATGTCCTGATAATTTTGTACCCATAATTGCTTCAAAAGTGCATTATATGGCATTGAAGGCCACTTTCTCCTCTGCATTTGTGTTTTAATAGTGAATTTATTTTTGTTGCAAGTTTGTTATGTGGGCATGTGCATGCATTCTTTCTGGATGTACTAAGCCCTTTACATTACAGTGTGTACTTTTCATTTTTTATTTTTTTACACACAATGTCTTTTTTTTTTTCACTTTCCCACTGCCTCGTTTTCTCTAGGTGAACTGAGTGGCTTTCATGTTGCGGTGAAAAATGTCTTCGTTTTGGCTTGCGTGTATTTTATGTAGATAAATAATAATAAAATTGATTTATTATTACAACATGGCAACAAATCAAAACACGGAATACAGTAACCTAGTCCTTTAATATATAACCCCCTGTGATTTATGCTGAACGTTATACAGAAATAATTATCAGTAATTTGGTAGTACCATCTGTTCTGGAGGTCACAAATCTGCATTTACTAGCTTTTTTTTTTCTTTTTTTCTTCTTACTCTCCTCCTTCCCTCCTTCCTCAGGGTGCTCGGGAAACTCCTCCCAGATGAACTCCTTCACGGACAACGGGTACCCGGACGCAGGCGGCTTCTACAGCAGCCAGAGCCTGGTGAAGACAGAGCTCCGGCTGCAGCACTCCTACCCCGGCATCGCCGCCACCGCCTCCCTCCTGCGGAGCTCCCGGGCCGAAGGGCAGACCTTGGTCAAGGTGCGGCGCCCCCCTGTGGAGAGAGAGGACGAGCGCCGGGTTGGGGTTAACGGAGGGCCGCGCGCTAAAAAAAATATCAATAAATCCGCCGTCTGCTGTTATTTAATTTTTGTCTTATTTGGGCTTGACATTCATTTTGATTGTACTGAGCGAAGTCAATGAATTGTTAAGTAGTTTACCCTCGGGGGGGAGTGTTATTTGGGCATGGTGAGCGGCGGACGTCCCTATGCAGGCCGATTCATTAACACTCTGCACGTACGTCCAATCAAAGTCCGCGATTTTGGAAAGGTTCAGAGACAGTGGGACATAGGGTCACTGGCTGAGGTCTTAAAGAAAGTACTTCATTAAAAATGGTACCTTCTTTACTTCTTGCCCTAATTGACTGTGATAAAATTTTGATTAAAAATTGTCCATTTTGTTCTGGTGAATATAGGGTTCTGTTGAAGGCAGCAACAAAATAAACGGTCAGATAGAGCCCTTTAGTTTTAACTCTGTAGCTAAGAGGACAAAAACAAAAACGGCTGTAAATCAAAATGTCCTCAGGATATCTGTTTTATATATCATGAATTCCCAAGTCTCAGAACCCAGATGGCCCGGTCTCGAGAGATCTCACGACACTCTCGCCTGTCTGTCTGGGAAGAGCACTTACTGCAGCAGCAGCGGAAATCAAACCAGACATGTGACGACTTCGACAGTGCTCGGATTTTCAAAGGCTGGTTTGCAGCAGTGCGACATATTTGACACACGACTCCTCTCGCTGTTAAATCACTCCGTGTTTAAATTGCTGGTCTAAATAGCCTCTTTTCACCTTAGACCCGTCTTCACGGAGATGATGCGATGAAGTTGAGGTTATGAAATGAGGGTTACATCCCAAAAGCAGGCAGGGTTATTGCTTTGAACTGCACTGCTTTTCCATGTTTTAGCAGAAATGTGTAAGACTGACATGTAAGGCTATGACTTCCATAATGTTAAAAAATTGTAGAGTCAAGCCATTTTCTGGAGTTTTGAAACCTCTACATGGGGAGTGACCCAGCGGTGCCCTTCCCTCTCCCAGGCGAACTCTGGAGCGTCCGGCCGCGTGATGCGGCGGGTGAGCTCGGTGCCGTCGCGCACGCAGTCGCCGGGCTACGGCAGCGGCGGCGCGTCCCCGTCGCGCGGCTCCCTCCGCGCGTACGGCTCGCCGGTGGTCACCGAGCCCAAGCCGCTCTCCAGCATCTTCTCGGCCACCACCCTGCCGTCCTCTCAGCGGCCCGGCTCGCCCTACTCGGGCCCCAGGGCGGGCTCGCCCACCCCGCTCCGCCGCGTGGGCTCCGCCGGCTCCCGCTCCGGCAGCGCCGGCCGCGCCGGCTCCCCGCTCCCGTCGGGGGAGGGGCCTCAGCCCCAGCAGGCTCCGCCCCCGTCCTCGCCGGTGCGCTCCGGCATGACGGCCGTGCCGCAGCACTACGGCTCCACCCTGCCGCACTCGCTGCACCTGGAGATGGATCCCTACAGCCCGCAGGCCTACGACATCTACGAAAGGATGGTCCAGCCACGCCCAGACAGCCTCACAGGTGGGTGGCCCCCTTCCGTATAGGCTTCAGCTGGTCTTCTCAGTCCTAAGGCGCTGTAATACCTGCTTCTTTTTGTGGAAAAACCTTAGGATTGTGTGTGTGTGTCTGTGTGTGTGTGTATAGATATAAAGACAATGGTCTCTGTATGTCGCATTAGTAGCTCCCAGTTAACCAAGAATTTGTGTTGAAATTCACCTTAATATGATCCTTAACATGAACATTTTGACAAGTGCTGGATTTGGTTCTTGAGGATCTAGGTGTTGCGGCATGCGCCTTCACAGTGGATTGTAGCTGTGCCTGTCTCTAGCTCTAGTGGCATTTGCTTATCATGTTTGAAGTTGTAGCTCACTTTTGCTAAGTTTTAGAGGTAGAAGGAGAAGAAGAGGTGGCGGTTCTACGAGGAACTGCTTTAGAGAATCCCCAGCAGGATTCTTTTAGCTGTTGAATTTGTTGAAGTCAAATAAATTGCTGAGCTCATGTGGTCAGATGAGATGTGCACTCTTGTGGCACATTTTGGCATATGGGGTTGTTTCCTTTGGGAGGAGGATTGCATTTTGGATGGTCTTGCATAAGGGGAGAGTGGCAGGAATGCTGACTGTCACCAACTCTCGGGCAGTACCTAGCAGCTGATAGTATTGCAAATCACTGGAGCCAAATTCCTTTGAAAATTACATTTAGCATGACTGTAGGTATGACTAAGCTAGAACGTTGAAGTGTATTAAGCCAGCATTGCTCTACATGGGGATTTTTCACAGAATTCATGAAATTACTAGCATAAGTAATACCATTGTTACTATTATGTTTTTACAATGCCTAGTGAGCAACCTAAGCAAGCTATTATCAGGTGTACTCTGAAACTCTGCTTGCTTGTTGGTTCAGGCTCTGGGATAGTACTTCCCTTCACTACAGATCTTAGGTGAATTTGCCCCCCCCTCCCCTCTACCACCCACATCTTAGCCTTTTTTGATCCAGGTGTTGCATTGAACATGATGCTGACTTTGTATGTGTTTAGTCCTTTAATCTAGCCCAATGAGTGGAGTAGGAGTCGGTATTCTCCATTCTAGTTCTGCATATGCGGTGATTCAGAAAGAATAGCAAAGAGGTTTATTTACTACCGTGTGTTTGGGAATGTGTGCTTTTTCCGTACATGAAACGTGCTTATATATTTGGAAGACGTGAAAACGATATTTCCCAGAGTCGCGGGCTTGCAATTTATCTTTGTAATAATAAGAGTAATGGGTTAGCCTGCGTCCATTTTTTCTCTCCCTTTCCCAGTCCCCGCAGCCGAAGGAAAAAATCATTTTCTACTTTGAAGTATCTGGCACAATAAAATATGAAAAGGGCTGATACGGGGGAAAGTATAAATTGAAAATAATCACTCTGCAGACGGCGGACGTCACTGCAAATGGAACGTGAAATTTAGTCAATGTTACCTCAGCAGAGTACTTTGCTCCTTCATCCTGTATTTATTTGAATTATTATTCATTATGTTCCTCAATTTGCAATGGCTATTACCCCACCCTCCCCAAAGTGGGACTCCAAAGGCACAGTAGGAAACCTCTGAAATGGTCTTGTGATGATTTGGGGAGAAAATGGCTATGATGTCATTGTAAGTGCTCCCCTCAGAGGGCTCTATTGTTTGCGGTTTGTGATTTTCTTTTTTTTTTTTTTTTTTGCTTCCCGTGGAAGATGCTCTGGTAGAAGACGTAAAAGGTGATATTCCCTTTGTCCCCACGTTCATTCCGCCTGTTTGTGTACTTTGCAGAACATGTGTGTGTAAACGTGTGTACAGTATGAGAGACTGTGCAAGTATCTGTGTAATGCTGGTGTGCACACGTGTGTGTGTGTGTGTGTGTGTGTGTGTGTGTGTGTGTGCGCGTGCATGCATGAGTGCACCTGCATGTACTTGTGCACGTGTGTGTGTGTGCATGTGTTTGCGTGTGTGTGTGCATGTGTGTGCGCGAGTGTGCGCGCGTTTGTGTGCACGCGTGTGTTCGTGCACGTGTGCATGTGTGTGTGCAGGTGACCGCCTCATGACGCTTAGCCCTCCACCCTCCCAGTGTTCCTCATTTGTCAGAGGTCCTGCACCCTTCCTATCTCCACTGTCCCTGCAGTCTTCAATGATTAACTGTGCCCTTTTCCCTGGGCTGCAGTGGGATGCATGTCTGGGTTTATATGTGCTGGGAGCAGAGATGGTGAGAGATTCATTAGGACCATTTACTTTTATCATTAGCATTTTGCCTGGTACCTGTGACTGTTATTCATTTGGTGGTAATGTTTAGTTTTTGTGCTCCAAGCTTTTCTCGTTTAAGCGCATACTCTTGCCTTAAATGCCTTCATTTAAGGAGATAAATCCATCAACGGCTTGTTGAAAATCTGCATTTGTAAAGTGCTCACCCCAGTGGCCTGGTACATTAAGCTCACTCTGTCAACAAGTGATTTACCGATAGGGGACGGTTCACACGATCAGATGACTCTGCAATGTGCCACTCTTTCTTCCAGAAAAAAAGGAGTGTTTGCCCTCATTAACATATGCAAACATATGCCCTCATTAACCCAAGCAGCCAATTACGGAGAGTGTGTTGCACTGTCGAAGGAACTGACACCGTGTGTGCCGTACTCCCAGCTGCCTGATAGATGATACTTCCCTCTGGCGCTGATGTGTACCATATTGTCAATCTGTCACTATTCTCGTGGGATTGCCGCTCGCTAATGATATTTGAGCTGCAGTGCGGAGAGATGTAGAAAATGTAGAGTAAACTGCATTTGTTTATTTGCTTCTGGCTGCATGCGGCAAGACAAATAACACCCCAAAGCAAAGTCTCGGGGATTGTCCCTTGTCTCCAGTTTCAAGGTCCAATTGCATTTGCCGCCACTGTAATTTGCAGGAGAGCACATCTCTCACGATGCTGATATTATAAGGCGCAAAGGAACGGTTTCTTTAGTGGAACCGTTTGAAATAACATCCATTTTATTCCCCTGCAAAACAGCCGCTGTATCTACTGAACTGTAAAAATGTGCAGTTCGTTACCCATCATTTTGTTTGTGGAGCACATTGTACTGCGCCCATGGTTTGAAATGTGCTATTTAAATAAACTGATTGATTGACTGATCCTGGAATTATAGTTTAGTCATTCTCAGCTGCATTTAATTGGGAAAAAAAACACAGCATTCCACTGAAAACCCAAACAATTAATTTAGTGCGCTTTGTTAGAAGGTTGTGTACGGTGATTTGTCATTTCGACAGAAAGTTGGCTACATCAGTTGTTGAATCATTTTTCCATTAATGATTGATAAATGCCAAGTTTATCTTAGTTTAGTAGTTTATTTAACAGGGACCTTGCACAATATAGTAGATGCACCAGGGTTGGCTAAGTAGCTAATTTGCTCTTTGGAGCACCACACGGCTGTTCTTTCCCTGTTATGCATCTCTTGACCTTCAGGCCCTTCCAGTCGTTAAATATCGAAATGATACTTAAACAGGGATGGAAATGGCAGTCAGTGTCAGTGCTTGAGTGTGACCTATTCCGCATTGTTATAGAACCTGGTTATTCTCCCACCCACAGGCACAATCCAACCAAGCTGATTAGTCGGACCCAGAATGGCTCAAACTGCTAAGCATTGGCCACAATATTTCTGTCCCCGTGTACTGACAGGCACCTTGTGGCACAGTGTTATGTGTTGGAGACAGTAACTGAACTAGTGAGTAAGTCATTTCACTGGTCTATCTAGCAGACAACTGGACCATTAAAGTTGCACACTGTAATTGCTATAATACTGCATGCCTACAGGATTGTTTTTTTTTTCTCCTCAAACCTTCCTTACAAAAAACAAATTCATAAAACATTAGTAACCAAATAAGTTGCAAAAGTAAATCATCAAACCTTCATCAATCTTAAAAATACATAGGTCATGACATTATTCAAAGAATATTAATTAAATGAAAATTGTCCAATTATTGTCTAATTATAACAAAAATGGTCTTGAATCTTAAAATCTGTCATAAAACTATTATCCATCTCATTCATTCACAAATCATGGCAACTGGAAAGACCATCTTATGTAATTATTTGACTAAATATGAACATAAAGAAGAGGAGTTTATGGGAATGTTTGTTTAAAGTAAACTGTAAAAGCAAATATTTAGGATTTGAACAAATGCTTCCCTGTAACAATTTACAAACCTGTCAATAAGCTACTAATATGTTTTTTTTGGTATCTCCATGCCCACCCAATATGAACATTCAACTTGCGAAGTATGTACAAGCATGCTCATATACGCCCCCTGCTGCCAACTGGGGAGAGTGAGTAAAGTATGCGGTGCCAACTGGCTGCTTCTTTTCACATCGCAGCCACAAGCGGTGCACACGCAGAGCAGGGGTGGAGGAGACCCAATCATACGCGTGCGCTGGCAGCGAGCTACAGAGCACCCGGACAGCCAACAGGGGTCGCTCAAGCACTGAACACTGCTATCCCCACCCACTGAATCCCTCCCATTTATCCCTTTATCCCCGATGAAAATTCTAAACATTTGTGTTTTTAAACATTTTTGGGATCAGGCACAGGCTACAACTGTGTTTCAACATAATTTTGTTTTTGTGAACACTGGATTGTTCAGGTTACAATGACATGCACAAATGTATTCATGCACAGTACATTTGGTGTCAATATGTTACATAAATCCTGTGATTG
Source organism: Anguilla rostrata (assembly GCF_018555375.3). Classification (NCBI taxonomy): domain Eukaryota; kingdom Metazoa; phylum Chordata; class Actinopteri; order Anguilliformes; family Anguillidae; genus Anguilla; species Anguilla rostrata. The sequence continues at coordinate 37,054,031 of NC_057935.1, forward strand.
AAAAATCCCGTGCCCATAGAATGTCTTCACACATTTATTCTCCTTCCTCGTTGTTCCGACATGCTTCGGCAGCAGTTACGTTTGTCAGTCTGTAATTAATTGGTCGCGGTCGCTGGAGTGTAAACTGCGCCTTTAACCATATCTCCATGGTGATAAAGATTTGCATCGGGCCATTTCTTCACAGATGAGAAGGCGTTGGATCCCCTAGAGTTCATCTTTACTTCACCTCATTTGAGCCACATATACAAAAAGAGAAACCGCTCTGCTCTGCTGGGCTCACATGAGGAGGCAATAAACCAACCGCCGAGATAAATCCGATTTAAACCATGTATACAGCTCCGGTTGTTTGTCGGCTCCAGTAATGAAGCCCTCCACCTCCTTTATTTCACACACTTGTATAACATGAAATGGGCTTATTACCAGGGTCAAAAATGCCGAGGAGTTAAACAGAAGTTGGGCCAAGCTGAGCAAGCACGTAGCAGGGAGCAAGTTAAATGGCAACAGTAGGTAGGAAACATTCACTGTGACAGAATGTCATTTTATTGTTTTGAAAATCGACCGTTGGCTCGGAAGACCGGTCGGCTGAAATGTGTGTCGGCCTCACTGCGAGACAGATGTGACCTGTTAGGGGGAATGTGAGCCGTCGCTGATGTCATTCCCATTTGGCTCCTGTGCGTGCAGCAAACACAATGTGACAATTGTGTATCATGTTGAAAGTATGCTCTCTATGGCTTTAAAAGGTGCTAATTGTAATATCTGCTGCCTTCATTCTTTTAGTGTCTGCCTAGACAGTAATGAGTGAATCAGGGTTTAACATTTATGACCTGTTTATGAAAGGTTATGACCAGTTTTCCAGAATGACAGTGTGACAAAATCACCATGACAGTGTGACACTTCATCATCACTAATAGGCCAGTCACATTTAAATTAATTCACATGTGGTTCAAGTGCAAATTCTCAGCTTATATTAAAGGGTATTTACAGTATACAGTATTTTGGTTTCACCATGTAGAATTGCTGCACTTTTTATACAGTCCCCCATTTCAGGGCACCTTAACTTTTGGGACAAATGGCTTCACAGGTGTTTCTGATTAGTCGAGTGTGTTCAATTGCTTCCTTGGTGCAGGTATAAGAGCTTTCAGTAGTCTTGATTCTAGACTTTTGATTGCCTTTGGAGTCTGTTATTTGTGTTTGTCAACATGAGTGTTGTGCCAAAGAAAGTCAAGGACGCCGTTAAGAGGCTGAGAAATCAGAAAAAAACCTGTCAGAGACATAGCCTAAACCTTAGGCTTACCAAAATCAACTGTTTGAAATATCATCAAGAAGAAAGAGAGCACTGGTGAGATCAGTAATAGCAAAGGGCCTGGTAAGCCGCAGTTCATGACCAAAGAATTCTCACCATAATGAACAAAAAACCCCCAAACAACTGTCCGGCAGATCAGAAACACTCTTCAGGAGGAAGGCGTGGATGTGTCTGTGACTACTGTCTGCAGAAGACTTCAAACAGAACTCCAGAGGCTACACTCTGTGTTTCCCACTGGTTGAGTATTTATTTGTAGTGGTTGGTTATTTGTGTGTGTTTGGAGGCGGGCAGGGGTTGCAAACCAGAAATGGGGGTTGTGGCAAGGGTGGGAACACACTATTGGCACATTAGAACAAACGATGGAGCTCTTTAGCACAGTGAGGGGAGTGGGAGAGCTGGTTTGTTGCGAAAACACAATGTCCAGCAGCATTTCACTTAGTGTAGCTTTAATTTTATCCCAAATTCCCAAACAATAAATATACGCACACACAGACTAAAACAGGCCCAGAAACCCGCAACCAACTCTTGAAATTTAACAGTGACTTGAAAAAGATTTAAAAAAAGAAGCCCGGAGTCGCTCATAATAAATACACTTGCCAACACTGGAGGGAGGAGGGACGAACTGACAGTTGGCTGTATGTCATTTTCACATTTAAAAGAAAAAACTGTGATTGCAAAGTATAGTGTGTCGCTTACAGAAATGAACTACTAATGTAGACTCGCAGTGTTCCAAACGAGACTTGGGGAGGCAGCCGCTTCATGCAGAAATTGATGTCCCTTCAATGGCAGTTTTTCTCCTGATTAATAATGTTTATGATTGTGGTTACTTATTGGCTGTCAGAGACACTAAAACTCTTTGATTGATATTAATTGGACCAATAATTATTGAGGAAAGGACAAAGCAACTCCACTACTTCCCTGTATTCGGAATACCGTATTATCTCACTGTGTTACGAACACCGCAAACTTTGTGTCTAGAATAACGCGAGTCTACATTAAATACATAAATCCTTTTCGGTGGGGGCAAATATTTTTGGGCGGGCTGCTGCTCAAGTTCAACCAAATGCCTCCTCACTCATTGGACAGCACTTCATCTGACAGAAAGACAGGGATCCCAAACAAAACAGCAAAGGAGTTTTTCAAGGCTAAAAACTGGAAAATTTGTGACTGGCCAAGTCATTCACCCAATCTGAATCCAGTGTGTTTCATAAGCTGAAAAAACTTAAACCAACTAACCCAACAAGCTAGTTTCAACCAACAAGCGGGAGCTAAAGATGGGTGCAGTACAGGCCTGGCAGAGCACACTCAGTGCTTCTTGATGTCTATGGGTCACAGACGTCAAGCAGTCATTGCATGCAAAGGATATGCGACAAAGTACTAAACATCACTATGTTAATTTACATAACATTAATATGTCCCAAACAATATGGTGTGCTGCATTGGAGGGTCTGTGTATAAAAAGTGCTGTAATTTCTACATGGTGAAACCAAAGTGTATAAAAATACCCTTAAATAAAAGCTGAGAATGTACACTTTAACCATATGTAAACTGTTTGATTGCAAATCTAAAACTGAGAGCCAAATCAAGGAAAAAAACAAAAGTATTTGTCATTGTGGAGCTCGCTGTATGTCTTTTTTAAATGTAGCCATCCATTTCCACTTTTATTTGTTTCTTCAGTTTCACTTAATATCGATCTATCTGTTTTTTTTTTTTTGTTTCTTTATCTCTTTATCTCTATGTGGAACATCTCATGCAGAACTGATCATTGGTCCAAGGACTAAATTGGAGCCCAGTAATCCACCCCACGACTTGGCATCTCTTCTGGAGTTACGCAAATGCATTCAGTTGTTAGTTTGTGTAATCTGGAGTTATTTTGTAGGCATGACATCATTTTGGTCTCTCACTGCTCCGAGCCCATGTGGACCAAGTGCAGCTTTGAGCTGGCACCAGACACTCATCCTGACACTTACTGTGGCACATTCTGTTTTCCAAATTTAGCTGACCCCGCGTCTTACTCAGAGCAGTGCGCGTGGCACGCCGCTGCGAAGCCCCCTCATCTGCTGTGTGCTTTTGTGCAATGGCGGGAAGGGGAGAGGACTGTTTCGGCAAAACCTGCTGTCACAGTTTCTCCCCCTTAATGGATTATTATTGGGGAAGAATCGCAATTTAGAGGTGCAGCTACTTGAAAATGAACTGATGGGAGCGCACTACGACACGGAAAAAATCTGAAAATGAGGCCCAAATTCGTTTCAACGAATTCTTTAGCAGCTTAAATGTCGAGCGAACGATTCCTCACAAATGCTGTTTTGTCCGGAGCCTTTGATAGTTCTACTGGGCAGGTCTCGCGGTTCTTTTCATCCGAGCGCTGCGCGATTTTGGCGGCGTCGTTCCAGCCAAGTGCGAAGAGGACTGGCATTGACTGAGAGGGGGAGGAGCTGGGTCTTACTCTGGGATTTCGGGTCTGTGTCCCCAGATCTCCGGCACTCTTACGCCAGCCAGCACAGCCAGATGGGACAGGACGGGAGGCTGGCCATGTCCCCCGACCACCACCAGCTTTACAAGGAGGGCACCTTCCAGGGCCCCCTGTACCACAGCCCTAACCACAGGGCCACGGACCTGGACCATGGCGCCTCTGGCACCCTCTACAGGGCCGTCTCAGGTACCTCCCCCCGTCTCTTACACAGCCAATCACATGACAGCATGCTTTTTTAAGTGCCTTCGGGGATAGTCCGTGCTTCAGGCAGCCACTGCTTGGCCAATGGGAAGAGGGTGCGGTCAATTTAATTTTAGCCGTATAATGGATAACAGGGATGAAGGAATGGTAGCATTGTGAGAACCTGTGGTTGTTTTAAATTCTGACCACACAGCCCTCTCTCCCCCTTCCTGTCGTTCAGTGAGTCTCTTCTTAAAGATTATGCTGCAATCCTGAGATTCTCACCATGCGATAAGTTCGCTTATAAATTGCATGGAGCTTCGCTGATAACCAATACTAATGTGTTTGACAGGAAAGTCTGGCTGTTGGAGGTACTTAAGAGACACTATTTCATTAGAAAAATGCAATTGCCTCCTAAGCAATCTTTGTTAAACTGTGGAGTTCATAATAGCCTCCCCCCAGCACTACAGTATTTTCCTTAGATTATTTCAGATTTCTGGCAGTTTGTATGCTTGCTCATAGGCAGGGGGGGTTTATAATGACAAACAAAAACATTGAACCGCTTGAGCGAAGGAAATAAGTCTGAGGAATGAGGAATAAAATGCAATTTTGTAATAATTATGATCCTCCACTGTTTAGAGTTCTGCATGTTCTTTCAAGGGGGAAGACAGGAGGGGAGGTATAGATGACTGACATTTAGATCCAAGGAAAGTAGTCATTTCTGTTCTTCTGCAGAAACTTTCTGCAAGCCTAACTGAACAGAAATCCTCAGGATATGTACACATTGACTGAACTGAATAGTGGACAAATGGCATTGGATCTTTATTGTCTAAAAATATATAAAAACGTAGGTATTATATATATATATATTTTATACGTTCGCTGCCTTAAGATATTTTCAAACAATTGTAATCCCACTTTACTGACCACTGTTCATTAACCCAATTTAAGACATCAGTTGTTGCGCTGCAGTTCATTAAGTTCATTATAAATTTGAATATAAACAAAGTCCTTCCTGTACAGTTAAAATGGCAGTCCTATCCTTTAAATGTCACTGTCCCTCCATATGATCAAACTGCTTTCAAAAAACACATAAGTAAATATTTAAGTGGTGACATAAAATTTTGTAATGGATTAGATTCATACTAGGAACTCATGAGTTATGTAGAATTTCTTTTTCTTGGGGGAAGGGCTCGAAAAAGGGAAACACTAAGATTGATTGCTGTATATTAAAATCTTGAATTCTCCTTTTTGAAAATCATATTTAAAAAAAAAAAACATTACACAGCCTCCTATGAATAGGTGGAGTGTTTGAGTGTGGCAGGAGGTGGATTACCCTGAATGATGACGATGTCTGCCTGTGTGTTTGGTCCTTCATTTCCCAGTCTGTTGAACTTGCGGTTTACAGTGAGATGAGTGGACTGGAAATACAGAAGACAGATTGCAAATGGGGACTGCTAAGGGACCTGTGAAGTGCCTCACAGTTCACAGTAATTGCAAATTACACTTAATCTTCCAGTAGTTTAATACAGTATGTGTATTAATTAAATGTGGCCTGCTTGCCTATCAGATTTTTTTGAAGTACTGCACCTTGTACACACTCAGACATTTCAACAAGGAAATTTGAAAGCATACTTAATCACAGAAATAAGGTCAGATGTTTCCCTAGTGACACAAGGACAGTTATGACCCCGGTCAGTCATCATTTCATGAAAAATAGGGTGTTTATCTTTGTCTGTAAAACAAAATTGAAGGTAACTTTCTGCCTTGACGTCTATTCAAAATTCAGGTTCTTTCTATTCCTATCCTATGGCACAGATTTATGGTTACAAAAGCAGTCTTTAATGTAAGCCTAAACCATCATTCAGTCAAAAAATAAAATTACTCAAGTTTTATGCTCAGCCACTCACAGTAATTTGCTTTCCATTATTAAGGATACAAACATTCTATTTTTATTCTCATTTTATTTTGTTATGCACTCTGTTAATCTAGCATTGCTTTTGTTTTGAGTTTGTTTTATTAGAATGATGGAATACTAAATGAAGAAAGTTGAAAGTAGTCTAATGGCTCCACTGCAACCTCTCTGTCAGTTCAGCAGAGCAGACGAGCACATTCTCTCCTCAGAACGTGGTGAATATCTCTGCACTGAAACACAGCAGCCCATCAGGAAGCACGTTCATTGTGTGGTGGGAAAGATATTCTGGTTAGAGCCAATGTGAGGATGGAACATTGTGAAGTTTTGAATGGGTGGAGCTGCAGTATATGCTGTCAATCACTGATCCCTGCAAACCGCTCTCCGCAGCTCAGTAGTAAATCATTATAAACAGCAGTGAATCATTGAAGATGGCACTTACTGCAGCACATTTTGGGGTTCATGAAGACTCTGCTTTCCCAAATAAGATACTGCTCCAGAAGTGTGTCTGTGTTGAGATACCTAGGGTTCAGCAACAAAAATTTACTATGACAGCTGCCATTTTATTATTTTAGTTTTATATTCTCTTCATCTGAAAATGGTCATTATTTGAAAATGTAATTAATGCATTGCCTCTCAATATATATAAACCTCCTGGCTGTTTCAAAATGTATTCACCACCTCTCTGTACATTCTGTGCTCCCTGGTGACCGGTTCGTCCAGCTTCATCTACCGTAATATGGAGTCAACATGAGCATTTTAGCTATTAATTTGCAGATGGGAAAGCTCATCCATGTGATAAATGTGATTTTTGGAACGGAGTGCTTCTCATATGTGGCCTTGCCCCAGAGGAGAAGAACTGCAGAGAGCCCTCGAGGAGCTCTCTCGTGCCGAGTCGCTGAACAGTGAGCTAACGTTGCAGAAGAAACCGGGTCAGTGGCTGAGAAGAAGGGGCAAGGCGACGCTGCAGGGATGGCGCTGTGGCCGAGATGTTTTCCGCTTTGTTGCTTGTGTCTTTCGTGAAGAGACGCTGGTTCCGCTTCTCAGGTTTACTGGAGGGCCATCTTTTCAGATAAGCAGAGGATCTTTAACTTCTGTGAAGCATTGCTCTGGGTCTCCAGCTCTTACCGTGAGCTTAACCCTCTCACAGGATGGCCTGTCCTGCTCTGCTCCTGAAGCTTCTCCTCTCACAACCAGCAGAAGGCGACTGCAGGACGAATTCCTCATGTGCTCTGTGATCGTAGGGGTTTTGTTACAGCCACGTAGTTAATGGGTTCCAGACTGAAGGAACTGCTGCACGCTTTGTTGTGGGGCGATTTACGAGGAGCCGCGCCCATTTCTTACCTCGCAGTTCCCGAATCCCCTAATCCTGGGAGAAATAGCGTGAAATGAGTGTTGTCGGGGAGAGGTGTTGGCTGTTGTTGTTTCTTATTGAATGGTTGTTGCTGTGTTTTCCCCAGGTGTAGGGAATTTGCAGAGAACCTCCAGCCTGCGGGGGGCGATGACATACCAAAGAAGCAACTACGCCCTGAACACCACGTCTACATACGCTGACCCCTACCGCCTGACCCAGTACGAGCCCGCCGAGCCCAACTACGCCCGACAGGCAGCGGCGGTGGACGATGCTGCCACGCGTTCACCTTCCATAGACAGCATTCAGAAGGATCCCAGGTAGGCCATAACGCTTTCTGTCACTTTCTTTAATAACACGGCTCATTCAGCATGGTTTTTCATAGGGGTGTGCACATTTGGCTTCATGTCGCCGCAGCTGTATGAGAGTGATTCAGTCGGCAGGGATTGCAGTGTTCACTGCTTGCGTGACCCCTGTTGGCTGTCTGCGGCTTGCTCTCTGCACACATGTATGATTGGGTCTCCTTCGTCGCCCGCTCTGTGCATGTGCGGCTTGCGGCTATGGTGTGAAAACAAGCAACTGGCTGTTTTCACACCAATGTTCCAGAGGAGTTCTGCAAGTTGTCTATACTCTGACACTTTTGACATTCCAAATTCAGGTGGGATTGGATGTGCCCAATAAAAAAAATATTTAAAAACGCGCCTTTTTTGATGTTAGTCCTTGTACTCAAGAATTAACAGCACAGTTTTCGAGCACAGTCTCTTCTAAAGCCGATTGGCAAAATGTTCCCATTCCAAAGAAGCAACTATACCTGTCATCACCGCTGGTCAGTATGACAGCATTTTAATTGCAATTGTGAGTGCAGACATTAATGAGCCCTTCTCCATCGAACCCGTGCTCCGCACTTCAACCGATGGGGCTTCAAGTGTTCCACCTCCCCCCTCCTCCCTGTTCTTCAATACGGTATTGTTATTATGCTAGTTTCCAGTGAACGTTCCAAATAATGCAAAACCAGGTTTTCTGACAACAATAAATCGGGCTCCAAACTTTAGAGCCACACCACCGCACATTAGAGGCGATTATCCCAGCCGCTGTGGGTGTCTGAGGGTCGGGGGGGGGGGGGGTGGGGGGGGGGGGGCGGGGGTTTGGGGCGCTAAACACAAGCTCAATCTTCTGTGGAGGGAATATAAGCCTGTCTCCCAAACGTGGGCGGGGAAACGAGATGGCGTCGACTTCCAATAAACAGTCTGTGCCGGCCGTGCCGGTGCCTTGGGAACAGAGAAACACACACCCTTTCGCTGGTGCAGCCTGCAAGCGCTCTGGGCTGATTTAGATTAGAACAACAACAGATATTGGATTTGTGTCCTGCTCCACCTGCTACCTGAATAGCTAGGTCAACAAACGGGCCTCCAACAGGATATCTGCTGCCTTTTCACCGTGCCCCAGTGCAACGGAAGTCATGCCAGCTCGGCTCAATGTCTTTTTCGGATTTTCATGGCATCACTGTGAATGAGACTTTTTGTTTTGGCATATGTACTGCAATGAAGGTTTCCCAAACATTAGAGGTTATGAGAATCTTGATATCCAATTTTGACAATTAAAAAAAAAGCTGACATATTAGGTCTTGGTACACAATTTATTACCAAGACCTATACTTTATCATATTTTCTCAGTTTCACAAGTATTGCTTTGTTCTCAAAGGTGATCACTGAAAAGGAAAAACTTGGAAAAATTAATAGATATTCTATTAAGACCCTGGCTGCTGCTGGTTTTAGTATTGATTAATTTAAATTTAAACTGAAGGTCTGTAACTACAAAATGAGAGTAGGCTATTTAATAAAGTTTCAAACTCAGAAACACCTTCTGAATGCACTGAAAATGGAAATCGTTAGTGCTGGTACTCTCTTGAACTCTTTAGCTTGCCTTGGGTAGCAATACAAGAGCCGTTTCCTTAGGCAAGCTTCGGAGTTCAACAGAGTACCCAGCACTAATCACAAGGACAACATCTCTTCAGCTCGCAAACAGTGGTTCATATCCAAGGAGAATACAATGCCTGAAGACAAAATGGTTCAGACTGCAGCTCCCTTATGCATTTTATTGAACCCAAAGTTACCAAAGGCTAGGGCTTGTCAAAATATTATTGCAAACGCTTCCACTGCAGCCATACCCTAAATTGCCATTGTTTTCTCCTCCCAACACAAATAATAGCGCTATATCAGATTGCTTCAATGAAATTCATACCGGTTTTCTCCAGGCATTAAATAATTGGTTAGGTCAGAAGCACAACAATCATTAAATCACATCTAATGGCTCATGTGCATATTTTACACTCTCTCCTCCCACGTTTCCTTTTTTTTCCAGTCGTACATTTATAATGCCTTACGTTTCATTTGCATTAAAACAAACACTGAAAAACGGATCATCCCTGCATTTCTATTTTGCGTTTTTATCAATTTCACTACTGCAAAATGTATTTTAGGGGGTCCTGGTGAGAGCTCTTTGTTTCTGTAAAACACACACACACAAGCACACACATACACACACACAGACGGGTGACAAATTAAAGGGACGCACACACACACACACACACAGAGACGTTTGACAAATTAAAGGGAAAACATGAAGTGTTGTAGTAAGATCTTGGGCCACCACAAGCCATCAGAACAGCTTCAATGCGACTTGGCTTAGAAGTCTCTGGAACTCTACTGAACGGATGGTACACCATTCTTCCAGAAGATATTCCCTTATTTGGTGTTCTTATGATGGTGGTGGACAGCGAACCTTATCGAACCTGTGTTTTGTAGTTGTTCCTATGACCATGATATGCACATGTCGCTTTGGATAGAAGCGTCTGCTAAATAAATGTAATGTAATGTAAATATAATGACTGCGCTGTATAACATGTTGGTCCAAATGCTCCCATAGGTGTTCAAATGAGTTGAGATCTGGTGACTGCGAAGGCCATTTCATACGACTCAAATCTTCATACTCATCAAACCATTCAATAACCCCTTAAGACCACTCCCTTTAGGATAGAAATGTTTCATCATAGGATAAAGGTGACTCAGAAAAACTTTGTAGTGATTTGCACTGACCTTTCCCTCCAAGGGGACATGTGGTACCAAAACTTTTTTCCACATTTCAGTAGTGCCTATGGTTTTTGCACCACTGAACTCACAAATCTCAGATGCATTTGTCTTTGTAATGAGGGGTATATCCACTGCAACCCTACTATAATATCCCTCTCTGTGTTGTTGATGGACTATTCTTTTCTTGCTGATACAGTTTCTGCATTGACATTTTCAGTCACCTGTGGAAGAGCTGCTTTTCTGTTTTTCCTTACATATCGCACTAATGCACAAGCATCATTGTCATTGATTGTGTGCTTTCAACCATAATTTTTGACCCTATTTACTGATGTCTTTCCCATAGATCTAAATGCAGATGTCACTTGTTCCTATTGAAACATTAACCAGTTGAACAGTATTTGTGACTGAAGCTCCTGCCTTCCGTGCCCCAATGTCAGAGTCACTTAGATCACTCTTGCCATCTTGATCCAAAATCAAGGTCAACTGGGCATGCTCATCATTTTTATACATGCCACAGGGCATGATAGGATTTTAATTGCTTAATCGTATCATGCAGTAAACCTGCATGGAAGCATTGACATTCATTTTGCTTCTCTACTCACTTACTCAGGTTTTTCATTTAATTCGTCACCTGTCTGTGTGTGTGTATATATAAATGCCATTCATGTTTAATTCTAGACATATACAGATAATTTCTTATTGGCAAATTATTCATAGGGTCTCCCAAACAACAAAAGCTAGTAACCTAAACCAGTAGGCCTTTTCAGTGCACTATTATAAAGTATTTTTCCTGGGGTTTAAAATGTATTTATTTATTTTAGATATTTTAAATTATGCAGCTGCTTCGTTCAGACAGCGAAGATGGCTTACTGATTTGTCTAGATGAATCCTAATGCCTTATGCTTATTCAGCTGTGCCTTTCAGAGAAAGTTAAAATGGATGACAGGGGCGCAATCCATAGGTCTCCAGCCTCAGACTCAACTCCCTCCGAGAGACATTAGTGTGGTCCATATAAAATTATGACGTTTACAGAAACTGCACGCTTGATGCCTGTAGCTAGAAGTCACGCTTCACCCTGGAGGCAAATTCATTTGCAGTATCAGAGGTAGAAACCCTGAGAAAATAAACAAATAACTATGAGAAGTGGTTAAAGTTAGATGTGTGATGTGTATACAAACTTAAAAGTTTTTAAGGGTATTTGATCACAGAATAAAGCCAGCTTGTTATATTGCTTAATTAATGATTTTATAAAGGTGAATTCCTGAGCACCCAAGATTAAAGTATGCAATTTTAATTCATGTACATTCAAAAAATGTCACTGACATTGGGAGAGTTATATTTTAATTTAGCGTGGATATGATTTTCATTTTATGAGACTTATGAGTTTTCCCCCTGCGAGTTAATATAAAACGAGCCCTTGTGTTTTTCTTCCAGAGAGTTTGCCTGGCGAGACCCCGACTTGCCCGAAGTCATTCACATGCTGCAGCATCAGTTTCCCTCCGTGCAGGCCAACGCCGCCGCCTACCTGCAGCACCTGTGCTTCGGAGATAATGGAGTCAAAGCCGAGGTACTGTCTACCCAGCATGCCAAGGGACGGCACCCTTTCGAGCGCGACGCGGCCCTCTGAGTAGGGCCTCGCCCATCTTCTCCACTCCGTGTGCCCTTATTCAGGCTGGTGTGTCACGGCTGAGCTGGCTGCTGCCATTGCTGGTCGAGTGGCTTCCTGGGAAACTGGCTCCGCTAATCATTTCTGCACTTGCCCACAGGAGGTCTGGGGCGGACACAAGCTCCTGAGAGCTTCTCTTTTCAAATGCATACACTCGCATGCAAACACACACGCACATGCATGCAAACAAACACATACGTATGCAAACGTACACACGTGCAAGCAAGAGCACGCGCACGCATGCAAGCGCACACACACATGCACCCGCATGCATATTCTCATGGATAAACACAGTGTACGCATACATACATGCGCACATACACATGCACACACGTACATATTCTCATGGATAAACACAGTGTACACGTACATACATGTGCACACACACATGCACCCGCATGCATATTCTCATGGATAAACACAGTGTACACATACATGCAAGTGCACATACACATGCACGCACATGCATTTTCTCATGGGTAAACACAGTGTACACGTACATGCAAGCGCACACGCACATGCACGCACATGCATTTTCTCATGGATAAACACAGTGTACACGTACATACATGTGCACTCACACATTTCATGTGAAAATATGCTCTTGCAACACGCACACAGACACACACACACAGTCACACTTCACAGTTCAATTCAGTTAGTCCAAATAAATGCTCACCAATCAGCCATCAGTCATGAATCGTGATTGAGAATGTCTAAAGCTTTCACTCTGCAGTCGTTTAGCATTTTAAAAAGTTAAGGACAAGTGCTGGCATTTCACTCGCTTTCTTTCATTGTGGGCTTTCAGAATTTGCCAATTGACCGTTCCCAAAGAGATTTTGGTACTCTGTGTTCTCATTTCAATGCTTGCATGATTACAAATTCTCCAACAACATCCCTTTTTGGGTCTTATTACAGCTTCTGGAAGTCTAAGGGACCGCATGTTCATTCAATTAAATGAGCTTTTTAGCATCATTTGTGGCAGATGTATTGCATCTACCTGCATGTTAGCAGTGTTCACATCGTTTGCGGTTTTACAAAACTACGTATCCTGTGTGAATATGGTCAAAACATTTGACTAATGCTGCTCCGCATGCTTGAGACCACTGTTACACTGTCACAGTGTTGGATAACCCTCAGATGAGGGGATGTTGAAAATGCGGTTTTCCATCTACTTGTTTAAGTGGAACCAGGTGCAGAAGCCTGTGGTGTGATAGACTGCTGCATAATGCACTGACACAGATAAATCATTCGTGCCGCCGAACATAATTTCTTCTCTATGGTCCATTACGAAGAAATGAGCGAGGGGTTTTCTTTCAGGCAAATCAGTTCCTTTCGCGAAAGAGGGCTCTCTTCTGAATGCCTCTGCAGGTGTGCCGGCTCGGCGGGATTAAGCACCTGGTGGATCTGCTGGACCACAAAGCTCTGGAGGTCCAGCGCAACGCCTGCGGGGCCCTGCGGAACCTGGTCTACGGGAAAGCCACCGACGACAACAAGATCGCCGTGAGGAATGCGGGCGGGGTCCCCGCCCTGCTTCGGCTGCTGAGGAAGAGCGCGGACACGGAAGTGCGGGAGCTGGTCACCGGTACGTCCGTCTCTCCGTCCGTCTGTCTGTCCCTCCCCAGGGCCTCTCTTAGCTCCGCTCCACACGCCGCGGCCTGCCTTCCTTCTCCGGCTCGGTCGGCCATCTGGTACATCCACAGAGGTGCTTCTGCAGGCGGCACGATTATGACTCACCCATTATTCGCCCAGCGGAGAGCCCGGGCAGAACTGTTTTTTGTTGTGGGGAAAACGGTGAGACCCGTGACCAAATGAAACGGGCGAGGCTGATTCATCCTCCTGAGGACGCCAGGCTGCGATGGAGCAAAGCTGCCATCCAGACTGCTTTCCAGACCCCTCGTGCCAGCCAGGGTGTGGGAGTGCGGAGTGCAAAGTGCGCATCCAAGATTGTGGAACGTGGGCTGTAAAGTATGGGATATGGACTATGTAGTGTGGCAGTACAGTGCATTTCAGGTTGTAGAGTGTGGTAGGGTTGGATTGTGAGTGTAGGGTGTGAGTGTGAGTGGATTGTGCGTATGGGTGGTGTAAAGTGGTTTGCATTAGGTTAATGTGGATTGTGCAGTTGTGTGGTATGATGACATAGGGTGTGAGCTCATAGTCGTCTAGTCTTGATGAGCAATCCTGATCTCAGTCCTCTAACTAGCCAGGTTTACATACAATGAGTGGCACAAAGATTACAGTGGCCCTGCTGGTGTCGCTGACAGCCATGGACCAGGCTGGTGGCTGGGGGACGGCTGCTAAATTTATCTCTACCGTTTCATACGTCTTGCTCAGCTTTGAGCCTGGCAAACATGCCCTAGGGACTTGTATGTGTTCAAAGGCATTTCAGTTCTTGAGACATTTGGGACGCTGCCAAGTTCTGGAACTGCAAATGAAGGCATCTTGATCAGCAGGAGCGGTCATTATTGATTAAATAATAAAATATATGCCATTATATTGGTTGGTGCAGTAGAAGTGTGAGCAATCTATTTTGCCATGGATATGGGCATTTTATGAGGAAATAATTCCATGTGGTCCTGTGAGTGTTTTGGAATTGGAAAAAGCGTGTAGCAGGTGGCCCTGGCACCAATATAAAGCGGACCAGCTGCACCATAGAGGACGGGGTGCAGAGACGCACGCTCCTGCTCCACTCTACATGCAGATCCAGGTCTGGTTCTGTATAGAAGGACGGAGGTCAGGCTGACTTTTCCTTCGCTCCAAGTTTTTCAGTCATTTTTGTGCCATAATCACTTAAAACCCAGTTATCTGGACATGGATATTCTTTCAAGATAATTGAGTGTTGATGGGCCCACCAAGATGGATAATTAGGCAGTCATCAAGAACGTCTTCTCTGGTTGATGAGTCGTATCCAGTGACCCTCACAAACTGTTTTCAGTCACACTTCTCAAAATCCTGAAGTTGCGAGTCTAATTGGGACAGACAGGAATTGCGTGCCCGTACTTCCTGAACACATTTTAGGCTTTGAGTCTGGTTTTCATAACGATGAGAACACCTTAGTGCTCATTGCATGTAATGCATGGAAAGGGAGAGTAACAAGGTGCTCCGTGAACCCGAGGAAAATTGCCTGAAGCGAAGAAGGAGAATCCAAAGCTCTCCGATAAGAGTATTGCTGAAGTGAGAGAAATGTGAATGATAGTACTTACAGTACTGCATTTCCCAGGTTTCCAAAGAACTCTTTTGTGAAAGAGCAGGCAAAATACCTTTTATCATATTGGCGTAATGCGCAGGGATATTTAAAGCATTAAACGAACACAAAACAAGAATGGCTTGTGCATTTCGTCCCCACGGGTGTTCGTCTTCCACCTCTCCTCTCTCGCATAATGGTGTCCCGGACACCTGGGAAGTGAGCTCTTTCATATTTCTCTCCATTTTTCAAGACTCTTCAAGAGTCAGTGAGCTTTGGATTCCCATTTTTCAGTTCAGTTCATTTTTTTGAGTTGCGCATAACTTCAATGTAAAAGCACAAATCCTGTTGGGTGTTCATCATTAAGTCACTGGGACTGAATTGAATTCCAGATACTGGAGGATGGAGTGTCAGCACAGCCTGTCCAGGACTGACATCAGGTGAAGGAGGGATATTTTAGTTAGTTGGGGGGGGGGGGGGGGAGACTAGTAGGGGCCTATACATGCATGTAAGGAATTGCATAACATATGCAGCTGATTGTGTACTGAAGTAGTTCAGTACAGGGATCTTGCGCAATAGCTCGACGCCTGCAGCCCCATCCAGGTTTGATGCCTGGAGACATCTGGTTCAGCGCCAGGTTCCCTAACCACTTCTGAGACGCACCGTTAGCAGTGTTTACCTCCAATCTGTAGACGTCAGTCCTCATTTTAGTTTACAAGTTTGGCTGGTTCCGTAGTCTTAGGTGGGCACTCTCAGCTGGTTTGTTTATAAATTCCATGTACTTGCGGGGAACACTTTGCAAGTTGTAAAGGAGCAGTCTAGTGCTTTCTACTTTCAGGCTGCTCTGGCATGGTGGTGTATGGTTCTTCAATGAATCAATTTCAATTATCAATGAATCCCTGAAGGGTCAGCAATAAAGCCAGCCTTTAGAGAGAGGATGTGCATTAGTGTACATTAGCAGGGTTGGCAAGGTTTTGTTTTGTTTGGTTTCTGCAGGTAACTCCTAGTCTGAACACAAAGAAAAGATATTTGCACGCTGTTGCCAAATGCTCTGCTTTATTAAACAAAGTTTACGTTCAAATGACCTTCATCAGAGCATACAAAATAGACAATGGATAGGTAGGAGAAATGGCTTTCCATCCCATTCCCTTAATCAGCAGTGTGCGCAACACACCTTTGCACACTATGTGGAGCACATCCTCTTGGGAATTGTAGTTTTACACAAACAATTGTAATAATTTAACAGAAAACATTGCAAACATCAGTTCATGAGAGTGAAAAAAACCGCACAAACGCTCTAGAAATCATGACGCTAGCCCGACTCCTTTTTCCCGTTATGCAGGCTATCATCTAAGGACTACTGAACTTGAGTTATAGTAGAAGTGCGCTGCCGGGCCACACTGACAGCACACGCAGACTGCAAGGCTCCGGCCTACCCGAGTAAATGCTTGTGAATGACAAGTCGGGAAGTTAAAGTGATGAATTAAACCCTCCCCAATTATACGCTGCCACACATAACTCATTTTTAGTTGCCGCTTGCACAGTTGGCACCCAACCTGGGATGCCCGTCACATCAACACGCTCCGTGGGAGTGCCTTAAGCCCAGTGTTAACTGCATATATATGCTGACATACAAATGGGTTCATAGGGCTGGAGGGATAACAGTCTGAACTGTCTCTCCCTCCGCACACGTCCCACTGGAGAGTTTTAGCACATTAATCCTGCATTCTTTACCAAGCTCTTTCAGCTCGTATACGTCCACCACCGCGATGGACCGTCCCCCCAGCCGAAACGCACTCTTTCATCTCATCACTTCTTCCTTTAGAATGCTAATGCAGCCTATGGGTCCTACAGTATCTATGGTATGTAGATATCTATATTTGTAGCATTGGTCTTCCGCTGTAGTCTTCCACTGCTTTGAGGGCCATTAATTGTGCACCCTGGCCTCGGTCGTAGGACATGGAGTTCACTCTGGGGGTCAGAAATGGCGGTGTGGCTGCCTGGAGTGAAGTCACTGTGTTAAAAAGGCATGGTAATTACACCTTTCAATGAAGCCAAGGGATAAACCACAGAACCCATTAACGTGCAGAAACACACAGAGGACTGGCTGAGTGAGTTCTTTAGAAGGCCCTTAATGAAAAGTAGGGGCCTGAGCCCTTCAAAGGATCAATGCTGCATATACTTTGTTTCATTATTTATTTATGCGGCAGGTGGCTTTTTTTCAGGTTGATATACCATACCGTGTGTTGGCTGCACTGTAGAATACACACGAGCCCAGTCGTTCAATTCATTCAGAATACCGAGCCACAACAGAACCTACAGTACCCTACAGTAACGCATTTCATAAGATCAGTGACATAGATATGATTGCAGAATAGAAAAGCCAATTTATTATACGGACAGTGAATGAAATATGATTCCCAATTATCAGTCCGTGAACGTGGCTCGTTGACTGCATAACTGGAGAGGGTAGAGTGGGCTGGCAGGGGTGGGGGAGGTGCAGCAGAGTACAGCTAGCTGCTTTCACTCCCAACTCCCTCAACAGAGCCCTTTCACGGCACTCTCGAACGCGCACTCCTGCCACACTTCCTTTTTAACGGAGAGTCCCCTCAAAGGGGCTTAATTAATTTGTAAAGAGGGAATTTGAGATAAGGAATGCAATTACCGCGATTGTTGTTCCTTCCTCTGCCTCGTGCTTCCCGCCATTATCATCACTGTGATGTGAACAGAACATACAGTACGTCCCTACAGCTTGCCCTCTACCTGCTACCCTCTGGTGGGCAACAGAGTCTTCGGATAACCAGTCGATGAGAGAAATGGGCTCATTTTGTGTAGCCTTGCCAGTCCTGTGCAGATTGGCATTGTGCAGTTCCATCTGGGAACGTTGTTCTCCGTTTCTGTGGTTAGACAGGATAACGGGATTGGCTGGAGGATTTATTTGGGAAACCTTGTTGTACTGGGGCAGGGACCTGAAACACACAGCTGTGTCTGAGTACTTAAGCAGAGAGCAGAATCATCTGTGGAGCATTACACATGGCTCACTGGTGGCGGTGCTCTATATATATCTGTCTGTCTTTGTCAGCGTTCAAGTAATTTTCCCTCATTGCTGTAGGAAATTGTTAATCATTTTATTATTCCGGACCATTATTCAGTCAGTGCAGCCGCGGGAGCGTCACGCTTCCGTGTCACCGCATTTGAGTCCTCGCAAATTTGTTGTTAGCCTGGCTCGTGAGTTAGCGCTCTTGTTTACGCCAGTGACGATCGCACCGTATCGCACTGTGCAATTCATACCAGTGCTGTTAGCCAGCGATTGAAAAGTGTCACCTCATTGCAAATACGCGGCCACTTCGCCTTCTGTACGCACAGCCGATCGTTCTTTCTCTTTTTGTGTTTGGGTGCATTTTGAAACTGGCCTCGTCTGAATTGATTTCTACCTTTTGACCCTTGAATATTGGCCATGTTAGGGATTTGTTCATTATTATAATTTTAATACTTGCATGTAAATACACATAAATATCACCCCAAAATCCTCCCCATAGGTGGAATGCTGGTTAATGTTTTCATTTAGCGATTTGGGAGATGCTCTTATCCATACCAACTTATAAAATGTACACAAAAAGGCATGATTAAGTGAACAGACAACTTAGTTATAAATGTCACAACTAATAGTAACGGTCATTGTATTACATTTTTGCCATAGTAGGTGCTTGTGTGTTATGGAACTGATGGCCATCCTCTGGACTGCTGGCATTCTCCATGTAGCAGTTAATAATGTTTGGGTCAGCAGCAAAGGTGGACATTCCAGGGGTCAGAAAGTAAAAGTCCTGCCATGTATTTCATCCACCCCTGAACTCAGCCAGCTGATTTTGCTCTACGTCCTGGCTGAAGAATGGTGCTCATTAGCAAATCCAAGTGACTGGAACAAAATCCTGGAATGAACTTTTACTTTCTGAACCTGGATTGTCCACCTCTGGTCAGCAGTGCCTGTGATGGTGTCATTGCGGTTAACAGGACGGGTAAGGTGATGTGATGTGCACTAGCGATAGGGAATACCCATGTGTGCAGATGTGCGCTGGAGATGGTACGAATGCAGAGTTACAGTAATCAGTGGGATTAGCTGCAGCACACGTCCCCAGCCTCCTCCGCTGTTCCACTTCGCCACTCATATGCAATTAAACCCCCGAATGCACAAAGCCCCACGCGCGCACTGTGAACGCACACACACCCACACACACGCGCGCACACGCTGTGAATGCATACACACACACTCGCGTTGCGAACTTGCATGCACACACACGTTGTCAACACACACAGGCACACACGTACACGTTGTGAATGCACACGCATGCACACACACACACACACATGTTGTGAATGCACACGCATACACACACACACACACGCATACACACACACACACACACACACACACGCATGCACACATACACACACACACACACACACACACACACACGCACACACGCGTGCACACATGCACACATACACAGACACACACACACGCATGCACACACACACACACACACACACACACACACCGACTGACAGGCAGCCCCTCCGTCCTGTCAGTCAGCTGGAGCTGCGTTCTCCAAGGTTACGGCTGGAGAGCCGTGAGGTTAAGCCCCTCAGTAGCGCAGATCTAATTTGCAGAACTGACGCAAGCCACCTAATCCAGAGCAGATGTTTCATTTACATTTAACCTTACACTGTGATGGATGACCATCATCGTTATCCAAAGTAAATTCATATGTGAAAGATTGACATTGCATGATTTATTTAATCAAAGTTTCCTTTTTATCTTTATCCGCTGTTCACTGGTTTGCATGTTAGTATGTTGTGATTTACGGTTCACGTTATTTACAACAGCGTTTAACCGTACAATACCAGAGCACTTGACATTTATTAGCATCATTTTCTGAAGTGCATGTATTTATTTTTACTGCAGATTCATATGTGAGGAGTTTTTAACTGAGCTGCAGCTCCTTGTCACACTGCAGAGATCCTGCAGTGATGAATGTGTGAGCTTTACGTGTGTGTGTGTGTGTGTGTGAGCTTTATGTGTGTGTGTGTGTGTGTGTGTGTGTGTGTGAGAGCTTTGTGTGTGTGTGTGTGTGTGAGAGCTTTGTGTGTGTGTGTGTGTGTGTGGGTTCTCATCGCTCGGACAGATTATTCTCCCGCTGCGTGATCCACAGCCGGGCCGGGCTATAAAACGGGCCGCCGGGGGAAAGTTAAGCGAGTGTGACGGCTGACACGGCCCGGGTTTATGTGCCCATCTCTAAGCCACCCCTTTGCTCACCGGGTCGTCTTCCGCAGGGGTGTCTTGGAACCTTCTCCTACGAGCGTGAAGATGACAATCATTCGTGACGCCTTAAGCACGCTGACGAACACTGTGATCATCCCTCACTCCGGGTGGAGCAGCTCCGCCTTCGACGACGAGCACAAGCTCAAATTCCACTCCTCGCTCGTCCTGCGCAACACCAGCGGCTGCCTCAGGTAGCGTACCCTCTCCGGACAGGTTTTAAACAACATCGCCACCTTGTGGCCATTTTGAGACATTTCGGACCAAGGCATAAATAACTGACAACATACTGTTTGTTTTTTTTTACCTTGCAAGCCATAATAATTGCCTACTGTTTGCGGTGAGGCTTTCAGGATATATGGAAATATATGCAGTGCCACCTTCTGTATTTGGAATTCTGAACTGACATTCTCTCTGGCTCTTGCAAATGTTACACAATGTTATAGCGATATTCTCACCATTTAAGGTATGAAACAGAAATTACAGTGTAAAATGTGCACTCAGGCAACATTAACGTGTGGTTAGGAACATGCCCATGTTTCCTGTACATTGGCCAGCCCCAAATAGCATGGTTGGCTATCCCCCAGCCAGAACCAATCAAGCCGATGATGCCACCTCTTGCCACTACTGTGTGATATTGCACCTCTTCTGGTGTACAAAACAAAGCACATTTTACTACCTCAGGGATATTGGAACTCTAATTCTTTTATTTAACAACCTTCATAAACGTGTCAAGCAAGGGCAGAAGTCCTTTGGGGGAGCAGTAGGCTATCGAAGTTATGAATATTTATAATCTTATGAATATTTCGGTTGAACCACTGGCCAGAGATAACCTGAATAATTTGAAAGTGTATGCTGAAATATCAGACAGTCTGAGAGAGATGGAGTCTGCTGGCACACCTTTGCCAGGAGAAGATAAAAACTGAAAAAGCCATAGAAAAGCAAAGCACTGCAAAATATATTTGGCAAGCACACAGCTATTGCTACATTTTACCTTTTGCATTTAGTAGACAGTATATTAGGGCGTTCTCCAGCATTCAATGCAGTGAATGGTGAGGGGAGCGAAGCAGTTTTTTGTTGTACTTTCTATTTCAACAGCAATAGCAAAAATACAGTTGCCAGAATTCCCTTCCTCGCATTAGTCCGTAGATGCACAGGTCTTTACTGGAGCGACTGCCCTCATTAATGTACAAAACTACCTGAAAGCTGGGGCCGTACAGCCTCTGCAAACATAATGCCACTGTACAAGCTGGTTTGGAGTAACCTGAAGTCTGTTTCCTTGCTTTTGGCTAATAATATCGTCTTTGCTCACCAAGAGTGTAAGGGCTAATTAAAAACACACAAAAAAACTGTAATAATATCAAAAAGGTCCAGAAAGTGACCTATCCCTTTAAAGTAGCGTAGAGTGGCGCATAGAGACCAGGGTGTAGTTTTCTTTCTGAGTGTGGCCATTTTTCCTTTGTGGAAGTCTTCTCTATTCCCGTCCTCCCCTCTTGGTGATGGGTTTGTCGCTCTCTCTGGGTGGCCGGCGCGTATTTCATTGATGAGGCGCTCCCCTGCTGGGTGAGCCTTCCCCACCTCGCCTCCTCTTTGGCCGGCTCCCCTTATCGGACCAGACAGTGGTTTATATTACGCGCCGGGGCTACTCGATCAGCCGGAATCCTGGATCTTTCGAAACAGTCTCCAGACTGGCTACTAGAGCTAAATTAGGTGGCTCCGCTCCAAACCCGAAGGGTCACAAATCAGCCGCCTCTAACGCGAAGGGAGCCAAATCGATTCGATCAAGACAATAAGCAGCAGCTTCGCCGGAGCGCGAGCCCGCAGACGCTGCGGGGCCCCCCAGGGCCCGAACGGGGCAGCTCCAATCTAAACCTGCCGCACTGCGCTCGCGGCCGTGCGTCTCTGTCAGGTAAACGGGCCCCGATATCGGCGTTGCGCGGCGGGTTAGGCGAGGTCGTGCCTTCCTTCTGCCGTAGCCACCGCACGCTCCCCGTGCAGAACGCCGTTCTAAAGCCAATTACCGTACCTCGTTCCCTGTACAGAGTCTATTATAGTGCGAGTCGTATTTTTCATAGACCTTATGATAGAGCCTTTTAATGAATGTAAACGCATGTGGCTAAAACCAGGACGAAATGTGCTGTGCTGTTTTTTTTGCTTTTCTCCATGCCTCTCTGTGTTGTTTTGCTGATGGTATTAGGCTGAGACTCGTGCTGGAGGTTTTATAGCGAGCTGTGCTTTCGCTGACCTGCTGAGGCTCTGATAATGGCATTGCTCAGTCTCTGCTGGCCTCATGCATTATTTATGAGGCTGCAGTGGTGAACCTCAGCTGAGGCTGATTTGAGGAGGGGCGCAGAGAGAAAAAGGCATTCTTCCCCTTTTAGAGGTGTGTGTGTGTTTGTCTCTGTTGTGCTACAGTTTTGAGACTATCCCTGTGATTAAATCAAATGCAGGCATATGCAATTCAGTAAATACTTTAGCATGTTATTCAATAAAACTTGGCCCCATTTCAGTTAGGAAAAGTGCTTGATTCTCCTTGCTTACTTGCACTCGATCGTGGGAAACCCCTAAGATGGCGGAGGCCAGAAGGGTCATTCCTTTATAATTTAAGCAAGAAGGGACAATCACCAGTCCATCAAGCCTTCCATTTTCCTTAAAAAACAAAAAACAAAAAAAAACCTTGCTTCCAAACTTCTTTTAATTGCTTCAAAAATCTTAGACATGAGTTGCGCAAATATTAGCTAGTGCAGCTTTCTCGCATTTCCACCAGTCTAGCTACCACAAAATATTTAATTGGTATTTCCCTCAAAATGTTTAATGTATGGTTAATTAATTTGCTCTTATTGGCTGTATCAGGTAACAGTTCCCATATTCAGTTCCATATATTGGAAAAATACTGGATTTGCTGGAGGTTTGCTGACCAACAGCTGAACCAAAGTGAGAAAAATGTTTGTCCACCCCCGATGTTGGGTCTTACGCCTGCTGTTCCTGAGTCTGGTTTGTGTTAAAAAAAAAAACTATGTCTGCAAGTCACAAGTTTTAAAAGTTTGAGGTTCCAGACATTTTTCCGTAAATTGTGAAGCTGTGTTTTTGCGGACTTACGACCTGAGTGGAGAGGTCCCTCGTGGCTGCAGTGGGCGGTTGTTTAGAAGCAGCGGGATAAAATATCTCACCTCAGTTTTCTAGTTCCTCGCGTCATTTATTTTGTAAAATACAAAATGCACAGAAGACAGGAGAATGGCACAGGCATAAGTTCAATTGGATTAAAAAAGTTTTAAAAAGGTTTAGGCTTAAGTGCTAAATAAAAGTGTCTAAACTAAAATCATTTGTCACTTTGTCTCTTGGTGCACTAGCAATGTAAACAAGTCGTATTTTCTACATAAGCACCGTAATGCTGTCATTCCTGTGTAAGGCTGAGGTGCAGAGGCTGATTTATTCTCTCATGAACGAATGCATAAAATGGTTTTGATGTGGTGTCGGGTGTGCTGCGCAGTTCCTGAGGTAGAAATGAAAGGCACGGCACTGATTTTACTAGTCATGAATTAATACATTAGGTGTCCTGAATGTGGATACTGGATATGCAGCTTCTAGGTAGAGAGGACTGTACCAGGAAATCTCAGAGAGAACTGTACCAGAAAATCTCATAAACCATAAACTATACCTGGTAATCTAACAGAAATCCAAATCCATGGATCTTCCCTTGCTGACACCGTCTCAGGTATCCCAGGAACTGCCTGAATGAAAAAAGTGCAGTGCATGTTATTATAAACACATTCACAGGTTTTGAGTATGGTTCCATGCTATTTAAATGTTGTGACTGTAGTCAAACCCTAGGGTCAGACGTTGCACTTTAGCTGCCTTTAAATAAATAAATAAGTAAATAAATAAATAAAGCAATTCAGTGAGCAGCCCTGTGGTGCTGAACAAATATCTGAAGGTCGTGTCATCACCCTAGCAACTAAATACAAAATATTGCATAGCATGTCTGCTTTTTTGCCTCTTTTCTCTATATTGGTGCGTATCCATTTTTAAACGGATTAGCATCAACATACAGTAGAATGAGAGAACATGGCTTTATTTGAGCTAATGTTAAAAAATCAAGAAGTAAAGTTGTGGTATGAGTCAGAGAGCTGTCTCACGGTATGGGGAAGGGGGGAGGGTGACTGGGGAATACTTTCTGAAGGAGACACTGCATGTACTTGAAGGCATATATGTCAATATACAGTGTGCCAATGAACAGATTTGCTGTTAATGTTTATATTTAACAAACTCGGCTGCTGAAATATTTCCTTTTCATTTCAGAGCGATAGAATTGGAAATGTAACCAGGTTTTTATGGCCTCTTTAAAGAAGGGGAAGATTCATTTAGAATGTCTTCTGGGATTTTAAGTATTCATTTTGTTGAGCGTTGTTTGGGTTGCTTGTTTAAATAACTGACAAGATCCTATTTGAATTGAAGTATATTTTCATAATGTTAAAAAAGCTATTAATGGAAGAGACTTTAGATTTAGACACTGCAAATGCATTTAGGTGATTTCCCCATAGGTCAACAGATAGTTACCTTTCCATGGCTGTAAGATTTTACCAGTGCTATTTTTATGTCAAGATTAATTTTAACAAGCTCCTTCGTCCTCCAGGAAGGATAGCAAGAACATGTATAGAGCCATTAACACATTCTTTGCAAATGGTGAAGTTCACTTGCTCTTTTAAAAAATACTCTGGTCTCAAGCGCCACAATTTATTTTCCTTTTTCTTTTCAGTCTTTAATAGCATTAAGGTTGGCTTGATTCCATCAGGAAGCAAGCTAATCAGGTTTTATTGAATTGCATATTAAACTAAGTGCATTTGATTGAAGGGAGATTTTGCACTAAGAACAAGAATCTGGGCTGTGTGGGCAGAGTTGTGTGTGTGTGTATGCATGTGTACACGTTTGAAGTCGTATTCAACCTACATTGTGCAGAGGAGCCTTAGCTGTGTGGACTTGCAGGTTTGCGTGATACAGGAACTTGAGCTGTGTGTGTGCGTGCGTGTGTGCGTGCGTGTCTGCGTCTGCGTGTGTGTGTATGTGTGTGTTACAGGAACTTGAGTTCGGCAGGTGAGGAAGCGAGGAAGCAGATGCGTAGTTGCGAGGGGCTGGTGGACTCTCTGCTCTACATCATCAAGGCCTGCGTTAACACCTCCGACTTCGACAGCAAGGTCTGCGCCTCTCAGTCCCCTCTCCTTCCTGATCTGCCTCACTGCTGCTCTCAGTCTCAGTCCCCTCTCCTTCCTCATCTGCCTCACTGCTGCTCTCAGTCTCAGTCCCTCTCCTTCCTCATCTGCCTCACTGCTGCTCTCAGTCTCAGTCCCTCTCCTTCCTCATCTGCCTCACTGCTGCTCTCAGTCTCTCCCTCCTCCTTCCATGATCTGCCTCACTGCTGCTCTCAGTCTCAGTCCCCTCTCCTTCCTCATCTGCCTCACTGCTGATCTCAGTCTCAGTCCCCTCTCCTTCCTCATCTGCCTCACTGCTGCTCTCAGTCTCAGTCCCCTCTCCTTCCTCATCTGCCTCACTGCTGCTCTCAGTCTCAGTCTCCTCTCCTTCCTCATCTGCCTCACTGCTGCTCTCAGTCTCAGTCCCCTCTCCTTCCTCATCTGCCTCACTGCTGCTCTCAGTCTCAGTCCCCTCTCCTTCCTCATCTGCCTCACTGCTGCTCTCAGTCTCAGTCCCTCTCCTTCCTCATCTGCCCACTGCTGCTCTCAGTCTCAGTCCCCTCTCCTTCCTCATCTGCCTCACTGCTGCTCTCAGTCTCAGTCCCCTCTCCTTCCTCATCTGCCTCACTGCTGCTCCCAGTCTCAGTCCCCTCTCCTTCCTCATCTGCCTCACTGCTGCTCTCAGTCTCAGTCCCCTCTCCTTCCTGATCTGCCTCACTGCTGCTCTCAGTCTCAGTCCCCTCTCCTTCCTCATCTGCCTCACTGCTGCTCTCAGTCTCAGTCCCCTCTCCTTCCTCATCTGCCTCACTGCTGCTCTCAGTCTCAGTCCCCTCTCCTTCCTCATCTGCCTCACTGCTGCTCTCAGTCTCAGTCCCCTCTCCTTCCTGATCTGCCTCACTGCTGCTCTCAGTCTCCGTCTCCTCTCCTTCCTCATCTGCCTCACTGCTGCTCTCAGTCTCAGTCCCCTCTCCTTCCTCATCTGCCTCACTGCTGCTCTCAGTCTCAGTCCCCTCTCCTTCCTCATCTGCCTCACTGCTGCTCTCAGTCTCAGTCCCCTCTCCTTCCTCATCTGCCTCACTGCTGCTCCAGTCTCAGTCCCTCTCCTTCCTCATCTGCCTCACTGCTGCTCTCAGTCTCAGTCCCCTCTCCTTCCTGATCTGCCTCACTGCTGCTCTCAGTCTCAGTCCCCTCTCCTTCCTCATCTGCCTCACTGCTGCTCTCAGTCTCAGTCCCCTCTCCTTCCTCACTGCCTCACTGCTGCTCTCAGTCTCAGTCCCCTCTCCTTCCTCATCTGCCTCACTGCTGCTCTCAGTCTCAGTCCCCTCTCCTTCCTCATCTGCTCACTGCTGCTCTCAGTCTCAGTCCCCTCTCCTTCCTCATCTGCCTCACTGCTGCTCTCAGTCTCAGTCCCCTCTCCTTCCTCATCTGCCTCACTGCTGCTCTCAGTCTCAGTCCCCTCTCCTTCCTCATCTGCCTCACTGCTGCTCTCAGTCTCAGTCCCCTCTCCTTCCTCATCTGCCTCACTGCTGCTCTCAGTCTCAGTCCCCTCTCCTTCCTCATCTGCCTCACTGCTGCTCTCAGTCCCCTCTCCTTCCTCATCTGCCTCACTGCTGCTCTCAGTCTCAGTCCCCTCTCCTTCCTCATCTGCCTCACTGCTGCTCTCAGTCTCAGTCCCCTCTCCTTCCTCATCTGCCTCACTGCTGCTCTCAGTCTCAGTCCCCTCTCCTTCCTCATCTACCTCACTGCTGCTCTCAGTCTCAGTCCCCTCTCCTTCCTCATCTGCCTCACTGCTGCTCTCAGTCTCAGTCCCCTCTCCTTCCTCATCTGCCTCACTGCTGCTCTCAGTCTCAGTCTCCTCTCCTTCCTCATCTGCCTCACTGCTGCTCTCAGTCTCAGTCCCCTCTCCTTCCTCATCTGCCTCACTGCTGCTCTCAGTCTCAGTCTCCTCTCCTTCCTCATCTGCCTCACTGCTGCTCTCCCGCTGCTTTAATCATGCCTGCATATATTTACGAGTGTTCTCGCCTGTCAAAACAAATTAGACACTCTTGACACGGACACAGATAGAAAACAAGAGAACGAACGTAAGCAGTAAGAGACAATAAAGAATAGTTTATAAAGCATCATTTTATAGTGTGAGCGTCAGACCTCAGAAATGTGCAGTAATTAATATTTTACTTTTAGGGGAACTTTTCAATATATAATGTAGTGTATGTAAAATATGCATTACTCAGATTATCAAAGATTATAGATGTGTAATGTACATATGAAATATGCATCACTCAGATTATCAAAGATGATCAATATGTAATGTAGTACATGCAAAATGCGCTACATCCTTCTGCATGCTTGTTAAGAACTCCACAGTTCCACCTGCAAGGCACACTTTTCAAGGCACTAAGTAAGGCAGCAGATAATAGCACCTGGTAATTCATCCCATTAAGTCTCTTAAAGCTGTTCTGGAGGAGAGCTCTGGCTCATCATTGCCCATTTCTTACGGATCAATCTGGAGAACTGGAGAGCGTGCGCCGAAACATCAAACAGCAGGGGATTAAAGTCCTTTGTTTAACTTGAGACTTTCCCTCCGAAGCGCAGACACTTTATCTAGTTATCTCAGTGTGAGGTCTTCGCCCAATTAAAGCTCGCTCGTGACGGCGGCACTGTTTCCGCTCCAAGGACGCCCTTGGGCAGCAGCGCTCTCTCACCGACGCCCCCCCTCCCGTCCTCTCAGATCGTGGAGAACTGCGTGTGCACGCTGAGGAACCTGTCCTACCGCCTGGAGCTGGAGATGACCCAGTCCCATCTGCTGGCGACCCAGGAGCTGGACGGCCTGCTGGGCAGCGAGTCGCCCAGCAAGGAGGCCGATTACAGCTGCTGGGGCAAGAAGAAGAAGAAGAAGAAGAAGACGTCGCAGGAGGACCAGGTCAGCTCGGCGCACACTGCTTATCGCAGCGGGAAGCAACAAGGCTGTCGCAGTTTCACAGTATCGGTTCTGACCTTTTTAAGTTTTATGTTTTTTTCATTGTGTGTTTACCTGACCTCATCCACTTTTTGACACGTTATGCATTTATGTGGTTTCGGCTGTTGGGGAAGGTGAAGGTTGTTTGGTGAAGTTCAGTGCTCCAGATACCACAGCAGGTTCCCTTTAATGAAAACCTGCAGTCTTCTCATTATAAACCCAATCTGCATATTCATTACCCTCCCGTTATCCGAACTCCACAGTCCGATAGTTAGGGTGGGGTTTTTCCATGCGCCTGTCCCGCTAAACCATGTGCCCCGTCTGTCCTCAGTGGGACGGAGTGGGCCCCATCCCGGGGTTCTCCAAGTCGCCGAAGGGGGCGGAGATGCTGTGGCACCCGGCCGTGGTGAAGCCCTACCTGACGCTGCTGGCCGAAAGCTCCAACCCAGCCACGCTGGAGGGGTCGGCGGGCTCCCTGCAGAACCTCTCCGCGGGGAACTGGGAGGTACGGCGGCTCCCCGCGTCCCGCCCCGCAGTCACCCTTCGCTGCTAGGAGCCAGGCTTTCTGTTAGCACAGTTATACACATGCTGTTTCAGACTCGCGGGGCTCTACGTGGCCCTCATTTTAGGAGCATTTGCTTCTGAAAATCGATGTGTGCTAACTGGGAAAAATAATTTAGGAGCGCATCAACTAATTGGGATGCATTAGTGTGCTACAAAATTTTTCATCTTAGGTGCACATGTTAGCATAAAGCCTGATTCACATGAACATTTTCATATCGTGAAGACTTATAAATAATGTACAAATAATGTTCTGCCTACTGTTAAACAGGCAGGGACTACTACAGTAGCAGATGTACAGAATTTGATTATGCAACTTACAATGTAGTTTAGTCTGATTTGAAGCGTAAGTTTTCAGTAGTTGTATCAAGCTCCTGCATATACCCAACAAATGGTGCGTCTCTGACTTAGGCCACTGTAATTTGGCAAAACATGACCATCATTTGGGACATGTTTCTCGATCATATGTCCATCAGTGTACCCTTCTGCCTACAGAGAGTCTTCTTACCTGTCTGTGTGTTCATGGATGAATCATCCTCTCATTCTCTCCCCTTTCTGGTCCCAGTTTGCCGCGTATATCCGGGCCGCTGTGCGGAAGGAGAAGGGACTGCCCATCCTGGTGGAGCTGCTCCGGATGGACAACGACCGCGTGGTCTGCTCCGTCGCCACGGCGCTGAGGAACATGGCCCTCGATGTCAGGAACAAGGAGCTCATAGGTGGGGGTGTCATGCAGGCAGATATTGATTTTGTTTCTGCTTACATCGTATGTGGTATGACTAATATTTGGGTTGTACCAAATGGCAATGCTGTGGCAAGGTCCTGTCAGTTGCAGATAGGTGGCCATTACAGTCTTTTCCTGAATGTGACCACAAGAAGAGAATCCTTGTGAAGCTCTGTCGATTTCATCAGTTTACAGGAAACATTTAAAAGATTCTGCCGTCTCTGAATGCCCTGAGTTTTACTATAAAAACCGTATTTATAGCAACCATTGAAAACCATTGAGAACTTATCGTGCAAGTGAATGACCATTAGCTAATTGTTGTTAATTGTTGAATCGTACAGCCCATTGAACTATTGCCAGAGATCTAATTATCCTAAACAATACCATTTGCATAACTACTGAACTTCACATGATAATTGCTCTATATTCTTACATATAACCAAAATACAAGTGCATAGTGCAGAGAAGATGTTTATTCACTATATAATGGCTTTTTTTTGTTTTCCAAATTTATAACTACACACTTGAGTATTTCAAGTGTTTTTAAGTCAGTTTGTCTAGATTTCCTTATTTCACCTCAGTTTCCTTGTTATATAATTGTTCTATAAATGCAGTGAAATGAGTTAGTAGAAACAGCAGAACTGAATCCACACAGATAGTAATGAGGATATTATCTGACCAGGGCACCACAATTACCCCTCCCCCCTTCAGACTATTTCATTATCTTTCATTAACTATTTAAAACTTCCTCAGATTAAAAACAAAATGGACTCCTTACATTTCACTGTGGACATAAGAACATAGTGCTAGAGGAACTACAGACGGACGTCTGACTGCGCTGTGACTGTGTTTGTGAGATGTAAGGTTTTCAGTATGAGAAGAGGTAGTGCATATGAGCTGCATTGTGGGGAAAGGTACACTTTGAGTACTTGAAGTGTGGATGGAGGCCACTCTAAGATACTCTTAAGAGTTGTCCTAAGAAGAGAGATACTGTAGTGTACAGGATGTTTTGGACTGAATCCAGCCATGGTACTTCCTTTATCTGTATCACAAATGTGAAATATCAGCTACTTATGGTGCACTGCTATGGGTGCAGGTATCAGCCTAGCCAACCTACAAAGCACTATAAAAGGAAAGTTACCATAAACATTTGTTTGAAATATATTCTATTTGGAAGTATTTTAAGCTAACATATGTTTAACTGATAATTTTACTGCAACTGCATTTTGAAACATTGAGCCTTGTTAGGTCTTCGAAAAAAAAAAGAGATTCCTGGAATGACATTTTAATTAACGGTTTAAAAATAGTTCCTAGGCCCTCATAAACACGCGATATACAGGGTTCCACAGCCCCGTGTTAGCACGACACAAGAAAAAGAGTGAAAAATCCCTCCTCTCCTGCCCTCTCAGGAAAGTACGCCATGCGGGACCTGGTGAACAGGCTGCCGGGAGGAAACAACACCCTGCTCTCCGACGAGACGGTGGCCGCCATCTGCTGCACGCTGCACGAGGTCACCAGCAAGAACATGGAGAACGCCAAGGCGCTGGCCGACACGGGAGGCATCGACAAGCTGGTCAACATCTCCAAGGGAAGAGGAGAGAGGTGCGGCTTTCGAACAAATACCGCTGAGGCAGTTACATTATTACCCTGCAGTCATTCAGCAGGCGCTCTTATCCAGAGTGACTTATAGAGAAATATAGGGAAAGAGAACTTAAGCGCATGTATATAATTTGACTTAAGAGTAACAGCAGCAATGGCACCAGACCTGGCTAACAATAGTCTCTGACCAGCAAGTGTCTATGCTACATCAATAAAGCCTTTAATGCAAGTAAAAAATGCTAACCTAGAACCATAATACAAATCATCAGTACACACAGCTAAATGTCTTTAAACAAGCTATAGAAAACATAAATCCTTAAGAAATGCTATAATGAATCAAGTTGACTGAGTAGGATCAGAGTGCTTGGATGTGGAAATGGGAGGGTAGCCAAGGTTGCAGTGTTAAGAGGTGGCTCTTTAGTCTATATCTGTAGATAAGCGATTCTGCTGCCTGGACCTCCACAGGGAGTTCATTATACCATTAGGGGGACTAGTACTAACAGGCATTGTAACTGGTGGGACATTGGCACTAGTTTAATTACAATGTGCTTTGTCCTTCACAATCATAGCACATTTATGGAACGAGTTGCTCTTTTAAGTTGTATTTTTAAATGTTTCAACTTCCCAAACTTGTGGGTATTTTGAAACAATGAAAAAAGTCCAACTGAGGACCATCTGCATTGCAGCTGGAATTGTTCACATTCACCTAGATCCAATGTTAATGTGGAATAGTGCTTCTCCTCGCTTGATTGGCTGTCACACACCACTTTTAATTCATTTCCATATTAATGCACATGCCTCACAGTATAGTTTTCACCACTGTCACCCTCCTTCATGTCCTAGGTACTCAATGAAGGTGGTAAAAGCAGCAGCACAGGTACTGAACACCCTTTGGCAGTACAGAGACCTACGCGCCATCTATAAAAAGGTAAGGGCGTTGTGCCTTGGGACTCATCCTGGCTCATGTTGGTCTCAGTGATATAACTGCTCTCCCCTCATTCCTGATCCGTCAGGATGGTTGGAACCAGAACCACTTCATCACGCCAGTGTCCACACTGGAGCGGGACCGGTATAAGTCTCAACCCACCCTGCCCACCAGCACCTTACAGATGTCACCCGTCAACCAGTCAGGTGGGTAGAGGCCCTTCAGAGGTACCTGGGAAATGTAGTCATTATTAAAGCCCACTGTTCTACAGTTGTACTGCAGTGGTGACTACTGACTAGTTACTATGGACAGAATTTTAAGAACTTATGCTTTTTGTTTAAACCTTGCTGTACTACATTTTGATATGAGGTAAAAACATGCTATTTGGCTTTATTGTGTATTGTTTTAACTTCTCTCTTTTTTGCAGCTGGTAGTGCGACTTCCTCTCCTGCAATGCTGGGAATAAAGGAACAGCACTCAGATTATCAAAGAACACAGTCCTCTATGCAATTTTATAACTACCAAGGAGACAACAATGCAAATAAGACTCAGTACACAGGTAAGGAAGATGTCTATCTCAACAGCATTCTGAAACAATCCAATGTCAGTTTATCATCCTTTAAAGATATTTCCTTGGGAGGTGTGCGGCCTTCAATTTTGTAATGACAGTTCAATAAATTTATGAAGTAAATCACATGGATGCATCTATACAACCTTTCTGAATCTGGTAAGCCTAAATGTATGTTTTGTCACCAAAGTAAAGCATTGATATATTCTGGTGCTTTTATTGCCCTTTTTCTCCCACGTGCTCACAATGTGTACAGTACTATTAGACTGTAGGTCCAGTTCGAGGAGCACTCAAAATCCTTAGCTGCTTTTAAGTGTGGTTGGGTGAGCAATGGGGGCTGCATTGATGGCAACCCTGCTGAGATTTCCATTACAGAGCTCATAGTTGCTTATACCCCAGATGCAGGGGGGGCAGTCACCCTGGTCCACTTGGACCCTCCCCTGCACTGAGGTACTGAGAGGCTAGAGTGAAAACACCTAACCAACAGCAGGAATGTTCCAGAAGCAGCACCCTCCTGACCAGGGGTTATCTCAAACAATGTGTTGTGGCTCCACTCCATTGAAAATTCATTAAACACAGCCCACGTACTACGTTGGTATTCCGAACAGCAGTAGACCGTTAATCGGGAATCGGTTCTGTGTCTGATGGTGTTAATGGCTTTGGGTTTTTTTTATGTTTCTAGATTGTGATAATACATACTGGATGTGTCATAGTGTTTCCGTTTCCGTTTTTTTTTTTTTTTTTTTTTTTACAGCCCTGTCTACCAATGTTCTGCACGCCACTACCTCCATGTTTTTAAATCTCTGAAGGTTTAGAAAAAATGTCATATAATTAATGAGACTGATAAGCTGCTTGAGCCTAAACCGTATGATTGTGTGCTAATTATTTAATATATTGTTTTTAACAAGGTAGGTCCGTATGTTAATAATCTTAACATTTTATAAAAGAAGGAACAAAATTTATAGATGGTTAAATGAGTGAATGAAGTATTGAAGAAGATGTTTGTGTGTGCTTTTAGGGTCTGGAAAGCCATCCCAATATTTCATAGGGTCCTATTCGTCCCCATCAAGAGAGGAGTCCAGGAGAGGGCAGGTGAGATGAGTGTATTGAGCCAAATTTAATCTTTTATTTATTTATTTTTTTTAAGTAAAAAATCAGTAGTTGCTCAAAGTGTCACTTAAATGTAAAGGTAGTGAACTGGAAAAAAATTTTATGGGTTACTGAAAGATATAATTTCCTGCATTCCTATGATGTGAACATTACCCGAATGTGTCTATAAACATTTGGTATGCTGGCAGTTTCCTGGGTGCAGATAAACTCCCCAGGATTGTCTGTTCAAAAGCCACCAAAACTTTAAGTTGCAATGCAACTACAGTCAGCCAGGGCCAATACTTTGAGAATTTTGGGTATTTTAGACAAGGCCATTTCCCCGCTCCTTAAAGAAATCTGTGAGTAGCATAAATGGAATGACCGTAAAGGCATTGTGTGCTCGAGACCTGGAAAGCAAAGGAGTAAAACCACACAATTATATCACCAAAATGCTGTCTGCCTGTTCCTGTCAAAACTAAACCCAGAATGTGTAGTCTTGGCATAAGGCCAGGTGTATATATCTTAGAGAAAATGGAAATTAGCTGCATATTACCCCTTAAAAAAATAGGAGGTACTGTATAGACTGCATGTATGATTATCCATTTTAAAAACTGAACAATGTTTACACAATTATTTATATATATATATATATATATATATATATATATATATATATATAGTGTAAATATTGTGTAAACATTTTAACGTTTGTTTTGACTTGGTGTACTGTACATTTTCACCTGCTCTCATGTAGTAACTGCAGAAATAAAATGCATAACTACCGTTGCGTCCAGTTGGATAAGTTGTCACCAGTGTGGCTTCCTTCCCAAACGCCAACAGTTGTACTATGCTGACGAGACGGGCAGAAGAAACTACGACACCTACAGAATGTACCTGCAGTCTCCGCACGGGTACGAGGACTCCTATTACCAGGACGCAGTCCACCTCCCCTCCTCCGCGGACTACAGCGCGCAGGCGCACGGCCTCAAATCTAACACCAACTACGTGGACTTCTACTCCACCACGCGCAGGCCTTCGTACCGAGCCGAGCAGTACCCGGGATCCCCCGACTCCTGGGTATAGAATTCGAGAAACGATAGACTTCCACGAACTTGTGTATGTGTACGTGCGTCTTTAAGCGAATTTGAGTCTGGGCAAGTGGCAAGATGACGTGAGCGAAAGAAGCCGAGCGAGGAACGCGAATTGTGGATTTTCTTTTTTGAATCATGCTGCGTGTTTGTATCTGGAGACTCTGTGGGTTCTGTTTTGAGGATGCGCGTATCCGCTCGCTATAGGTCGCGAAATTTGCTTCGCGATTTCTCTTGAGCGTTGGAGAAAGGGCTACGGAAATAGTAAGGCTGCATATTGCCGTTTATATGAATTTTAAAAGATCGATTCTGTCGATGTTCTGAGAGATCATGATGCCAAATGCCGCACATCTCCCGTGTTTGTCAGTTATCACCGGTCTGCATACCTCCTTCACAGTTGACCATTAGCAGAATGGATCGCAATCGCAGTGTGTACACTGGCAGATGTGTGGCTACAAGACCCTTTCAAAACTTTATTAATTAGCTGTCAGTTGCAGTCATGGTAATGATAAAAATGCTTAACATTCCTTTCAGTTGTCTGGACAGTATAGGGAATATATTAAGATTACAGCCCTCATTTTAAGAATACCTGCATGTATTTGTGATAAGGACAAATGAAGTTCTTAATTAAAAAGCACATAAAGATGTTTACAAGAGTGTGCCATTTACATAGAAATAACAATTATAAATATTTTGATGATTATCATTGTTATTTATTTTATTTATTAGCAGGCATATCACTATGTAACATTATCAGTTAAATTGAGCATACATCTAATAAATAAATATAATTGACAAACCTTTTTCTGTAGTTATTTAGTAGAAATACTGGAACATTAATTTTGTACCACACTAAGCCAAAATAGATTAACATGAGACTAGTGAGTCAGAAAAGCATATGCTAAATAAACATAGAAACCTTCATTTAAAGGGAATGTGGAAGGTGTGTTAAGGCCCAGTCATCCCTTGTCCACACCTTTACAGAATGCAGTAGTGTTTGGCCTTGTGTCTGTGTTTGCCGACTGCCTTTGCGTCCTCAAAATAGAGCCCTTACCTGGGCAAGATGGCAGTATTTTGCTTTTAACCCATAACTGTGACATAGCATGATGAGGGCGTCAGTCATGTGATGAAAAGGACTGCGGTAGCGAATCGAACGAGAGAATATGTACGTTGGCCAAAACTGAAGATTTCAAATCTGTGAAATGGTTCTACAGATGTCTTGTACAGAAGATTCGGTCTGTGTCCCCTTCTTGTTTTATTGCTGTACTTAATATTGTGTATGCCATGAAGTCTTGTATATACCTTTAATTTTATTGTAAATACAGAGGAAAATATCACCTGGCCTACTCCCATTAGCACTGGTCAAAAGTTGTGCCATGTTAAAACAATATAGATATACAGTATAAATGTATAGAGAAATTAAGATGGACAAAAAATTGATATTACATTACACAAGCATTATAAAGTAACAACATAACACTTATGTTTTTTTAACAAATGGGTTGATTGCAGACGTTTTGTGACATATCAGAGATATTATCTTTATTTTTCAATTTTCTATCCTGCGCCACTCATGGTATGATCCACTGCCATTTTCTATGCACATGAACAGAAATAAATGTGAACACTTGGTCCGTGAATTTGTTTTCAAACTCCTCTTCTCCTTATCTTCTTTTCCCTTCCTGTTTCTTCTTTTGCATGTCAGCTCTTCCACACGAATGTGCAAACTCTGCATATATTTCTGCTTGCCGTCAGTATCAATGAGTCGATTATAATATTTTCAGACAAATATTTTGCTGTCACATGATCTTGATGATTGCTAACAATGGAGCTATTTACATAATGCTTTTCATGAGTTTCAAAGAGCTTTATGGTAACAGCTGCCAGTAATGGCACCGCCACCTGAGTCATTTTGTGCCAGAACATTCCCTGTCCACACATTAGATTTCCTACTTTAGTGAATGGCTCTCTTGACCTTCATGGTTGTGGTCAGCAACAAACCATCAAGCTGTGGTAAGCAAATAGCCAATATATACATTTTCTGTCAGATTATTTATCATAATTTTGCACTTATAATACTATCGGTTGAATGAAATCTTACTATGAGGTGGTGTGCCTGTAGTAAAGGCATTGGCCTTGTAGACAGCTGTTTGTCTGCTGTGACCTCTGGTCATTTCATATTATAGTAGATTTAATGTTGGGAGATGTTCTTACCCATAATTTACAAGGCCATCATCACAAGATGTTTACAATGCGAGCCAAAACGTTTGAAACAACGGTGGCATACTTTAAGATTTCAAAAGGGTCCCGCTAAATATCAATATCAGCTCACGGTCAATGCCAAAAGTGATTAGCATAGACATTGCAGTGTGGCGTGTGGTATAATGTTAACAAAATAAAATGCTAATGTGCACTCAGAATATAGGGTGCTATTGTACCTGAAGTTAAGCATGTTCTGGCAACAAAGATGGTGAGCTTGAAGTTGGTGCCAGAGGAATATGAGTGATTCTGCAGCTTCCATAGTCTCCGGGTGCCATTCTGCCACTGCGGCTCAGTGAAGGAAAAAGGTAAGTTTGCAGATGGGTGTTCTCAACAGGAAGGAACTGCCAGGAAACCAGAGGGCAGAATACAGACCATGTGCAGTTGGTAGTGATTTCCTCTGTTACCAGTTAGCATTATACACAGAAACATCTGGCTTGCTTTTGGGGAAACTGTAAGAGCCAAGATGGCTGCCGTCTGAGTATGACAGAAATAGTATAGAAGTGATGGTGTATTGAACTGTATAAGGCAGCCTGGATTACTGCATGGCAGATTATGAATGTCAAGTGAATGATCTGGACAGAAAGTAAGTGGTCTTGTGTTGTTAATGTTTCTTATCGCAAGGATCAATGCAGTGGAGAATTACTACTCAACAAAATACCTATCACTTACACAAAGTTTCAGGGTAGGGGTGAGCTTAATTTAGCATTGTGTGTGTGATCTCTGTGCGTCAAAATAAAAAGCACTTTTAAACTGGTACTTGTATTGAGGCTGTCCCTAACCTGATAACTTGAAGGAAAGGCAACTTAAGCTGATTATTACGACCACATAGCTGCTTCTGTGATGGAATTGGTATTTAGGCCCAACCATAAGGTCAGCACCACATCCAAATGTCTTCCTTCGCTGTAAATTAGTGTTGGATAATCTGTGAGTGAAATTGCCACTCCCCGCAAAAAAAGTACCGGGGCCAGAACACTTCCATTCAGACTGCTTCCAAACGAGCTCCAAAATATTGTTCCTCGTAATGTCCATTGTCTAGTGACAAAAAAAATACCAAATTAAAATTTTGTATTGCATTGTTGATGTCCTGTGCTCCATTTGAATCCCCATCAGCCAAGAAGCATGTTACTCCCTCTCCATCCGGAGAGCTGAACTACATCATGTTTAATCTGGTGGATCCCATTAAGTGCAATGATGGTAAACATGTACTGTAATTTCATTGTGGATTGAGGGGGATTTTGGATTTTGGATTTAGGTATTACAGTATCAGATAGCACCGGTGCTTCATTTCGCTTTGCTAAATATTAAGTCAGGTGCATCAGCTGCATTCTTTCAGTTGTCACTCACTCTGTCAGCATAGTAAGGTTAAGTATTGGAGTTAATTATTTGTGGTATATGCAATGTTCAGCATACTATAGAATAATGAAAATGGGGATCAAGGGATTTTGTGCTTAAAATACTGGATAAAAATGTAATATCACTGCTTTGGGGAGAGCAGTTTATGTTCTCATTGTTATATTTGAAATAAGTATCATTATTTATTTCCCAGATGTACATAAGCCACTAATAATATGTAATAAAGCCAGTCTGCTGAAAGTGTGTGTAATGATAAAAAAAGAAGCCACCCGTATATTTGCAGGTAAATCTATTTTTAACAGAATGTCTTGCTTCTTCGACAGTGCTCAGTGCTATTCATATTTTAGCCACAAGATGGAACCCTGTAACTGCTGCTTCACCATTCTGTGAAAGGGTTGATTTCACACCAGGATCTTTTAATCTAATAATCCCTATAGCAATTGTGTATTTTTAAAAATCAGTATTAATAGGTCTTTGTGCATTCCACAATTTGAACTGTACATCTGTTTCTTTTTTTTCTTTTTTTTTGGTTTGTGGTTTTGGTGAAGGCCAAAAGAATCTACATTTAATACAGATTCCTTTTATCAATTGCTTTGCTCGTCCTCCCCAAAAGTAAACAAACCAAAAAAGCCTTTTTGAAACCATGATGGCCCCACCCACACGCTCTCATATTTGAAGCATGAGGCTTTAAACCTCAATACACCTGTGCAATGTGCCATTCAAAAGGTTCCAGAGAATTCTACATTTGCCATCATCGCTGTACATTGAGAGCTCCTTTGTAGGAAGATTTTTGTACATTCAGATCTCTTTCATTGAAATACTTAACTTCCTTTATACCGGTAGCACCAAGCCCATGGGGATTAAGCTGGGTTTTTTGTGGGAATAAGGGTGTAGAGAAGACTTCATGTTCTCAATCTTATTATCTTTCTTGGCACATGATATTACATGTCATACTGGCTTTTATGGATTTTACACAGCTGGATTTTTTTCTAAAGCGATTCACCTTTGCTCAAGGGTACAGCAAAAGTGACTCAGACTGGAATCCCGGTTCTCTAACCTTTATGCAACAAATTTATGCACAGGAAAGCTGAAATATACTTGAAATACAAATTGAAAAATGAGGAATGTTCAGTGCATCACATTGATTCTGATGGTGTCAATCTTATTCAATGAGTGAGTCACACTATTGACCCTGTTGTGGTTGCTCATGTTAGAAGTTGATTGTGATGTTCATGTCACAATATCTCATATCACATATACTGCTTTTTTCTCAACTGTCTGTTTACCACACATTACCACGAAGTTACATCTGTAACAAGTGTTGCTCACATCACATATACAGTTTTTTTCTCAACTGTCTGTTTACTACACATTACCACTAAGTTACATTTGTAACAAGGATCCTGTATATCAAGATGACTCCATTCTTTGCATTTTAACCACTTTCTGACACTGCAATCTTCAATCATGGTGAGTGCATTTCAAACTCAGCCACTTGGTAGCCATATTTATGTTTTTAAGGTTCTGCTTAAAATCTAAATTGATTCAGAGGCCTTGCGGTTTGCGTCTGTCCCACCCCTGGTAGGTTATGTGAATGCTCCTCAGCAAGTCATGACAAGTACATAAAAACCGATACTTAGTGATTTTGTACTTTGCTGTGGTTGGAATCCTCACAGAGCAAGGCACAATCGACTGTAGCGGAGGTCCCGGAAAGAAAGGGTCAGAAAAAATGTATGGAATTATGAGTTCTTGCTGAACGAGGACAGGAGTTAGCAGCTCTGCGCTAGACTGATATGCGGCAGTCTGGCAGCAGATTCCGGTATTTCATGGGCCTTTTGCTGCATTACGGCGTGTGCTGGTGGTCCGCTGTGTTCCTGACTCTGGGCCAGTCCCTGGGAACCGTCCCCTGGCAGCGCGGCGGCAGTTCCAGCCTGCTTCCTCTCTCCATTTGGCAGGGTGGGCCGCCGAGCCTGCGACTCCCGCTTCGAGTCCGCGGCGGCGCGAGATCTGGAGAATATGAGCGCCGCCGCCGCCGCCAAAATAAATCATATGGATTACCGCAGCATCCATTTTTTTAAATGGCCTCATCTGCATTCTTCTACTTTAGTAGAACGCAGTACTTTTTTGCCCGTACTCTTATTTTTAAATCCTATGCAAGAGATTACCTTTAATTTAAAAATTGGACGTTGAAAATGCTCGCCTTAGCAACAGACGTACGGGTGGTATTACTGTATAAGACAGCTGTTTTGCTAAATTGCAACGGGTATTGCACAGAATTAGTGGGTATGGCTGGGGTTTGATGAAAAGTAAATGGTCAATTGCACAAATTGTACAAAAAATTGCACAATTGTACATTTAAAAATACAAGTGGCTCAATAAGTAAAAGTACCTTTCAGAAACTGAGGCTGACGTCTAGCCTAGACTTTGCTAGCCAGGATAGTGTGGCTGAATATTAAATATTAGTTTGTACGTCTGACTTATATACCACAGAGATGAGGCCAAGGAACTCTACCCCGTTGGTTATCCATTAACATTATCATTAGCAAATAATAATCTAGGCCATCAAAAACTTTTATTTGAGACTGTTTAATCTGGAAGTAACCACAATCTGACACTGATTATGTGTTCATAATTGTTCTAATATTCAGGAATTGGCAGAAGTATTATTTGAAAAATAATTCTACAAACATCAATGTGGCTTTATGCTGTGAGATGACAATGTGCTGCTAACGTTCAATCTGTCTGGAAGATGGTTAAAGCTGGAGACTCCAGTTCGTTCTCCTCTGAGGTCGTAGCGCTATGGTCACATGGGTGGATGCTGTCTTTCAGCTATGCATTGGCACTAATGGCGTTGTGGTGTAGTATCGCTGGCTGGTCCTTTGCCGTGGGCTATTCTCCAAAAATGGCCTGTTGGTTTATTTAGCTCCACTGAAACCAATTTAGGGACATGGAAACAGACACTCAGTCTTGCCCACAGGAATTTTACTGAACAGAGAAGTTAGCATTATTGCAGAGGTCAGTCCCCTAGCATACTAAATAAATGTTCACTTGTGATAGTCTGTGATAGAGATTAAGATTAGAGATCATATATCAATCAAAATGAAGCTGAAACAGATTAAAAGAAAAAAGTAGGAAACTGTCATGTGTTGAGGGATATTTGTCTTCTTTCCCACAAGCAGTTTGTCCTTTTGAATTTGACATTCCTGAATGGAAGTGTCCTTTGAACCTCCAGGCTTGCCTGTTTAATGCCCATTGCCCCAAATGGGCCCAAATGCATGAAGTGATATTATTACTTTGTAACCATACAGTGAGTAACATACCCTATGTCATAGTCATTAACTGGTTGTGACCAGGAGTTTGCAATTGGGCACATTTGGCTTTGTTAAACCAAAGTAGGTTTATTGAATGTTGGGAGACGACTTAATTTTTTTCTTGTTGTAAAAAAAAAAAAAAAAAAGATTATATCACGTCTGACATAAACTATACCGTTAAAATAATGATAATAATTTAGACTAGAGGCAAATCTAGAGAGACATGGTGAGGCATGTGTTTGACTCCCGTGTGTGTCTAGGCAGCGTGATCACGATGGTCAGATTACAGAACTGTTCTGATAATGTAGGATCTTGAACAGACTGAATAAACTGTTATATGTTGTTTTCTCATCCGCTGACTGTATGATGTCAAAAGGATTAATTAATTAATCAGTCAATCAATCAGTGCGCACAGTTTCATCCTGAAAGAGAGATGAGTGATGTGCTGAACAAGTTTTGGACTGAGCAGCAACAATCCTTGTTAGATAGCCTATTACCATGTATAATTTGAATTAAATCACAATATATGTATGATTTATCATGATGTTGATAGAAATCAACAATTATGTTGTTGAATATTAAATATCCGTATTGTTTTATAAGCTCCTTCTATAATCAAAAGAGGATCCACGCAAAGTCAACGATGATGAGTATAGATAAATAGGTCAAAAATAAATAAAACCATTATGTGAAAATTACTTCGTAATATTACGCAGTAATAATGATTGAAGAAGAGAGAGAGAAAAAAGGGGCCAGTTTTGTTGCCACCCACAAATTTGTCCATTTACTTTTTAATGAGAAGGAACACTTTTGGCATCTGATTGGCTAGTTTGGTTTCGGTCCAACGTTTTTCAAACTAGAGAATAATAGCGGCCCGTTCATAGTTCATAAACTTTCTCATATTCCACCTAAACGGTCTGCTAAAATATGTTTCTGAAAACTTTTGGGGCAGGAAATAGGCCATGTAATTGCTGAATCTTGATTCATAATTGATCTGCGACACCTAGTTTGAAAGTTTGTTCTGAGTTTCAAGAGCCAGGCGCAGGTATGCTGTATAAATTAATCTTTATATAGAATACTTTATGCAAATGAGATGGACAGACCTTTTCCACCCACGCCAGGAAGCCCTTTTCCTTTATGGCTTTAATTCACAATGTAAATCCTGTTCTAATAATTGTTGGGACATATCTAAAAACTCTCTGATATATACACCTGATTCATTGGTAGGCCTATTTTTAGTCATTTTTATAGGCCATAGTAGATTTCAAGTGAATCGGTTAATCATTATTAATCAATTAATGGGTGCAGATGATGCATCCCTAAACCTAACCCAACCTACTGTTATCCCTCACCCAACCTACTTTTGACCCTGGCCCAATCTAATATTAACCGTAGCCCAAATTGCTATTAACCATAAGCATCCTTCTATCAACCCTATCGCAACCTACTATTAACCCTAACCAAACCTATTATTAAGCCTAACCCAGCCCAAAGTTACAACTTCAATATGGTCTCTATACAGGTGTCTGAATGTACTTCCTGCATTATCCAGAATTAAGCCCATAACTCAACAGGTGTAAACAATTTCCACTGTAACGTATAAACTGTCACAGCCATTAGGTAAGTAATGGTTTACTTATGACTGCATATTGATCATGTTGTAAGGCACATTTATCAATAATGACCGGCATTGTTTGGTACCTTTAATTGTAGTGTTCAAATTGTAAGTAACTTACAAGTACATGTACAACTTCTAGATAAGATGAGAAACTGGTCTCCACAGCAGATCAATATATAATTTGTTTGTATGCTAAGAACTGAAAAGTCTACTTCATTAGCCATATTTTTAGAAGGTGCAACTGGGATTAACTACCTTATCAGTGTACTCAGAATGGCAAAGACACTCCTTGAAAGGGAGGCATCACAGTAACTCTCTCGATGACATCATTATAATAGATGAAAAACTGAAAATTATTATATTACAAATATATTTCTGGAATTGTCTTGGAATAGACAAGTT
Source organism: Anguilla rostrata (assembly GCF_018555375.3). Taxonomy (NCBI): domain Eukaryota; kingdom Metazoa; phylum Chordata; class Actinopteri; order Anguilliformes; family Anguillidae; genus Anguilla; species Anguilla rostrata. The sequence goes on from NC_057935.1 coordinate 37,098,145, forward strand.
TCAACAATTTATTGTAAAATAACACCATAATTATTGTTCTATATTTGTTGGTGATAGACTTCATTCGGCTGGGTTCTTGTTATTTCATACACAAATTAAATTGTATAAATCATGGAGGTATCTACCCCAGAAGCAATGAGTAACTTTGCAAAAATAAGTAACCCAGAACTCTTTCTGAGATTTAGATGATCAATTTATGTGTATATGGCTTTCTGTGTTTCCTGATTATTTCCTCCTGCTGAGTGAGGTTCAGTTTACTTGAACTGCAATTTGCATTTGTGGTGCCTAAAAGATTTCATTTAAATTATCTCCAACTGACAGAACAGGTGCTTTAAAGCGTATTATAACAGATACTGTACCTTTCCATTCTACATCAGTGAACACTCAGTGTCGTTTTTGGATTTATATTACAGTAACATTCCATAATATTGTAAACTGCTGACACTAAACTGTGCCAATTAGTCAATCTTTGTTACAAGATATTCAAATGAAATTTGACATCGCTGTTCTTTATCAAGAAAATGTACAAATGTACATAGATAACCTCTTTGATGCCCATATGAAAATGCATACAGTATATTTAGAATGAAATCTAAGTCATTTGTTGCATTTGTTCTTTGCACCAATTCATCATAGGTTTTCATTTTTAAATATGAGATATTTTCTATAATAATCATAATAATAATAATTAATAATATGAAAACTCACATATATCTAAAGATTTTAATGAAGGCTTATGTTTTGGTGAGATTTTATTTTCATGCTTCCATATCTGTCCATTGTAGGCTACTGTCATACATTCAGCTATAGAGTGGCGCAATGTTCATAAATTTGAGAAAGTGATACCTTTCTTTTGGTAAAATAAGATTACTTATGTTTATCATGGGCTTTTATAAATTACAACCAAATGTTAAAAACACTCCACAACTTTTATTGAGAATAAAAACTGTGGTAGTGTATTCATCTATATTGTTTTATTCTTTCAACATGGGAAAGGTTCAAGCTTCCCTCTGTTCGTATCTTGTATAACTTGTTTTTCCTGTGCATAATAGTAACAGTCATACAGTTGGATTCCTAGATACTGTTCCCACTGCAGATTATATTGTCATAGTGTAATCTGTTCTGTTCTGTTCACTTCACTCCTAGATGTACATTAAGTGTTTGCTCATAAATGTCCTATTATGTGTACTATTGCTTATGTAATCATCTGCATGAATACAGTGATTCATGTTGTGGATTTGTTCACAGGACGACGGCGTCATCTACAAAATAAAATGCAACTTTACGAGTATATACATATCTTTTCACTTGTTCTTATTGTAGCCAGTCAGGGGTTTTATGCCACTTAAAATTTCGAAACGGCCTTGTCCATGATTGCGATTATTCATAACAAGCTGTACCGAAAGTCGTGTAAATATCATTATTGGCCACATGGTGTCAGTATAGAGACAGAGTGAACAACTATGCTTTAGTTGTGTACTGGGCTGATTTGTAGGGGAATGTCCACTCAAGTATGTAGTACCATATCGCCAAGTCTCACGATTTCACGCTGGGTCTCTGAAGATGGATTTGATGAATTAAAATAGGCCTACCAGTTATTATACTGAAGGCTTCAAATGTAGGCTATAGCCTATGCCTACATTTCACGTTCAAAACGGTCTAGACAATCCAGGAAATTGCCATGGGACAATTCTTTGTAAACGCATAGGAAAATTAAAAAGTCACATTATGCAAGATCAATAATTAATCAGTAAGATTATGCGAATAAAAAACGATATATGCTCCATTTTCTTGTGGCTTAAAACATATATTGAAACGCACAGTTCATGTTTGAAAAGAACACAAAAACCATCTGACTTATTTGGGCGGCGCATGGTCCCAGGTGTTATATCCTTTTTCTTATAAAGTTTCCAGTGTTCATTTTAATGCAACTGTACTATGTAGCTTCCTTAGCACTAGGCTACTTATGTTGCCGCGGGTGTAATTCGTATACCAGAAGCTCACAGAACATGCCCGTTGGTCCTAAGGTAGTGAAATTGTTATTAGCCTACTCGGATACCCTGATGCGCACCCTCATTGTGTTTGTTGCTGCTATAGGGGGGTTCTCGTCTATTCTGGACATCTCTTGGGATTCATGTGGAGATAAATCGAAGGAAAACATTTCTGCGGGACGATTCATTACTTAAACCAGGTATCAAGCTAACTTTGTGACCTACCATTAACATTCACAAATTGGGTATTTGTTGAGATTTTGCATATCGGGGGAAAGGTGGGAAAAACAGGAAAGATTACCCTACTAGCAAAAGTTGGTAGGCTAGTTAATTCGAAAGTCATGAAACTTAAAGTATGACTTAATCTGGCAGCCACTTCAACTGTGTTTTAATTTTGCACGAGACTTGATTAAGTACATAAGAAAATAAGTTAGATATCTGGAATTGCACAAACTACATAGCGCCTACATATGTAGTCTACCTGACGAAGCTAAATTCAAAGAACGTTTAAATAAGGTTTTACTTGTTAAGCGCTGCTTGTTGCGCGCGATCATTTGCTATTTAGGATGCACATTGAAACAATTTTTCTTTGTCTGCAACTTAAGGATTTCTCCACAATTTAGGTGCCATACAAGTGAAGCATCTAACGACACGGATTTAGGCTACCTCTGACATGGATTTTATTGCGCTCCATTCATGGACGTACTGCAAAACAATTTCCGCTGTGCGACTATTGCAGCTTGAGAGCAGTCACTTCACTACCAGCCTAACAGTAGCCTGCATTTACATTCTGTTTTAGCGTGCTACACTTGTGAGAGCCCTGTTCCGTAGGCTACATCAATTTGGAGTTATACTGTAATGAGTAACCTACAGTCGAAATCCGAGCACTGCTAAACGCGCATGGAGGGCCAACAATTCCTAAATTAATAATAAATTATTAATGTTAATGATTGCCTAAATATTTATATCAGATTTCATCTATTTATTTCTTTTTTACACCTTTTCTTGCATTTATAATTATTTGTTGATTTGTTATTACAGGCATTTCTAAGACGCTCTTATCCAGAGTGACCTACACAACTGTATTGTTATTATTAGTTGGCAAGCCAGCTAGCTTCCACACGAAGCAAAGATGATGACCAAAAAGTTTTGAAAATGTGTTCTCTTGGCTGAAATGCCATCACATGGCACAGCACGTCCTTATATGTCCGTTTTGCTGACTGAGAGACTACTTTGATCAGATGTTGTTATTGGCAGATGTAGCTAAATGTCATGTGGAGAGTATTTGTGATGAAATTGTCAGGAAGAACAGGGATCAAAATACATAATACTCAAGTTTGGGGCTTTACTCTGTGGACTTGTGAAGTTGTATCTGAATTATGCGTGTTTACATCAGGTCAGAACATACAGAAGTTAATGTTCTTAAAGGCCGAGAGTCTGTGGCCATTGTAGTTCTTTCTGTTGGAAACCATGAAAAGTGCACAGCTCTGTGCGCCGGATACAGATAGGTATGGGGCATTTCTAGCCAAGGAGTAACTTGGCAGATGGCTTACCTGCCTTCGCAATTTATTTCCAAAATCAAGTAGAATTGTAGGCCTACTTGTATTGGCGTAACAGTAAAATTGTTAGACCAGTATCATATCTGAGCAAACAAAAATCTCAACTTTAGATTTGAAGGACCATTATCCATCAGATATTGAAAGTGAAATTCTGTGCCTAAAATGGACCAGATTTATCGTTTCACCACTATGACTGTACTGCCCTATATAAAATGCATAGGCAAAGTGTTACTATCACACAATATTGGACATTTACGTGACTATACCACAAGATTTTGAGTGCCCAATTGTGTCTATATCATGAATAGCCATTTAGTGCAACAAATCTATCAACAGCAGCAGACTGGCCATAGTTAATGTCAATCAAATGTACCTGTCTGTCAGGCAGAATCTGTAGAGAAGAGAGATGTCATCTGAAATTAGTCATTTGACAAATGCGAATGTGACTTACCTGTACAAAAGTGACTACTTGCCATTAGCATTAAGAAAGTACCTCAATTACCTACTTTTCTGCTTCTGCTGTTTGCTACACAGAAGAGAATGTGAATTTTGTGATTGGAATAATGAATGAAGGCATCATTTAAATTCTAAAATGAAGTGTGGACACCTAAAAAAATTTTTTTTCTGATTATTGCTTAAAATCATATTTTAATTTCTTTTTGACTGTATAACTTCATTTTGTCCAAAGATCAATACCTTGAGAGTGAATGTCATGCTGACTTACCTCCCAATAGTGTTTGAGAATGAGGTATGGGCAGAGCAACATATGCTGTCTGTCTCATTGACTTGAATCAATGAGGATTTTCTGTGAAAAGCAAAGTTGCTTTTTTTTGGCTCAACAACTCCGTGTAGACCCACCCATTATGGCATCAATGAAACGCCGTCTCTCATTACTACCTAGCAATCCCTCTGCTATTGCAAGCACACTGTTTCTCACACCGAATATGTTCTAAATTTTGTGCCTGTGTGACTGTTAACAGGCCAGGAAATTAAACCTGCCTTCTGAAACCTGAAGCCTGTATAATTGAGAAGTAGAAATATTGCACAATAGGGATGTAAACAACAAATCATTTAGTAATTGGATACTTGCTTTCTATGCTCTGTGGTTTCCACAGAGCAGAAATGACCGTAGGCTGAACTTCAGATCAATGTTAATGAAAAGTTTATTAAATTCGGACTGTTACCGCAGGATACCTCAGGGAACAAGAAACCAGTGGAGTATAATTAACTTTTAACCAAGGTAAAGATTTATGAATTCAGATTAATGTTAATGTAAATTGACTTGGAAATGCCAGCAGAATATGAGGCGCAGTCACCTCAACGTTGCTGGAATGGAGCCTCTTAGTGCTTTACCGTACAATTATTTTTTAGTACTGGACACTACTTCATGTTATCTCACAATTCCCGTGATGTGGAGCTCAGAAGATTAACACAGGGTACACGATTCCATTAGAATAACAATTTTATGGAAATGAGTGAAATTCTTTCCATTACACTGTCCAAGTTTATCATTTCAAAATAATATTTCATATTAATTTACTTCCCTGCTGAATAACCAACTGTTTCTTGTGAAAAGGCTTGTATGGAGTGGCAACATTATTATGCTTTGCAATGTATTTGTATGATGTTTTGAAAATCAAAATGTCAACATATATTTTAAATTTGTGTCAGAATTTTGCTAACTATGTTTTACTTCAGGAATTTCAGGAAGAATAGGAAAAATGGTCATGTGACAGGTTTACTGACTGATATACCGGTTATATAAAAAGAAATTGTGACTGTTATACTGAATCTCTTCCTCTCACATCAGTATGAATGCCACATACAGCTCCTGTGCTGATTGGGATGGAGGTCTATTTCATGAGGTGAAATTGACAGAATGACAGTCACCTTGACAGTGATTATCAATGAAAGTTGATTTTTCCCCCCCCCTCAACTTGTCTATTATTAAATGTAATGTCTTCTGAAATGAGGATCAGTGTATGCCCCTGATTTGTACGGTTTCCATGACAACAGTGGACAATTGAATGTAGTCAGGGACAATAAGAATCCTTGGCAGTTTATAGAAGAATAAATAGCAGTCTCTCCTGCTGGAAGACTGGGAGAAAGGTTGTGCTGTCCCATTGTCTGGGGTGGTGAGGCCACTTCATTCACAGACTTTAAATGGTATTAGATGAAAGCTTTCACCGAAACAAATCCACACTTAATGCAGCTCCTCATGTTCTCATACACGTGTGTGTGTGTGGGGGTGGGGGTGGGGGGGGGGGTTAGGGGTGCATATCTGCGGCAGACCCAGCCTTTAAGCCCTTAGCCCTCTTCTACATTAGGACCTCAGAGATAGAAAGCCATTGGGAATTGTCCTTGTTCCAATTCCAACTTAGAAAAGGAAGTCAAATGACACAAATTTAAATTTAAATCATCTATTCATCTATTAGAATGTTAACTTGCATTAAACTAGACATTTTTAACAGACTCATTTTTAGTTAATTAATAATCAAACCAACTTTAAGGGGATCTCATAAGAGTATTTTTTCTGTTGTCTTTTTGAAAAGGCAGTGTGATAAGGTGCTGCATAATGATAACCTGTCTGGAGTGGAGTGCTAGCAAAAGAAGCTGCCCTTCTTGAATTCTCAAAAAACATTACAAACTGTAGCCGTTTTTTAATGGCATGAGGAATATAGCTGGTGTGTATTGATTACAGAGAAACTGAAAGCTATTAACCTATACTTATACCCAAGGCAAGCTGAAAGTTCAAAGCAAGCTAGGGATGGTTCTTGCCATGTCATAAAAAGCATAGACGACATTAAGGAGAAGACATTTAAAGGTGAGCTGCAGTCTGCAGACACACGGCTTCTGAGCGACCAGCTCAACCTAAAATGCTTGTAGCACTGTTCATTAATAGATGCAACTCAATGTGTTGAGAAATACACATGCTTTATTATAAGCAAGACATGACAGGTTTTTTTTTCCCATTTAAGCCACACCTTCGGAACTAGCTGATTGTAGGTGGTTCCAACACTCAAAGTTATAGAGCATGACATGTATTTCCAGTTTTTTATTACGGGAAAGTGCTAAAAAAAACTTCTGTAATCATATGGGATTTCCACAGTTTACAATAACAGGAAGAAAAATAATTGTACAATGCATTATCTGTGCATTCGGGCTCAGATGCACCTCTATTACTGGCTCAGTAACAGCACTAGTGTAGTCGCAGGTTCAATTCTTGGCTATGTTCTTGTTGATTGCGGCAAAGTGTTTGCAGCTGTGACACTTCATTGACCTCACCCCACCAGAGGAAGGGTAAGTTTAAGCAAAAAATGTACCCCACTTTGTTTAAGTTGCTTCTTATGTTTACCGTGTTTGTAATCTACACCAAATATAGCATGGTTTATTAGGCCTTAAATCAAATGTTTTTACAATCCTGTTGTACTTTGAAAAATTAGTTATTGAATTTGGCATTGCAGTACAGTACCAATCAAGGGATTCATCAATATCTCAGACATAAATAGGTGAAGACTGCAGTGAAAGATTGGGAGCTTGAAGCAAAGCAAGCACATAAATATGCTATATGACCAAAAGTATTTGGACACCCCTTGGTCTGGGGCTGTTTTTCATGGTTTGGTCTAAGGACGGATGTAGCACAGGGTAAGAAATGGGCTTGTAACGAAAGGTCGCAGGTTCGATTCCGGTAAGGACACTGCGTTGTACCTTGAGCAAGGTACTTAACTGGAATTGCTTCAGTATATATCCAGCTGTATAAATGGATACAATGTAAAATGCTATGTAAAAGTTGTGTAAGTCGCTCTGGATAAGAGTGTCTGCTAAATGCCTGTAATGTAATGTAAGGTCTAGGTGCCTTGGTTTCAGTGAAGACAAATGTTAATGCTACAGCATGCAATCACATTCTTCCAACTTTGTGGCAGAAGTTTGGGGAACTCCCTTTCCTGTTTCTGCATGACAATGTACCTGTGCACAAAGCAAGGTTCATAAAGAAATGCTTTGGTGAGTTTGGTGGGGAAGAACTTGTCTGCGCAGAGCCCTGACCTCAACTCCATCCAACACCTTTGGGATCAATTAGAAAGCCAACTGCAAGCCAGGCCTAATCGCCCAATCAGTGCCAGGCCTCAGTAATGCTCTTCTGGATGAATGGAAGCAAATCCCTGCAGCAATGCTCCAAAATCTAGTATAAAGCCTTCCAGGAAGAGTGGAGGTTGTTATAGCAGCAACGGGTGGACCAGCTCCATATTAATGCCCATAATTTTGGACGAGATGTTGGATGTGTGGTGTCCTCATACTTTTGGCCTTGTAGTTTATCTGCATAAACTGTCTTCATGAAGTTTAAAAGATACAAACAAGGTATTGACAGAGTGATTTTCTGGATTGACATGGACAAGTACCTGCACTTATATATGATTGATTTTAAAATCTCTAATAATGAGAAGCCACTAAGAGCATGAATGCCAGTGTGCATATGCCTTTTGTATTAAACAGGAGTGGATTTATTCCCAGTCATCAGGAGTAATTGCTCTAACCTTTAGGAGCGCTGTCTTACGAAGTAGGGCATTGGTTGCGTTGTGCGCTGAGTGTTTTTAATATCCTCCGCCATTAGTAAAAATAAAACAAATCCCTGGGTTACCGCATTACCACTACATTAATTCCTCCCAGTGACATGCCAGGTGCCCATAGGGCATCAGTTCTCATCAGTGAGAAATGTGCCTCTTGTCAGCGCTGGATTTCTCCTGAGTGCTGTGTGGCTCCTGGGCTGTAAAATAGCCTCTGATTCGCAGGCATGCGCATCGGAGAAGTGGCTGCGCTTCAGCTGCAGTTCCCCTGGCATGCAAGTGCGGGTGGCACTGCAGCGATATCACTTTCATAACTGCCATCTCAAAAACTAAACGGGATAGATTCATTTAAATAAGACTTTTCTGTTGCATTTTAATGGGCGTAACGAACTGAAATGCGCCTAAAAAGCATTTGTTTCGCCTAGATCTTCACATTCGCAGGTTGGGCTGTTAAGGGACGGACTGATAAATATCGTTGCGGCCCTGCCTGCTGCGGCCGCATGCATTGAGAAATGGGAACATCCTCAGGGGCAATACGTGGTTCAGGAGGCGTTCATGCGGAAATTTCGGGGGCGGAGCAGTGGGTAAGGGCGGGCCTGAGGTGTGGGAAAAACGAGATGGCATCTTGTTTGCGGTTGAAGGGTGTGAGAGGCTGTGGCAGAAAGTCAGAACCAAAACAACGACTGAGGTTTGAGTCAGTCTAGATCTGCATTATTTTGGAAGTCTCTTCAGCTCCTAGCCTGAGTTCAGCTCCTAGACTGTGAGTTCAGCTCCTAGCCTGTGAGTTCAGCTTCTAGACTTAATTCAGCTCCTCGCCTGTGAGTTCAGCTCCTAGCCTGTGAGTTCAGCTCCTAGCCTGTGAGTTCAGCTCCTAGACTGTGAGTTCAGCTCCTAGCCTGTGAGTTCAGCTCCTAGACTGTGAGTTCAGCTCCTAGCCTGTGAGTTCAGCTCCTAGCCTGTGAGTTCAGCTCCTAGCCTGTGAGTTCAGCTTCTAGACTTAGTTCAGCTCCTCGCCTGTGAGTTCAGCTCCTAGCCTGTGAGTTCAGCTCCTAGCCTGTGAGTTCAGCTCCTAGACTGTGAGTTCAGCTCCTACTAGCCTCGTGGAGTTCAGCTCCCTGAGTTCAGCTAGCTGTGAGTTCAGCTCCTAGACTGTGAGTTCAGCTCCTAGCCTGTGAGTTCAGCTCCTAGACTGTGAGTTCAGCTCCTAGCCTGTGAGTTCAGCTCCTAGCCTGTGAATTCAGCTCCTAGACTGTGAGTTCAGCTCCTAGCCTGTGATAAGCATGTGAGCTGAGGGAAATAAAGCCTAGGGCTGTTACATCTTTTCACCCTCTCTACCACCTTCAGTGCACATGGGACATGGTCACATTCAGGCCTGTACACTTCAGATACTTCTCCGAAATGATACCTTTGATGATGTTTTTCAAGCCGGACGGCTCAGGGAAAAACATAACACTCCAAAAGTCTATAAAAGTGTGCAAAAAAAGGACACAGCTAGAGCTAAATAAAGGAGAATGAGAAAGAGAGATGAATAAAGATAAGGAATAAAAAATAAAGTGAACATTGTGTTCACTTTATTGGCTCATTTAGTGGCTCATTTGTGTGGACAGTGTTTTGTTTGATCTTTGATTTTACTGTTGTCAAAAACAATAAAATATGGCATTTTAGCTTGGAGTGTAGTGAGTTTCACAACTTTGTTCCTTTTACTTAGAAAAAAATGTTGTCCAAGGGACGTTTAACATATTGCATGTTGATAGTTACATTTGCTGGGGACTGTGTGCCGATTGTGGTGCTTTGCTTTCATTTCAAGAGAGCAGGGGCATGGACATGTAGACATTTATAAACAAGCTTGTTGTACGAGAAGATTATGTAATTACAACAAATGCAGATGTTTTCTTATCGAGGAACATGTTCAAACCTTTGTCATATTTCACAGGAAGTGCCAGGTGTGTTTCTTCCTGTTATTGTGACATGGCATGGAAAGAGTTGATGAGCCTATTTTTGGCTGAGCGATGCTAAAAACAAAAAGAAATGTCACACTTTCTTCAGGATTTTCCCTTTTCTCCATTTTGGAATATCCAATTGAGCCTCTCAAGTCACTGCTGAGTAGTGCTGATTGTAGGTTGCGATTGATGTTGTCTGTAGTATATAGGCCTACAGTACCCTCCATAATGTTTGAGAAAAAGACACATTTTATTCTTGATTTTTTGTAATTAAATACTTAAAATATTAAATAAATATGATTAAATATTAAATATTAAATACTACATGAGGTTAAACTGCAGATTCTCAGCTTTTATTAAAGGGTATTTTTATGCATTTTGGTTTCACCATGTAGTAATTGCAGCACTTTTTTATACACCGCCCTGCATTTCAGGGCAACATAATGTTTGGGACATATTAATATTATATAAATGAAAGTAGGAGTGCTTTGTTGCATGGCCTTTGCATTCAATGACTTTGACCCATAAATATCTCCTGGTGCTGAGTATCTGCTCTGATGATGCTCAGCCCGGCCTGTACTGCATCGTCAGCTCCCGCTTCTTTTGAGGTCTAGGTACTTAAGTTTTCTCTTCAGCATGTTTGATTGGATTGACATTGGGTAACTGACTTGGCCATTCAAATGATTTACAGTTTTTGGCTTTGAAAAACTTTTGTTGCTTTAGCAGTATGTTTGGAATTGTCGTGGTATTAGTCTTGCTGTATAATGAAGCACTGTCCAATGATTGAAGCAGACCTGGGTAAAATACATATTTGTTTTGGATTGAAATACGTTTCTGTGCTCTGTTGATTTTGCCTGGTGTAATTGAGCCTGCCAATATGACCAGAAGGCGGGGTTTGCAGTTTTTGAGAGTAATTAATTGGTTCCAGCACACCAGACACGATTAGTAAAGTGTAGAAAAGTATTTGAATCCAAAACAAATGCATATTTGACCGAGGTCTGTTTTGAAGATATTTGGTTGAACTTGAGCAGACAAAATGTTTCTGTACATTAGAGCTTTAAACGAGCCCAGAAAACTCAGCCTGACCCAACCAGAGCCTGTGTGTTGCAAGCCCGACCCGATTTGATCCCAAACCTGTCAGTACAGTAAACACACCATGGTTTGAGGTATCATTGATATTCTGTTTGGAAAAAAATTCAATTGAAGTCTGGGCCATATCAGTGGATGGTACGCGATGGTCTTAAGCAGGTTATTGCTTGAATTGCCAAATCCGCTTATGTTGGGCTTGTTCTTTTTTCAAGTCCTTTGAAAAAAATGGGAAGTTGAGGTTTTTTGGGCTTGTTTTAAAAAAATCTGGTTTTTGGTTTTTGAAATGTAACAAGTGACATGTTTTATTCACATTTGCGGTTACTGTTGTTCAAGGACACTAGCTGTCTTATTAATTTTGCTATTAATTTAGTCATTCGACATTTGTCCCAATCATTGTAGTGCCCTGAAATGGAGGCTATTTATATAAAAAGTGTTTAAATTTTTACGTGTTGAAGCCAAAATGTATAAAAACACCCTTTTATAAAAGCTGAGAATCTGTACATTAACTGCATGTGAATTGTTTGATTACAAATTTAAAATTGTGGAGTACAGGGTCAAATCAAGAAAAAAACATGCCTTTCTCCTGAACATTATGGAGGGCACTGTGTATGGAAGACATTGCAGTAACAGGACATACTTGTTGTGACTAGACATTCCAGGCAGGCATATATATATATGTATATATATATATATATAAATATAATAGCAAAGTTAGAAGTTATTCCATAATTGAAATATCTGGTGTGAAAATGTCTTATTGCCGAGAGAGAGAGAGAGACTATTGGTGTGTCTGGGGGGAGGGGGTGGCATTTGTGTATGTGCCCATGCATGTATATGCCCTCTCTCTCTTTCTTCAGCAGTAACTGACTGGCGAGTCTCCATGGTGCACAGGCAAGAATGACACTGACAGTGCTTCTCACCTCATAGATTCTCAGAACTATTCTGATATTGAGTGCTCTCTTTTTTACGGTTTGTCTACAAAGACCACCACCACAGGCCTTTGGTAGGGTTGGGATAATACAGAGAGGCCCCTTTTAAGAGGGTCTGCTCCAAGGAGATAGTACCCTGAAATTAATCCTGAAATGTCATGGGCAGAGGACATTTCTCACACATAGATGCTTGAGCTGGTATACTCCCCAATTACCATTCAGTCCGTATGAGCCTTACTAGACCCCCATACACCATTAGCATGATTATGTCTTTGGATGAATTTAAAACGTCCACAAAGCACCAATACATTGAATGATCTGGGTGGTTTCCAGTTCTTTAATCCCATAATCGTGTCATTCAAAGAGAAAGCAGGAATGTCACCTGATCTGGGACTGAATTGATAGTTGGAGGAGATAGCCTCTTGGAATGTATGGTAACTTAATTACTTTTTTTACAAGGATTTAGTGCATAATTTATGTTAGTATCGTGATAGCTTCTGTCTATCATATTTATCTGGCCAAGTCACCTAATTGGTCCCAAGAAACCTTACAAGTGCTGGATCTTTGATATGGAAAAATTCAGGATTGTGAAAGTATTGTAGTTTGCAGAGAGCTTCTTATTTGATGCATCATACAAAACTGTCATTTTCTCTGTGCTAGCACAAAGAAAATTCAATCTCTTCAGCAGTATTTCCAACCAAAGAAACTTTTTCAGGAATTCTGTTATCATGCAAGTCTTTTACAAATATGTGCCTTTGAAAGTTTTAAAGATTTTCAAAAAGTCCTTGAGTTTGCAACTGCAGGGACACTATTTAAGTCACACAACATCACTTCTCCTTTATGGCAGGCTGGTGCGGCCCTGTCCAGTAAAATGTTTACACAAAGCATACCGTGACCTTGTGCGGAAAAGTAGACAGTCACCTCAGGCTTTTCTGTTCTCCTCACAAGCCTGAAATCCAGCCATCACCCAGGGCCTTCCTGTTCAGACATCTGGGGTGGGTACAAAGTCATTTCATTTTCTGTATAGGCCTACAACACAAAAGCATAAAGACACTGAAAACCTTTTTTTACTGGACCTGGTTATCCTTATTTGTGGACACACACAGCAGGGGAGGTAGAACCAGGTAGATCGCTGAAATATCTGGTCGATTTGTTCTATGTTCTCTTATGTTTCACATTCAACCACAGCACAAATTATCCATTTTTATTATGAGTGATGTAGTGAATTTGAGAGATGGCACGTCACAGTTGCTGTGGTTATGCTAAGAAGCCCAAGCAAGGTGCCTTCAAAAGAGGGCTTCATCCTTGGCCTCTACCCTGCCATAAAAGAAGAGAAGGCCACACATCACAATGAAAATCACTTCAAAGGGATCGTCTGTAGCTGACATAGTTAATAGTACTTTATAGTCACCTTGTTTCAGCATGACATCAGTCCTTTGTAAAACTGCAAAAACCATCAAACGATTATTTCAGGCAAGGGAACATTAAATGTACATAAAAAGCAAAAATACAGAAATAAAACGGTATATCACAACTAGGCTACTGGGTTTGTTAATCATCTGTGAGATTTTGTACACCATTCTGTTGTTGAAAAGCTTTAGAATAGTAGAACTAACCTGCATTCTTCACACTCACGTGTAGGCATCTATGTGAAATAATATTGCCATATTCTAGTACCACTAGAATACTGGGAATTAACATACCCTGGACCCTGAAGTCAAGGGATATATGATATCTCTTCTTTTTTGTGCTTGAGGTGGCAACCCAACATTTCACAATTAAATGAATTGCATATTTTGATTGGTGCTGTATTGACAGTGCTTGAAAATGACACAAAATTGAATGCTGAATATTTTTTTTCTCTCACAATATTCATGAATTTAAGATCTATGCATAAAGTAACATCATTCTTTGGCATGAATTTGCCTGCTTGAAAATGTGAGTGTGAGTGAATGCAAATCTCTGCAGTGAGTCATTATTTACACAGTTTTGTATGGTGCTTGGAAGAAAGGAAGAAAGATTTCTTCATTTCAGCATTCAGTCCTGAGAGCCATTGGATATTCAAACATCGAATGAACTGAAATGCACATCCCTTAGTGTCCTGCTGCATCCAGCATAGCGAGGTCCTCAAAGCTGTCTATGTGCCAGTGGAATGTATGGGTTGCGGTAATTGCTTGCATGTGCTGGTCAGAGAGGAGGTCTGTTCAAAGCTCTGCCCGTCCTGCTAGGGGGATGGCTTGGATGAATAAATCACCAGGGACAGATCCCCTCTCTCGGCAAAAAGTTCTTGTTGCCATGGTGCTCGGCCAGAACACAGAATAATTGCATTACCTGGTTTTGGGTAAATAAATACTGCTTCCCAGGAAGACATACTTAGAGTTGGCTTTGGGTAAACACACAGTGATTCCTAAGTGGAAAAACTAGTTTGAGGACGAAATATCATCAGGCTTTCAAGAGAGAAAACCCAAAAATCTGTCTTACGTCTTTCTTTTTTTATCCCTACCTGTTACCTGCACACTTAACTTTTAAAACTAATTTGGCAGGTGCACTTAAATGATTTTAGCTCTTCATGTCCAAGGCCACGTAGCCCATCAGCATTAGCTTTTCCTGCTCTCATCTCAGTTTTAATTCATTATTGTGGCACAGACTGCTGCACTTGGCACAATGTCATACTCAGCCATACTAACTTTTTAATAAAGTTTTTAGAAGCACTGGTTGAGTTCACTGAGTTTTAGCATATTTCTAGGTCGCTATTATATGTATGAAATTTTATTACTGCAAGGTCATATGTATCATTGTGGCGGTAAAAAAACATTTTTTATTTGTATATAACTTATTTGTTCCTGTCAACTTTGTCTCAGTCATCTAGTTGGGGCAGTGGTTGTGTACAAAGTACTGGTCATGGTTCATTGCCTGCTTTATGCCTACTAATGTGCTTCCTCTTAGTATCAGTCAGTTGTCAGTGGTTATCTGTTCACCTTCTAATTTAAATAGCTAAGTAAAGGCCTCTCTGTCTTCTCTTCTCTCAAATAATGTGTGGCAAGCATTTCACTTCTAAAATGGCGGCAGTGGCTATCCATCACTCATCATTCTGCTGTCAGACTCATCTTCCCCCAATCATGAGCTTTCATTACATAAAATTTATTTGGCAGACGCTTTTATCCAAAGCGACGTACAATAAGTGCATACCGAAGGTCATTGGAACAACTACGAAAGACATGTCCGATAAGGTACAATACTCATTTTGTAACAGTTATTCTAAGCCATGAACACATTAAGTCCAGTTCACACTGTAAATATTACTCTGACCTAACTTATGCTAAGTCAAACTAGGAGGCATGACAAACTACAACATCAAGATAATGATACGAAGTACAATTTAAGTGCTGGATGGAGGTACATGTAAAATGAAAGTGGCGCAGGAGGTACATGTGTAATGTGAAAGAGGGGGATATGAGCGATTGAAATGATCCCAGATTGGGACTGCCCCCCAGAGTGGTTAGTTAGTCCAGGCATAGTCCATTCAGACCACGGCAGAATATGGGCAATGAGGGAGTGGTTCATAGAGGAGTTTTCATTCAAACTTTGTCATGGAGACCCCTTGCATCTGCTTTAATGTTCTAAACATGTAAGGATAATTCCAATTCCTGAATTGTAATGAGCTGTTAATTGTTCCTATTAGACATGTTTAATTTCTAATGATGGGTGTTCTGTACATGATGCCATGTATGCTTTCATTTACCTTATCCAGATCTCTATTAAATCACTTGTCATTTGAAAATATTCTTAATTTTTTTGCTGAAAAGAGGTTACATGAATGAACTGAATTATGGACTGGTGGGTGAGGGCCCTCCTCAATGCTAAAAGTCTGGACACCTGGTCAAGTCACTGAATTTAAACATTTTGTGGAAAATTAAGAGTTGAAAGCCAAAGGAAGTGGCAAGACCCACCCTCCATTGTCTTAAAATAACTTTAAGGACAAAATTATTTAGAACTGAAAAACATATTTTTAGCATCCTAATCTCATCAAGATGTTGGATGGAAGAGAGCTTGCAGAGGGGGTCCTTAGGACAGTGTTTGAAAACTCAGGGAAAGGCATTATATAAATGCACTGTTCTTTGTTCCCCTGGTCCCTGGTGCTAGCCTGGGCTTTGGGTAGCAAGCTTGTCAATAGGGAAATATCATAAGGATGAAATTCTGTGTGCAAAGTCAGCTGTTCGGCTGTGCCTCAGCACTAGCGCGGAAATACAAGCCCTGGACAACAGCACCATCCCTCCGCTCCTCTGGCTTCTGGGGTCCTGGGGGCACGTGAACCTCTTACTGCATAAGAGGTTCAGGCGCCCCCAGGAAGAGAAAAGTGCTCTCAGTGTTGGCCTTTTTATTTTCATTCATTTGTAGGTCATCGGTAGGGATAGATATTGATTGTATCTGGGCCATTGTCTTACTATTTTGATGCATGTGTAGCTGTCTAACCTTCATAAGCAAAGAGGTCCCATCAGATTTTGTATGTCAGTGGATTCTCTATTATGGCCAGAAGCACTAAAAAGCTCTGAGCTCTGGACCATTTCATAAATTTGGCAAGAAGGGATATGCACACTTTGTGATTTGTTGCTATTCATTCAGTTTATTTTAGGTGTGTGAAAGAAGCATGAATAACCTCTGTTATTGCCATTAAACCTCAGCTTCTACATTTGCAAAAAGCCACAATGCTGCTGTGGTCAGAGTGTGTTGTTCAGGACATACTGTGCCTCTCCCCCATCAACCCATAGTCTGACACCCACTGTATAGCCGGCCTCATACATGGTTGTCTCACAAAGCCACTGCTTCAAGAATTCATGGCTCATAAGGTCCACGTGTCTGCTTTTGAGTGAAATAAAAAGTGTTTTTTCTTACTTTAGACTGTAAAATGACCCTGAATGGCTCATACCTGCCACTGTGAAGTCAGCTGGTCTTTTCAGACTTCTCTATATCTAAAGCATTTTTCATTGCACATAAAAAGCTGTCTGGGCCAATGGAAGACATGCACTGAAACTCAAATAATAATTTTCAAAACGCCACAAAGTGAACAGTCTTTTTAAGGAACCTTCAATAATGATCTCCAGAAGCTGAAACTCGGACCTATGGGTCTACCGGACCAACCCCAGTCATCAGCAAAACCAGGGTATAGTGAGTCAGTCAGAAAATGAACTGTCCCTTTATTAGAGAGTCTGATCCCGACTTTATCTGGTACCAATCCAACAGTGATCGGGATAATAGGATGTACAGTGTACAGTCTTGTACAGTGTAATACGTTCTTAATATATTATTAATGACCAATTGTACATCATTAAAAATGCATGGGAAATAATGAGTTAACATTGATTAGTAGTAAATGTGTTCTTATTAAGAAGGACCAGGAGACCCAGATTCAGAAGAAAACACAAAAGGCTGTACAATGCACTCCAGTGATGGGATTTAAAATAGCAGTGAATATTGTAACTTTTTGGGATTTCTCTATCTGGAATGTGTGTCCTTCTGTCATATGTATTGAGTAGTAATATTTATTAATATTCCACTCTCAGTCAGTGGTGTATTTTGAAATAAATAATATGCAGTTTTATTTGGTTCTGTGTTCATTGAAGGATCTTGAAGAAGATAATGTAGGCACCTAGGGGGGCAGAGTTTGCTTGTGTGTAATAATGAATTAGCCTCTTGCTAATGTGGTGCAGTCACTTGTTACATCAAACAAATTACTTTCCCTGGAGTTCATTTTCAAAAGGTTGTTGAGCCCCCCCCTTGACAAAAAAGTTCTCCCTGTAAACTTTAAGCTGTAAACTTTTGCAATAAGACCCCAAAAGTCTTGAGAAACACTAAAGTGTTGTCATCGAGGAACAAGATTATTACTGAAGCACGTGCCTTGCTGGGTATACAGACTTCTGGCCTGATGCTCATCAAACATGGAGACTGCACACAGATGAACGTCTAGGTCAACACCCGGACCTAAAACATTATCATTATCCTTGTGATATCTAAGTTCAGTCGTTCATGTAGCATTAATTGTTTGTGGAAGTACCCTGCAGATTATTTTCCAACTCAATGATAGCAAGAACATTCAGTCTGAACTTCTCTTCTACGTAAAGCTCACAGGATAATGAAATTGATGGGGGTTGGGGTAGGGCTGGGTGATACAGCCTAATATTATTATTTGTATATATTTTATAAATTAATAAAAAATGTTAATGCCATATAGAATTCAACCAGTGCTTGTCAGTTACAGAGATACTGAAAGTTATTGACCAAGAAAAGCACTGGAAGGACACATGGGGTCTGCGAGTTCAAAGCAAGCTTTAGCGTGGTTAATTCAGTGTCACAAACACATCAGCAAGGGAACATTGACAGGGGAGCAGCAGTCTGTGAACATGTGGGCGGCTCATGGCTATCTTAGACTGCTTCTAGCACTGTTTATGAAAACTGCATCTGTCAGTGCAGCAATGTATGCATTATAGTGCATGTTTTATTTGACATGGGTATTGTTATTTTTGCTTCATATGCCACTCCCTCAGAAACTTACTCCCAATAATTTCATTGCCCTGGACGCTCTCCACATGTTTGATGTTGCTCTCAGACCGCTTTGTCATGGTGTCTTTCTTCCTTTGTGGGCATGCTCGCTGTTCAGCAGCGCGGTGTTTGTTCAACAATTCTGTATATTGCTGCATGCAAGCTATGTGGTGCTGTAGGCTGTAAAAGACATAAACAAATGGATGCAAAATAATCAATCGAAAATAATTCAGATGTTTGTAATTGTTGCAGACATTAATGTGATAATAACCGTGTTAAGATTGCCTAGTCCTAAATGGGGAGAATCCCAGTGTGAGGTTGGTGGGATCTCAGTGTGATGTTATTAACAGTGGGTCTGTACCTCAGGATGTATTTTAAATTTGCTGCCTGCTGTCTTTTTCTGAGAGAAAATTGTGATTTTGTTGCCACAGGGGAGGAGTCTGGGAATTACAGAATGTTCAAGGCGGTCCTGAAGATGAACAGAGATGGCAGAGGAAAGGGGAGCAAGACAGAGACATGTATGTGCATTAACTGGACCTGTTTAACATCAATATGAATATGATAAAGTTATGTATTCAAAATGCATTAGTATTCACTTCCCTGTGCTGTTGCTTTGTTCAGGACAAAGAGCAGAACTTGCTTTGATAAGCTTGTAGTGTAAAACATTAGCAATTAATCGACTACTTGAATTTCAAAGCTCTACTTTTCTGACCTCTAGTGGTACAGTGTGTTTACTGCTGTTGTCTACCATGGGAGCTGCTCATGCTATGAATGAAATACACAGCCGTTTTTAAATGGTTACGTTCTGCAACCATTTTCTGCAGTTTTCCTTCCAGTTTTAATACTAATATTTGCCCCTCCAAAAACAAACAAACAACCTTTTGAGATGGACATTGATGAAGTAAGCCTACACTTTGCAATCAATTTGAGCAAACAATTTGAGTGAGGATCTGCAATTGGAGTGAATATCTGGTTGTACGATGCTGGATACATTATATGTTGCTCTTCCCTTGTACAAATAATAATATAACCTACAATACAGCAAGCGTAAGCTGTAATCAGTGCTGTTAAGAGGGTGAAGACAGAAGCCTAGATTTAAATATTCACACTTAGCCACTTTAAGTATAAAAGCATTTCAAAGAGACAAGATATTTTTTATTTCATTAACCAAACTTTCGCAATAATGAAGATCAGCCTATCAGGAATAGAAGCAGTTTTTTTCCCAACTGTTCATTTAGGCCCCAGGTTGTTGAAATGTTGGCATGCATCCAATTCCAGTTTGGAATTTTATTTCACTCGTAAAAGAAAGTAGTAGCAGTACAATGCCTTATTATTTTTATGTATTTTAACTTTTGACTTTCAAATAGAAAACAGTGTCAAGCAAGTACAATCAGCACTTTTGTTTCTGCTTTCATTGAATTGAACCCCAACCAGAGATCTGGGTTAAAACTTGCTGAGGACTGAAAGTATGTCCTGCGTTGCATGAATAGCATCTGTCTCAGGCTATTTTCTTCTTACAAGCAATATGTTCATATATTCAGAATGAATTCCAGTGAATAGAATGATCAAATATGCATAAAGAAAATGTAGCTATATATACATCTTTTTTCCCTTTCAAATTTTTTGGCTTTATTCAGACAGATAGAAAGCAGAGAGGGTAACGGATAAAGAAAGGACCACAGCTCACAGGGTGCCATGGCAGAGATTAACCCCTTGGCCAAGCGAGGGGAACTGCATATGGCTCAAGATTCGGTTGCCTTACAGACTCCGCCATTTGCCTCACCTCATTAATACATCTTTACAGCTTTAATATTTCTTCAGTTCAGGCACAGATAACGAAAGATAGTCTGCATATGTCCACAGTTCCTACTTGGGCTGGTTGCCGACTGTGGCCCGTAGCTATGCAGGGTGACACACAATTGGCTCTAGTGCTGCCTGTGGATGAGAGGGTTTCAGTTGGCCAGGATGACAGTCTCTCCTCATGCACCATTTGACCTCCTCTGATCGATCGGGCACCCGCAAATCCATCGGTTCAGCAGCACACAAAGCATCTTCCTCCAGCTAACACCAGTGCGAGCCTGCCTTCTGAACTGTGGCATAATAGGAGGAGCTGGCTGACAGTGGGTACTTTGGAGGAGAGCTTGATAAGGAAAAGCGGTAAAAAAACATAATCAATAAAGTCACTGTTCTAGAGGTTAAGATTAGCAGGTTAGCGGGGCCATCTGGGTAGTGTAGAGGTAAAAGTACTCGCCTACCACCGCAGAGACCCAGGTTCAATCAGACGTTCCTATGAACACTGTTGGCAGTGTTCGCAGGTGGGAATTTGGTGAGGGTATGAGCCCTAATCGTTTCATTAGCGACTCCTCCTGGTTAGCGTGAACCTCCGCATGCGTTATGCTCTCCCAGTGAAACTCCTCGCTGTCAGGTGAAAAGAAGCATCTGGCGACTCACCATGTATCGGAGGAGGCATGTGGTATTCTACACCAAATGGGAGAAAAATGGCAAAAAAATAAAGTAAAAGATTAGCAGGTTAGCAGTGACCGTAGTCAGAAATTCCACTGGGACCTCCTACCGTCTGACCTCTGACATAATTTCTAATTGATGGAAGTCTAGAGTCAAATGCACATTTTAAGTCAGAAATTTCTCATTAGACTACAAAATTATGTATTATGGGATGTCCCTGTAGTTGTCGTTAATCTAGATGCCACTACTGGTTTTCCTCATAATGTACAGATGCCCAACATTTAACATTAGATGATACTGGTGTATTATAACTGATGAGCCTCTGACACAATCCCTGAATAACACATTTGCCCCCCAACCCCGTCCCCCCCCCCCAAGGCAAAAAACATTGCTCTTGATCGCTGAGCAGGCTCGTCAATGCAGATTGATCCATCTGAGAGTCGGCTGAGAGTCTCACCCTTTGCACGCAGGCGTAGGCACTCATATTTTAAAGTGTAATTTCTGCTATTTAGACAGCAGACAACATTCTGCCTGAGGAATGGAAAAAGGATTTGGTCAGGCAATAGTAGATAACCATTGTTTGCCCTTCAAAAACAATGTTCTGTGAATGGCCTTCTTTAATAGGTTTTATCCTCTGTGATCACTCACCATGTGAGGTCATTCACCAGATAAATCAGGTGTATATGTGATTTACTGTAGTGCCCTACAGACTCACAGACTCTCCGGCCACTGAGTGCACTGCATTACAGCCTGTTGTTGCTTCTCTGAAAGGTGAACCTTTACAGATGTGCAGTCTAACAGCTGAGTTACTCATACTGATCTTGGTGGAGGTGTTTGTCATTTGCTCTTGTTTTTCTGCCAGTCAGGCTGGGGCTTGTCTCCGGTAACAGTCGCTGTTCTGTTAGTCAGTGAACCGGCTGGCTTGCCCAGACACTGGCTACCTTACATGCCAAGTTACAGATCACACTCCCTTTCTGTCTATATCTCAGTACTCCTTCTGGTACAGAGAGGATTTTTACTGCAGGCTTCCAAAATGGCCTTTCAAAATATTCATCCCATTTTCCTTTGGTTAATACAGAAATAAAATATGATTTTTGATTGAACGAAAGGAACATTCTGAGACATGTATTTGTGATCCCTCTCCCTTTCCCTCTGCTGTAACCGTGGGAATTAGACCAAAGTCACGCTTCTTTGTTGCTCAGCACACAAACTCTGACATTTTAAATTGCTGACATAGAGGTCACATGACTCTGGTGTCCCTGTTGGAGATGGGTCACCATAGTTTACAGGGCGGTAAGGGCATGAAGGAAACTCTTCAGTATTGATTTGATTTTGTTAACAAGATGCACTGAGGCAAGCATAGTAAACCAAAAAAGAAAATGTGTAAATTGATATGGAAATAAATAATTAAGATATAGGCATATTTTTACATTCTAACTGCCCTCTATAGGTCATGTTGCTCTATCACAGTAAAAACAACACATTAAGTAAAGTTTTTGAAATCACTTTTCTGTTTATTTTACATAAATTGTGGAAAAATTATAGATCACATAGTCTGTTATCATGAACTGAAGAGACAAATTACAGTAGCACATCAGACAAGTCTGCCTAGCAAAATGCTCAAATAGCAGGTCTGTCTAAACTGCTGTAACAAAGAATGCCTCTGTCTAAACTGCTCACACAATGTACAGATAGCTAACTTTAATAAACTGAAATATTCTTGCCTTCATAAGACCTATTCGGCTGACCGATTCATCTCCTTTTTCTTCTAGAACTTCCATGCTCTATTGCACAAGCTAGCCAGAGAAACAGTATTAAGAGCCACTCTATCTATTTTTGCCCTGGTGAATGACATGTATTCAGTTTTGAATATTTGTTAACCACATAGCAAATATGGATTGAGCTTACTAAAGAAGATTATTTTTTGTGAATAATCTGTGCTGGAACTGCCTGCCTTCTCACACGGATATTATGGAGGGATGTTATAGAGCTGGCACTGTTCGGAACCGATAGCTCCCCAAACTAATGTATTATTCCAAATTCCCATTGCCATTTGAGGTTCTGTCAGCCTTATTAGCATCAGATTTTTGTATAAAACTTGGCTTTAGCACATTAAGCGAAAGTATATCTGCCAGTAGTATATCTGCCATACACCTTAACCAAAAAAATGCTTTGTCAGGCCCATAAGAGCTGTATTTTATGGATACCCATTTTGCTTTTTCCTTTACTTTTAAGGTAAGGCTGACCAGATGGAGGATGACTAAGTTGTTGATTGTTACTCCCATAGTGCTTCTTGTTAATTCCTTTTTTGATCCTTTTTTTTTGGGGGGGGGGGGGGTTAAATTTTAAATTTTAAATTTTAAATGTTAAATTTTCACTGTTTAAAAATGGTAAAACAAGGCTTTGCCCTGAAGAGCTTTGCTTGCTTGTAAAATGTGCGCCTTCTGTGTGCGGTTCATAAAAGTAGGTTAGTGATTCAGATGCCCTGCTGGAAAGCTCCATGTTAATCAAATCTAAGACCCTGCAGAGTTAATAATGTGTCGTGCGCATAGGCATATTGCATATGAAATATGCAATGGACCATCTGTTTGATGAAAAATAAAATATTTCATCATGATCCCAGTGGTGATGGACAGAAAAGGAAACTTACGTAGACCCAAGTCAGTTTCTGTGCTACTGAAATTCCCCCTCAATGTTGTAAGAGGCGCAGATGTGCATGATTGGAACATGTAAGAGAGGAAGGAACCATTAGCACCGCATGATATTTCAGAGTGTGTTCAACAAAACTGGAACCAGAGGAATTAAAAATCTAGTTCATTGTTGGATCAGTAGACTTTCTGATAAACAAATGAACAAATAGCATACTTTTGGAGGACACTGTATATACTATATATATATACACATGCTTCAGTACAATAGGTTGTAGGAATACACCCTGGACAGGTCACCAATCCATCACAGCATGTGTGTTGAACCTTCGTATTCAAAAGACGTGGATTGGGAGCCAGATACTCATTGAAAGTCATTACCCCTCACTTCCCCCAAATAAAAACGGTGAATTGCTATCCCAGAAGCATATAATGCAATGCACCGTGATTGGAATGGAAATTGACTACTGGAAAAGCCTTGATTGTTCTATAATTACATGACTGCTCAGCATGTTCCACACACAGCAATGCTTTTCGCCAGGAGAGAACATCAAAGAATTGAGGAGAAACCAGACCCCTGTTTGCCAGGCACCGCGGTCCTTGGCCAGACTCTGACTTTACCCGGAACGCACCATTCGCTAATTCCCCCCCTCCTCTTGGTTCTATTTCCTCTCACTCCCCCGCCGCTTCGCCATGCACCGAGGTGTGGGGCTAGCCCTTTCCAGCCTTTTGAAAACAGGTTTTTCCTTTCATGTTTGGTCATTCCCGGAAGTGGGGCTGCTGGTTTGCAGTAGCCATTTTGCTTTGATAAAGTCCTTTTATAAAGGTCATAGTTTTCCCCCCATAGATTTTCTGACGTCAGCAGACTTGGAGCTCACACCATAAGGTGTGGACGAAGGGACAGGTTGGTAATGAAATCTATTTCGGATTGACTGGTTGACTCCTTCAGAGCAGATGAAGCCCTTCCCTGTTCTTCGCAAATAGGTCATGGTGGAACTCCATAGCTGACAATGGAACAGCTTGTCGAATTATATAATGGAATGTTTCCTAGTGAAAAGTTTGCTGTTTGCTCCCCTGCTGCCCCGCGTGTTCCCACCAGAGTCGTAAATTCAGAAATTGACTGTTATTTCGAACAGTTGGCCTAACCGATACACATGGTTTCAGTGCGCATCTCAGAGCATGTAAATCCTTGCTCATCTCGCTGTAGCTGGCAGGATTCCTCTTGGCTTGGGCAGATACTGCGGCCTCACTGCCAACAGAAGCGGCCTAATGCACAACCAGCTCTTTCACTTCGTCCGCACCAAGCGCTGCCAGACTGCGATCTTTTTTTCCCCTTCTTCTGTGAACAAGTTTTAAATGAGTGTCTTTCTCAGAATGTCCAACATGTATTACCAGACCATACTCTGGACGGCGTACTGAATGTTCCTGCAATGTGCTGTTTGCATTCATTGTTTTTTTTTTTCCTTCCACAATAAATAATTAGCCCTTTGGATTCTTAAATGACAGCCAAGTTCCTTTCTCTTTTGGCCAAGGGATCAGGGCTTGTTTTTACACAGTGCATACTGAAAGATTAGCATCCCAGCTTTTTCCTTTACTTCTTACAGTATTACATAGATCCAAATATCTACTTAAATATGCATAAGTGGAGTATCATTAGCATGCTCTGCACAGAAATAAGTGGGAAGACTGTCAACTTGCGCAGCAAGATAATACAAATATTGTCTTGATTAAGTTCTGTGTTTTTATCTCATTATCGGTGCAGGGAATATCATAATTAGTATGAATTTGGCTTTTAAAACCACGGCGGCCAATAAGGGCATCTGAATTCAGAGATTTTATATTACACAGATGACTAACTCACCTCATAGTACCTTGCACCTCAAGTCACCTCAATTGATTGGAATTCATGTCATAGATGTTTCTGTGATCTTACTAAATTAAACAAAGCGCTTTGCTGTAAAAGGAGTACACGCCTAGTGCCCTTTTGTTCAAAGTGCCGAACACCAGGGGGTGGCTTGGTCTTTAAACCATGACCAAATTGATAGGAATGATTGAATTTCTTTTAAGAGTTTTAGGGAAAAAAATAGAATTGTGGCTCTTCACTGCAGGGCGCATTCTTGCAAAGGGGGAATGGTTAATAAATGTTGTTTCAAATGCTAAGATATCTGTTGCGGTCTGGCACTGTAGGAGCCTTTTGTACCACTGGACGGATGGGCTGGTAGATAGCCAGAGCTAGGAGGAAATGGATTTTTGGGAGAGGGCGATCCGGTTTGTTTTTACAGGCGCACGTGGCTCCTGCTGTGTACCCCAATAACCTGCCACAAAGAGAAGAACCGACAGGGGCTCAAAATGTCATTGCAAAATGAAAGGAAAGATTTCGTTTGCGTGCTGCTGTTATTGAAACAGACGCCATGGTTCCCCACTGCTGCTCATATTATTTTAAACCCCTTTGGATCGTTGCCCTCTGTGGGGATTGACTTGACAGGATTCGTTCCAGCCCCTTTTCTTTTACCCAAATGCATAACATTAATAGACATTGGATATCTCTCAATAAATGCAGAGATAACTGTTGGTACTATTGGTCAAGTGCATGGTGAGTGTAGAATCCCAAACAATGCAAACATAATTTGTGTTGAGTTCAGTTAAGTGCAAACATAGACGGGACTGGTTGAGATCAGTTGAAAATCTAGGGGCAGCATTGGCATCAATGTTTTTTCTAAAAGTTATTTGACATTTAGACTTAATACTGTAATTACTGGGCAAGGATTTAATCAAGGGGATTTTTTTCACAAGCTGTTCCTTACGGGAATATGGGAATTCAGTGACTCTTAATACATAATGCACTGTCCCCCATGAAGGGAAAAACCTCGGTGAAATATTGAACATTTGGGGAAGACTAATCCAGCCAGAAGACTTGTTTTTCTGGATTTCACTGTCTTCACATGCCTCTCCCCTTCTCCCTCTATCAGCTGTCACCTCAGTTTAGCAGGTCAACGTAATACCAGTTTATAACCGGATTTGATTTCATGAAGTATCTGAAACCAGTGTTCTAAACTTCATTTTTATACTATATCATATTTCTTTCCTTAGCAGACACCTCTATCCAGAGCGACATTCTTTCAGATTATATATGTTTATGTACATATATTCCATTTACAGCACAATTTTTATTTATGTATTTTCCTGGAGCAATTCAAGTGGAGTATCTTGCTCAATGGTACAATCACCGTGCCCCCCCTGGGGTTTGAATCCACAGCTCAGCCGTCACCACTCTAGTGCACTGGGAAATCAGTGTATAGGGATAACCCTGAGAAGCTGTGTTCAGCTACACCTCAACATCCATATTTATTTTCAGTCACACTGAGGTACACCTGAGCCAATGTTTTTGACTCTGCCAGCCAGACACCAACCCAACTGGTCTGTCCATGCAAGGTCACCCTCATTCAGCCTGCTCATGGCTATAGACATGAAAAATAAGAGCGTTGTGGAAAGGCCTGACATCGCTCACTGCGATCTATGTTTATACATTCCTCATGGAAATGCAGATATTATACATTTCCACTGACTTCACATGGCCTGGAGCTCAACAAATAGGTGATTTAATGCCTTTTTTTCTCTTACCTGAAAACTTTTATGTTAATCTACTTCCACGCTTTTTAGATTTACTTTGCTAGGGATTCATATATGGGGTCTTGTCATCAGCAGCATATTACAGGAATACAGTCCAGCAGCACTGAAGTGGTATTATGTCAGCTGTACTTCCACAGGCTAGTGAAAAACACATTACCCTTAGGTCACGATTGTGCGTAATTGTTGAATGTTACACAACAGATCTATTCCAGTTCTATGAAGTCATCAAACTGCTGTCAGACAAAGAAGTCTGTAAATTCTTTCTTTAACTCAGCTCAGCTGTTGTGTTGGTTCAATTCCAGGTTGCCTCTTTTTCATGAGAGATGGTGGCCCCTCATTCTTTCTTTGGTCCTTGAAGGGAGGTACTTGGCACCGAGTCAAATGTTGTGCCCCACTTCCTACTCTGGGTCTACCCAGTCCTTTTTCCCACTGGCCTGTGGGCTGCTGAATAGCCTGTTAGCTTAACCATTTTCATTTCCTGCCTCTGTCCCCCTAAACCCTTCACCTCTGGCTCTGACGTTGGCAGTCTTTGCTTAGAGGGAAAACAGATCACTCAGAAGTAGACTGGAATAGGCCATGATGTCATTCCAACTGAGGGAAATTTTATTCTGCTTTGTGTTGTTTTGTGGGTCGTTTGGTTTCAGGGGGAAAGGCCACCATTTTTTATCTGTGTGAATTGCAGTTTTATTGATAGTGAATGTTATGGCAACCTGTCTGCTAAAGAACCACAGATGTCCCTTATACACTGAGCTTCGTAATGTTTGGGACTCTGACTCTATATTCCACAATTTTAACATTTCTAATAAAACAATTCACATGTGGTTAAAATACTAATCCTCAACTTTTATTTGAGCATACTTTTATACATTCTGATTTCATTGTGTAGAAATTACAGCACTTTGTATGCACAGTCCCCCCCCATTTCAGGGCACCATAATGTTTGGGACAGATGTCTTCACAGGTGTTTCGGATTAGTCAAGTGTGTTCAATTGTTTCCTTAGTGCAAGTATAAGAGAGCTTTCAGTATCTAGTCCTGATTCTAGGCTTTTTTATTGCCTTAGGAGTCTGTTATTGGCGTTTGTCAGCATAAGGACCAGAGTTGTGCCAATGAAAGTCAAGGAAGCAATTATGAGGCTGAGAAATAGGAAAAACACAGTCAGAGACATAGGCCAGACCTTAGGCTTACCAAAATCAACTGTTTGGAACATCATTAAGAAGAAAGAGAGCACTGGTTATCTCAGTTATTGCAGAGGGTCTGGTAGGCCAAAGAAGGTCTTTATGGCCGTAGAATTCTCACCATAATAAAGAAAAGCCCCCAAACACCTGTTCGACAGATCAGAAACACTCTTCAGGACGCAAGTATAAAAAGTACTCTAATTTCTACATGGTGAAACCAAAATGTAAAAATAGCCATTAATAAAAACTGAGAATATGAACTTTAACCACATGTGCAAATCTAAAATTGTTGAGTAGAGAGCCAAATAAACATAAAAAGTAGTAAATATGTCTTTGCTCTAAACATTAGGGAGCTAACTAACTGTGTGATGGGTCCTTGGACACATCTGCTATCTTTGTTTGTTCTAACCCATGGGCATATATGTTTGAAGTGTAATATTGATGTGTAACTTTGAATACCAGGATGTTCAATCCTGCCTATTCACTGCTTGTTCATTTAGAAACCAGCATTCCAATACTGTGATGTGTTGTAAGAATGTGCTGGGAAATTTTTTTTGTTTTTGGAAGTTTAGGCATGTGTTGGTTATTGTTAGGGTCAGTTTACTATAGAATATAGGGGGGAGTCTTTTGATTTATTAAGATCGCTGGGAAGTGTTAGAATATGCTGGAATCTGTTGAAATGTGTTAGGATATATTAGGATGTGTATGAAATGAATGCGCTGGTATGTGTTGGACAGTTTTGGGTAGTGTTGACATATGTTGGTAAGCTTTAGGATTTGGTTAGGAAATGGTGAGAAGTGTTTGGAATTATTAGGATGTGCTGGGTTGTGTTCAATCAAGCTGAAATCTGTGGTTAGGATATATTGGGATACACAGCTGTGCTGGGATGTGCTGGGATATAGAGTAATGTTGTGTGAAAGGATATAGACAGATGGTTATTCTATCACAGACATATAAATTTAGCTCCTTTTGGTAGAGTCAGGGGGCGAGAAAGGTCCTGGGTTCGAATCCTGGCCTGGGCCTTTCTGTGTGGAGATTGCATGTTCACCCCGTGACCACGTGGGTTTTCTCCCACAGTCCAAAGACATGCAGGTAGGCTAATTGGAGACTCTAACCTGACCATAGGTATGAGTGTGTGAGTGAAAGGTTAGTGAATGGTGAGTGTGCCCTGTGATAGATTGGTAGCCTGTCCAGGGTATATTGGTGCCTCTCGCTGGGATAGGCTCCAGCAACCCCTGCGACCATGCCAAGCGGGTATAGAAAATGGATGGATGGATGGTAGAGTCAGCCCACAATTTCAGATGACGGGGTTCCTCCCCTGACCTCACCTAGATCTGATCTATGTTAGTGTCAGTCCGTATGTAACCACATAGCAAGATCTCTGTAAGGAACAAAATCTGACTTTAGCGAAAGGAACAGTAACATGACTGGAGCATTTCTGAAATTAAGAGTTGGTCCACGGTCATCTTTAAAATATTGCTTGAATAGGGCTATTCAGTCCAGAAGCTTTCTTTCATCCATGCTGCTGTAAGTGGTGTCACTCCAAACACAGTGCTTCAATCAGAGTTATGTTTAGAGACACAAGATATAACATGTGTCCGTTCTATCTCCGGGATGTATTTCCTTCTCTCTCTATTTCTGGGCATAAAATCATTTTCCTGTTAGAGAGCATGGATAAAATTCAGATGACAGATTACCAGTGTGATATATTTACTAATAAAAACGACAGTGATAGCATATCTTGTGTATTTCACAATGAAAATTCAGCAAGCCTGTAGGCTGAATAATTATTTCAATCCAGAACTGTCAGCTGTGTATTAATACATGTCCAGTGGTTGTCAGTTATTTTTTGATCTAGCAGAAAAACACTACAGTATTTCATATAGGTCATACAGCACATATCCAATCAGAATATTACAAGACTGCCTTCCTTACTAACAGTGCTCATATTTTATGAAAATAATGAGTTTAAATATACATTACCCTACTGTGCTGGATCATAATTAATATACTAGCCCTTACTTCTCCAACATCATGACTTTTGATGCTGACCTTTGTAAACAGAATTTACATTTTTC
Organism: Anguilla rostrata; assembly: GCF_018555375.3. Lineage (NCBI taxonomy): Eukaryota > Metazoa > Chordata > Actinopteri > Anguilliformes > Anguillidae > Anguilla > Anguilla rostrata. The sequence goes on from NC_057935.1 coordinate 37,128,747, forward strand.
AAATGGAAGTGACATTTTAAAAATGGAAATTGAACGGCCTCCACATGTTTTCTTTTGTAGTGCAAAATGAGTTAAAGAAGGGGCTCTGTCAATCAGTTCAACCAGTGAAACGAGGGGAAGGTGCACGTTGATGAACATGTCGCTACGCTGTGAATGCAGTACAAACAGATGTATGTGATGGTGTATGCTTTTGTCTGTGGCCGGTGTCCAAACTCGGCAGCACTGATTCTGTTTTTGGTAGTTTATGAGTTTAGGGCTCGGGGTGGGGGGTGGGGGGTGGTGAGTGGGTGTTTCGAATGAAATCCGTCGGTGGATTTTATAATGTGTGAGGTCTTTCATCACAATAAACTAGCAAAACCGTCAATCTTTTCTCATGGTTATCATTCACAAGTACAAGATCTAAACAGGTAGCTGATGCACCATTTCTGCAAGAAATGTAGAAGTTCTGCAGAAACATATAATCATATGTAGGATTATACTGGGCTTTTCTCAATTTTCAAATTAGTTGCATTCTGTAACAGAAAAAACATTTCTCTGAATTGTTAATTAGTTTGAGGGAGTGCAGGAGTTTGTGGTTAAATCCAGGAATCATCTGGAAGTTATTGCCAAATGCTTTTATCTGTCTTGCAATATTTCATATTAATACTATTTTCAATTATGGTTATGTGCTTAATTGTGAATTTATTGTGAATATTTTTGGTGACATCTTTGAATAATTATAATGCCAGTTCAGGGTGAAAAAGGGGTGAAAAAGCAGATGGGGAACTTAAACAGTGCAGCAGACTATTTTCTTAACTAAATTAATCTAAAATTTGAATATGGCTAAGAAATGATGATAGCATTTGTTATCATTTGTTATCAAAATAATGCATTGTATCATCCTTTCCATCAGATTGGGATGGTAGGTATGCCATTCTCCATGTTACGGCTTGGTGGGGCGGCATGCCCCATGCCTATACAGCACCAAATGATTGGCACTTTTCAGGGTTTTTTACAGAAACAACCACAATGACCACAGACTCTCAGCCCTTAAGAACATTAACTTATGTACCTTCTGACCTCATGTAAACACTCAGAATTCAGATACAACACATCACACGTGCACATAATAAAGGGCCCAGGCTTGGGTTACTTTGCATTTTCTCTTTCTTTTTTCTAACAATTTCATCATCGCAAATGCTGTAGTCCCATGATCAATAATTCTCCCCATTGGACATTTCACTGCATCGGCTCATAACAATAACATCTGATCAAATTTGCCTGATAAAAGTATCCAATTGCAGGATACTCAGATACAAAGGCAAAATGGACATGTGCATGTGATGCTATTTCAACCAATAGAGGGCTTTTAAAAACTTGGTGGCCACCATCTTTGTTTTGTGCGGAAACTAGCCTGCTTGCTAACTAATAATTGCCAAAATAAAATAAAAATATTGCTTTTACAGCTGTGTAATCTTTGTGGGAAGCTCATTTATATTTAATTAAAATGCATTCTCTATCATTTCACATGCAAACCCCACATACTTTTGTTTTATAGCTACATTACTACAAGGTAGGCCATAAAACCTTGGACATAATTTGTAACTGTTACTGTTGCCTCTTAACCAAAACATGGTGTAGTCAGAAGGAATTTGATCACGAGTAGAATCAGATATGCAACATATTGGATGTGCGGATGATATTGTAAACGGTATAGGATATGAGCATAAACAGGGCCATAATTTGTATTCCTCTGTAAACCACCCCCAGCCCCCCTAATCCCCCCCCAACCCCCACCCCATTTGCATCACCAACAAATATGTTCCACAGTGACAGTGAAAACGTCATTTTCCTGGTGTTGCCGGTGAAATACGGCAGACCCACATACACCTTTTCTCCATAGTCAGGTGAAATTGAGCATTTATAACACGGAAGGAGTGTCACAGTTCCTGCCCCTGCCCCTGCCCCTCCTCCCAACCCACCCAGCCTCAACCCCTCTCTGAGGTCTCCCCCCTCCATGGGCCAGTATGTAAATTACAGCACATTGACATTCCAGTGCACTGCTGCAAAGCAACAGAAACGGTTCTGCAAATGATTATTCAGCTTGTCTGCAGTGTAGCTCTGCATTAACCAGTCAATTTTTTCACAATATCAGCTGTTGAGCTGATAGCAGTAGGATTCAGGGCGGGAGTACCTGTTTGTGACATGTCATAACTAAGACCTCTCTTGTGTAACAGATTGACCTAATTTATATCTGCGTGAATCATTGTGGGAAAATAGTCTATGGCCCTAAATTAATAGGACAATAAATCTGGGGTTGTTTGGTACCATAAATCATTTTGTAGGCGAGGTCTCTGGCATGTCTTTTTAATAATAATAATCGCTAACTGAGTTAGTAAATGCTTAAATCCTCAAGGGAGGCTTAAGTACTCTCGGGAACTACCCTAAATGCACTCTGTGATGAGAACAGCTCCTTTGTGGGCCTTTCCCTCTTATTGATCATTGTCATTTATTTTGCTAGCGATGTTAGAAATTGTAATCTGTTCTTGTCAAAACAGCTGTATTTGGTTTGGTGTTAGCCGCCTAGGGATTGGTAAATGCTTTATTTTTGGTATTGTGATTGTTGCCATGACAATACCTTGCTGACAACAGTCAAGTGAGCAGGATTGGAGAGGCATGCCCCTTGAGGAACATGTGATTGGCCTTCAGGATATTTGTTGGCACAAAGGTGAGTATGGAGAGGAAAAGGTGTCAAAATGTCAGCATATGCTGTTTGTGTTTGTCAGTTTGGTGAGTTTCACTGGAGGTGAGACAGCTGCTGTAAATCTCTGGGAGATGCTGACTCTCAGAACATTCCCTCTCCTTCTCTCTCTCCCTCTGTGGCTGGCCTCTGAATTAACCCAAGCAGTCTTTGTGTTGCTGTCACCAAGGCCTGAAATATATAGGAACACTTGGAAAGGCTTCGGAGTAATTACAGCTGCTGGAGCCCTTCATCAAAGCATTTTCACATCAACACACACACACGCGTGCATACACACACACACGTTCACACACACACACAGGCATACACCTGTGTGCATGCATGCATACACATGCACGCACAATATCAAACACGTATCTAGAAGTATACGTAAAACACATGCTAACAGGAAGCTCACATACACACTAAATGCACTTGCTGATGCACACACAATTCACCCGAAATTAAAACAACACCTGGACATTGTCCATTCTCATTAAAACATGTGTCTCTGTGGATAGTGACTCTGACAGTTTAATTGGTATTTCTATGTAAGCTTTCATCATGTACCCAATTCATTTTATTTTAACACAATATACAATACAGAAAGGACAATGCAAAGAGTACTTTCAGGTTCAAGAGTAAAAGTTAGTGACACTAAACCTGAATGAATTAAATTGATTAAATGCAAAAAACATTGTTTAGTAAGGTAGTAATGTAAAAAAAAAGTAAATAGTGGGTGTTCCTCCAGCTGTTTAACAGACCTGACAAAAACGCTCCTTGATTCATCCAGATTAAATCTAGATTTGTATGTTATTACAAGGTCATGCATTAAAGGACATCACCATGGTATTGCTGTTGAAGTTGAATGCCTGGCTCTTCTTTCACAAGACACAGATTTAAACAGGTGGTGATAGAGCCATTATATGTATAAATAAATGTAGAGACGGAAACAAGAGTTCTGGAGCCAAGAAAACCTTATTTCAGGTAAATCTCACTAAAAATCATAAATGTAGGATTATATCTCACGGTTTTCTTAGGATCAATTATGAATGTTTGAGTTAGCTCTGTCGTCAGGAACACATTCGCAGTTGGAAGTTCCAGAACCTTGTAGCAAAAAAAAAAGATAATCAGAATGAATTTATAAACCTATACAGATATATATATATATATATATATTATCAATGAAGGATTTTGGTGTGCACATATCATACATGTGATCATCATGCCTTTCTCATGCTGTTTCCATGTACATTTACATACAATTATTATTAACAGGAAATGGGGGTAGCAGTAAAGTATTTAGTGTTCTTTTTACAGTTTTTATGAGTAGTCAAAGAGGGATCGAATGTCAGTTTTGCAGGATTGTTTATTTTTCAGAATCACAGTGTGAGAAATACGTAAGCACAAAGCTAATTTTTAAATCAGCTTTCTTTGAAATTCTATGATAGGACAAAGCCTAATTTATTTTTAATCTGAACATGAAATAAGTGATTTGGAATATTGTTTCATTTTATTAAAGGAGGGAATAGTCCTCTGTGGCCTCAATAGCAGTTCATAAAAAAAGTTCATAAGCAATACTTTATTTCCTTTTTGGTGGAATATCAAAGCATTTTTACCTGTCCTCAGCAGCTGAGATTGCAGACCTTGCCTCTGCCAAGATTGTATAAAGTGACTGAAATAACCCCAGCTTACATTAGGTCTCCCTTTACTGTTGTAACCTCAGATGACATTGCCTGGCTTCAGAGTCTTTCTCTATGTAGTGTCTCTTAAACCATTCTCCCAAATGACAGCATTACTGTAAATGCTTCAGCATGCAGCCGGGCTTGACGGTTTCCTCCTATTATCAGGGCCTCTTTTCTAACGAGGGTCAGGACTTTCCCCTGTGGAGGGTGTTTTGAACTGGTAATACAAAGTCAGTGTGCTATTAGATCAGAGGTATGATCAGTTTCTAGATAGATCTAACAGAGATTACACATTACACGATGTATATCATATTCGGGAGGGTTATTTCAAATGTTCAGCCCCTGAAATTATGGCAGTTTTGGGAATTTCCCTCAATTATAAATATAAGAAGTCCCAAAAGGGGGGCAGGTGCATGAACAGCAGGTTGAACCAGTTGCCTGTAAATTTTCTTCTTTTACTGAAAGTATATAGTCTGGACACGTTGAGCTGTAATTGTCAACTGCTGACATTACATTTTTTTGTGGAATATTCAGTGAATGAAATTAAACCAGACAAAGGTAGATAGAATATTCCTCTTGGAAGTACTGGGAACATGTTGAGTTCTTTATAACAAGCTTATTAATCTGTAGGCCTATATGTACTGTAGAATGTTTTCACTATGACAACATTGGCTCAGATGAAACCGGCCATTCTTGCTTTTACATTAACATGAATGAGGGCTGGACCATTAAATCAAAAGTGGTTTATGGGAGTTGGAAAATGTGGCCTTTCTGAAGACAAGTCTATCCAATCTATTTTAAAGCCCTGAAATGTCGGAATGCATTTTCCAAACTGTTTTCAACATTGTAGGTTATTGGGCTCCCCTCCAGTCATTGTATACTGGATATGCAAAGAGGTGTCGCAGCAAAAGAGCCTTGTCTCATTTTCTGGCTTTAGTCTTTGTTAGTGTGGTTTGTTGTAGTCTGTATTGGTATCTGTTTGCTGTTGGTGTTTGTTTTGTGTTTCTGTGGGTTTATTGTTTTTCACATCCTCCGTCCCAGTGTTTTCGTTCTCCCGGTCACTTGTCTCCCCAGTGCTGTCTCTGTGTCTGTGTTCCCTGAGCTGCTTCACTCCCCTGTATTTGCGTGATTTCACTATTCGGGTGGTTCCGGGTTTTCGTGGTTTCCCCCTTCTTTCCAGTCTCGTTTTACTTACTTCCTGCTTATATCTAGTTTTACTAATTTCTACTAATCCTTACTAACTTATAGATTGTAAAGTACTAACCTCATTAATATACTAACATGTGAATATTACTAATGGACTAACAAACACTAGTTTTGGGTTTTTGATAGTTTAGATCACTATACTAATACATTAACCATTCTCCCCTTTTCCATGCTGCGCTGTAGCTCCGCCCCTTTTCTTTCTAGTCTGCCCTAATGCTGAGTTCTGCAATTGCCTGCATCTGTCTCTTGCTCTAACTGCATCTCTCTCTCTCTGCATGTGTTTTACCTGCTAAACCCAGGCCATCTGTTATCATTGTAGTCTATGTGATTCCAGTCTGCGTTTTGTCAGTCCCCTGTCATTTAATTAGTTATCCTAATGTTCTTCACCTGGATGTTGTTTGTTACTCCGCCCTCACTCACGTAACCCCTCCTTGATTGTTACCTTCCCCAGTGTATAAATGTCAGTCTTTTCCACCAGCTCCCTGTCAGAACGTTGATCGAATTCACTGTGCCGATGTTTTGTAAGCCTTTGTTTATCGAGATTCCTGAGACACCCTTTCTGTACGACTTTGAGTTTGCCTGCCCCTTTTGTTTGATTGCTTTCTGGTTTGACCTTCGCTTTGTTTTGACTTCTCTTTTGCCTGTTCCTTTGTACCTTCGCCTATCTGATCTCCTGGTTTTTGATTTTTTGCCCGTTTACCACTATTCTTTTGGAAACTCGATTTTGTACCGTCCTATCTCTGATTACCTGGCTTTGAACTTTGGACTGAATAAAGACAACGTTTTTTGGATTTCCCTGGTCTGCGTTTGGGTCCTTGCACAGAACATTACAGTGGTTGTCACACAGAGGATGGCTTTATTTCTTCCACTGTATCAAACACAAAAACCAAAAATACTACTGTTTATTATTGCTCCCTGCAGCCCAAACTCATTTTTCCCTGGCTGTGTATTTCGGGATTCAAAGTGATGACTTGAGTGTAGCCTTATGCTATGACCTGTTCTGTTTAGCTTACAACATGCGCCTAATAGTTTTGTTGCTAAGGCTGGGTCCATTAATCATATGCCGAAAGGTTCTGATCCAGCAAACCAATTATGACACTTAACAGATTTTTGCCTTTGGCTTTTATTAGTTTGGAAGCAGGTTTGTACAGTGTCCAGCTCAATTTTTGTTTTAAGCCAAAGGATAATTACTGGTTTATTACTTGGATCGAAATAAAACGGCAAATGTGGAAATGGCTTTTGTTACTTTTAGTCCATTTTAATGAGAAACCTTGTGAGGAGTCTGAGTCTCCACAGACTCCCAATGGGAAGCAATTTATGGATGAAATTGGGACTTGGTGTCAATAAGGCAACGATGATTTTTAATATTATTTCAATTATATTTTTTCTTAGTGTCCCAATTTTAAATTTCAAGTCACAGCTTTAAATTTGTCATATTTCGATCTCATCATCTATAGGAGGACGCTGACTAGCATAATCACCCCCTGAATCAAATGCACAAGTTCCCTCTGCCAACCACAGACCGAGCTGTGCAGCCATTGTGTTGGCCACTGTGCATCATGGGCCGTATTCAGACTTGCTTAAGCCTGCTTAAGCGGTTTTTTTGCTACGTCGTAGCGCATTTTTTCCGAGCAGAAATCCAACCCATCTTGTGCTCATGCTTATCTTGGGATGTATTTCCTTTCTCACGCTGGAAAATGTAATTTGCTAAGGTTAAGCGCACGCCCATGGGTGGACAGAATTACTGGCTCTGTGTTTATAGTATCTCAGTCTCCTCTAAACAACGTTCCTTGACAGAATGCACAAGATATTGCCCCTTTTTTGTAAGATGTGCATGAAAAAAATTAGCATAAATCCAGATGGGTTATTCCCTGGCAGCTGACACTTTCTCTGCTAAGCAGTTCTATGGCTGTTTGTGCACTGCCTCATGGGATAGCCAGCACCAGTCAGTGCAGTCAGATTAGATTTCAGACCATGGGCCGCATCACTGCAATAAGGCCTGAATGGGTTTTTGTGATAGCTGAGAGAAGGGCTTCAGCTGCCACTTCAGCTGAAGTCTGATTTGAACGTGGCGGCCAAGATTGCCTTTGCTGAAAAGCCTAGTTTCAAAATGAATGTTAGCATATGAATCACTGCACATATTTTTCACTACAGGATTTAACATGTAATTAAGGTAAATGATTGGATTTTTAAAGAATATTGCCAAAAAGCATATAAAATAACGATTGAGTAGTTCTAACTCATTACTACAACTGAGACTGTACATTTCGCTCTGTTTTGGCATCACATGATGTGCTGTTGTATTGTTACATTAATTAAAATATAACAGCACATTTGACAGCAATGATTGGAAATACATTATCATCAAAAGTATATAAGTACCTTCCTCATAGTCTGTGGAATGGAAATGAGGCTGAGCTGTGTGAAGTGCATAGTACTTAAGGATTTTTCCGTATCTCAGCTGAACTATGGCGGTTGCCTATATTTACCATCAGCTGCAAGCTCTCTGAATAGATTTTCAAGGACCTTCTTTCCTCAGGTTATCTGCTGTTATCTGCTGTTTTCAAGGCCTTGCGTTTTACAGAGCTCAATAGCAGTACCCCCCCCCCCCCAATGTGATCCTCTGTAATAAAATACGAATGGGCATTGTTTATTTTATGAAAAGAAGAGATTTCCTTGAAATATGAAATATGCCCCCTTGTTTCTCATACCACAGCATGTGCAATAAATGGAGCTCCTGCCTTCTGAAGTGGCCTCAGCATTGAGGTGCGAACATATATGAATTCACCAGCTGTAAGCAAAGACACTACAAATTCCTATAAACTTAAACTCCAAATTTATTGCTTTTCCCCATTGAGGCACACTAGGGACACTGACCTAACACTGACAGGGCGAGTCCTTTCCTAGATTTGCTCTGTTGAAGAGAACAAAACAAACACTCCAGTTTTCTTACTCTCGTCTTGACAGCCCAGGGTAAGTAAATGGTTTTGATGTTTTGGTGAAACCTTGTCCTCATTTCACTCCCCGAAACCAGCAGATTTAATGGCTGTAGCACGGAAGACAAAGTGGTGCAGGCGATTTTATAAATGCCCAATGTTGAGCGTACAAAAAGGTACTGCCAATTATTTCAGCAGCTCTAGCTAATTTAATTTATTTGAAATAACTGAACTTTCTTTGGTGAGTTGAGGAGAAAATAACACACGAGCGACTGACTCATATAATCAGCACAGAGAATATGACTGTTTTTCCATGGTTAAACTAGAAATACATTTATACATTTATTTCATTTCAACTTGTAGAGTAATTTGTAATTAGAATATGCTGCTGATTTTACCTGGATGTCAGCAGCTGGGGGAGATTAGTAGCCTTTTCTGTATTATGATACAGTTAATCGAAAGAATTGATTATATATAAATCGAAAGAAAATCAATTATAAATTGACTCAGGGTTGTGATGCAAAATCATGTCTCCAGTATTACCAGCATATTACTGACCTCTGTAATACAACACATCTTAGCGCAGTACTTTCAATTTTGAGGTGAAGCTTGCAAAACGCAAACAACAGGGAGATGTTTACGAAGCAAAACCATTAACTTACTGCAAAGCACTTTTCGTCCCTAACTGGTGCAAACAGAAAATAATGCTTTAATCAGAAAATACTAATATACTTGCTGATAGGCGGATTCATTAGTAAAAATGGGCAATTAAGAAAATCAAGGGGGTAATTATTCATTTAGTTGGTTATTTTTCTGATCATGGTAGGGGTCACCTCCAACTACGCTCCACAAGGTAAATTTCTAACTAGAGTAGAGTGGAAATAGATGCATTAAAAACAGACTGCAGTGTGAGACTCATAAATTCATAGATGGTAAATCTTCTGGTAAGTACCATGCTAAATTGAGAACATGAGAATGTGTAAATATTGACAAAAACACAGTGCTTCACTTAGCAGTCCCCTCTAAGGTACCTCAAAATTACTACTAGCATCTCCCAAAAGGGCATGTAATATTCATGAAATTTTTAATGTGTTTTTGAAGTTTGGTTCTATTTATCCTTGGTAGTTTTGAAATTTTTTTTTTTTTTTCAGCCTGCACAAATAATATCATCCTGCTTATAAATTAATGTGTGTCAAAGTTGTTTGGATTCTGCAGTGTTTCGTGATTCTAATATACACATAAAAATAGGCTTTCCTTTTCTTTGGGGAGATGTTTGTGCAGGAAAAGGTGAGGTTGAAAATAAATACATGTCAGTGTACAAGTTTTCAAAAACAACTCTAGCATGCCTCGTTCAGTCATGTAAGAGGAGCCCAACAAATTGATGGCCATGACAGGCTGTTTGAGCCTGCTGTATGTGACTCACGTGTACTTTCTCCTCAAAAGAACCTGATGGATTCATTTGTGGTGTGAGAAAGTATGGGAGTCTGAAGTGACATACCCTTTCATATACCTAATGCCTTTGTTCCGGCATGTTTTTCTCAGCATTAGAAAGTTAATTTGGCCTTTTCATGGCGATTGTTATGGCCATAATCATGGCTGGGTGTTTGTCATGGAAGTCATGGGTGTCATAGATTCTGTGATTTTTGCTTTTTTTTTGTGACTTTCCCCTTTTTATCATTTCCATGCTTTCCCTCGTTTTAGTGCTTTTTCAGCGGTCTTGGGTGGTAAATGCCTTAACATAGTCAACAGTGTGATTTGTATTGGCCTCAGTATTTTTACCATATTGCCAAAGCCTGGGAGAAATGAAGTGCGACAGTGTATACCGATTCTGGAATGCACTGGGATCAAGGATCCTGTTCTTGTGAGTTGTTGCAATCAGATGTTCTATAGCTCCTGTCAACAGTGTTGATGCTGAGCGCTCCTTCTCCCATTACAGTAACATTGTCCGTGACAAAAGGCACTCCAAACCTTGCAATGTACAACATATTGTAGTAAAATAAAATTTAAAGAAATTTTAAAAAGACACGCGGTAACCTCATTTTATTATTTTAGTAATGCAATTTGAGCATGCTTGTATTTGCTCCTAGCAGTAACTGCCTGCTAATTTTTTTGTAACTTCAAGCACTTGTTATTGTTGCTATAGTTGCGCATGTTAGTACTATTATTTCCCACTGTTTGCTCAATGTTTTCTAAAACATTGTGATTTCTGCCTCTTTTTTCAGTATTTTGTGATTTTCGACAACTTTGCCGTGGCTGCTTCATGACATTAGCCAATGTTTTCTGTGACAAACACCCAGCCTTAATTAAGCTGTTACTCTTTTCCCTGGTGGTCTTAATTTTAATTTTATCAGAGCCTTTGGATTGGAATGGTGACTCATACCCTTAACAGAATTATCAAAATGGCAGAACAGAACGGTGCAGATTTATATGTTAATCAACTTAAATTCAAGACTTCTGAACATATTGATTTGGTCTGCATGTTTTTAATGGTCTATAAAATTAGCAAATAAATACTTTGAAAATGTAAAATTGAAGGTGTATGTGGGCTGTACTTTTGAAAATGTAAGATTTATCTTAGGGCTTGCAACAAGGTATTTGCTTAGCTTGTTTGATTGTTATGTTTTAGCTAAGGGCACCTCAGCAAAATTTTTAAGTTTTTAAAAAATGAACAGTTATCCTTAACATGTATCCATATGCAAGATTAATTCCTGACCAACTGTTGCACGGAAAGTTTGCAAACCCTGCAGGCAATATTTCACCAATAGCCTTCCCCTAACCACTTCTACTACATCTGAATTTATGCAGTGCATTTTTTGGAATGTTAATTCACAAATCCACATTTTCTTCCATTACACTGTCTGTATTCTATGCCACTGATTTCCTGGATTACCTCATGACAAATTGGCTTTATGGAATTATTTCCCAGTTCCCCAAATTACTCTTGGTTTTCTGGCTTTTTGATTTCCTCTTGAAAATGTCTTCTTTGTATCTTTGTCCAACTGAATGTGTCATTCAGTGCTGTGCTGTTGTCAGAAACAGTAGTCTTTCCAGTACATGGGCTGAGAACAGATCCGGACAACTGGCTGACTGTTTTTAAGAATAATGGACATTCGAGATGCCATAATATCAGAAATAACCTGATCCACATACACTGGATAAGGGAACTTTATTTGCAAAGCAGGCATTCAGATGCAACAAGGGCTCAAATAAATGGTTCTGTGTAAGGACATTTCTGCATATAAAAATCACTTGGAAGGAGGAGTGAATTCTACCTTCTCTCTCCTCAGCTGGTGAATCATACGCCCACAGTGGCCATCACCAGCACCCGCCTGGGGGGGCTGCCAACCTCCTGAAGCTGGGCAGTGCCCACTCCTACACCCCAGTGGATGCCTTCTGCCAGAGTCTGACCAGGGGCGTGTCCATGTCTGTGCCCTGCTCACCGCAGCTGCCCCGCCCATGTCACATGACACCCTCTCACTCCAGCCAAAGGTCCCCAGGTACTGCAGTCCTATCCACAGTCTTTCACATGACATGTAATCCTCCATAACACTGCACTGCACGTTGCATTCTTCAGTATATGGGCTTAACTTTGTATAATAGCACATGCTGTTGTGTTTGCCATTTTAAACGTTTGTCTTAAAGGGTATAGAGGGTAACTCGATTTGGTCACTTTCAAAACTCAGCATTAGCTAACATATCACTGTGTTGGCTTTTGTTGTCATTGTCTTGTCATTGCTGAGCTGCAGGGTGCGGTAAAGCAAAGGCATTGTTTGGTGCCAGTATTATTCATTCATGAAGCCGAATGTCAGTGCAGGCTGTTTGGATTTTTGCTTTGTGTGTCCTGTTTCTTTACTGTTTTTAAATATAAACTGTCATATCTGGCATTCTATATCTCAAATCGCTTTAAAAGCTTTTGCGTGAAAATGAATTGTTTACTTTGCCACATGTGCATCTGCTCACCAGTGTGTGCAGGGTTCGAGGTTAAGGTTTTACACACTTGATCAGGTGGGCAAGTTGATAAGAAATGCACTGGTCCAAACTAAATTTATACTGACCAGAATATGGCAATGAAAAGTGCCATAAAGTCTGAAAGTGCATGAAAACAGTCTCTGTTATAAAATAATGATAATAAAGATAGCTTATTATTTATTATTTGATATCATTAAAAAAGCACATTTCAGAGTTGGATGTACTCCAAATAATAAATACAGTAGAATCACAGAGGTGCAAACCTTGAAATAGTAACTATTAATTTAGCCTGAGTTGTTAAGTTGTTAAGGGGCTCTTATTTTATGGTTTTAAATAGTTAAGTGCAGGATAATGTTAAGCAAGAGAATCAGTTGTTTTAGAGCTGTCATATTTAGAACTGTCATATTTGGGCGACATGGTGGTGCAGTGGGTAGCACTGTCACCTCATAGCAAGAAGGTACTGGGTTCAAATCTAGCTTGGCCCTGGCTTGCATGTGTTCCCCGTGTCTATGTGGGTTTCGTTTATGTACTCTGGTTTCCTCCCACAGTCCAAATACATGCAGGTAGGCTTATTGGAGACTCTAAATTGCCCATAGGTGTGAGTGTGAGTGAATGGTGTGTTTGTGCTCTGTCCAGTGTGTATTCCTGCCTCACACCCAATGCATGCTGGGATAGGCTCCAGATCCCTTTGCAACCTTGACCAGCGGGTATAGATAGTGGATGGATGTATGGAACATCATATTTAAATTGATTTATGATGAATATTTGAACATTTTTAGCTTCCACCACAATTTTGATTGCAGATTAGTAATTCTCTATCCCATGAAACGCATCTCAGTTACCTGTTATCAGCTGCATGTGTGTGCAATTGTGTGACGTGTTTCCATTATGCATGTTTTAAAGCGCCATACTATATGAAAGAATCAACAAAACAAAAAGTTGTGGAAGAACATTTCATTTTGGTTGAGAACAACTTCAGGGTTGAAGCATGATTCTGTTTCCTGGCATTCGTCTTCATGAATGTAGTTGGTCTATTTTAGCATTTGATACATTAATGAGGATATGGAAATTGTGGATGATCAATGAATTGTAAAAAAAAAAACCACTCTACCTATTTGGCCTAATGCAGTTATTTTGCTTTCATGATTTAGAAAAATTTCCCATTTATTTTAGCATTGTAGACTACTGTTATGTTCTGAAAAATGTGAATTGTTGGTGTTTTTCACTTTAGGCATTACTGCCATGTACACACTTGCATAGACTCATTTCAATCAGTTGGAAGGAAAACTAAAGAATACCTCACATTAAATACAATGGTGTCCAGGATCAAAACTGTGAACACGCCAGAACACATTCTGCCGAGCTCATCTTCTGAAAGCATCGCTACCAATCGTAGGCCATGTTGACATTGCCATCTTTGTTACTGAAACTATCAAAGAAGGCAGGAAGAAAAGTATACTGACTGGATTAGCGAGAAGAAATCATATGTATTCTAAAGTAAAGAGTACTTTAGAAGAGTAAACGCAGTGTGGAAGAATGGGACAGATGTAAGAGGTGGAGGAAACCAATCAGGGGCCTCCATCACCCAGTGGTTGCTGAAAATGTTGTCAGCCGCTAATACTGACAACAAAGGCAACTAAAGCACTACCGCCTTGTGGATACTACTGTTCCAGCAGCCAGTCAGCGACACTGCTCTGAGTATGAATGGCTGTTCCCAGTGGCACATGAGGAAGATTTTGAAAAGGGGAGTTGCTTTGTGAATCCTTTTGTAATGGGCGGTTGGTAAATATCTGCAATTCTCAATCATGGTAGCAGCTGAAAATAGACTTCTCAAACTGGGGATGATCCACAAAAGGATTGTGATGCTTTTGTGCCTCATCAACCATGGTATGTACTAGAAGAAAATGATGACAAAGCACCTGGAAGTCCGTGGAGAGCGCACGCTATCAGGGAAACAGTGACACAGTGCACCTTCTGGGTCATGCATATTTAAATGGTTTTATCTGCATAAATTTCAGTCTCACTGCAGCCCACAAAGCTTTCACAGAGATTAGTCGGAGGTGCAACTTAACGGACAGATTTGCAGGCTCCAGCTGACCAGTGAGGGTTGCTGGAAAGCAATGAGACATGCAGTACTGCAAGTCAGAGACCACCCTTTCATTCATTAAATTTCCAGGTAAAAATCAGCCATTTAATGCAAATTACTTTTTTCAGTGTTGCACAGCAATGCATGGAACATATACTGTATTTTAACAGAAAATCACAGAAATCCTCCCACCACTACATATAATAATATCAGTAATTGTCCATTCTTTGTTTTGTGCATCCTACTACCACTTTGTCTTCTATCCTTCTAGTCAACAAACAAGTTACAGCTGTTACCAAACAAGGTGTTACCAAAAGTGTCAGTGAGGTTATATTACAACCATATGCCTTCAAATGTGACTCTAACATTCAAACAAAGAACTACTCAAACACAGCTTAGCTGTCTTGCAGATTTATTTGTCATGTACTTTCAGCTTCATAAGGAAAGTGAAGGTCAAAGACAAATAAGTGCAGAAGACAGGAGTTTCCAATACTTCTGTTCAAAAGATTATTACAAGATACTGAGAAAATGCGACACCTGACAACCAGGCAAGAACTGCTAGGCTGCTGAAACTATCACCATCACAAAGGCAGCGCTCAGCGATTTTATCTTTGAGGAAAAAAGTCAAGCTCCTCTCTTCCTTCTGATCTGAGGAACTCCACAGGTGTTTCTGTCAATCCTTCCACAGTCAGAAGACAACTCAATGATGTGGGTCTGAAAAGAGGTATAGCTGACAAAAAGCCACCACTGAGGAAAGCAAATAAACAAGAGAGAAGAAAATTTGCGCTAGACACTGAAACTGGATACCTGAGATACGGAGTAAGGTTTTACGGAGGGGTGAGTCTATATTTGAGATTTATTGGAAGTAAGAGTATGTACGCAGTCGAAGCAATGAAAGCATGGTGCAGGATCAGTGCAAGTTTGGGGTTGTATAGCAACAATCTGGAATTGTTGATTTGGTTTTGATTGAAGGCATCATGAATGCCAATAAATACAAACACATTTTAACATATCATACAATACCTTCTGGTGTTGGCGCAGTTGAGTTTTGATCCCAACCCTCAAGGTTCATCCATGGTACTATGGAGAGAGTATAGTGCCTTAACCAGATGAGCTACATGGCAGCACCAAAACAGGCTTACAGCAACAGTCACTTGCAGTAAGGAGAGATTTGTGCAGTAATGCATCATAGTCTTTTAAAAGCCTTGCAATGTGTAAACTTGTCAATGGTCATGGCAGTTGTCATAGTTGCTAGAGGAATACACTACTAACAGGTTTGGGGTTCAAAGGGCTAGATGATCTCTGCAAGGGTATTTGTCTTTGGGTAACAAGAGACAGAAATGATTCAGTGTTACTGGGTGAGTCATTCAGTACTGAAATTGCTTGAAAGTGGAAGTCATTGAACTTGCCACCTGTAATTTGTTTAATTTGTTTTTCTGCTATGCTCATTGTGTGAGGACACATCTTTATGTTAGATGTTACTTTAATAATAAACACTTTAATAGAAATTCTGTAATTTGACATAGTACATTGTTCTAGGAAAAACGGAAGAAGTCCATTTGATGGTCATTGAATCCATCATGTCTGTGGCTGAGTGGTTTTCTTTTCATTATTATCATTCCTACACCATTATGGTTTGCCAGATTAAAATGAATCCCTTATAAAATGACAGCAAGTTTCTTACTAAGGTAATTGAATCAGCCCTGGCTCAACTTTAAAAAATGATCCGAGTGAAACAGCCATGTACTTTATTTGTGCACGCTGGGGTAATCTGACAGCAGGAGCCATTTTGGAGTTTTAAAAATAATTGTACGGCAGCTGAGATGCAGCACAGCCTCAAATATAAATTAATGCAGCAGAAAAGTTGAACTTGACAAGACCCTCGGAAAAAAATAAAATAAACAATCTTATGAAGGCTGATCTGATGGCTGAGACATTACATTTTGCACCTAAAAAATATAGCATATTATTCTGTTTGTGTGCTAGTGTCACACCTCAAAGACTCTATTTGTAATAAGAGGTCAGTTTCACTTGTAAGCTGTGGCCAACAGAGCAGTAGAATATGGATGGTGGTTGAATTCAGGTCATTGGATAGCTCAATGCAAATCTCCAATGTGCTGACTCAGAGTGGTGTTTAGTACATGCTGGAGTTGAACTGAAGACAGTTTGTGGAAGAATGGGTTTTTCTCATTTTTACAGATTTTTTTACCTTTAGCTTTTTTCTTTTTTTTTTTTTACTTGCTGGATTTTCAGGCTCAGTCTTGCCCAGTGTTTTCGTATTTCCTCTCTTTTAAAGCATCTTTGTGACAGTATCTCCATAAAAGTGAAATTGAATTGAATGTCATTGACTACTTTAGTGAATCAGTAGTTATATACACTCGGACGGAGTGTGGCACAGTGGGTAAGGAACTGCGCTTGTAACCGAAAGGTCGCAGGTTCGATTCCCGGGTAAGGACACTGCTGTTGTACCCTTGAGCAAGGTACTTAACCTGCATTGCTTCAGCATATATCCAGCTGTATAAATGGATACAATGTAAAAATGCTTTGTAAAGTTGTGTAAGTCGCTCTGGATAAGAGCGTCTGCTAAATGCCTGTAATATATTATTATATTAGTTACATATATAGTGTTAACAGCTATTTCACAATCAGCAGCAACAACTGCACTCTGCACTCTTTCTTAGTAGATCTTCCTGTCTATCTCTCAGAGAATCCAGAGATGCTGGAGGTTAGGGAATGTGTTTTAGTGTGTGTCTCAGACATGCTTCTATTATTTGCCAAAGACATTGAGCTGGACGGGGGTCTTCAATGAGCTTTCTTGTTTTTCATATTGTGGCAGGTAGTATTTGCGTTGCATCAGCTGAGTTCTCATGGGTGGATAGTACCCAGTCAGATTCTGAGGATCAAGGCTATGGAATAAATACATTAATATTTCCAAAGAATCCGCATTAATTTGCAATTTCACGTATAGGCTGGCTAGGGACCTGTCTGATGAACCAAATAACTGAATAATACGATCTTTACACACACACACACACACACTGAGACACATACGTACACAAACACACGTGCACACACACTCACGTATGCACACACACACATGCATGCAATCACATCTTCTTTGTGTGGTGCGTTTTTCTTTATCGTTTTTCCATTATTGTTTGAGTTGTGTATGTTTTTTAATTCATATGCTAATTCAATGCTTGTTCTTCTGTTTATATTTGAGTTGTTTGTATTTTCTTTTGAATTCAAATTCAATTCATTTAGTTTATATTCTGGACTTCATTTAATATGCTCATAGTGAGATCTTGTTTTTATTGCAGTGTCTGATTTACCTGTTAAATCTGTGACTAATTAAAAAATAAGAAATCAGGAACTGAATTTCTTGGGTACCTTTTCACATTGAAAGCACGTCCAGTTCACAAAACACATCACATCTGCTGATTGCCTGTGATTTGATCATTAGGAGAGTGGGAGGTTTGCTACAAAGGAGCAGTTTGAGCATGCTGGGAAAATCAGTTGCCTGCTCTAGCTGTGAGGTGTCATCATGCTTGCACTCCACCTGTCTGGGCAGTCGAGATTCTGATAGGTCAGGTCATAGCCGCATTCACCTAAATGTCAGAATCTTTCATTCAGAGGGGAGTAGTTACAGTATGTGTGTACCCTTTGCCTAAACAAATGTATAGTATAGCTATATAGCAAGCCAGCATAGCAAAACTGTTTTATTCCTGTTGAAAACTGTAGCTGTTATTTAGTTACTGACTACTTTGCTTTTGCTTGGAAGAGAACTACCAGCTGAATATGTAAGGTTTCATGCTGGTCCTAGTAATCTGAGTGCAAACACAAGTACATTCAGTTGTTGTGTGTATGTTGTATATGTGCCTGTTGAGCTCCTCTGACCAGTGGAAATTGTTTTAGAGGTTGCACTGTGATGTGAGTTGTACAAAATTTGATTGGCTGCTCTTATTTAGCTTTTTATGACACACTGCAGGGACATTAAACAGAAATCTGTTTGCGGCTCCAGCAGGAGCAGCAGTGGCTCCATTCACCATGCACACAAATAGAGCCCCGGGGCCTGCCACTGCGCCTACAGAGCATGTGCAGAACGCTCCCATGCAGACTTTAATGCCATTGTCTCACCCAGATTATATTTCATTCTCGGCATCTGGGATATGAGGCCTCCAAACAGTGGGTCTCAAGGTGGCGGTTTTGTATGGAGGTCATTTCAGCTCGAAAGTTAATTGTCATTTATGTTTAATGCTTCCCAGAGCTCGAAGTTTGATCTTTGCAGATGTTGTGCTAGTGCCGGCAGATGTCTCAGTTTTGGGTGCCTTCTCAGTTAGCCTCAATTTGTGTTTACCTGTCCCAAAAAGTCTGTAAGAAATCTCACTGTAATGTCTGCTGTCACTTGTCCACTGGTCTATGAGTGAATCTGGCTACTCTTGGTCTCTTGTGAGATGCGTGTCGGGTTTGTCTTTCACACAGTATATGGAATGTTGTTAATTAGTCATGTTCTTTTTTGACAGTTATTTCTTGTGCGTAAGTACATATTTCAAATATGCCATCTCCTATGTCAGAAATCTTCACTGTTACAAAACAACATTAAATGATATTACCATTTTTGGACTGTATGTAAGTGCATTTACGTCAGATATGTTCCACTTATAAAAAAATAGCTTTTGATGTCTGTCTGTCATGCAGATGTGAACTTTTTTTTGCTGTTTTAATTTCTTACTGCATAATGTATACTTCTCTGTGCTATGTTTGTTCAATTTTTGTTCATTGAGGAGAAATACTGCTTCAGCTACTTCAGACCTTAACATGAACTGTGTGACTGGGTGGCTGTTGTTTATCAGAATATTAAAAATGGTCTACAGTGGACAGTGCATTAGAATGAATGGCGCTTGCTCAATATTTCTTTGGTGGTCTCAGAGAACAGCTTAACTGTTCTCAGAAACTCTATGATGTTCACAAATCCCGTTCAATGGATGTTTTCCCCAGCTTCTGCTTGAGCACTGGATCAAACACACTCAACAGGATCACAGTGCCCCTGTGTAAACAACTGTCCAATTTGTTGTGCCTATGGAAAGCTAGCTCTTGTTCAGCAGTATAGGGAATGACACAAAACCATTACCGAACCTCATTTTGCTTCACTCTCATGATTTGTGCTGCCGCTTGCAAAGCCTCAGCTTTGAGCTGGCACTCCGTGTGTCCCTGGCCAAACGCAGTTGTACGCTGCCAGCTAAGCTTTAAAGTCGTGTCTATAGCAGCATGCAGACAGCTAAGCTTTGAGTCTTACCTGTCTAAAAGCTCTGTGAAAATGATTATAAGTCAGTGGGACCTGCTTCACCTTATGTACTCTTCTCAGAGAGAAGACAAGGCCACAGGAACCTGTCTGTCCTTGCATACTGCGCTTACATAGCCAACAGCTCTCGTAAACTTTTTCATTTTGGCTATTTGCTTCCCACCTTCCCTCCCTCCCTCAGCATATCCAAGCAGATAGGAGGAGTAGTGATTGTTCCTGAGCACATGCTTTGCTGTGATCTTCAGCATCTTTTTTATTGTCAGTAGCACACAGTAGCATTTATATGGCAAACGTCCTGATGGGTACACCCTCAGCGTTAAGGAGGGAAGAAGGGAATTTTGAGCCACATTAGTAATGGTTGGACAGAGCTGGGTGTTGTGTTCTTAATTTTATAATGTGTGCCAATCATACAGTCTCTGCCAGCTGCACTCTTAAGTAGCACTCTGGATGGTTGATTTGTGAGTACAGTGAAACCTTCAATGGATTCGTTGAAATCTTGGCTGCCCCATTAAACGTCCTCAAGGTCTAAGGTTTGGGAACTTGTTCAACTGAGAAGCGGCTGGGAGCATTTACATTTACATTACATTTATTTGCAGATGCTTTTAGCCAAAGCGATGTACAATAAGTGCATACCAAAGGTAATTGGTAATAGAAATAAATACATTACTGGCATTTAGCAGACGCTCTTATCCAGAGCGACTTACACAGCTTTTTACATAGCATTTACATTGAATTCATTTATACAGCTAGATGTATATTGAAGCAATGCAGGTTAAGTACCTTGCTCAAGGGTACAACGGCAGTGTCATACCTGGGAATCAAACTTGTGACCTTTAGTTTACAAGACAAGCTCCTTACCCATTATGCTACACTGCCGGTGCTGGCCGGACTTGAGTCAGAGTGAACTCATGTGAGCAGTATTTCGCTTTGGAACTGCTCCCATCACAGGCTGTCTCTTGTAGAAGGCTGATAAAAGGCCTCAATCCACTCACAGTTCAAAGGGTTTGTCTGTGAGTGAAGGTCCTGTTCTGGAGAGGCCGTTTCTCACATTGTCAGCTTGGCTGAAGAGCACACCAGCTCCATGACTGCCTGTCTCCAATGCATCCCACTTCCCTGGTTCCTGAGGGCAGCGATTACAGTACAGAATCCATGTTAAGTCACTCCAGCGTGACTTGTTCTTTGAAGAAGGATTATTTTTTGTAAAAGTATTTGTTTTGTTGCACAATATTTTGTATTTGGCAGCTCAGACATTAACATGAAAGCCTGAAGTGGTGGGAATGTTGGCTGCGTGCTACTGTGTGTGAGCTCAGCAATGACTAAACCAAAACAGAAGAAAAGTATGTCCCTCAACATAATCTTTTCTTATAATAATAGTAATTTATCATCATGTGTCAGTGAAAAATTGTCATCCTCAGAAGACAAAGAGCAATTCTAAGCAGGTGCTGTGTTAAGTCACCTTTAATTAAAAACTAGACTAATAGTCTAGTCTACAAGAGAGCTGCCTGGTTGTCATTTGCCATTTACATTCTGAGGTAGACTTTGCGACATGTGTCCAGGATTACTATTTGTCCTGTCAGCAGAGGTATTTTCATAATGCTGGGTTATCTGAAAAATAAATAGTGACACCTGTGCACTGTGCCAATGTATCATTTGAGGAGCACGGGAAAATGGTGTATGAAAATCAAAGTTTGGCAGTCCAATAGGCCAGAGGATTAAGCGTGGCAGTACAGAGTATTGGCAGTTGGCAGGGCGAACATTAGATTAATGTCAACAAAGACATCCCTTCAATAAACATGACAGGATGTTATATGGCAGTAGATGAAGAAAGTAGTAATGGTTTTTCTGTGGCTTTCTGTAGTACTCAGGACATTTGGTAATTAAATCAGCCCGGACGTAATGCAATCGGATACGTGATATCTGAGCAGATGTACTGCGCTGTCACTTCCATCCTTGCTGTGTCATAATACAGTGTAAATCCTTTCAGGATCGGCTTACATCCTGCTGAATGTCAGCTTAATATTTTTGCATTATCATATTTTTTTCTGGTAAGATGACACTGCTATGGAGTTCTTTGTCTTCCTTCCTAATCCCACTCCCACTTTCTAGAATTGTACAAACACGAGCAAAATTTACACAAACAAATATTAATTTGATCTTTCTTCTTTCATTCCCCTTACTGTATATCTTGCTCATTTTAACTGCCTGGTTTCTCTGCTAAATCATTTTGGGGAGTTTTTTTTGTTTTTCCCTAGTGAAAGGTCTCTCGTTGAAGTCTCTTCCACAGTAAACTTAGGGCAGGGCTGCTAATCGTGTTCCTGGAGATATACTGTACCATCCAGTGGGTTTTCATTCAGCCCTAATTTGGGATACCTGATTCTATGAATTAACAGCTCAATGAGATCTCTATCTGTTGAGTGAGGTGTGCTTTGTAAGGGTTGGATTTATAAAATTTACCCAAAAATATGTGTTGCAATAGGAAAAAACACCAGAACATATTTTCCCCCATCTAACCCTTCGAAATCAGCTGTTGGTTTGTCAGATTTTTATTTTTCATAATTTTTATTGAGTATAGTTATTGTAGTGGAAAGGGTATGTCCTCAGATAGATATGGATGGTGTCCTGCTAATGGTCAGTTTTAGGTGCTGGATAAATGACGGTGTGGTCTGTTTCTTCAGATAATTAACTGCTTGGTGATGAAATTAAAGCTGAGCCTCGTCTCTTTTTTCCCCTGCCTGATTCAGAGCCTCCAGGGTCCCGATAGGTCCATTACAGAGCAGAGACTGGCTTGGCAACTTGGGGCCCATATGGGGCTTGTGTTCTGCCTTGGCCATCTCTTCTGTGCAGCCAGTCCTCCATGTCATTTATCATGAAGATTGCATTCTGTTATAAATCTGAATTAGGAAATCTAGGGCCATGTGTCGGAAGACGGGTATTTTTGCTCTCCGCTTTTCTGCGGAAGGAACCAGAAGTACAAAGAAATAGGGGAGTGCTAAGGTTTTGGTTTTTTATGTAAATGGCCCTGTCAATCATTACCCATTGTACATCATAATAGTGGCTCAGACAGGAAATGTAAGCAATCAAAGGTGAACTGCAGGGCATTAACACTGCACTGAAAGGGACTTTAGTTCAACACTTAGTCATAGGTTTTTTTAAAAATAAAAGTTATTTTCATCTTGAACTTTTTCAGGTGGTTCTACTGAGAACATCCAGTAGGCAGAAACATACTAGGGCCTGATGCTGCCTATCGTATGACCCATGACAACACAACACTATCCGCCCATTGCTGGTGCATTGATAGCTTAGTGATGATCCTTCTTCAGCTGTAACAAGCTAATGTGGCAGTCCGGCACAGGGTCCCCAAGGTTGCTCATTGCTGTGGGTCACACTTGAGCGAAGAGGGCCCTCCCTCTCTCTCTGCCTGACAGGGGCCACAGATCCACGGTTTCCATACCCCTGCCCACCCCCCTTTCCGGTCCCTTAGGCCTCCTGTCACAAGCCCCTACCCTTTCAGCAATGAGCCAGTCTGTCAAAAAAACTCCCCTTGGTAAGGACTTGAGAGTGTTGGGTTCCCATGAACTCTGGTCCTGATTGGACTTCAGCAAGTAGGAAAATCTGCCTCACGCTGCCATTGGAGCGCATTCCCTCTGTCT
The DNA here is from genome assembly GCF_018555375.3 of Anguilla rostrata. Lineage (NCBI taxonomy): Eukaryota > Metazoa > Chordata > Actinopteri > Anguilliformes > Anguillidae > Anguilla > Anguilla rostrata. The sequence continues at coordinate 37,152,300 of NC_057935.1, forward strand.
TGAAGAGGAATATCCTCTTGCATGCACTTAGAATGCGGCAGGACTGGTATTTTGGTTTGTGCTCTAAGCACCTTTGTAAATAATGTCGGTGCGGTGCAGTAAACCGTAATTTTGAATAATGCCAATGCTGAGCAGTATCAGGGTTCAGGAAAAATGGCTGCCTGTCTGCCTGGGGCAAGTGAAACCCAGGGTCGGACAAGTAATTGGACAAGTGATGATTCAAGGCTAACGCACAGTTTATTCTCTACAACTCACAGTAATTCTCATCTTTTTAATAATTCATCTGTTTGGTGCTGCCAGAACTAGCATGGAAGTTGACTTGTGCGTGAGATGCCTGTGTATGAGGCAGGAATCACATTATTTAGGCTACTGAGACCTCATTTTCTGCTAATACTCCCAGTCTGTGACTGCATGTTGGGTCTAAAATCAATGCGTTGGGAACAAGTTCCACTGTAGCTGTATAATGTAACAAAAACACAATACTATTTCCTGCAGTACAACCTGAATTTGAGTGTTTTCTGGACACATTAACAGACTAATTTACTCATTAACAGTGCTGAAAAGAGTCTAAGTTGAGCTGGGTAGGTGAACCTGCCTGCTCTTCCACGGACTGCTGCTCCCTTTCAATGTTCATTACAACACGGAAAGATCATCCCTAATTCTATCATCCCTTGATCCATCCCTAGCCTGTTTTATAAACTCAGTTCACTCCATGCACCCTTCAAGAGCTTTTTTTTTGTTCAATACCCTGTCTTTCTGCTTTGTTGTAATGGACACACATAGGCAACATTCTTTATGAGTTTAATTTGGGGTGCATAATGTTTTCATTTCTGTGAATGCAAGACAGGTAGCATCTTTTGATAACAGTTGACAGACTGTTATTAGCCTGTTATGCTGCATTTTTATTGTGCTGCATCTTTCTGAAAGCGAGATAGAAACAATGTTCAAATGGGATCCTTACTTATAAGTATTGGATTGATTATTGTTTTTTGTCTTATAAAAAAGATTTATAACTGCAGACCCTCTTAAAAACAAGGGTCGAGTAACAAAAATAGATATGGCAGTAAATGATTAAAATTAAAATAGATGTATTTTGACTAAACTTAAAAAATGACAAAAAATTTCAGTTACGAAAAATCCCCCGTCCCCGAAGGGTTCTCACTCTGATGTTCTACCTAAAAAGCTGTTAATTCTTTATAGTAGGTTCACTTCTAAAATCTAATGCTTAATCTAATTATTTTTTAGAAATCTTTAAACATCTGATAATACCAGATAATAATTAATAAGTTAGACAAATTAACATAGAGGTTGTATGTTTTTATTCTCTTCAGGTACGGTACCGGTAAAAAAAAAAGCTTGTGCTTTGGCTTGTTAATCTTCTTTGTTTTATTTTGGTATGCTTTATTTTGTTCATACTGTGACCAAGCAATTACTTTGTTCCAATTTCTTTATTTTTTGAGATCTTAGTATCTATTAGAGGAGCCGTAGGTATAGGTTTCATTTCAACTTAGGGGGAGGCATACTGCTGGGCCACCTAGTCATAGTCCTACGTTAAATCTCATAAGCATACTAGTATAGAGAACAATTGATATGAAAATATTGGAGGTGTCTTGTCTCCCCCCAAACCTATGCATATGAGAGAAGCTCAAACAGGAGCTCGAAGCCATTTCGTTAGCCTCCAAGGACATTGTTTGCAGAGCTGCAATGCTTTCTAATATATTATAATTGGTTCATGGAGTAAGTGTAATTGGGAAATGGGAATGTCACAGGAAGACACTAGGGACACACATCCTGCTCTTAATGGGGGTAAAGAGTTACTGTAGTCTGAAGCATGTGATTTTGAAGGGGATTGTATTGAATATTTGGTTTGTGGTTCTCTTCCTTTCATTCATCCATTTCAATGAGATTTTGCTTGTTAAACAATTCTCTCTCCTGTGACCGGTCTCAAGCCATATGCATTTATTGAGGATTGCTTTTAAATAAACATACATTTTGTTACAAATTCCTATTTTTTTCTATTGACACCACTTACAGACACGCAATTGGCTAATGTATCTTTGATAATACGTTTTAGTATTTATTTATTTATTTATTATATTTATTCAGATATATTTTTAATCCATCACTCTAGCCTTCACTGTCTATGTTGGAGAGTATAGACAAGCACATGTGCTCCAGTTGAACACTTGATGTCAAGCCACAGCTTCTTTTTACTCCACAGTCCCCTGGACTGTCTTGCACAGACACTGAATTGGAGAAGGGCACTTCATGTGCAGCTTTTGCAAGTGCACTGTGGGTGTTCAATTTACCAGAGGATATTGAGATCTCCACAGGAAAGACTATGACTAAGACTGGGTGTTTGTCACGAAAAATATTGGCTAAAGTCACAGCAGTCACAGCGAAGTTATCGAAAATCATGGGAAACTGAAAAAACCAGCAGAACTCGGTGTTTTTAAAAAACAACTTTATTATTGTTATTTATTTAAATGATTAATAGATCTCATGGGCTACAGTGGGAAATTATTGAAATAACATGCGCTACTGTCACAACAGTTGCACAAAAAAATAAAATAAAATCAGTGGGGAGTTGCTGCTAGGAACAAATATGAGTAAATAGGCAGATGCATTTAATCACTTCAGTCCATCAGGAGAAGAAGAGAATGCTTCTTTCCTTTAACAGAATGTTGTCAGAAACAGAGCATGCTTAAGTTGCACTACTAAAATCATAAAACAGGGTTGTCATGTGTCTGTTTTAAAGTTTTGGTGCAACATGAACATTACGAGGCTTGAGTTTTTGATGGAGTGCTTGCTGTCTCCGACAACGTTACAGTAATGGGGGAAGGAGCGCTCCGCATCGATACTGTTGACAGGAGCCGTCAAACAGCTGACAAGGACGGGAATCTTGATCCCAACGCATTCCGGAATCTGTGTGCATTGCAGTTTGTTTCTGGCATTTGGCAATGGTTAAAATGCTTTGTCATATACAAATCACAATGCAGGCTACGTCAAGGTTGACAGCTACCATCCAAAACTGCTGAGAATTTGCAGAAAGCACTGCCGAAGAAATGGCAAGAATCAAGGAATCTGTGACACCTGTGACTTCAGTGACACACGCCAAGCCATAACTATGACCCTTAGGGCTGCCGGTCCCAGCCATGGCCCAGATGATTCAATAATGTAGTATTCCTCACCTGTATTACCATCAGGACTGCCTCCCTTCTACATTCTTAATGTCATTAAATTTACTTGTAAAACGTAACCATGACGATAAAAAATTATTTTGTTCAGCCTGATTGAAAAGTTGTTAATAGACAGCAACGTGCTTTCAAAACACGTTTCTTATGAATACCTGCATGGAGGTTATACTTCATTATTGCTTTTAATGTTTACAAATAGAAGCTTTACAGTCGGTAATTTGATACATTGCCTGCCACCTTTTCTCTTAAATTAAAGTTTTGCCATCCCCTGATGATTACTCGTGATTAGGTTGCACAATCAATTATGCCAGTGCATCATATAAAATTAAAGTTGCCTTTGAGATTGACAATAAAAGGTATTCCAGGTACTCCGTAACATCCCTGGAATTGAATATGTGTACTGCGGCATGTCTCTGTGAGCTAAGCCTCAGCTGAGTTGCTGTGTGCAAGCAGTCTTCTCAGTAGCCTGTAGCTGCCTCAAAGCGTGTCTTTAACGGGACCCGTGTGACTCTACGCTAAACGGTCCAGCCTGACCACAATATCACCCCTGTTCAGAGATGGGCTCGATCACGGAATACTGAACGTCTGCTGGAAGCTTGCACAGGTCACACGGCACGTCTGATTGAGGAAACCGGCCCTGTTCCGTCAGGGCAGCTCACTCAAGCTAGTCTAAATTGATCAGAGTTTGACCCGCAAGTGCCTGCTGGGAATGGGGGTTGTGCCCCAAAAACTTGTTTCTCATCCCTTCTAGGTAACCACAGTGTCTTAGATGTGGGCTATTTGCTTAAGATTTTTCCTGATGCCTTTGTCTCCGGAACAACACGAGGTGCTGTGTTTTTGTCACGTTAGCACACACGGTGCAGATCCATATTTATTCAGAACTCATGTAAACTGCAGGTTTTTAGCCAAGTAAGCTAGTGGAGAAGCAGTGGGCTATGCACTGTGCCTACCATGGCTACCAAAGGATCTATAGAGGGCAGCAGAAATCCAGTTGTTTCTTTAAGCCTAGTGACATAGTGCCTTCCACACCAGGGCATGATATCAGATTCACATTACAGTCAGCTTTCTTGTAGTCCATTAGGCTGATTCCAGAGGTGATACTCTGTTACAGTTTACTTGGTGTTCAGGGTGAAAAGCACCAAGGAGGCCAGAATTCATGTGCAGACCGAGTTATGGGGAAAAAGTTCATTTACAAATGCTCCAGCTTTTCTGTGTGTAAGTGACAAGCATTTCTTTATTGACTTTAAAAAGAAATCTCCCCAGATAGCAACTGGATACTTTCTCTATTGTTCAGCGTCAGTGCCCTGCTCGCATTTTTCGTTTTCCCTATTTGTTCCTTTTTTAGAAAAAAAGACTCATTGCTACCTGTGATAAGCCTACAGTCTTTTGAGAAAAGGACGGTGCTGTGGACCATATTGTTCAGCAAAATTCAGTCTATGGCTCACAAATATGGGATGTTAGCCTAGGGACTATTCATTCTTACTTTATTGTGAATACTATGGGTGCAGTTCTAGAAAATGTCAGCCATTTGCTAAATTGGGCAGTATTTTTGACACCAATAGGTAGAGATCGTAGTCTATTAATTGCCTCAAGGCTGTCAGGTATCCTAGAGCTACTGCTCAACTTGTGGATTTGGGGATTATAGTATAAAAGGCTTGTCAAACAGTTGTTCAACTCAAGTACGTGGCATGGATTTCTGTTATATTATCCACTTTTCAAGGGCTGTAGTTGGAGACTGGGTACACTTTAGCCACAGTGCCAGTAGTGTCTCTTTTAAGAGTCCCAGTGCCCCCCAAATTAAATCTATTTTTTGTCAAAATACCATAATAATAATTGACTCCCTTTTCAGTGGTGCTGTAATCTTCTTTTTCATCTGCAGTTGTTTGACAATTCTTTGAACAATTCTTGATTTCTAATTTTATTAGAAGTGTTTTTTTAATAAGGTACAATGTCTTCCAGCATACATAATTTATTACCATTACATTTTCCATTTGTTCGTAATGGTTCAATGTCTTACAATTATTTTTAAAGCTAGAAACTGAATTTTTAAAATCTAAATCCTGGTTCTGCTGTGGCCTCTTCCACATCGCCTTCTTGGGCTGGGTGCCTCTTTGTTTTGGAATCTCCTTGACGACAAGTTTGGTCATCCCGCTGGTATATAAATGGCAAATCTTTCTCTCTTTTATCTGTGGAATGGCACTCACTCACTGACAGGAGTGACCAAACCCCTCATCCTCCCTGTTTTTCTTTTCCATGACCAGGGCTTCAAGCTCTAAAGAGAAGACTGTGTTACATTGCCACATTATGTATCATGCTACTACTTTTCACTACTCTCTTTCTCAGACACACACACACACACTCTCTCTCGATCTCTTTCTCTCTCTCACACACACACACACACACATACTTGCTCTCTTTCTCTCACACACACATACTTTTATTTCCTAAAGTCAAATCTCTATGAATTTAAAGAGCTGGGTAATTTCATTTCACCTTGCATTATACAGTATAAGGTGAGGCCCATGTGCATGGGAAAATGCTTAAAGTAGGAGCTATTTATAAATAAGCAAAACATTCAGGCATGTAGAGCAGTACGTAAAAAAGGGTCTGCATCGGACTTCAGCCTAAGTGAAAATGGCATCAGTTGCCTGCTTTGACTGCGAATTGTTCGACTAGATCGAGTAAAAGCTTACAGTATGATTGGGGGACTGCCTCTTCTATAATATTGGTGACTGTGGAGAAAAGGTTATCGGGATGTCCTGGGGGCTCCAGTCCCAGCTCCCGGTCCCGTCTACGGGGGTGTGAAGGTTTCGGCAGGGCAGCGAGAAACATGTCCCAGGGCAAGAGGTGCACGAGAGAAATGTTACAGCTCAGAATGGTGTCAGATCCGATGGACTTCCCTCTCACAGGCAGGTGTGAAACAGAGCTAGGTGATGATGAGCATTCATTCCTCCCTGAACTGTCTGGCAAGGTACCGATTGTTAGGGAACCGAAGGCTACGAGGGACAGCTTGTGGGAGGTAGGGACGTAACGTCCTGTGGACGCTGGCCTGAATCCCTCTAAATCCAGTCTTGTTAGAAGTGTCCCTGAGAGGCTAATTGTCATGGCTTCCTGCTGAAGTTGACATTCCCTAAGCATGCCTCTCTGTGGCTGATTCATCTGCAGTCTGGCGTCTGTGCCGGGTGAGGCAGGAGAGGAGGGATCTCAGAACAGTGAGCAGCCTCAGCCTCTCAGCCAGGCCGGTCTCGGCAGGAGATTCGGCTCTTCTCCCCAAATCCCATCTGGAAAAACTTAATCCGGCCAAATTCTCTCTCTCTCTCCCTCTCTCTCTTTCTCTTTTCCTCTCTCTTTTCGTGGCCTGCTCCCCCCCCCTCCCCTCAACGCTCTTTCTTGTTCTCCCTCTCTGTTTCTGTGTCTCACTGTCTCTTGCTGTCTCTCAAACTCTCTCTCTCGCTCTGTTCCGTCTCTCACTCTCGCTCTTTCTCTCTCCCTCTCCCTCCCTCCCTCTCTCTCTCTCTCCCTCCCTCCCTCTCTCTGTCTGCCCGAAGGTCCAGTCAGGAAGCCCAAGTATGTGGATAGCCCCGGTGCTCCTAAGGATGGCGTTCTCTCAGCGCTGAGGAAGGCTGACAGCAAGGTGTCGTCCCGGAATGGTGAGTCTGTGTTCGTGTGGGGAGCCGCTCGCGGAGCTGAGAGAGCGCGTGAGAGGAGAGAGCTGCTGGCACAGTAGTTTTTCAGGAGAGTCCCGTTAATCTTTCATAACTAGCTATGTGTCTGAGCTTATATACAAACTCAGCTTCTGCATACATATGTGGTGTGTGTGTGTGTATGTGCGTGTGCGCGTGTCCATGGATGTTGATCTTGGGGTGCGGTCAGTGTTATCGCATCGCGGTCAACGTTACTGCATCAATATTTTTTATCTTGTTACAAAATTTGTCCTTTAGAGTTCATTTGAAAGTATGTGTACACATGTACCTAAGTGGTGAGGTGTGAAAGTAAGTGTGTTCACAATAAGTTTTTTGCTGTTGAACATACATGACTGTATAGTATATGTATTTTATATATGAGTTTTAATATGACATGAACAGTGATTGTGCTGCTACACTGCAGGGTCTTTTGTATATAGGTATATGGCACTTTGGAATTCAATAGGGTGAATGTGCTTCACAGCAGAGACATAAATATCTGTGGAACTGGATGACAAGGAACAGTTACTGTAACTGTACAGAATGAACTGAATATACACGGCAGCTGCATGTCCCAGTTCGTGCCTGTGATGTTCCCATTACACTGTTGGTCCGTTACGATTTCTCAGACGAGGGTGGAGCCGGATACCGCCCGGTGGGTGAATCGCGGCACAGTCTGTGTTATCAGCACGGAGGCGGCTGCACACGTTCTTATCGTAAGGTGGACGTGACAGTTTAGAGGGAGCGCGCCGGATTCAGAGCGGTGTGCTGCCGGTCTGCGAGTCTAAGTGGTGCTCTCAGGCTGTGAGTGCGGGTACAGGTAGAGATGTCAGGGTAGGTGGGATCTGGAAGCTGACCCCCCACATACCAGCTCAGATTTGGGTTGCCCCCAATCCAGCCCCCCCCCCCCCCCCCCACAGGAAGAACAGGCTGTTCTCAGCTGCTCTGGTTTTGGCGCCGCGCGTATTACGGATCCATCGTAACGCGTTGCCGCGTCCGATAGAGCCGCGGCAACACGGAGGATGCCTGGAATACTTGGAGGATTCTGTCGGGTCAATGTCGGGTGCCTGGCATTAATGCAAAGCTAAAAATATGCTGGCCTTGGCATGCACTGCTCTCCCTGTCATTTCAGCTCAAAGCTAATCTCATTGTGGTTCCTGTATGCCCCTCTCCTGGGAAGCCAAGTAAACTTACCACATGGCTATTAGTGTGTGCTTTTCAACAGAAGGTACCTCTTCCACCCCCCACCCTTCACCCGCAATGTACATCAACCCTAAATATAGCCCTTTCTAACTTAGGATGGGGTTCCCCTGGGTGCCTGTGAGCCTGGGTGGGTCAGAAAAGGCTGAAAACCCCTGACTTAGTCTTGGGGAGCCACACCACCCTGTCACTTCCTCCTGCCAGATGGCTGGAACTAGGCAGGGCCTGGCTCAGGTAGCACCAAATGTACACAGGAGAGCTCCTGGGAAAGTGGTTTGGTGGGCCAGTAGGGGGCAGTCTGTCCTCTATACCGAGGAGTAAATCAAATCAGAGACTCTGCACTGTGCGAGATGCCATAATTCGGATGAGATGTAAAACCAGGGTTTTGGCTCATTGGTCATTGAAGGTCTAGTCGCGTTCACATAGTAGGGGGGTCTCTAGTGTACTGGCGAAACATACGGTCTAGCTTAGTCAAGCTAACCCTCGGTTCACCCCACAGTATAGCTGACAAATACATCCTTTCTGGTCCCCAGCTGACGTGTGGTGGGTGTTCTGAAGCAAAATGAACACTAAGGACCACTCAGGCAGTAGCTTCATTCTCATTCAGTCCTGTCTCTCCCCTTACTGTCTGATTAAATTAGCTGAAAGATCATTGCATTGGCGGGACATGTTGGAGACAGGTTTTCACCCGCCTTTGATAGGAATGGGTGTCGACAACGTGGAGCAATGCTGGGAATAAGGATTGCTGTTTTCTCTAACGTCTTGCTTCGGTGATAAAGAGCTACAGTTCTACCTGAACATGTTAGTTATTATAGCCTAAGCTGCATTATCTATAGTTAACATTCCAGCTCTTTTCTTGCACAACCTCCCTTCTTGGTCGTACCCCCAAATGGGGTTCATCATATTAAATCATTGACAGGGAGATCACAGGGGCTTTTACCTGCACTATGAATGGCCTTATCATCAAACACACTGCTTTAACTGCCCGGCGTTATCCTTAAGGATGAAAAAAGATCCTGCCTCACAAGCTACACAGGCAGTGGTGGCTTAGATGCACCGTCTAACCTTCGCAGGAAACTGCTATATAGACTGGTTAATTTATTATTACAGTACAATAACTGTAACACTACCGCTATCAACAAAAACATCAGCAATAGTAATAAGTACTATTAATGTTGTTATTATTATCACCAATGCCGATACATGTGGCAGCAGATAGAAAATGGCAGTAACATGTTGCTAAATGAAACAGCATTTGTATTAGACCCATAGCCTGTAATCTGTAGTCTGTAACTGACATTATCTCAATAAGCAGGAGCTGAGCCAGATATCCCTGCACTGTAACTGCAGAGCTGTGACGGACAGCGGGGAAATCATTACACAGAGGCAGGACATTGGACTCCAGGTGTTCCCAGTAATCTGACAGCTCTCTGTATGCATTGTGTCAAAGGTGGCTCCTGCCTACAACGACCATCACCACCTTCCATTTTCCCAGCCTGCCTTTGGCATGCCGCAGAAAGGAAAATTTCTCACTGTGCTGGTATAACACAGGTGTGAGGAACCATATGGAGGGTATCCGTAATTGGCAAAACAATGGGCAGTCATAGACATTTAAAAATCCCCATACTGTGAACAAATATATTTGGCTGGGCTGACAGAATTGAAGCCCCAGGTGCTTATATGTGAAAGTAAGTCTCTGAAGATCAATTCCTCGGGTCTTCATTGACTCACTGTAAATTGTAAACACATCTGTTGAATATGCTACACCATATGTGTTGTTGTGTCCTTGACATTTCAGTGCAACAGACAAAGAACCTGGTGCATTAGGAATTAGTAGGGTCAGCACATCAGTACAATCCCACTGGCTCTCAGATTCCTGGTGTGCAAACACCTCTATGCAAATGGTGTCGCATAGACAAAATTAGACCATTACATCATCACAGTCTCTCCGGATTTTCATTGGCTTTAGACTCCCCAAGTTATGGTATGTTTCTCTCACCGGAAAAGTATCCGTGTGTGGTGTATAAAACCCATACCAGAGCTGATAAGAACTTGATTGCTATTGCTAGTAGGCTATCAGACAAAATAACAACTTTAGGCACAGTTTCTAATTTTGATAAAATATGCTGATAAAATATGCTGTGTGTGAGCAATGAAGTCTTTCTTTTAATACTGAATGGTTCTGTGTTGACATTTAATAAGAAGAAAAACTAGATTAAGTTTCAGAGAAAATGAAAATCCACTTAGTATACTAATTTATTCAACTAGTAGGAGCAATTAATCACTTTATTTTGATTCATTGACAGCCTGACACATTACCATATCTAAGATGAAGTTGTATTGTTCGTTCACAGGAACACTGTTGATTGGCAGAGTAAGAATAAGAAAATCATAAATAAAAAGCAATACTGTGTAGAAAAATGCAAATTAAAAAAAGTTGGCACACTTGTGCAAACACCTCCTGACAGTTCCACACATGCGCCCCCTACTGGTTCATTATCTTATGTTCGAGGGGATTAAACCGTACTTTCACTGTGAAGATAATGATAATGCCTATTCATTATTAGTCCATCAATGTAGTAGGTAGTCTGGCCTATTATTTTTGGGATTGAAAGATGCTTTTGTCCAGAGAAAATAACATTGCATGAATATCATTTTCAGACTTCTATCTTCAGCTTCAGCCAGTGCAGCTCCACCCCCTAACCACTGCTCCACACTGAAGGCCATTTTTACTTTGCCATATAGATCTCTATACCGCTGACTGATATTACAGTGCTCACCAACCGCTAAATAATACAAGTCTGCAGAATGATGGGGTAGACAGATATGTGAAATTCTCTCTTGATTGCTTGTACAGCCATTAATGATGTACATCTTTAAATGCAACTCACATGAAGGCTTTTGAAGGCTGCAGTGTTAGTGTCCTTTTGTAGATGCAGCCCTACAAAGGTGGCTTTGAAGCCTTTGGGCCAAGCTGATTTTCTGGCACGCTTTCAAGGTGGCCTGCATAGCAGCCATAACAGATGAGCTGTAATTAAAGTTATCTGTACCATGATTATTTTAATCCTTTCTGTGGCATCCCTTCTCTTTGAGCCAAATCCTATTACGTGGGCAAGCCCTGATCTCTTGTGTACATATTTATGTGTCCACAGTGAGGTCATTGCTGAATTCATTGTCCAGGAGAAATGCATTGGTCTTGGCAATGCCGACCAGTGGAGAGAGCACACACCCCTGGGTTGCATTAATAAATCAGACCAGGTTCTTAAAGGTGTGTTCCTATCCACAGTTCAGGGCCGAGACCTTGAGCACACACCGAGAGAGCGAGTTTATTTTGGAACTGTTGTTTGTTTGACAGAGCACTCAAAGAAAGGAAACCAGTGCTGAAAAGCTGTCGCTCAGTTTTGCTTTCTTTTGTATTTGTTGTTTTTTATTTTATTGTTTTTGCCCTGAACCTGTGAGGGGGAAGGGGGAAGGTGTTTATTTGTTTCATTTTGTGTTAGTGTGGGTATGCTCCCCAGAACTGCCACTTCTCCCTCACAGGGGTGTCACACTGGCGTGAGACACATTGATTTTGAATTTGTATTTCTTAAAACATTGTACATTTATGCTGCACGATATTTAAGTGATTTCTGGTCAAATAAAATTCTCAGAAGTACTGCAGATTTGTCTCACATAAGATTTGAGCTTGTAGTCTCAATGTGGAAGGCCCAGTTCCTTAACCACTGCACGACACTGTGATTTCAACAATAACAGCCCTTTTTTATCCTTTGCTGAATCATTCAGTGATTTGCATTTGCCTTTGGGAAGCACACCTCGATCACTTGTCTTCTGAGGATTGGAGTGGGTGGCACTGCACACATACTGTACACTTTCCATTGACCTAAACAATCATTCAGTTTTTATTCTTTGTAACAGTCTTTATTCTTTGGTTTATTCATGTAATTGATACAATATAATGCAAGTTCATATAACAGTCACTGTCACTGTAATAGGGAACCACTCCGTACATACAATTGCCTTCCCTTTTAACCTGATGTTAGAGTGTACTGAGGGAGGGGGGGCAATTCTGCTGGACAGTGATCCATGCAGTGTGGACCCGATCTTGGCATTTACATCAGCAGCTGTCAATCACAGCATCTCTGCTTTTCAGCTCAGCCAGAAAGATGCGTTCTTTCCATGTGTCAGAGAGTCACGGCATCATTAGCACACTGTTCTGCAGTGTCAGAATGCTCAATGACCTCCTGGAACGTGGCCACACGTGCCGGTACTGCTCCCCTCTCTGTTGTAACTGGATGGAAGCCAGAGATGCGTTCCTTCATCAAGTGTTTATTAAATGAGCTCAATTGGTTGAGCGTGTAATCCCAGTTGCTAATGAATGCCTGCTGTATCAGTTTACAAACTGAGAAAGACCACAAACAGCACCATGGGGGCCAGATTGTACAGATCCCCCACTGCCCCTCATCTCTGCCATCAGGGTTTCCGCAAGGGCCAGCATTTCAGTGACTTGTAAACCATCGTGGTTGAGAATAATGATGTTGTGTTTGGTATTTCTCTCTTCTTCCATTATCTGAAAATCAAATTAGCCCCAACTGCTTTTTCCCCTCATTTCTTGAGGCTAGTGCAAGATATGCTACTGTAATTGCTTTGAGCACTGGGAACTCATTTTCCTGCTTTAATGATAAGCATACCAATAGATGGTGTAGGGGCGGTCTGGAAGACACGCACCAGGCATGACTTGTGCTAATGGGGTTTGGTGCTCGTAGTTTTCCAGTCTTGACCCATGCTTCTTTTGTGTCGAAGCTTTGTGTTGTTTGGGTATCTTGCTAAAGATTCCAGAGGGATGGCTTAGCTTTCATTTTGACAACCATCACCATTTTCCGTTATTAAAAGTAATCATGAAGGAGTACAGTACTGCTTAACTCCCATTAAATGGCTACAAACTTTAACCAGCTTTAGTTTATTAATATCCAATAATCAGGTTTTTTATGACTGTTCATTGAGTCATGCTCAACCTGTTAATTTCCGTATTAATGTGATTTATTGCCAACTGATAAAACTGATCAAACCATTCAAACTAAGATTAACTCATTCCATAACTGAAAAGGCCATAGAGTAGAACCTCTGAGATACCAAGCCTTCAGCAATGGGCATTGTTTGAAATCTCATTTTGTAGCTATAAATGGTTGCATAAGTTAATATCCTATAATCAAGCAAGCTGTAAGTGGGATTTCTCTAGAACATATTTTTTTCTACTTTAGATACATAATACGATGTTGCATAATAACGTGTTATCTGTACCTGACAACTGCTACAAAGAAAATGTTGCCCTCACTGAAGCCATTCCTCTCCATGCATCCTTCTAGTACATTTCTTGTTTCCACAGCTTTCGGTTTCTTCATCAGCACACATAGGCTACATTCGTAAAACATTGTAGTTTTATAATGTTTTAATTTGATAGAAATGTACTAGAAGGATGCATGGAGTGGGATAGATCAGTGAGGTAATAGGGGAGCAGCCTACAGACATAGAGGTGGCTTCTGACCACCCAGCTCAACACCCCTTCTGACACTGTTCAGTAATGAATGTACCTGTCAATGTGTCGACATTAAGTGCTGCATTGCAAGCAAGAAACCTTTCATTATACCTCTCCTTATGATACTTGCTCTCAACTGGATTTTAGATGGACCCAATAAAGAGTTATAGGGCAAAATGAGTATTTCCTGATTTTTTTTAAACAAAAGAAAGTGAGACTCCTTTCTATTTTATGGTAACTTTTTTGCACCAGTGATAATAGCAAAGTGAATCTATGCATTTTACAATAAGGTGCTTGAAAATTCATACTTGATTAGTCTGTAACTCCTTTGTGATTTTAGTTTCTTGTTTCTGAGGTTTGTATTTCCTTAATGATTAGACTGTCATGAGAAGTCATTCGCCAGTTTTATTTTGCTTATTTGTATTTTTCAAGATGAACTGTATTTGTGGCAGAGCCTTATTTTGCCCATAAATGCAAAGTTGTGGCTTCTTTGGCAGACAGATTACAATATTGTGGCTTGGGATTTTGAAAGTAGGCTGACTGAAAAATCCCAAGCCAATGTGACAGAATCCATCTGTCAAAATCAAAAACAAAACTGTGATATTATATGGCCAAAAAGGCCATCGCACTCAACAGCATGAATTTGGGGGAAAATCCAAACATTAATCTGCAAAATGGTTTCTACAAAGACTATATAGTTACACTTTTTATGAATCAAAACATATACTTCCTCATAACAGCATTTATAGTGCCTTATAGTGGTCCACTTATACTGCACTATAAACACTGCTATAAGCTCTTATAACAATACGTGAGTAATTATAACAGCCTTTGTAATGTCATGCAAATCGTTGCTATGACAAACTATAACATCAAATGGAATAACTTATTATAACCCTCTTTGCAAAAAATATGTTACTATGTTGCTTTGTTTTGCTTTTTATCTTCTTGTTTTTCTTTAGCCTTCTTCCTCTAACACAAAAAGCCCAGATGTTTTTTTCAAATGAAGTGTGGGATTCAAGAGAATGATGGGAGAAGGCCATGGGTTGCCTTTTCCGCACACAAAAGTACTATGTTGTGGATAATTCTATGGTTTTTAACTACCATTCAGGGGGGAATCAGTTGCAATTTCCAATGTACTGACCCGTATGCGTCAGCAGTAGGCAACAGGCATAATGCATATTGTGTTTACTGGCTGCGTTAAAACTATGCAAATTGGGCCCTGAGACTTAGAGCAAGAAAAACTGTAGCATTTCTGTCTTTCTATCATGGTTTATCATCCATTGTCCGTCCTGCTAATTCGCACTTGGCTCAAATAGAGAAGCGACTTTAATTTGATATGGTATGTATGATGTTGTTACGCATCTGCTGATACCTCTAACGTCACTTCATGAGATACGTGCACATTGATCTCCTGCGGTAGAGAGATTTGTCCGCATTCTGTATCAGGAGCAACCGGTTAAGCTATGTGTATTTCTGTCTTTTGTGCAATTGTCTTTGAATAAATGGAAGTACCACGCCTGCCCAATGAAAGTTCTGTATATTGTTTATCTGTGTGCGCTATGTGATGGGGTGAGGTTTCCATGCATTTAGAACAGTCAGTATTCATTTAGAAAATACAGTTCTTCATCTCATTTGAAATTTCTTCCTGCCACTAAGACTTTGCGATACTTCGCATTCCTTAGTATTAGTTGTGTTTTACCAAACTTTTGCACTGATTTGATATTTCATGTACCAATTTTTGTTGAACTAGAAATTTTCGTCTGTTTTGAAGTATCAAATGTAGAATGACTGTAAATCTCTACACTGCTGCACTCAATATACGAATAGTTCTCACTCTATGTACTGATGACCGCTATGATGTTCACCTCTGTGTGCGCTATGTATTGGCGTGTGTTCAGTGTTACCATGCAACATTTCAGTTTTAGCTGCAGTATTCATTTCACAGAGGCGATTTACAGTTTAACTTCTGTGATCTGCGGCATAAGCATAGTTTTGCATGCCCTACGACTTTAGCCGGATAAGTCTTCCCTGCCTTTACTGTATTGTATTTTGTAACAGCTTTTTATCCCAATTTACTTTTTATTTGCCGGTTTGGGATACTCAATTTCAAATATGAACTGCTCCACTGCTGCAGCATCCTCTGTCAGCTCCTGAGGGGGCACACTGCAACACTTCTCCTCGCTCTGCAGTTTGCCAGCTGACTCCCACAGCCGCTGTACTGGAGGGCTGTACATCTCTAACAGCTGTCTCAGGCGGGCCACAGGCCCCAAATTTACTACAGGGGAATACCCCTGTTCAGTCACTGGGCACGGTCGGGCTTGGATTCCAGACTGCGTGGCACTGCATAGATAACCAGTGCTTTAGCTGGACGCACTGTTCAAGAGCCTCCCTGTGTGCTTTTGCCTAAATGGCCTGAACGACGTGTTACTGAGATGTCAGAACTGAGGTCATTACCATCACTCTGCGTAATGGATTTGAGGTTCAGTGGAACGACTTTAGCAAGAGCCATATATTTCATCAGAGCAGCGTTGTTTGTTATTACTGTGTTTCATTGCTTGGCTGAAAATGGTTGATTGGAGTCAGTGGCCCCTCCGCAGAGCTCATTGGAATTATAATAGTCTGTATCCTTCACAGGACAGCAGGTAGGAGTTCAGGGAAATAGTTTTTAGGTTAAGGCTCGCGACGGCTCAGCCGTTACCTCACCCCATCCTACGCAGTGCCCCAGAAGCAGCTGTAATCACAAACGTGAAAGTCAGTTCGGTCATTCAAACTAAATAAAGGTTTAAGTTGTAAAATAAAACGAGTCTCTATGAAAATGTGTCTCTTCTGGTGTTGGTGACAGCAGTCGAGCCTGAAGCTCAGGGCAGACTTCAAATGAGTTGCTGTTGATGGATAATTTCTGTTATATTGTTTTGGGTTAAGGGTACTAATGAGTTTTAGCCTCACCTCACAATTTAGCCAGCCACTCTTGGCCGCTTGGTTGTCCTTGGCATGTCTTTGAAGGTTAGCCGTCACGCTCACCCAACTTCAAATTGCCGAAGAAAACTTTGTAGGCTCACCCTGGTAACAAACAGTTCAAAAATTAAGAATTGTTTGCAGTCAATGATAAATATAATGAGTTTTATTTTAAAATAGTTAAATTCTTAAAGTGTGAAGAGATAAACACAAAAACACAGACATTTCAACTGAAGTCCTCTTATAGCATGCTCAAAAAGAAAACAGTGCCTTGTACAAAAAATTGTCTGTCAGCCAGTGTCTCACATGCTCCTTAAGAACTTAACACTCTATGTGCCTCACAGTTCTCAGCAGCCATGGCCGGATGGTGTTTTCTTAGAATGCAGGGTAAAAACAAAAAACAAAAATCCTCTGAACAGAGATTGGTGAAATTAAATTTTTTTTTATTTTCCACACTTTAGAAGCATGGTTTAGTTGAGGACTAAAGGTTTTGATCACAAGCTTATGAGAAGTATCAGAAATGTGAGGTATAGGAAATTGTCAAAGCCTTTTCATTATCTGTCAAAAAACTGTAGACATACTGTTGAGTTTCAGGGGCACATATTCTGTTCTGAGCTGTTTATCCTGAAGCTGTTTATCTAGTTAGCACCTTCCTTCCTTTCACAGCATAGGCATTTATCCAACAATACTGGGATGGAATAGTAAACATTCTACAAGCATTGTGCTCGCCTATTTTCCCCTAATATACAACCTTTTAAGACTGTAATGATATCCTCAAGGACAGCACAAACATTTCAGTGCTTGTTCCTCAGAAGAACAGACAGCACTAATCAAACCATTTGGATGCTGGGGATTTGAAATTGTTGTCACAGAAATGACATTGTACGATGTTTCAGATGCAGTTTTCATTACGCGTATATTTTGAAAATAAATGTGTGGTTTTCTGCCTTGGCAACTGGATGTATCAGGATGGAAAAATCTTTCTGTCCAGCATGATGACCTCAATTTTCCTTTGCACGCTTCCTGTAAAGTGTTTATAAATTATTATTTGGGCAATTTCCATTTTCTACATTGTGTTATAGAGGTCATTTGGTTCATACAGTAGTTCTCAAACATATCATTAATACAATACAATTGTGATCTTTGAACCTGTTTTTCCCTTTAATCATAATGTTAAATGTA
The DNA here is from genome assembly GCF_018555375.3 of Anguilla rostrata. Taxonomy (NCBI): domain Eukaryota; kingdom Metazoa; phylum Chordata; class Actinopteri; order Anguilliformes; family Anguillidae; genus Anguilla; species Anguilla rostrata. The sequence goes on from NC_057935.1 coordinate 37,170,053, forward strand.
ATGCTTTATGTGAGTAATAAATAATTTTGTCACTTAAATAAATATGTATTCTTACATGCTTTATTGTACATTTCAATTTCTGTGATTTGGAAAAAAAAAGCTATTTTGAGGTGTAACACATAGCCTAGATGACAAAGCCTAGGTAACCAATTCACATAGGTACATCAGAGCCAACCTATGAAAATAGCTTAATTAACCACACGGCTCCGTAGAGCACTGTGTTGGAATTGAATCTGTATTGGGGGCCTACGGTGTAACTGCAGTAGGCTGCAGCATGTCGTCCAGGGCATTATTGGATGATGAATATTTTCCCTGAATGTTTGCCTGGTTGCTGTCACTTAATGAATATAAGGACCCGCAGGGATTGCCAAACACCCAGAGCTCTGCCCTGCTGTGCAACCAGAAACGGTCACTGACCGGCTGATGTGATAATGGAGCAATGATTTTAATAGTGTCTCTATTAACAGAGTAGTGGAGTGCCTGTCACCTAGCACGCACACACACACAGGCACACACAGACACGCACATACGCTCCCTGTTCCTCCTGAACAACTTGCAGTTATTCCTGGGAACAGTACTATAAAAATTAAGAGTCATTGTTCCATGGCCAATAGAATTTGATATTGTTGATGTGTGCCATTGTGTCGTTCTTGCCACACATCCAACTAGAGCGTGCAAATTAAAAAATCTCTTGCAGCTTAATGAAATACAGATGAATGAAATGGAGAGTTTCAATGTGGAGAGGTTTCAGCTATTGAGAACATTTTTTTGGTGCCGTTTGTTTTGTTGAAATCTCAGACATTCGTGAGCTGGTTGAAGGGTCAGAGCATTGTTAAACCGGTCAGCGGATTACATCCATCACACAGGATGAGGCAGTGAAGCATACTCCTAAGGGAGCCATACTCTGGGCTGTTATTTTTTTATTATGAAAATGAATGCTTAATGTCTGGAAATTGTGCCATTTAATTAAATAAACCCTGTTGTTTGCGGGGTAATGACCCATTTAATCAAATGCCTGTGTAATGCGCCTGGCCCTGAGGTCTGTAGAAAGAGAAGCAAAGCATTAATACCGCCTCTAATAGATGCTGAATCAGTTTCCATTTCCATGAAATGTCAGGGGTTAAGGGTTTTCCGAAGCTGTCTGTACCATGGGCAGCATTACCTCATCCTCTGAACAGATGCCGTTTTCACCAGCATCGCACTTTAGGCTAGTATCACAGATCAGGGACAGTGTGACACGGAAGTCAATTAAATGAAAATACGATGAGCCATCGCAATTGAGGCCATTTGAACGGACACCTCGGCACATGCCATTGGACGGATGAATGCTCAGCAGTACGTTCGCACACGGCACGGGTTGAAATGAGGATTAGGATGGCAGGTATGCCATCTGCCAAGTTACGCTTTGGCGGGGCATGCCCCGTGCCTATACAGCACAGAAAGTTTAAGAACATTAACTTCTGTACCTTCTGACCTCATGTAAACGGACATAATTCAGATACAGCTTCACATTCCCACACGGTAAAGCCCCAAACTTGGATTATTTTGTGTTTTTCTCCTTCTTCTTCTTTTCCCTACTGATTTGGTAATCACAAATTCTTCAGTCCCACAGTCAATAATTCTCCCCATTAGACATTTAGCTGCATCTGCCAATAACAAAATCTGATCAAAGTAGTTTCTTGGATACACTGGCAAAATGGACATATAAGGAAGTGCACATGTGATGCTATTTCAGCCAATAGAACACGTTTTTAAAACATTGTGGTCACCATTTTTGTTTTGTGTGGAAGCTAACTTGCTTGTTAACTGATAATTAGCAAATAATTTTAACTATTGCTTTTACTGCTGTATAATCTTCGTTGGAAACTATTTGCATTTCTGAAATGCTCTGCCTTTTCACATGCAAACCTTACATAATATAATTTCATGACTGGGATGAGTATTGTTTAGATTTTGATGATGCTTGTGCTAAAACAATAACTTTTAAAATGGTATGGTGCCTGAACCGGTAGTGTATTTTATTTAAAATCAAATTAAAGAATGTATTTTTCATTGCAAAGGCACGTCCCATTGTTTTAATCCTTTTAGGTAAAATACAGCCACACTTTAGACAGTTTTGTGTTTGCCATTTTGACCAAGTTTAGCATTAGCTAGCTTGCTAATGGTACCTGTTGACTTAGTTGACAGAGCGAAGTGTTAGTGAAGATCGCACCGCAATGAAGCATTGAAATCTGTGTAGCGATTTGGTTTAAACACTAATTGTAAAATAGATACTGTAGATTGATAAATAGATCCCCATGGGGAAATTTCCCCAGCAGTATATAGCAATCACATTCACAAACATTTATACCAGGAAACATACAATTATGTACACTAGAGAGAGTGGGGGGAGGAATAATTAAATACTGATTATAATGCCAAATTATTATTAGATAGGCCTATTAGATAAATATTGAATCCTACCAACCTATTCAGACATGTGTTTGCTCCATTAACGTACCGTATGTTTGTGCTTCAAAAGGTTTAGCCAAATAAATATTTATTTTACAGTGTAAAATAAGAAATTATCTTATTTGTGAATGCAGTTTTCTAAACAAAATAATGTCAGTAATAATAATAATAATAATAATGCATTTTATTCATGGTGTGCTTTTCATACACCCAAAACACTGGATGCATTATGATATAAGTAATGACTTAGACTTATAGTGGCATTTTTGTATGTTAAAAACGTGTTTTTTGTTAAACAAGAAGCATACAGTATGTGTAAATTTCCCAGCTCACGGGGTCTTGGTAACAATGGTCCAGCGCGTGGGCCCTGATGCAGATTCTCCATCTCTCTCAGAGATTCTCTGCCCATCAGCCCAGCGACCACGGAAGGCTCGATCCGTCAGAGGGCGGAGGAGCCGGGGACGTGAGGTTTTAATAGTAGCCATTGGAGGAGGGTGTTGTCAGGCTTCAGTGATAAAAGCCCTTTGGGTGCACGGGTCCTGCTCACCGGGAGCCTTCATCTCTTTTGATTGGCGTGGGCTGTGGGGGCTGCGGCTGAAAGGACCACCCGGAAATCGGCCGGTTTCTCCCCCACGGGACTTAATTAATTCCCTTAACGCTGTCTGAAACACACGCCTGAAAAACTATGCATATGCGGCGGAGGGAGGAAAACAGCCACTGCTGCCAGAATATATTTCTCAGATAGAAGGTTAACTAAAAAATAAAAATTAAAAAAAAACTGGGTGTCCATGAATTTCAGACCATTCACTTAATTTTCCAAGGGCTTATGTTTTCATTCCCCCGTAAGTAGTCTCTATAAGTGCTTAAATGACTTCCCAGCAATTTCATTTCTCTATGTACAATTTCTGAAAATAAATTCCCCCTTACTTCTTTCATGGTTAATTTATTTCTGCCTGAACTTTTTTACACAGCCAACTGGGTTTTGAAATGTATTTTAAATTGGCTGTAGACACTTCAGTATGAATCAGAATATTGAAACTAGCCACGTACGGTTGGTCCCTGCAGTTAAAATGGCTGCAATGCATTAATATGCAGGCAGACACAGATCTATTGCTAAGTAAACAAATTAAGAGAGTGATTTTGCAAGTCTCCTATTTATGCTCGGCGACCACATATGAAATATTGACTGCTTACTGCTGTCCTGAATACTTAATGTGAACAGTAGGAATGAAGAGAGCACCTGTTATCAGCTCACTGGTTAGACCGCAATAGTAACAGATGGATCCCAAAGCTTAGCTGGCTCCGAGGTGCCGCAGATTGCTTGATTATGAGCCACTATACATAATTACAAATGGAGAATTTCAACTCTTCTGTCTAGTGAGCACCCTTGCCAGTATTCAGGAAGGAACAGAGTTTTTTTTTTTTTTTTTAAATATGCAAATAGGTAGTGGTATTTGAAGGAAAATAGCACATAAGATGCAATATGTGGGGGTATATGAATAAAATGGGTATGGTTTGAGGGCATAGGAGGGCGGGTCTGTGTAAGGGATGAGCATGTGGGAGAATCCGTTAATTCCTAAAGGGAGGTGAGTCATGAGATTCTTCATTGCAACATCCCCCCTCTTCCCAACCTCCCTCCCTCCCCCCCCTTCCCCACCCGGACTCGCTCTACATCCTTTCCTCATCCATCTTCTGCCGTGATTTCCATCGGGAACGGCGACATTCTGTTGGTTTGGAAAATTTCCCGTTTTGACGTGGTATTATCAGTTCTGGAGCGGCAGTGTCTCCACTTGTCTGCGGCGCAAAACAAGTCCCGGTCTGTGAAAAAAAGCATTCGGGCGCTGTGTGGTGAAGGTCAAGCCAAGGTCAAGACGCTCTGTGGACTGCACCGCGAGGCTGATCGTATCTGCTTGTTTATCGGTCAGCGGCAGATTCCGGGCGAAAGCCGCTGCTCTCTACATGGGAGCTTCTGCGGGCTCAGCAAAAGCTCCGTGATGGGGGCGGCTCGGATTTGACTTAATTTCAGCGTCACGTGACCCCAGGGCATCGTGGGTAATCAGATCGGCTGCGAGCAGTATTAATAACCGTAGAAAAAAAGTATGGTGCTGACAGATTGCCACATAATAACTCACTGTACTGCCTGGCCTGGCTCTACCTACAGGGAAAACCAAGCCATTCTGTCAGGTTCCTTCTACACTTCATTAAGTGCTCTGATAGGGAAAATACATTATCACAGGGTCAAATGGATCCTTGGCACCCAGGACTGCTCTATACCCTCCTAGAACGAGTGAGGATTTATTGAACTTCAGCAAGTTGGAATAACTGCTGCACTATGCAGTTGATACAGGAGCACTTTCTCTGCTAACCTGCTTTAGTCCTGCACTTGAATGTAAAAAAGGTTTATTATGGCCGTTTATTTTGGTTGTGCTACGTTTGCTACGTAAGGAGACGTGCTCAGTATATTTTACTATTTGTCACCGAGCCTTATTGTTAGCACTGTTCTTTAAGCTGCTTAAACAGTGTGTGCGTTGAGGCACTTTGGAAACGTTGAAGATAAATGCTGAGGAAAGGCCGTGTGTTTATCTGGGTTGCTGTTTCTCTCCGTGCTAAGGAGCAGCTCGTGCCTTTGAACTGCAGGTGTTTCTGCATTCAGGGAAAAAAGTTCGAGGCTGACGCTCCGCTTGCTCATTGATGTATCGACGCACCATATGGCCTCGCTCGCGCAATCTGGCCAGCGCAGCCGGCCGAGGGAGACGAGGGGCTCCTCGCGGACAGCCAGAAGCCAATTCTCGCCTCATTGAAATTCCCAGCCTGATCCGACCGCGAAACGCGAGCGCGCGCTAGGCGGACACGCGCTAGGCGGACACGCGCCCGCCACGGGCGTGTCACGGGGCACGGACCCGACTCCACGCTCCCAGCGAGGCTCGGCCGGACCCACGCGCAGACCCTCGCAGGCCGTCTGCGCAGACCCGCACAGCCCGGGAGGAGATGGGGCTGCGCAGAGCAGCCTGGGAATATAACGCGAGGCGTTTCTCTTGCAGGGCCGCCGGCAGAGAAGGACCCAGGCCCCTCCCCCGCCTCGCAGGAGCTGATGACAAGGCTGGGCTTCTTGCTCGGAGAAGGCATCCCGCGATCGGCTCGCATACCAATGGAAGACAAGAATGAAAAGAAGGTATTTCACTTCACGCCGCAGCTGCTGCGGCGCTTGAACAAGGGAGAGGGAGAGAGAGAGAGAGAGAGAGAGAGAGAGAGAGAGAGGGAGGGAGGGAGGGAGGGAGGGAGGGAGGGGGAGAGAGGTGTGAGACGAGCAAGGATGCTTTTCAGTGCCTGTCGTTCTTTTTTTTCCTCTTCTTCTCATCTCGCACGGATTTAAATCTAATCGCTGCTGGGCTGGTCCTAACTACTGCTAAGAAGGGTAACTTTTCTAAATGTTTTCTAAGATTTTTGTTTTCTCTAGATGGAATAGGTTTTTGTTTTTGCCACAGTAAGTTGTTTTTGTGGGTCAGGCTGGTGCAGTGATTTCTTACTGTATATATATTCTGTTTGATAGAGTCGTACTAACTTGAATGATGATGCAGAGCCGATCCACTATGTAACGTGAAGATAACAGCTTTTCTTCAGGAATAGACTGGTCAAGTCTCTTTTCAGTTGTTTTGGTCTGTTAGTCTGGTATGCAGAGGGCTGTTTGATTTTTTTCAATGCAGATGTTATGCTTTGATCTATTCTGGCACAATACTCATGACTAAAATAAACTGTAGGAGGTTTTTAGAAACTGTTTTTCAAGGAGAAACCTGAAAAGTGGTACAACAGTAGATTGATGAGGAAAGCTGTCTTTAAAATTCAAATAATGTAAAAACGTATTTTTAGCTGCTTCAGTCCTATCACTTTATCCCCACACCCCTGTTCACTTGGTTTTCAAGATCCCCATTTCCTGCTTCAGTTTGTAATGCTACAAACATGTGGTACATGTTGTTCATGATTTATGTTTGTTATTTTTGAATGACGTGCTGATTATGCTCCTGTGTAATGTTGTGCTGAAGTACCTAGCAATGAAAAGGAAATGAAAGCAAGAGCAGTCGGGTTTGATTCACAGTGCCAATGTCTTAAACTGATTTACAGATCAAACTGTGTATAAGTGCTTACTGCGTCAAATATCTTAAACACTGGTGTAGTGCATATAGTGTAATGCACCATATATATGCTATTAATGACGCATACAGAATCTGAGCAGTATCCTATGGACGGGTAAGGTGTAGTGTCAGGGGGGTTGATGGCGGGGTTCAGAAGTGATGGAGGAGTGAGAATGAGGGTCTCAACAGCAGCCAATGGCAGCCTGGAGTGTTCTCTGGTACAACTAAGCACACCCCTATGGACTTCTTCCTTGACCCACTGTATAATTTATCTCTCTGCTGTGTGTGTGTGTGTGTGTGAGAGAGAGAGAGGGAAGGAGAGAGAGAGAGAGAGGGAGTGTGTGTGTGTAAGAGAGAGTGTGCTGTGTGTGGGTGAGAGAAAGAGAGAGAGAGAGACAAAGAAAGAGTGTGTGTGTGTGTGTGTGTGTGTGTGTGTGTGTGTGTGTAGGAGAGAGAGAGAGAGTTTGTGTGTGTGTGAGAGAGAGAGAGAGAAAGAGAGAGACACAGAGAAAGAGTGTGTGTGTGTGGGAGAGAGGGACAGAGAGAGTGTGTGCGTGTGTGTGTGTGTGTGTGTGAGAGAGAGGGAGAGAGACAGAGAAAGAGTGTGTGTGTGTGTGGGAGAGAGAGAGAGTTTGTGTGTGTGTGTGTGTGTGCATGTGTGTGTGGGAGACTCACAAGACATGCTATTGCTTTCAATTCACAATGGTATTTTTGAGTGAGATACACCTGCAATCCTGCAGCTAGCTGGAGTGCTCTGCATTGCCACAGCTCATAATTACTGCCGCTGAAACTGCGTAAATGAGAACAGTGCACAGCTGCTGACTACACTTATTCCAATTACCTTCAATTAGACTTACTAAGAGCAATCAGACGCTGTCCCTGAATGCTACATGCAATTTTAAAGGTCAAAGGAATCTTTACGGCTGGTGCAATCTAGGAGATCCACAGCAAAATCTTCTGAGTAAAATTAACTCGCACCGATTACTTTTTAACTCTAATACAGCATATATTGTCCATATTGGACTCTAGTAGAGTTGACTTAACGCTGCTGGAGTTGATTTAAGACTAATAATTTTGTGTGGTGAAAAGTAGTTCAGCACTTTTCAAGTTAGCAAGTCACTGGATTGAATTATTACCTTGCCTTTACTGCAAAGGGATGTGGAGGGAACAGCACAGCCAGTGCAGCCAATGTTTAAGATTTAGGAAGCAGTCCAGCGTATGGGGACATCGTTCTTATTTAGACAGCAGCAGAAAACTCGGCTGTGCCGTCTAGAATTACGGGTTTCTTTCTTACAGTGACTGTTTCAAGGCAATCGTTGTTTTTTTTCTGTTCGTCCTGAGCAAGGCTTACGAGTTTTGATCCTTAAAAAAGGGTCAGCTGGCGATATGCACGGAGCAATCCGTAGGGCAGCTGACTCTCAAGCCGTGTGCTATTTCCCCGCCCGGGCAAGGGTTTGATCCCCCCACACGGGACCGTCTCAGCTGCGGACCCCTCTTGAGCTGTTACTCTCCGTGCTTACTACCCGTCTGAATAAAGCAATAAATACAAACAAGGTGCAGCCTGTCCTGCTTTCCTTAGAAGGAAAATGAATCAGCTGTTTTTCAAACAGGACTTTGTTTACCCACCTAAGCTTTCACACAGCAGGCCTGACTCACTCTGTTATCATGCAGAGTGCCTGCAAAATGGCGTTTTATCATTCGGCACAAGTTTTTAGGGAACTTTGAAAATAGCATCCCACATGCGCAGGGGTTCTTAGATCCTGAGAATTTAATTAGAACTAAGTCCTGACCCTGGTAGTTCTGACTATGGGTGGGAGTCCCACAGCACTCTCTAATTGGCCGTAATATTACCCAGGGATGGAAGGATTATCACAGGAAGTGCAGTCCTCCAGTGAACTGGCTATACGTGTAATCTGGTGGACACTGAAAAGAAGTGGCGGATGGCTATCCCCCTATGTTTCAGCAATGGGGCAGCCTTACAATAATAAAATGAGGGTTTGCAATGTATAGAGTTACACTGTAGCACCAGAATTAATGTTGACATTTCAGATTTATCTGAGCCTACATCCAAAGGAACCCATGATTCTCCAAATACTGCTCCTAATATTGCTGTTACCAGGAACAGATTTGCCCATTTTTCTTTTTCTCCATTCACTTTGTGTGAGGTACGTAGTGCTGTTGATATTGATATGAAGAAGTCCACTGGAGAGGATCAACTTGACCCATATTTTATTAGGCTTTCTGCTCTTATGATTGCAGTGCCCCTAACTCATATTTTTAATCTCACTATTCCCTCCAGTGTTATCCCTAAGGTATGGAAAGCTGCGCACGTGCTACCACTCCATAAGGGTGGTGATCCGAGCGACCTTATTATCGCCCCATTTCTAAACTGTCCTGCTTGGCTAAAGTTTGAGGATCTCTCATCAACAAGCAGCATAAAGCCTTTCTCACAAGGTACTCCATTCTGAGCAATCACCAATCAGGATTCAGAGCTGATCATAGTACAATTTCTGCTACAACTCTTGTGATAAATGACATAGTGACCTCTCTAGATAATGGACAACATTGTGCTGTTCTTTTTGTGGATCTGTCTAAAGCATTCGATACCGTCAATCAATCCACATTGTTGCGTAGAGGATAGAGGCTATCCTCTATTGGATTGGATCCAACTGCCTGTAATTGGTTTGAAAACTACCTATCTGACAGGTCTAAATGTATATTGTAGCTGCTGATCATGTTCGATCCAAGTTTCTCAATATAACTAAAGGTGTTCATCAAGGTTCTATTTTAGGTCCTGCATTATTTACAATTTATATAAATAATGTTGTTTGTTATGTAAAGAATTGTAATCTTCATCTTTATGCAGATGACACTGTACTTTACAGTTCTGCTTCTAATGTATCCCAAACTGTTGAAAATCTGCAGCTCAGCTTCAATACCTTGCAGAAGGCCCTCTTAGATCTCAAACTAGGTTTAAATTCAGACAAAACTGAATACACCTGGATTGATGGAAACCTGAATTTTAAGACTCGTATTGATAAATTAATTTAAAAACTACGAGTGAGACTTGATTTCCTTTGCAGAAATAGATCTTGTTTCTCATTTGACAGTAGAAGAAGGATTGTTGAGGCAACATTCCTTCCAGTACTTTATTACGGTGATATAATTTATAAACACACTGCTGCTTCCACCTTAAAGCCTTTAGACTCCATCTATCATTCAGTCCTACATTACATCACTGGAAATAGGTACTTTACTCACCACTATATGTTGTATCAGAGGGTGGGCTGGCCCACCCTTTCTCAGAGAAGAGACCAACATTGGTTCTTGTTTTTATATAAAGCACTTCTCCAAAAGCTACCTCCTTATATTTTATCTCTTACTGAATGGAGAGTTGGAGCCTATCAGACTCGTTCTCAGGACTGGCTGATTCTCCATGTGTCACAGGTGTACTCTGAACTGGGTAAAACTGCATTTAGTTATAGTGCTCCTCATGCCTGGAATGAGTTGCAGTACACATTAAAGCTGAACTCTTTGATTACCATGGGTCAATTCAGGACCCTGATTAAGAAACTGGCAACCTTTGAATGTAAATGTTCTGAGTGAATTGAACTGTTTAATTGTTTTAATTCATGTTATTCATTTTATTTTATGATTGATTTATTTATTTTTCTTCAAGTTAATTTTCATATATTCATTTTATCTCTTGGAACCTTAAGCTTTTGTCTGTTAGTATGTTTTTTCTTTTGTCATCAGGGCTCCATTGAAAAAGTGACCCAGAGTCTCAATTTGATTCCCTGTATAAATAAAGGTTGCACATTAACAAAGCGTAACTGTATTATTATTATTATTATTATTATTATTATTATTATTATTATTATTATTATTATTATTATTATTATTGATAATAGATAATAATAATAATAATAATAATAATAATAATAATAGTAAGGGTGGCACGGTGGTGCAGTGGGTAGCACTGTCGCCTCACAGCAAGGTCATGGGTTTGAATCCGGCCTGGGCCTTTCTGTGTGGAGTTTGCAGGTTCTCCCCGTGTCTGCGCGGGTTTCCTACGGGTACTCCGGTTTCTTCTCACAGTCCAAAGACATGCGGGTAGGCTAATTGGAGACTCTAAATTGCCCATGGGTATGAGTGTGTGAGTGAATAGTGTGTGTGCCCTGCAATAGATTGGCAGCATGCCCAGGGTGTATTCCTACCTCTCACCCAATGCATGCTGGGATATGATTCAGCTCCCCCCATGACCCTGCCCAGGATAAGTGTGTATAGATAATGGGTGGATGGATAATAATAATAATAATAATTATTATAATAATAGTAATAATAATGTGTCTCCATTAAATTGAACAAAGTACAGAACAAAGACACAAGAAGGTAAATAAAAATACAATAACACAAAGGATACTGAATACAACATCAATAAAAGGATAGGTAGAATTAAAGATAATGAAAGATAAACAGGTATGTCACAGATAATTAAAAGCAAGCTCATGAAAGTGATTTTTTAATTGCTTACGTTTGCTGGTGTTGTGAGGCTGGGTTGATTTAAATGGAGAGAACTGATACTGAGATTTCCTTCGCTCTGTTTTCCCCTCTCCAGTGTCTAATAACCAGCCAGGGAATCAGCCCTTGCTCCACATTGACCAACAGCACCGCCTCCCCCACCGCAGACAGCCCCTGCTCCACCCTAAACAGCAGCGCCGCCTGCCCCCCTCTCGGCCGCTCCAGCCCGTGCGGCACCGTCACCAGTCCCGGCTCCACCCTCGAGAGCAGAGACAGCGGGATCATCGGTGAGCGTTCCATCTGTCCTCAGTGCTTCCTCTGCAGTGCAGCTCCCATTGACCCTCATTATCACAGGCTGTGGCCAGCCACCTGACCCTCGCCACCGGTAACTAACGTCCCCCTACGCTTACGGCCACCAGTTCCGTGCACCATACCCCCCTTACCAAATATCCAAACCGAATTTCCCAACTGAATTTAATTTTGAATATTCTTTAAGACTTGCAGCCTTACACCAACAAACTCTCAAATAGTTTCTTAATGGGATGGTTGTAAAATGGTTATTTGGCTCCTTTGTGAGAGCACCCTGTAAAACCTTGATGGTAATGGCTGAAATGCAGCACATATGTTCAGGAAAATTGTATTTGTCCTAATAATACACATTATTAATTCAAAGTAAAACATTATATCCTGCAATTAACCCTGTTAATAATGCTTTAGTGTCTCACCATTCACCCTGTAAGGTATACATCCAATATCCCACAATTCACCCGGTAAGTAATGCATCCAGGTTCTCACCATGCACCCAGTTAATAATACATTTAATATCCTATTGTTATCCCTGTTAGTAACAAATGCAATAGCCCATTTATTCACTCTGTTAGTGATACATTTAATATCCCTTTATGAACCCTGTCAGTAAGACATGTAATATCGATCCTGTGATAAACCTTGTTAGTATATCCCATTTTCCTCCATTAGTAATGCATATAATATCCCATTCTACACTGTGTTAGTAATATGATGTCTCATGATTCACCCTGTTAGTAATACATATTACTGTATATCCCATTATTAACCATGTTAGTAACACTAACGCAGTCATTCACCCTCTACTCATTACCACCGGTGCTAATTTATCCTCAGTACACTGTAGATATGGTATATAATGTACTGTAGTCTTGTCCTTATCTGTGGTTCCCAAACCCTCCGGTAGTTCACAGTGCATTAAGTTTCTTTCTCTGTTGAAGAGCCAATTTGTCTCAGGGTTCCGGTTTGTTCTCCCATGTCAGTTAGGCGGTGTGCAGCTCTCCTCCTTATAGCTTGTGACAGAGTTTTACCAGTGTGCAGTAGTAGGAAGTGTGCAGTGGCTGTGGCAGTGCTCTCGCTGTACTAACAAGGGACGAGGTCAATTTACTGAGTTAATACAGTACTAATTCCTCTGTCTGTCTTGACAACAAAAGGTTCTGTAGACAGAAAAGTGCAAGAGTTATTTCAGCTTTCCATTATGTGTTAAAAAGATTAGATTTTAACAGGATGTCTCTGGTAAAGAGGTTCCGGCCTTTTTCCCCCAAGGCTGTGTCTGTTTGGTTCCTTTAATTTTCATCATGGCTCCTATTCATTTCTGACAAAACTAGGGCATTGCTATCTTCCTTTTATTTCTTTCTGAGTTTTAAAAAGTAGGACATCAGGATTTTTGTATTCCAAATTACTTTGTTCCAGGTAAGAATGTTAGAGTTGGCAAATTAAGAAAATAGCTGTTTGTGCTCTCTCTCTCTATTTTCTCTCTGTCTCTCCCTCAAAATTCAAATTCAAATGAGCTTTATTGGCATGATGTATATATATATATATATATATATATGTACATATTGTGGAAGCATGAGTATGACAGACAATAAACAAATGAACAGAATACAACTTTGTGTGTGCGCGTGTGTGTGTGTGCTATTTGTGTATGTTAGATTCTGTAATGTCTCTCTCTCTCTCCCTCTCTCTCTCATAGTAAGTTGGTAGAGACAGAAAAAGTGCCTTGTTGTATTCATAACCTCCACTGCTGACAAAATTAAACACTTGTGACTCATATTCCTGGTCTCCAGTGCAATATCACGGCTGATAAATAATGCATGGCAGCTTTGATATCGTATTTGCGATAAGAAAGCGCCCTATAGTTCCTGAAGCTGCTCACCATTCAAGTTGACAGAGAAAGATTGCATATTGTATGTGTTTATTGATTTTTGCTTATACTTAGGCGGTATTTGCTGTAGGTATTGTATGTCATGTCAATAATTGAATTTAATCACTTTGGAAGTCACTCTAGATAAGAGCTTCTGCTAAATGCCCAAATGTAAATGTAACTGAATTAAAATTCACTGAATTCAGAGATTAACTATCTGATACACTATATAAAATACTCAAAGGTATGGGTAATATTATTTAAAAGGATAACTACCATCCTTCCCCTTTGCACACGACTGCTACATTCATTGCCAGGAGGAATATATATCAATTGAATTAGGAATCAGTTGTGCGATTTACACTGACACTCCCACCCTCACATTGAATTGAGAGAGGAGAGAGGGCTGATGAACATGAGTAAGGAAAGGGAGAGACGGGGAACAATGTCTACAGTGAGACAGGGAGAGGACCTGCCCAAGTCTTAAGAAGGTCCAGTTCGCAGGTGTAGGATGTGTGGTGATAACCGTTGGAGAATGTTCCACCAGCGAACATTGTTCTCATTTAAGGGTCATTTCAATGACATTCTGTACTGTACATGGTGCTAATCTTAGATCTTAGCAATGTTATCAATGTCGTCCTGCCTTTGAACCAGCCGATGTTGAGGGAAGGGGTGGGGGGGGGGGTTAATAGTTGCTTCAAAGATGCCTTAATCTTCTTGCTTTATAACTGCACCTGTGTGGCTTGGTGTACAGACTATGTTTTGACAAGTAAGAAAGCCTGCAGCTGTTATCCTGGTAGAAGCCAGAGGCACAAGGAAAAGTAAATGAGGTGGTTAGACTGGAGATCAGGCCCAGCTCTCCGCCTTCCGGAATGAGAACGTACACCTGGCCAGGCTGGGAGAGGAACAAACTTTCATAGATACTTCAGCAGGGAATGCCTTAAGCGCTTACAGGCGACCGTGTAGACAAACTGTCCTCTTTGTGCACAGTTGCAATTCCGTTGTTTGGAAATTGAGTGGGAAGCAAGTTGTCTACCTGTGGATTCACCGGAGACTTCTGTGTTGATGTAGTTTCTTCGGGTTGCCTTTCAACTACCTCCCTTAACTACATTATGAGTGGAACTTTGTCTTAAAATGGCAGGAATGAGCTAAATGCGGAGGTGAATAACAGTGCAGGTCTGTCACACCTTTTTCGGTAAGCTTTGTCTCATCAAAAAATAGAAAAGGTTGAATGGTTACTACGGTGAATGCATAATAAAGCAGCGCTCCAGGCCCCGTGCCTATCGCAGCACCAATATGCATGTGCAGAATGCACATCAGCATGATTGCTTTTCATTTATTAATAATACATTTCCTGTCGTTTAGCTTCAAAGAGCCAGTCAACACTTGTCCAGGCGTTACATTTCAATGCGGCTCATTATGGGTCACTTAAGTTGCTAATCAGGTCTTTTAATGAAGCAGAAAGTAGAAAACATTTCAGTGCACATTTGTATGTGTCACTAATCAGTTGAACTTTCCCTTTGCTTTAGGGTGGTCATGAGCTCTTATGCATATATTTTTGTTAAAGTAACAAAGAAAAGAAAGTCTGTTAATCAGATGTCAGGACTATTACTTACTAAGACCTGGCAATTCATTTTTGTCCCCTACAGGGGACATGGGTCTCTGGTCTTAATGTCAAGAACTATGTAGCCTGCTATGATGACAACTACGCTACAAAGGACATTCGATAAAAATAAAAGAAAATATATTTTAGAAATTATTTTCACTGCAAAATGTTTCTGTCATCCAAGACATAAAAATTTGAATAATTGAACTCCTTTTTGGCTGGATCTCAGGAGGATAACCGAGCCCCAGCTTTATGGTGTCGATGTCTGTGGATAACCTCAGCTCCCTGCTCTGTCGCGCAGCCACAGTCACCAGCTCCTCTGAGAATGACGAGCGCGGCGGCTCCAGCCTGGAGCGGAGCAGGGATGGCGGTTTGAGCGACCGTCGGCGCCATGGCCCGGCGCACGCCGCGCGGACAGAAGCCTGCTCCCCCGTCGCCGAGGAGGACCCCCCGGGGCCCGCGGAGCCGCCGCCCGGTGGGGTAGACGCCGCGCCCGAAATGGCGCATTCCCCGACGGAGGGGCCCCTCCCCTACGCCACGCACAACTCCTCAGGCCTCGCGATGCCGCGCCCTAACTCCGTTGCGGGTGAGTGTGTCGGCCGTGCTGTATAGATCTGCTCCAGGCGCTGTGACAAAGGCACGATAGGCATTGATGCGGGGTTCAAGCTGCTTGGTCATGACAGATTTTTATTATGTCATAATGCTTTGGTGACACCTTTTTAACCTTTTTAAGTAGCGTTTCAGTTGATTAAAATGCTCATTTTAATGTGGTGCAGTGCAAAGGAGAACAGCCACAGCAGTTAAAAGGTGAACTGTGACTCTTTATGGTTCTGGTGTCAAACTTGGTCATGGAGAGCGACAGTCTGCTGGCATTTGTTGTTACTCAGCAAATAATCAGTTAATGCAGTTGATTTCACTTTTAACTCTTAACCTCACCTGATATCCTGGGTCTGAGTTTGGCACAAAGGGCATTTGATTAAATTCTGACCTTTGTCTCACCAATTAAGTAAATGAAATGTATTTTCACAGCAATACGCTTTATATACCATTGGGGTGATCAGTTCTCTTCTTGAGGAATAGTGAGGTTCCCCTCTCTCTTTCCTGCTCAGTTTCTGACATTGTCCCACTTTTGTAAGGAATGACCATAGTCCCACCTGACCTAGACCATATGTACTACATTTCCAAAAGTATGTGGCTACTTCAGCCACATCCATTGCTAACAGGTGCATAAGCATACAGTCATACAATCTCCATAGACAAACATTGGCAGTCGAATGGGTTGTACTGAACTTAAGATAGGATGCCACCTTTCCAACAAGTCAGTTCGTCAAATGTCTGCCCTGCTTGAGCTGCCCCAGTCAATTGTAAATGCTGTTATTGTGAAGTGGAAATGTAAAGGAGAAATAACAGCTCAGCCACGCAAGCTCAAGTGTGTAGCGCGTAAAAAGCATCTGTCCTTGGTTGCAACACTCGCTATAGAGTTCCAAAGTACCTCTGGAAACAACGTTAGCGCAAGAATTATTCATTAAGGGCTTCATGAAATGGGTTTCCATGGCCAAGCAGCTGTACACAAGCCTATGATCACCATGCTCAATGCCAAGCATCAGCTGGAGTGGTGTAAAGCACACAGCTATTGGAATCCCCGCAGCCATGTTCCAAAATCTACTGGAAAGCCTTCCCAGAATAGTAGAGGCTGTTACAATGGCAAAGGGGGTCCAACTCCATATGAATGTCCATGGGTTTTTGAATGAGATGTTCAACAAGTACATACGGGTATGATGTTCAGGTGTCCACATATTTTTGGAAATATAGTGCACCGGCGCACCGCTCATAGTGAAAAAAACTCTTTCCTCTTTTTAAGGCATGCTTTCTGTGAGTGATTATATTTGTATGGTTTTTCCTTAAGAGTACAGGTAAGAGAGGTTAGTGAGGTGTCGTGATCAGTCGATAAGGACAAAGCTGTTGCCATGCTGCTGTTTGTTTGGAATGGAGAGAGCAGGAACTGCCCAGTCCTGATTATTATAGTAAAATGTCAGTTTCAGTGGAACGCCTGACTAATTCTGTCATTGTTTATTTGCAATCATTAAAGTGGCTGAACTCTGTGACCAATAGAATGCGAGCAGCAGTGTTAATTGCGTTTGTATATTAATCAAATACTGTAATAAACAGAACAATGGTTGCCTCTCATACACTCAAATTTAGATTTCTTGTGACAGCACAGAACAGCTCTATGACTAGACATTTAGTTGCAGTGTTTTTCACTGTTCATGCACTGCACGTAACAGTATTTTTTACTGAATGCTAATAAGCCTGTAGCCTTGGTAAAAATGAAAAAGATTTTAATTTTGATGAAAAGAGTTGCATGCTTTCTGTTTCTGTAGTGTGAATTAAATTATGTGATTTTAAAAAAAAAGAGAACAGCATTACATTGAAAACATAACTCAGTTTAGTTGCATTGTGAACCCACCAGCCCCAATACTCCTTTTGCTCAGAGACTTGGCATTATGATGCTGTGTTGCCCCAAGGGACCTGAAATGTCCACTCCTCTGATTTTATGGTGGACGACAATAAACTCCAAGCCAAAAGACAAGGGCATTGATAACACAATTCTGGATTACAACACAACACAACCTCTGTTTCATTCAGGGAAGTTGACCTGAATGTGCTCATTCACTTTTAGATGCTACATATGAAACAATTTCTCCCCTAAAAAGGGGGGACTATGTATATAAAGGGCTGTAATCCCTACATGAATCACTGCATATGGATGGAAAGACTCTTAAATTAAAGCTGAGTTGACAATTTAAGTTTATATTTGTTGGTTAATTTCAAATCCAATGTGCCAATGTGCCAAAGCAACAAAAATTGTGTTACTGTCCAAATACTTACAAATTTTGCCTTTTGACGGGAGAGCTGTTTTTAGCATATAACTTGAAACCTTGTAATAAGATGAAAAATATTTCTGGTTGGTTTGCGAGCTGTTTACTATTTAAATGGATGTTTGGGTATGAAGTGGTAATGATTTTCTGTACAGTAGGAGTAAGCTGCTCACGTCCTAGAGAGACACACATTAAAGACTCCCAAAGCTAGTTTCATGCATAAACTGTTTACCTCACAATCAAACATGCATATCTAATTGCAACTTGAAATTGTAGGTTGTCTGGATTATTTAAAAAAAAAACTCTTTGAAATAAGCACAAAATGAAGCTTTTGGAAGTCTATGCCGAGCTTACACAGTAAAATGGCGTTTTATAAGGCTTATCTTTTAATGTACTTTTGCTGGGTTTTATTTCCACTTGTTGTATTTCACTTCAAGGAATGGCTTTGAAAAAAACCAAAGCCGATTGCTTGAACACAGCTGCCCTGGATGTGTACTTTTGCCTCTGTGTGTACTGTATTACAGCACGGAGCGCGCTCTCTCACTTTTTGACTATATTTAGGATACGGTGCTCCTCGGCCTCTCTCGATGTGCAGCGCTGAGCAGGATCTCTCATGGTTTTAGAGTTATGACCAGATGTAAGTCAGGGACAGTATTTCAGGGTAACACAAGAAATGTGGCACGATCGCTAACACATGCTAGCTTTTCCAATCCCTTTTTTAAAAGGCTGCACGGCAAATCTGTTTGTTTATCCTCTCGGTCTAATCAGATAAAAATGAAGACAAAACACAGCTTGATGCACTGGTGTGCATTAAGTAAGACTCTACTGGAAAGCATGCTGCTAGCAAGAACCAATTCAAGACAATATACCCAATTCTGTCAGTAATACTTCTAGGAGAAGCTCTGCTTCGACCTTGTCTGCCCCTCCGCACTTACAGGGACCATTTCCTTCAGCAAGAACAGTGCTGCCAGTATATTGCCCTCTTATTGTTTCTGCAGAACTACCAACTACCATGTTGCATTTGTACGAGAAGCATAACCACTTTTCTGTGAGGTGTCATTTGTTGTGTAGTTGTTAGTACAGAAAAATTGTAAGTAAGCCATCACAGAAAAAGACAGAAAAAAGCCACTGGGTTCCACAAAACTGGTACGACTGAATCAACATAATTACACTTCCCGCCAAAGAAAGTTAAATAAAAACAACCCTTAATTAAACCCAACAACAAAATGCTTAAAAAAATCAATAATTATTTAATCAATTTTATAGGACAGACTTGTATCTGCATATACACATGCATACACAGACACATGTATAAACATGCAGGCAAACTTGCACACACATAAATACAAGTGTACGCGCACCCACACACATGTGCATACACACACACACACACACACAGAACAGAAGCTAGTCTCTCATTGGACTGGTCCCTCACTGAGGATATTCTTCAAGAATTACGTTTTTCTGTGACCTATGTTTTTGTAAGCCCATGGAAAATCTATAAAAATATGTTGTTTCAGGAGTTGTATTATAGTTCAGCAGGTTGCATTCCTCATGCCAGTTTATGTAGTGTTTTTCATGGCTGTTGGTTTTTAATCTCATGAACACTGTTTCTTATGTACATTTAAATCTGAGTTAGTGGGCTGTGAAACTGGAAAAAGGCCATGTGAATGGGCATTTCTCTCAGATTTATTCATGCAAAGCTTCAATACCATGGAAAATGAGAGGCTGGTAGGCTTACGAATGTAATATCAAGCAAAATGTTGCCTGTAACCGACTCCGAAGCTAATATCTTATGCGGAACCTCTCGAGAAGAGATTTGCAGAAGGAGCAGAGCTTACATGGAGTAAAAGGTCTGAGTGTATGACTAAAGGAAGCGTTGTTACACATGACTTTGAGCCATTAGCACATCATTGTGGCACATTATTCACTATCCACTCCAATGGAAATGCCCAATACTATCCCACTCCAGAAACAGCCCTCTATTGACCCACTCAACACTGTGGAAACAGCCCACTATTAACCCACTCAAATCATTTTAATCTGGATGTAAATTTGTGAAACATAATATGTTTTTGAAAATGACATATTACATCTTTAATATTTACTTTATTTAATTAAACTGAGTGTAAGTGCTTGATTGGTAAATGGCTTATACTGGATCATGTCCAGCAAAACACTATGATTAGGTTTATGTTTTCAGGGAGCTGTTCTTGCTTCCCTTTAAATTCAGTCTGATGTTTGTACACAATATGAAATTCTCTTCACATCACACTATGCTATGTCAAACAGAAAGGGTGATCCCTGACTATCTTATTTTTTTAATATCACCTTCTTATCAATCTGTTTTTTTTTCCCCAAGTCGAGTGAAATTACTTCTACTGTTAATAGAGATGGTCCTTAACCAAAATTTGAGTTTATTAAATTCACATCACCGCCTAACAGCAGAAGGCAAGGGGTATACATTGGTCAGCTTAACAGACTGCTCTTTGCTCTGTCAATATTGTTGTGGGTCAATATTGTTGCAGTGGTTTCACAGTATCAGTATCCCTGTGTTGGCATGGCGGGATGGGACTAAAGCTGGTGAGTCTAAAACAATAATGTCGTGAACAAAATGCTTTAAATCTATGTTGGCAGCAATGTTGTGAATCGGATGCATGGGACTTTAAAGTTATGGGATCAGAAGACCTAGAAAGTTTGTGTCACGTCATGTTCATGGCCCAGTAAGACATCAATACATTTGAAAAAAACCCAGTTGAATGGTTTTCCTGTTCAAATGAGGGAAATAAATGCTTCTCTGCCGAGATGAATCTGGCTTTTGAAACGTGGTGCAGACCGCGGCGCGGCTCCGCAGGCGTTTCCACGCCGAAGCAGGCGGCTCGCAGCGGCGCGGAGTTTCGCGGGGCGCGCCATTGTGCCTTGCAGTCACGTGCGCGGAGCGCGCAGGTGGCCTCTGCGGTTGGCGCGCGCTCTTTCCTGCGATTCAGGTCTCTGGCGGCGCGGTAATCGCTCGCTCCATTGTGTCGGCTCAATCGCTTCCTTTCCTCCGCCGCTCCACAGTTCTTTGGCGCACGTGTCATTTTTCAGTTTTTCCTGCATTTGTTTAAATGGGCTTTTCTGTTTTCTTTTTATTCTCTCTAGAAAATTTCAATTTTGAAAATCTGTTTATCAACCTGTATAGTGTTCTAGAAAGTAATTTGATTGATTGGTTAATTGGTTGGTTGGTTGGCTGGTTGATTGTTTTGGTTCATCAGGTTTCTTTTTAGGTCAGATTTTCTGTGATGAGTATCAGGTTCACAGTGGCAAGCAGGGCACCATGCAGTATCAGAGGTGTAAAGTCCAGGGGTCACAAAGTCCTGCCAGGTGTTTCTTCCAGCCATGAACTCAGCAGGCTGTTTTCACTAATTAGGTCTACCTCCTGGCTGAAGAATTGTGCTACTTCCAGGTGACTGGAACAAAATATTGGGGAGGACTTTTACTTGCTGAACCTGGATTTTCCACCTCTGCTCCTGATAGGGGCTTTATTTTCACCTTCCTGCGCCCTTCATTGTTCTACAGGGACCATCAAACTCTGCCTCTCTCACATTCCCTGAGGGCTGCCTGACTGGGAGTTATCTTTCATAAAATGCACATAGCATTCTTCTCTGTGGAAACAAAACCAAGCAAAAATCTCATTAGATAAGAAGTTAGTTTTGCATCTCTGCTTTACATTTTATTAGCCTTAGAATATCCATCCACATTTTGCATAGGTTAATTTCCAATTGGTTATTGGTTATTTTTAAATAAAAATTCAAATATATTTCAGACTCATTTTAAATGCGTATGTTAAAGAAATGTTGGATAAATAGTTCTCATATTTTTAGGGAACAGTTCTATCATTTGTGAATTGCATATTAGATTTGATTCTTGGTTTGGATCCCAGTGTTCCCAGTTCAGATATCCCCAACGTAGACCTGTGGTGCACTGCAACAATATCAGCACGGACACCACAAAATAAAAACGGTCAATAAAGGGATTTATTTATTTAGATGCAGAGTCATCCGTAGATAAATGATTGCAGAAATCTGACATTGACAAGGCAACAAAAGCAAAGTTAACTTCAGAATAGCGAAAATTAAGGCAATCCACTCCCTCCCATCTGGTTCGCATTCACAATCCAATACACCCCCTTCCCCCCCTCCAGTTTCTGTCATGTCACCACAGATGACCTCAAAACCGACAGGAAACACTGCAGGGGTTATGAAATTCTTGTTCCTGAGATACATTTTCTACCTGAAGTGACCTAAGACTCACCTGCCCTCTGGAAAATATAGTGAGCAACAGCTTTGATTCTTTTTACTTTCTCAAAGATTAGAAAACTCCAGACAGATATGTGCTTCAGAAAGTCCCTGATTAGAGAAGTTTACAGCAGGTGCAAGATAAAGAGTTCCACAGCCATCGATTGGGTCCAATTTGGTGGAGCCAATTAGTGTGTGACTCAGTGCTGCTCAATGATGAATTCAGACCCAGAGAAATCCAGCAGAGCACATAATCTCATAAACACTCTGCATACACCACTAGTGAGCCATCTGCTTCTGTTTACTCTTCTGGCCTTAAATGCTAATTACACCAGTTACAGCAGGATGTTGCATGGCAATAGGCTTGCAACCAGCAGGTTCTGAGTTTGAATCCCACATTGGCCATTGTCTTAGACCAAATAAAATACTGTTACAATATAAATATGTGGCAAGAAATATGGGCCTGAGGAAGAAATAAATGAATATTTTGGCAGTGAAATGGCACTCTGAGAGATAGCCATTTTCTGTGTAAAACAGGATGTATTCATTTTTGCATTTATGTGTACCACTACTTTGCCAGGGGGACTGGGGACATCAGTTTCACTTTCCAGCAATGATTTATTAATTTACATATCTGGATTTGAAAGAGGAAGTGGAAATTGACTGGTATTGAATTTCTAATTGAATAGACTGTCATTTGTGGAAACTAATTT
Organism: Anguilla rostrata; assembly: GCF_018555375.3. Lineage (NCBI taxonomy): Eukaryota > Metazoa > Chordata > Actinopteri > Anguilliformes > Anguillidae > Anguilla > Anguilla rostrata. Next base: position 37,192,800 of record NC_057935.1, read on the forward strand.
GTTACAACTGTCATCCCTGTGTGCTGTCCTGTTGGACAGATATATGCAGCGCGCCACATGCAGCATTTGCACCATGTGGTAGTGTGGTCTAGGTCTAGGCTCAGCACGAGTGCATAGTCATGACTGCATCAGCTTCAGACAGCTACAGGCAGAGGGCATAGCCTGAGCTTTGTGTGTGTATGTCTGTGCCTGTGCATGTCTGTGTGCCATTGATATTCCTCAGCAGGGTGAACTAAACAGGACAATATATGTATTATTTATACATCAGCTGGCATAGACATAGTGTGCTATATACATATATATATATATATATATATATATATATATATAATATATTTGAACACACACACAACAAGCAAGCAGGTTGCTTGTGGTGGTCAGTGCTGGAACAGTTTCTCTTTATCTGTATTTGGTGACGTGCCAGATTTCTATTTTTTTGTGGTTACCCTTTGATGTGGGGATTGGGTATATTTGAAGTGAGAACTGCCAGGTTACTCCATCTGTGTGGAGTCCTGCTGTTGAAATCAGAGTTGTGATTGGCTGCAGCCCTGGATCCTGCTGTGTCCTGTGTCCACTGACAAGCACAAAGTTTACACACTGTTACACATATGTGCCGGTGTCATGTCATCAGCAAGGTGAGCAATGTTTTTATTATACATTACGGTGAAAGCAGAAAGTTGCCATACTGCTGATGTGCTGGAGAGGGGGTAATTTTTCAGCTCCATTTACTCATGCATTGGCTATTAAGTGTCTAAGGGATGTTAGCTTAGCTATTTTGCTAGCTGAAGTTGGGCACGATCTCTGTCTCACTCATCTGTGCATGCAGGCTCTGGCACTGCTGTTAATTATGATGCAGTCGTTGTCTCATTGTCATTATCCAGTCGAAGAGATGGAAATATTTTCTGGTTGAAAGAACTCTTATTCTTTCTCCACATTAAAACAAAGAATGAATCTGTAATTTCCATACATTGACTCAAAGGCTCATTTTTTTTATTTTCAATCAAAATCATTACACCCCTGCTCACTATGCAATTGCACGTTAACTAGCAAATTACTCTGGACTGGAAAAAAATTTAATGGAGCTACACAATGTAAGCAATTTTTCACTTTAATCTATGGTTGTTTCCCAACTTCTGTCAGTGGAGATAGCTAACAAACAAAACACAACTCCCTTGTCTTAAGCTTGCTACAGTCTCATTCTGTGCATCCAGGGCGTGAATATGATGGAGCTGCTGATTAAGATAACCTTACTTATTTTCTTATTTTCGATCTAATTTTCAACCCAACAATACATATAATGTTGTACAGGCCAGTGATAAGTGTGTATTTCTCCATTGTGACTCCCCCCCCCCAACTAAAAAAAAAAAAAATTATGGATTAGTGTGATTCATTCTCTTGCAAAATTTAGAGTTTCCGGTTAATCGCATCCTTGCTCATTTCTCAAACAATAGAAATGTCTTTATTTGGACTCCTTACAACTCTTGGGAATAGGGAGAAAAAAAACTTGGTTGAAAAGGAGCGTAGTTGTACGGCAGAGAAGACTTCTATCTCCAAGTTCGTCAGAGTTTCCTGGTGTGATGCGCTGAAGAGTGTTCTGCTTTGCAGCTTGCTTTGACGCCTTATTCAAAGTGCTCCTAATGCTCTGCACCTCGTGGATGTGCAATTTCACATTTGAGTAGCGACTCTGAGCGATTGCCGTCGCCTTTTCCCCGGCTCTACCCGCTCGGCGGGGAGCCGCGGCACGATGTGATCTGAAGCTAAAGATTTCGATTTTGACGACGCGCCCCGGCGTTTCGGCGGGGGTGCCAGTTTCACCGAGCCCGCAGCGTGAGAGAGAGCGAGAGTGCAATCTCCAAGCGGCCAACTGATGTCTGCATGGGGTTTGAATGATGTGCCGAAGCACGATCAGTCTGGACTTTCATTTCATCCCGTTCCCATCCCCCTACCCCCCACCCCCACTCTCTTTCTCTCTCACTGTCTGTCTCTTTTGCTGTCTTTCTCTTTCTTACTGTCTCTCTCTCTCTTTTTATTTCTCTCCCTCTCTCTGTTTGTTGGAAGGGGAATGTGACAGTGGCAGGAGAGCCATCGATTAATTCTGCTCAGTCTGACTAGTGCAAACTGTAATCATCCTTTTTGAGGGAGCTCACTCGAGCTATTCCAGCTTTTACAGGGCTCTGCTTTTCCCTTCTCTGTTCCTTTCCTCCCCTCTCCTCTCCGCTTTCTCTGCCTACCCTATTAATCCTTGGAGGCTTGCTCTCTATCGCTCTCTGTCACTCTCTCTCTCTCTCTTTCACTCTCTCTCTCTCTCACACACGCACACACACTCTGTTTCCCATCCTGTCGGGAAGGAACAGAAAACCGTCCTCGGCGTCCTCGCCCAGCCGCTGCCGGGTCAGATTAGGAGGCGCGCTGGCATCAGCCATGGACGGAAGCGCCGGCGCGGAACGTTTGTTTAGGTATCGCAGCGGGCTTCTGGAAGGGAATTCTCCGAGGCTTTACAAAGTGCCGTCCACGCTGCCGGTCCTCCTAATGAACAGCGGTGTTAAGCGCCTGCCTCCCTCCCCGTCTCTCCGGCTCTCCCGCTGCCTGTAAGTAGCTGCTCATTTTGAGGGTGTTGGGGGGGTGGGGGGGGGGGGGGGGTTGTTGGCCTGGGCTCACCGGTTGGGAGACCCGTCCCGAGGATTATGGGCAATTAAAGATGCTGGGTGTGCTGTGTGTTCTCCCGTTACGAGACCCAAAGGAGGACTCACTGCTGTGGGCAGCCAGACTGCTCCGTTCAGCGAAATAAAAAATAGTGGAAAGAATGACATAACTTTAATAAGCTAAACATGCCTGCTTAATCTCCCTGTCTCTGGAGAAGGATTGATTAAGAAAACATTTCACTAATTTAATGAGCCAGGTCACTCCCTTAACTGTCCAATGGATGCAGTAAAGCGGTGAGATTTTTGTTTGATTAGTATAGAGGCCGGGTCCTAGCAGGGAATTTGGAATTTGGTGTTCCAAAGAGCAATGATACATTATATGTTTTGTTTACGTTTTGCTTTTTTAAAATGCTTTTAGCATTAGTTCTTAGTTCTTAAATTCTTATCCAGAGCAATTTATATAGCTTTTTCTTTTTTTTGTTTGATACATGCTATCAATTTATACAGCTGGATATTCTGCTCAAGTTCCTTGCTCAGTAGTAGTTCTCTACCTGGGAATAAACCCTGTATTTGAGTTGTTAGCCCAGTTCCTTAACACATCCCTTGGTAGATGCTGGGCTTGCGTCGAGGGAGCAGAGGCGGGGTTGAGGATTAAGGTAGATTAAAGCGCTGCTAGATTTTGCCATCAAGTCTCCAAACGTGTGATTGCTGTTCTAGTCTGTGTGTTTGCTGTTTTCAGATGCTCTGTCACACACTACTTGTACAGCCCTCTTTGCTTTTATCTGTTTGTTGTCAGTATTTGCTGATCTCCAGCCACTTCTTGGCTGCTGGTTTACTGGTGTGCCATTAATGTTATTGCTAGGGCTTTCACAATCACCGTATGGCCGTCATACCGAAGATTATGAAAATCCACTTGATTAAATTTCCATCCTCTCGATGATGTGTTTTTTTATGGCTTATAACATTTTTCAGTCTCATTTAACTTAAATATCACTCGTGTGTGTATTAAAGTTATGCACAGTCAAATGTTCAGCTTCAAGTCACCTCTTACTGAGTACATATTCCCAGTTGGGAATATGTACTCTGTTAGAGATGAATTAACACTGGACATTTTACTGTGCAGAGTGAGGATCTACTGTATTGCGGTCTGCTTAAGCCTATGCATCCTCTCCTACAATGTGCACTTTCTTCCCTGACCGCCTCTCCCCTTGTGTGACAGGAGCTGTAGCCTAAACATTGAACTTAGTTGACTGTCTTCTACAGGGTGTGGGAAGCGAATGACTCAGTTCTTGACACGAAGCTAACGGTTTTGAAACTGAAAGTAGTGTATTCACCTTTTTTTGGTGATAGAAGGACTAATGTCAATTCAAAAGAGTCAGACTTTACAAATTAAGCGAACAGCCTATTCATTTTGTGTCCCGCAGTCATGAAAGCACAGATTCTTAAGTCAGCTGGTTTAGATAGTGTGGAGGTCAGGTAATCACACTTACTTTATTGGAAAACAAGGAAGGAAATGTGCATTTGCACAACAAACACTTCATCGAAGTGGCCATTTAGTACCACAGGAAACAGTCACTCCCAAACCTGACAAAGTAAACGTGGATTGTATTCCTTGCACAAGCTGCCTAAAACAGCATAATAATGGGCAATAGTCTAAAACACAAGAGCATGGCTTCCTTTTTTATGGGCCTCTAGGCCTAATTATTTTTATTTATTTGTTTTATACTGCTGGAGAGAGTGGAAAGTGGATGATATCCTCATTGAGCATTTTAATGTCTATCCCTGTGCCTTCTGTTTTTTTAATTCAATAAAAGGCTGTTCATATAACCTCCCTAAATCACTCCAGATAAGAGTGTCTTATAAATGAATAAATATAAATATACATGAACTAAAGGGTTTCTTTCTGTTTGTTCCCGACTTGTCGTCATTGGCTCTCTAGTTGTGAAGGCTCTGAGCGTAAATTTCCTTATTTGGCACGTGTGCGCATGCATACGTGTGTATGTGCGTGTGTGCATGCACGTGTGTGTGCGTACGTGTTTGTGTGTGTGTACGTGCGTGTGTGTGTGTGTGCATGCGTGTGTGTGTGTGTATGCGTGCTTATCAGTAGGTGCAGGGTGGCTCCTCTTCCTCTTTCTGTCAGTCTGAATCAGAGCTGCCGCTGGTTGATGGATGGTTGGGGAGGCCCTGTGGGGAGTTATGAGGACTCTGCTCTCCTCTATCGGGGTGCTGAGTGTGCGTGTATTTTGCTGTACCTGCTTACTTCACCTCTTGGGACCTGTAAAGACCATCTGTTCAGATGGCAGCTTTTCATTCCATGAGTCTGAATTCGCAGTAGACAGAGGTGTTGTATCTCAATGTCTTAATGTCCAGCAAGAATCCTCTTCTGTCCCTCCTCCCTCAGTTCATTTTAGTTCATAGAGGTCTCATTGTATGCTTTACGCTTTTTGGGACAACTAGACATTGCATATCACTAACACTTATGATAAATAGGCCTATATTCAATTAATGATGACTCATTAGCATAAATGGAAGAATATTCTTACTGTTACACACTGTACTGTGTGTTGGTAATTAATATTGTTAATATTTTTAAGCCTGGGTTTTCTGCACATCCCTGGTGACCCTTGAAGATACTGTAGGGGGTCCCTGGCCAGACTTGATATGCAATGACTATATATGGATTTGGGAAAATATAAATCTTTTAAAAAATATAACTCTGGATGCCTTTGGGCCAGGGTGGGGGGTCTCTGGATCAGAAAAGGTTGAAAACCCCTGTTTTAAAGAGATAAATGTTTAGCCTTGTTTATGGTGCTTTATTTTCAATGTAATGTGCTCTGTGTCAGTTCACTCTTCACAAAACCTTTCTGAAATTCTGCATTTTGTTTTTGAGAAAAGTTCCCATGAAAAACCGATGTGGAATTCAAGAAACATGCACAGACCTTCAATGTTGTGCATATCACAGGTGTATCAGATAATGAAGGCCAATTGTTCGTAAATTGTGTGTGATTGCGCGTTCATGTTGGTTTGCAGAAGGAATCCCATGAAAGTCATGTTGACTTCTGGGTTGTGTGGAACCATCAGTCACCCGTTGCTCTTTGCACTGCCCCTAAAGTTGTGCTCATGCCATGCCATGATTAGCCAAGTGACCCAAATGTAGCAAATACTCCATTGCTGAGTTTGGCTTTATATATTATTATCATCATTCATCATCATTAGTCATTTTTATCAATAAATGAAATGAATTGCATGTGTTCCCTAAAGGTAATTTTAATAAACTTTCAAAACTAGGTGAGAAAATGCATGTTTCCAATCACATTTTTTGATCGTACCAAAGATTGAATTCACATGGGAAAAAAATAAACGATGAATGCCGAAATGTTCACGGAAATGTTATTGAGCACAAACCTGATGGTACACGTCTGAACAAGACCCAATATCCATTCTTTCTCTCTCATTGTTTCTTTGTTTGTTATTGAGATGGTGACTATGCAATGATAGACCCGTTTGTGTTTCCTATGGTACATGCAACCTGAGACCACTGCACTCAGGGAAACCAGTACCAGCACTATACACAAATGGATATTTATGTTTATAATTGTAAATAAGCACTATAAAATTAATATGTTCCTGTGTACAACCTCTGGAAACATTATGGTCTTGTAAAAGGTGCTTTGAAGTGCATTTTCTTGCTTTAAACCACAAAATTGCAAATTCCACAATATCAAACATTTCAAAGCCCACAGGTCATCATAAATAACTGTAAGTATCAAAAATATAACTGTCTGGGCTGAACAAATACACTGAAAATGAAACAATGTTTTAAAAGTCCATAAACAATCCCTTCAAACTTATTTAAAATTATGATGCTTGTATTTTGTAAAATTGGTGTGTTGTTCTTTATAGTATTACAGCAGAAAAGGAGCAGGGCGCATAACAGTTGACATGAAGCATGAATGCATTATTGATGGAGCTAACTGCAGACCTCTCTGACTTCCTCTCTCCTCTGCAGCCACTAGCTGCACCAAGCTGGAAGACCTGAGCTACCTTGATGAGCAGCGCAGCGCTCCCCTGCGGATGTCCGTTCGGCTGCCCTGGCACGGCACGGGGAAAAGGGCTCCGCCCAACTCCAAAGGTGCAGCAGCCACGCCCAATCCGTGCTCTGAGAAACATGTCACATGACTTGGGGCTTCTTATTTAATGTGCACAGCTCAGTCTCCTGGGCTGGGACAGAGTCTTGGGCTCCGGAAAGCCAGGTGTCTGGGAGCGGCAGCAACCTAATATGGCGGCTGACCCCACAGACTGGACTAGGGCTGATTCTGGGTGAATCAGAGGGAGGGGCTCCTGTACATGGGAGGGCCGTCTGAGTCTTGATACTCCCTCTCTCTTGGAGGGGCCCCTGGGGTCTGTGATTCAGGAGTCTGTGAGAAGGAAGTAATTCCACTGCTTCGTGTATGTACAGTATAATGGCCTTACTGGAAGGATGGAAAAGGAAAACAGGTTTTACCTTGAAGTACCTAAGAGTTTCTTAGTGTTAATGACTTGTGTCCGGGAGTTTGACTTGTGTTAATGTAAGGTCTCTGGGCTGTGTACCATGAAGCAACATACTTACCCTAAGTTGCTCCTGTAACAACATGCAGCTGTTAGTTAGTAATGCATTAAACTGCAGCTGTCATCTGCTGCTTTACGACTAAATCACTGATTAGCAATGCAATGCTTTTTCATGTGGTGTGGTTTAATGTCCTGTAAGGTGATGTAATGTGTTAATTATGTGTGATGTAATGCACATAAACGGATGTGATAATATGGGCTAAGCATTTGTCTTTGTCCTTCAGCCTGGTTTGCGCCCTACAAGACGCCTGACATCATGCTGAAGCCCCTGCTGTTCGAGGTGCCCAGCATCACCACCGACTCAGTGTTCGTGGGGCGCGACTGGCTCTTCCAAGCGCTGGAGGACGCCCTGAGCAGGGGCGAGTCCGACAAGAACCGCGGCGCCGTCGTCGTGGGAAAAGTGGGCTTCGGCAAGACGGCCGTCATCTCCCGACTCGTGGCCCTCAGCTGCCACGGCAACAGGATGCGGCAGATCGCGTCCAGCAGTCCCAACGCGTCTCCTAAAAGTAAGCCCAGAGGGGTTTCCTGTGGTTAGGGCAATTATCGATGAACTAAGCACTTCCCCACATCGGCAGGATAGGCATAAAATTGTGTGTGTACGCATAGCCTTAAAAATGATCACAGTCGGGGCTGCTGGGTGGGTTATCCTGTTAAGACGCTGTTCTAGTGCAGGGATGGGCTACACGGGTTGGCGGTAGAATCCGGACTGTGGCCAGTAGCCCCCCACGGCAACACATAATTGGCAGAAGCATTGCCCCAGACTAGGGATCGAAATTCAGGCAGTCAGTCAGTCACTCAGTCAGTCAGTAAGTCAGCCGGTCGGAGCCCGTGCCTCCTTGCTCTTAACCGATCCCTCTTCGTTGATTGTGCACATGTGGTATGCTTGCTGAAGCTGTGCCTTTGCAAGTGTCTTCTGCAGACTCGTGTCTGTGCAAGCTTGGCTTGTGTGCTGTGGTGTGAAAAGAAAAAGCAGATGAATGCAGCTGCATTCTATTGGACATTCCAATTTGATGAGAAAATGGAGAGAAAAGCATTAAAATGACGATATGGCCTAAGAATCATGAGGCATGCAATAGGAATAAGTAGAACATACATGTATACACTTACAGCACATTACACACATACAGTATGTGCTGATTGTATGAGGTTCTGTCATCATGATTATCATGAATAGTGTGCGATCTATACTGTGACATTCATGGGGAGCTCACATCATGCTTTTTGAGTCAAAAAACCGCACGTCTCAATGAGGACTTCCTATAAGGTGGTGTAGCGTTAGCTGCCCCGCTAGCAGCAGTAGATGCCGCTGCCAGTAGTTGCTCCTCAGCCTGATCGCTCAACTTTTGTGTTTTTGGTGAATTGGAAACTTGCCCAATAGCTCCCTGTCAAGAAGTCTTATTTCTGACATCTTTTTGACTACTTGCCCTGAACAAGGAAAATAAAAGAACAAAATCAAACAGCTATCTTGCTGATGATGACACATTTCTTGACAGATGAAATGTAAAATTAGTTTTTTTGTGAATATCAGTTGAAATGAAAAAAACAACAAAACATGTGAGCCTGGATGATGAAGCACTGCCACATTTGAATGGTCATGATCAAAATAACATACCTGGGTTTGAATAATTATGAATAACCATATGTATGAAACGAAATGCACATGTACATTTGTAGACGTTTTTCTAGTTTTTTATTGTCAGCATAACATAGTTTAAAGATTTAGAAAATACAAATTAACTTAAATGCCATCAGTCAGGATGACTCATGTATTCAAATATTTACATGAATATGTAAATACATTTGGGTTACTGGGGCTGACCAATTCATTGGCTGTAATTAGAGTTTCCTGACAGAACTTGCTTTGCAAATTCCATGCGCGCCACTGATTTAGTAAAACTTACCGCTAAACAAATTGTCACTCTCCCCTTGGCTCCCTCGTAGATCGCATCCTGGTCTTTCATAAGCATCAATTATTTGGCCTTCATTTTATATAAGGTATCCACAGGCTTCTGTGACATACATAATGGTGGTCTGTAATTCACAGGAAGCTACAGGTGTTTACCATTGGTTGCTGTGCTATTCAAATTTCAGGGCTTTACTATAACACCAAATGAATCTGACAAATCGCAGTTGCTAAGTACAGGACTGCTGACTATCTTGAAAATATACCTTTTGTGCTCAGAAAAACACAGATTAGGACGTGCTGTGGTGGTTACATTACTTTGGGGCACATTTATTTCTCCAAGAGAAATTGCTTACTGCTGTTGCAAGCTTATATAACAGTTCTTGTGAAAACAGGGTCTTTCTGCTTTCTTACTCAGAAGCACATACGACATTGATGGAAAAAATGTGAATTTCAGATTCTCATCTACCAGCATGACAATGTGTGACAATGAAAATAGATAATTTTATCAGTTTTTAATTCAACATTGACTTTATTAACATGTGCGAGAGATGAAGAAAACCATTCTGGTTTGTGGTGGTTTGTGTTCTACCCTGATGTACCATGTTTTGTTCATCAGGTGGAGGTGCTAACATGGACCTGCCCCTCAGCCACCCTCCTCAGGCCACACTGAGTGTCACTAACACCCCATCGAGTGGCAGCTGTCCTGGGACGCCCGAAATTCAGAGACACAGAAAAGAGGCAGTCCAAAGCCTTGCTGCCAAGGTAACCACCGCATGAGAATGCTTCTTCCTGCTGGACCTGTCCATCTTACTGCGCTGTATGTGCTGGTGTCAAACAAGCTTTATTACAGAATGAAAGGCAATCGCATTAGATGACTAACTCTATTTGAATTTTCTTGAAGATGGTTGTTTTTCTGAATTCCTATTCCGAGTTCCTCCTGTGCAGGTTCTGTTGGAAGTGCTTTTATCGGGCATCAGATTCACTTTGGTTGATTTTCTCCTAACTTGTGTAATCTGAAAAAAGGTTGGTTTGCTTTCAATTTATGATGAAGGAAACAGCAAAGGTGACTGAAAGAGATACAGATAAAGGGCACATACCTTTGATAAGAGCTGAAATGGATACTCAGGATAGTATAAGCTATGGCTATGCTGAAAACATATATTTTACTGACAACTTCACTACTTGAGGGAGCATCTCATGGAGTGTGCTCTCTGAGAGAGCTTCAGCAATGGGAAATTACTCTTACCTTTGATGTAGAATCAGACTGCTTTTTGGCCACAAGATGCCATATTGTCATCGACCCACTGGAGGAATAACCTTGAACCCCTGGCCGTGGGGCTAATTTATATAAAAATTGACTGAGAGAGATAGGGACCCCTACCACTGAGTCAAAATGGATTCCATGGTCTCTGAAGGTATGTCTCCACTCTATTTAATTATGGGCAGTACAAGCCGGCTCCTCAGATCTCTCCTAGATCCTAGATATAGCACTGCATCGATTATTTTATTTGTCTTTCTCTCACTTTTGTCTTTCCCAGCCATTTAGTTAATCTGTGCGGGTATGAATTTTATGTAATTTTAAGTCTTTCTGGAGTTTCCCCTTTTGATTTTTGAGGTGACCTCATATTCATGATGATAAAATTTAAGAGGACCTCTCTTTTAACAGTGATTATGGGAAACCTCACATAAGTTGTTGCACCAACGGTTGTCTTTTAATTTGCATTTGTGGATATTCCTGAGGTTATATAAAAGCGAGTAAATATATGTAAACAGTAATTCCTTATTTTTCCACTCACCACAGGCTGATGAATTTAAAATGTCCCCTGAGCTTGTTTCTCAGCTGAGCCAAAATGCTCGTCAGAGTGCTCATCACGCTACAGGTTGGCTTAATTAGATCCTCTGGAAGCTGTTCCACATTGGCATCCTGCTCCACCTTCCCTGACGAGCCACTCAGAAAGGTGTGCTTTTGTTGCTCAGATGTGAAACACAAATGCTAAGCCAATATTCTTTGAAGTAAGAGCCCCCAGCCTCTTTCATTTTTTTCAGCTTAAATACAACAGAGAGAAAAGTAGAAGCATCCTTGCAGGCTTCTTTTGTCCTGTTGCGATTGCCTCTGTTTACCAATGGAAGAAATAAAAGACATGCAAGACACTGAGGACTGGTCTTGCTGTTGCCAAGGGGACAAGTTATCAGCCTGGTCAGGAAGGCTCTGGGTAGAGCAAATTGTTCAGATTACAAGCCTGTATCTCACTTAACTGAATGCGAGGGATGATAGCTACCTGTGATTTGAAATAGAGCTGCAGCCTTTTCTGTACATTTCTTTTGTGGTTTAATTTGTAATTACGTACAGTGCATTGATACTGTTTTGCATTGATACTTTCAAGAGTAAAAAATAAATTATGTTTTTAGTTAGAATTTAGAATTTGTTTGCATTGGACATCTAAGTGATGCAGAGTCCATTAAACATCTGCAATAACCGATACCTGTGGTATATTCCATTATGCATAATTAACTTATGAAGTATTATTAGTAGTCAGATTTTCCCCCTTTTTTCATTTTTTTCAAAAGGTTTTAATAGTGTAATATTTGATGATTTATTTATTAATATTTGATGTATAATTGTATTTTCTGTGCTTGTTCTTAGTGGCATTTGTCTCCTAAATACCCAATTTGCAGAAAGTCTCCATCTCACAGATGAATGCCAAGCTGCAGAGACCATTTATATTTTAAAAGATATGTGTGCATTGGTGTTAAATGGTTTTTTATTTTAATTTTAATGACACGATGATTCAGAACTTCATCATGGGCTACAGACCTCAACAACAAAATCTCTGAGGAACAGAACTGTTGACTGTTCTTTAATAGGCAGCGGGAGTAAGCTAACTTAGAGATATAAATAAGGTGTAATCAAGACTGCTAGCAGCCATTTTAAACACAAAAAGAAATGTTCTCCCTTAGAAGGTCTGCTAAGCATTTGTGGCAAGATTCTTTCTTCTTAGTCTTTCTTATCTGGGCAACATCGGGAAACGTTTAAATTCACTTCCCTGAGGTTTCATGAGCTGTTTGCAGACCCTTTTAAAAAGCCGCCAAGGGTGATTTCTGTGCAAAAATAGCATTCTGGCAGATTTCTCCATTTGTTGAAAATAAATCAACTTTGTTTGGGTCATTTACCTGCCATACATATTGTATGTACTTACCTCTGACCACTTTCCTTGGGGTTTGCTCTCAAATCTTTCTTGTCATTTTTACAATTTCTTCCCCGTTTTTTTCTCTCCAATTTGAAATCCTATTTGTGCCTCCTGAGTCAACACTGTGCCCACGCAAGAATTTTTGCAACTGAAGCAAATTGTTATAACTTTATTTTTAGAGTGCCTTTTTGCATGGTGCACAAAGTGCTTTACACCATGAACATATTCATAAAATAAGGAAACGATCCAGAGTATAGACAATAAACATTGACCAAATAGTAGTGCAGTTAAAATAATTGCGTACGTTTCTCCAGTGCACAAGTAGCATCACCCAGGTTTATCCTCCCTCTCCTGATTAGGAACACTGTTGTATGTGTAAGTCAGCCCCGTTACTGCAGCCTCCTCTGTGAGTCGAGCACGTACTCTCTTCACAAGCATGTGCTAGCCGCCGCTCCTCTACTGCCTGCAGTCCACCGCTTCAGCTTGCTAAGTCGTTATGTTGGAATACTCTCCATGTGTCCCCTGTGCAGGCAGGCCGTTGGCCCCCAGGTGACCAGAGGGAGGGGAGGTTGCTAGTGTGCCATAAATTGTGATTATACTGCCGATCCTTCTCTCCCCAGGCAATGGCAGGACCAATGTTTTTGCAGTCCTTCCCTTTGGCGCTGTCACAATCTGCTTTTACTGCTGGACCGCAAGGCCAATAGGTGCACTGTTTAACAAGATGAGCCACCCAGTAATCTCATTAGTAAATACGTTAATCAATGCAGTACTAAAGGAAAGAGCGAGAACCAGCTGGAGGACAGGTGTATCTCACTGGTGGTGACTGAGTTCAGGTTGATCTAATGCATTTTTCATGTGATTTCAAATGAATTTCAACCATGTTCTAATGCAAATATCTTCTAATATTTTAAGTATGTATGATAAATGATAATTGTGAGGTATACTGCTGTGACAGTATTTCATAGAACTTCTTTTCAAAGCCCCTGTGGTGTATGCGTCCATGCTGATTACAGAAGAGTGAATCTTGTCATAAGGGATTAGCTCAGGTGTCAATGGGACAGTGCTGTGTGTAGGTACTTGTGATGTTCATTTACCACTGATGAAGCAGATCATGGTTTCATTTAAACAATTATATCTTACTCAACAATCAACCAGTAACCTGCTTCCCCCAAAAAAGAAACCCTTAATCTCATTGCCTTGTCTTATCAACCCCACTGTCAAATTTAGCTAGTAAGATGCAGTGGGAGAATTCACACACTGCTTCTATTGAAAGTCACAGATAAATCATAATTTTCTTGTATTTCAGATAAAAATGTTTTTAGATACATTCTGTAGTTTGTTCTGTGAAAGGTAAATTTGTTAGAATCCCAGAAGTGGAGATGTGCCTCAGGCAGGATTTCTGATTTCTCTTGTTGAGCGTACCTGGGGAAGCCTGACTAGGCACTGCACAGAACGATCCTGTCACTCATAAAATGTCCAGAGAAGGAGCGCGGCACCCGATCACTTGCTCTTTGATGAAGGGGCTGTCTACCTTAGCTCCGCGTTCCCTCATCAGTAGAGCCGTACCGTCGCTCTCAAACCCTGTAAGTGACTGCTGAAGTACTGCCGAGGAGAACGCGGAGCAGGTTTTAATTAACGCCGCGCTCGTTCTGATTCGAAAGCTCCCGAATCATGCATAGGACATCTGGTCCTGCCAGCACGGCCCAAACCCGTGGCGCAATGCAGAAACCGTTCCCGACGCTCGGAGTTTCTGTGAAACAGACATCGTTTCTCACACGCCACATCTGAAGAATGTGTTGCTCACACATTCCCTCTGCCTTAGCGACAGTGTCATTTGAATTACATTTTTTTCCCGTCTTTTTGCGCTCAACTGTTGAGCATCTCAGTTTTTTTGTGATTGTAATACCTGCTTCTTTGTGAGTATCATCAGATTTCCTTCCTTGATTATTATCAGCAGGACAGAACAGTGAGTTTCAATATTTTGGCTTAACGTTAAGTTCTCAGTTGGTCTGTTACCTTATGACAGTAGTAAAAAAAATGCTGACAAACATACTGTGGTATTGTCCTTCAATTTACCTCTGAATTAGGTACTGGACCATATATAAAAACTAAATATGTACAACAGCCTACTACATTTAACCTCACCTGTCGAAAGGGGCAATGTTGCAATCATTCAAGAAAATTGCACAGTAATAATTTAATTTGAAATCCAAGAACTTATCCCAGACAGTTCAGCTATTTAGATTTTATGACACAAGTGCTGAACATTAACCTTCCCCTGAAGGGTATACCTTGCCAAAATGCTTACTCCTAATTCTTCACTTTAGCTGGGTTGTATTTATTCTTCTTCAAATGAAAGACTTTTTGGATGTCACTCTTGCGCAGCGTATTCAATGTCTAAACACTCTATCATTCTGTAGTCACACTTGGGGTCAGTTTTACGTACATAATACTTGCGGAGCAAAATGTGGCCTGACGAGGGTATGTTGTTGTGTATGCGGTGTGCGTGAAATTAACACTAATTATGCAACCAGCGAATGGGACTGCCTGTTAATCGCAGTTTGCGTATGTAGCAGAGCTTAGAATGCGCAGTTAAAAAAAACCCTGTTCAGTACATTGAATATCTTCATCGGATGTGGGGAAATGGATGTGTCTTCTGGTGTGATGTTAGAGTGCACCCAGCACTACAGTCAGCACAGGACTGTGATATTCCGGCTGTGGCGGCAATTGTCCATTGAAATGATCCAGATGGGAGACAGTGTAATGACACAAGGCTTGACTATTGGCGGAATGGAATGGGAACGTCATGTGGGAGGTTCTAGGTCATCTTTTATTTCTCCCAGAAGAGTAATTATTTCTATGTCTGGGTGTTTGTCACAGAAGTCGCAGGTGTCAGTGGTCCCATGCTTTTTGTCTCTTTTTTTTTGGCAGTCCTGTGCCTTTCTCCATTTGTAGTGCTTTCCTTGATTTTGGATGGTAACTATAACACAGCCTCAAACCTCGCAATGTAACTATAACACAGACTCAAAACTAGCAGTGTAATGTAGGCTACAACCATAGGGCTACAACTTAAGAAATAAAACAAAAACAGTACTGCTGTTTTTTTTATTGTTTTAGTAATTTGAGCATGCTCTGTTTCTAACAATGCTCTATTAAAGGAAAAAAGCATAATTTTTCTGTGATGGACAAAAACAATACACCAGCTTATTAATGCAATTACTTGTATTTTTTCACTAGTGCCAACTGCCCACTGATGTTTTTGAAACTTCAAGCACTAGTTAGTGTCACTGCAGTTGTACATGTTATTTAAATCATTTTCCACTCTTGCAAATGAGATCTGTTTGTTAATTTAATTAATTCAACACTTAAAAAACAATTTTGCCGTGTCTGCTCCGTGACTTAAGCCAATATTTTTCATAACAAACAGCCAGCCTTGATTATTGCATGGCTGCTTAATCTGTAAGTTTTTATGATTTAGGGGAGTTGAAATGATGTGATTCTTGTTGCAAAGATTCTTCATCAATATCTATACTTGTGTTTCCATCTTGCTTGCCCCTTGATTTACGCATGTTCTTTGGAGTCTGAGAAATTCCATGAAAAAATGTACCCTTGTTAATTGCATGACCTTTAATAAATTCAGTTAAATACATGATCTGCCACAGTTGTAATATCTCTGTCCGGTATTTGCATGATCCTTCCTTAAATGCATATGCATAAGGAGAGAAGTACACCTTGTGATGACACACGTAGATGACATACATACTGCGCTTCCATCCCTGTGCGCCTGTTTGATACGTAAGACTCATGTTTCTGGGGCAGAATGTGTCATACAGTATCTGCACTTGAAACTAGCCACAAAAGGCTCAGTGTCTCTGGCCCTTGGTGACCTGAAGCAAGTGGTTCCTTGATGTTACTGCAGTGCTGTAGACTTGCAGGTTTCTCCAGAACGGGTGGGGATGTTGCACATTCACCTCCACGTCCCGTCCTCTGTAAGTGTGTCAGCTCCTCCAGGTTTGAGCAAAATTAGGACAGAGATTGTTACAGATCCCCCAGGCTCACAAACCCCTCCCCCCCCCCCACACCACACACGCCACACACACACACACACATTTTCATTTTGTCTCTCTGATGACCACGAACAGAGAAAACGTTCCCAGAAAACTGCTTCTCAGAGCTCTCATAGGATTATTTCTCTAATGTTGGTATTTCTGCTCGTTAATCATCCCATTTGCCTGAAAGCAGCTTGCTAGGGACAAAAACATGAAGAACTCAAGTGAGTTTTACAGAAGTTTACTTTGTGAGTCTGCATCCTCTGCTTGAATCACATGCTTGATTACAGCAACCAAGGTGACTGTGCAAGGACAGGAGCTGGAGACAGACAGCAATGCGTCTCCTAAAAATAACTTAAATTCCCTCTTTGGGGGACCTTAATAGTTATACTCTTCGCCATTTCATTGTGTGTATCTCTAAAATGGGCCCAAGCCTCCTATCAGCCTACTGTGCTCATGAAGCTTCAAAATGCCACCAGTGCTACAGCAGAGCAAAATTACTCCTCAGATGCCTGTGCATATGATGCCGGCTGTGTTCCCTTTATAGCCTCCCAGTCACAGTCTGGTAATAATGTAGACCAGGCTGGAGCAGGCAATGCCCATGCTATCGGGCAACCATTTTACAAATTAAGCCACTCAGGAGGCCTGTTTTTACTTCTGTTGACTGGTGTTACTGTCACATGTCCGGCATAGTCTTTACAGCTCAGTGCCTCCTCTTTCCGCCAGGTGGTGGCGTACCACTACTGTCAGGCAGACAACACCTACACCTGCCTGGTGCCGGAGCTGGTGCACAGCGTCGCCGCCCTGCTGTGCAGAGCTCGGCAGCTGGCTGCCTACAGGGAGCTGCTGCTGAAGGAGCCGCACCTACAGAGCATGCTCAGTCTTCGCTCCTGCGTGCAGGACCCCGCGGGAGCGTTCTGGAGGGGTGTGCTGGAGCCGCTGCTCACCCTCCACAAAGGTAAGGGCCCGAGAGAGAGCGACTCTTCGCTCCTGTCTCTGCTCCTGTGTTCAGCTATTCCCAGTCTAATTCTCAAATACCATCGAAAGCCAGCCAACATTTTTAGGCTCCATCCATCACTTCCCACACTGAAAGATGAATGAGTGCTTTAATATTTATATAAAAGTTAACAGATCTAATTAGTTATCCAGTCAGTAAGCTTGGAATGTAGTCCAATTGGACCATCACAATATTGATGTTTCTGAGTAGCTTATTTGACTGTGATGATTTTGAGAGTTACTGTAAAAGTGCATTCTCCTGCTTGTGAAAAGCTAAAATAGCACGACAGGCTTTGCTCTTTCTCTCATAACTATCTATGAGAAAGCTGAGATACAACAGATGGGGAAACTGTTTTTCTTGAAGCAAAGAAAAAAAATGGGTGCAATATAGTGGAAAACAATGTACTGTAAACCTCATTAACTTCTGAACAGTTTTTCCATCCATTCTTGTATACAGTGCAGTCCATAAATATTTGGACACATTTTTTTGTTGTTTGGGCTCTGTACTCCAGCACATTGGATTTAAAATGACACAATGAATGTGATGATAAAGTGCACCATATTAGCTTTAAGGGTATTTACATCCATATCTGGTGATCCATGTGGGAATAACTGTGCTTTGTATACATAGTCCTGCCATTTTAGGGGACCAAATGTAATTGGACAAATTAACATAACCATGTTTTTTTAATAAGTTAAAAGTTGTCATATTCAGTAGATGGTTGCAAATACTTTGCATTTGATGACTGCCTGAGGTCTACGACCCATGCACATCACCAAATGCTGGATGTCTTCCCTGGTGATGCTCTGCCAGACCTGTACTGTAGCCATCTTCAGTTCCTGTTTTCTTCATGGGATTTTTGCCTTCAGTCTTGTCTTCAGCAAGATAAGGATTCATCTTGCTGCAGGATGAAGCTCCAGCCAATGAGGTTGGATGAATTTCTTTGTACATAGCCAGACAAAATATGTCTGTACACTTGCAAATTCATCCCAATGCTGCCGTCCTCCATCACATCATCTTTGCCACCGTCAATTACATCATACATCACTTGTTACCTACTTGTTGCTGCTTGTTTGCTTTAGCAGTGTGCTTTGGGTCATTGTCTTGCTGCAAGGTGAAGTGCCATCCATTGGGTTTTGAGGGATTTGGTTGAATCTGAGCAGCTGAGGTTGTATGCTTTGGATCACAAGCAGTTTCTTTCGGTCTCCACACTTTTCTCCTTACATCACTTTGGTACAGGTTAATAATTATCTCATCTGTCCATCATCTGAGTTTCTTTCCAGAACACTAGAGTGTTACACAAAAAGTACACTTTTTAATGTACCTTTTAGCAAACTCTAAGACTGTACTGTTTTTAAGGCTTTTCAGTGGTTTCCAGAGCCTATACTAGTGTAGTCTTCTCTATACCTACATCCTGGAGAGTGTTCTTGATCAGTTCAATGGTTGCTTTTTCAACTGTTTTTCTTCAACACTTCAAAAATGCCTTCAACACTGAATGTATTTTCGGTCATCCACTAGATTGGTCTACCTGGTTGTTTGCTATTTCTCAGCTTGCCAGTGCATTCTCGTTTCTTAACAATGTAACAAGCAGTTGATTTTCAAAAGGAAATGACTACACTTGGCTTTATTAATTCTGATTTTTCCCACCCCATAATGGCTTTGCTTACATTGACACTTCTTTAGCACTCAAGTTGAGAGACCACAGCAACAGACTCTAAATGGTACACCTAGAATCAACTCTAGATCTTTTGTTAGCTTTCTTATGCATGTACTAATTCACCAAAGCACAGCTGGAAACAAGAAACAGCTAATTGCCTAATTACTTTTAGTCCCCCAAAACAGGGGCCTATGTGTTAAATTGCTTGTAATTCCTACATGTTTTACCCAATATGCATGTATTAAAGCTGACAGTCTGCCTCATAGTCATTGTTTGATTTCAAATCCAATGTGCTGGAGTACAGAACCAAAACAAATACTTAAATACTTATGGATTGCTCTGTATATATTGATTAGGATCTTTATTTTCTTGGCAAGATGAAATAATTTTTCTCTCCTAAGAATTTCTGGATTGCTGGCTGTGCATCATGAATGCTTTATGACTAGCACTAGAGTATTTCAAGGTCAGTTTGGATAGTTTTACTCTCAGCTAGTCCCTGCTTTTCAGTGTTATGCATTGAATTTACACTGTATGCTACTGGTGAAGAATGAACAACAGGCCCAGATGCATGAAGTCTTTGATCTTACATTGGAAATGAGGAAGGATGGGTGTACAAGTGGGAGTGGGCACTCAAAGTCATACGAGACTCTGAGGACAAGAAAGACTAGGAGGAATGTGACAGTCCTGCTTCAAATGCCCCCTTCTGTTTTATTGCAATCAATGGCTGCCGAGTCGGGACCAGATATGAATAAAACTGCTGGAGTGTCTACTGTTGGAAAATTAAAAACATGGATGGATGGCTTTATGGGCTTGACAGGCTTTGTGATTTGAGGGCTGCTAACAGTATCATTCAAAGTGGTTGTCTTTGCTTTTTTGTGTACGGTAAGTTTCTTCTGTGTAAATTTGGCATTCTTGCTGGAAATACACATTTCTGATTTTTTCTTAAGTAATATTTACATTTTATTTTCTGATCAATCTAAAGTCACCAGATTCCTCTACTGTTCAAATTTATTTTATTTGATAGTCAAGTGCTAGATTACAGTAAAATACACCATTTTCAATTCCTTCATTTTGATGAAATTCAGATACTGCTGCACAATAAGATGCTGGAGCACGTCACAGCATTTAAGTTATGCTAAAATAAATATTGCTTTTCTTATATACTTAAACATGTGTCTTACTTAAACTGCCTTTCCAAATTATTGGCTCCCTTTATGGAACACCTGTAAGAAAATAAACAATACCGTTAATGAGTTATACCGTATGCTCAAGAAGGGGGAAATTATTCTTTTATACTGATACAATTTGATACAAAGTGATAATTTTCTTTCCCAAAAAGAACAGTTTCACAATTATTGGGACACTTGTTTTCAGTGCTTTGTCCAAGCGTAACTCTACTGAGTTTAGTATAGTGTTTTGTTAAATTCATGAACGCATTGGGGGTGGTCTTTAGCCATTGCTCCATAGAAAATCTTTTAGGATCCTTCAGCTCTTTTGGTCCATGCTTGCAGACTGCCATTGCAAAAGAGTAATTTTGATGGCCATTGCATTTTGTATGGTTAACTGTTTGTTTTTTGTTGAGAGCAATGTCCTGAGGGTTGATCCATTTGCTTTTATCCAATTCCCTTTTAGCTAGAAGAAGGGGTAGTTTCAATTCTGAACTTATTGTAACCTGTTGTGTGCAGAATAAGCAAAATTGAAGTAGGACACTTATGTTGAAAAGGATGAAAACGTAATACGGCCGTGTATCTTTGACACCACAGGGTTATTTTGTATCTGCTAGTCCCAGGAACCTCAATCTGCCACAAGTGAATCTCTCCACAATACAATGATCCCAAGCATACCTCACTCTAAATTACTGTATTGCAGTGGTTCTCAGTCTCCCAGCTTGAACCTGATCGAAAAATTTGTGAATATAATATAGCTCATTACCTGTGTTGTTTCTTTTATGCAGTATTTTTTACTTATCTTTTTCAAGGGTGCCAGTAATTTTGGCGGGCACTGGATATGATTTATAAGGTTGATCTAGATGTTCGATAATGCTAATTTAATTTATTACAGTGTACAGTAAATGGCTGGGAGGATATTATGGTTGATTTTTCATTGTGTTCCATATACTATGCTACAGAACAGTGAAAATCCATCACAGTATATATTATATACTCCAGTTCAATATTGTGCAAATTTTATTTTATTTTTTTAATTAAATTTTTTATATTATTTTGTATTTCAAGTCATTTCATAATATTATCTGTTTGTCCCTGTGTATGTTGAAGGAACTCCCAATAGGAATTTCATTTATTATAGAGTAAATGTTATTTATATGGACGGAGTGTGGCACAGTGGGTAAGGAACTGCGCTTGTAACCGAAAGGTTGTAGGTTCGATTCCCGGGTAAGGACACTGCCGTTGTACCCTTGAGCAAGGTACTTAACCTGCATTGCTTCAGTATATATCCAACTGTATAAAATGGATACAATGTAAAATGCTATGTAAAAAGTTGTGTAAGTCGCTCTGGATAAGAGCGTCTGCTAAATGCCTGTAATGTAATGTAATATGGTATATGTTTTATTATGCTTCCTGCTGATGGAGAACCTGAAGGTGTGCTACAGTACAGAGACAGAATTCTAATCTTGAACCACAAACCATGTGCCTGACCACATTAAGTGTTTTTCCTTTGTTTTCTTGGAAACTCCAGAGGGGAAGATTCCAGAAGAAGACCACATCATTCTGATTGACGGGCTGAACGAGGCTGAGTTCCATAAGCCAGACTATGGAGACACCATTGCCTCCTTCATCACCAAAATCATCTCCAAGTTTCCTGTCTGGCTGAAACTCATAGTCACAGTGCGGGTCAATCTTATGGTGAGAGCCACTTTAGCACACAGGTGATGCATGCATGTATTGTATTGCACTGGACAACAATATACAAAACCCTTTATTTCGAATAGTAACTGTTTTTGATCAACAACTGCATTTAATAGAAGTGCTATTTTCAGTGTTCTGATGTGTTCTTACATAGACGGAAATTGGACTATATTATTTTAATAGTAGCATTAAATGCAGCAACAAACACTGCAAACATTTTGGAGGAAAATTTTCTGAGGCAAGAATGGGCTTGCTTGATGTGATACAAAATATTCAGATTAATTTTTTACAATGCATTTTTCACCTCATGATTTAATATGATTGGCTTTCAGTGTTTAATCACGTAGTGCCAGTTCCAGTCTACATTTTTGGCAGGTGGAAAGGCGTAAACAAACAGTGCAGCTGCTGAACAGTATTTTCTACACAGTGTAATTTCTATCAATTACTGCCAGATAGGGTATAAAGACAACAAGAACACCAAGGACCTGCGGAAGGACATAGCAGTTCCCATAGGAGAGAGACAGCAAGAACAGCAGGAATAGCAGTAACATTGCGAAGCAGACAGCAACAACAACAGGAATAGGAGTGACATTGAGAAGCAGACGACAAGAACAGCAGGAATAGCTGTGACATAAGGAAGTAGACAGCAGGAATAGCAGTGACGCAAGAAAGCACACAGTAAGGACGGCAGGTATAGCAGTGACATAAGGAAGTACACAGTAAGGACAGCAGGAATAGCAGTGGCATAAGGAAGCAGACAGAAGGAATAGGGGTGACATAAGGAAGCAAATGACCAGAACAGCGGGAATAGCAGTGACATAAGGAAGCAGACAGCAGGAACAGCCATGATAACGGTGTCATTAGGAAGCAGAGAGCAAGAACAGCTGGGCCCTGAGGAAACTAAAGAATAATTAAACATTCCTAAATTGACAGACTATAAAACAAATGGGGCATGAGTTTAGCTTATGTTTGGTTCTGTACAGTTTGTGAATTCACATACTGTATTTGGTAAATGCATGAAAATATTGACATCAGTGGCACAGATGTTGTCTCAGGAATTGAGGTTGGGGGTAATCCTGTAGATGCCTAAGAGAAATATCAGTGTAATGGTGGCCAATTAATTTCAGGGCTCTGGCTATGGGCCGTAATTATTATGCAAATTAAGAATTTCACCGGGAGGATAAGAGAGGAGAGAACAGCCATCCATTGTTCAACCATTCAGCCGTGTCTTTTGTGCAAATTTACAGAGAAATGATCATCTAGATTTTGGCAGGCTTCCATGCACATTTAACCAAATGGAACTGAAGTTGTCAGACCTTTAAAAAAAAAAAAAAAAAAAACTTATCAGCATTAATTCTATCTTTATGGTTCTAGACAGTAATGTAGGAAGCAGTTTTATATGGTGCAAATTGGCTGAACTACAACCCTGACAGGGGGCTGAAGCTCAGGTATAAATCATGGACTGCCCTCCAGTCATATCCCATCTACCCATCTACCATTCGTATCGTGTATGTAGTTATCTTGCTGAATTCAAGACCAGTTACACAAGGCTGTAACTTAGACCATGAGAAAGGATCAATGTTCACTTCACAGAAGAATAGCATAACAAAAAAACAAGCTCAGAAGAATTAAAATAATAAACAAAACATTACAGTGGCATCCAACAGCTAGTTTGCTAGCTAGTTTAGTCCAGATGTTCCCATGGAGCGGGAGAAAGAAGTGTCAATCCTGTCTTGTTGGCCCTGTGTTTCCTCCTACTTGTCATTTGGTCTCTTATCTCTGTCTCTTTCTGTAGATCACATCACATGACATTGCAGTCACTTAGCAGATGCTCTTATCCAGAGTGACTTACAAAACTAGAAACACTAGTTTTAGGATCAGGTATAAAAAAGTATGATATCAGCCAGACACAGAAGGCCTGTTTATAATCAATAAGTTTAACATCTGCAGAAAAAATAAGGAATTAGTACAGTAAACAAAAGTAACACAGCTAACCTATATTTGCACAGTGATACCTCTAACATTACTATCTAATAAGGAAAACCTAAATGAAAGAAACAATATACTTAAAGCTGGTCAGGGGACCATGGTGTAGGTTGAAGATGGGTCTCAGAAAATGGTGACATCAGAAAATGGACAGGGCTTTTGCTGTTCTTGTTTCACCACAAGGGGCCTAGAACAGACAGGAGACATGACTTGGAAGTGCTGGCGGGAGAAAGAATGCAATGCAATTTAGCATAATGTTGTGAAGGGGCTAGGCAACCAGAGGTAGCAGAACAGGCAGGTCTGATTGGTGTATTAGTCTGATTAACTTTTGAAGATATTCCTAAGTTGTCCCCTTATTTGCCTAGCAACCAGGGTTTAGAAGTTTATGCACGCTGATGTCAGTAGCCAATGGAGGGAGGGAGGGAGGCGAGAAGGGCAATGACATGTCTGGGATGCTTGTAGAAGAGGCGAGTGGCAGCATTGGGGATGAGCTGCAAAAGTCTGATGGTAGATGCAGGGAGCCAATGAAGAAGGAGTTACAGTAGTCCAGATGGGAAATGACCAGCATCTGGACCAAGAGCAGGATTGAATAGGTGCTGAATGAATGGGTGGATGTTCCAGATATTTTACAGGGAAAATCATCATGACTGATGTACTCACAGGACAGTTTGTTGTCCAGTACCACTCCCAGATTGAAGACAAAGAGTCTGACACTGTGGAACAGTCCAGGGTCAAGCAAGAGGAAGTATAACATCTCTTTTTCAACTAAGCTGGGCTTTAGGCAGTTGTTTCCCATTCAGCTAAAGATGTCTTATAGGCTAGTTAAAATGTATGCTGAGACCATTGTATCATGAAGGAAGAAAGTGTAGCAGTGATGAGACAGACTATGTGAGGAAAAACACTGAACCAAGAGACTTAGTTCATAAGGAGAAGAGGAGAGGACCAAGGACTGAACTCTGGGGGACACCTATAAGAAGGCTGTGAGGTCCAAAAGCAGTGCCCCGCCATGCAACCTGCCACAGCAAATATCAAGGCAGGAAGCTAACCAGCTGTGTAGCAGATCCCCAAGGAAGTCAGGGAAGACAGCAGAAGGTGGGGGTCTACTGTGTCAAAATTTGCAAAGAGATCCCACAGGATTAGAATGGAGGAGAGAAAAGGCACCTTTGCAGAGTGGAGGTCCTCACTGACTGTAAGGCAGGCTGCCTCTGTTGAGTGGCCAGCCTTGAAGCCAGGCTGCTGAGGGTCTATGAGCTAGTTATGAGTGTGAAAATGTTAGTTAAAAAGAACACACTTAAGGGTTTTAGAGAGATAGGATAGGAGAGAGACAGGACAGTAGTTATGGATGACAGAAGGCTCAAGACTTTTTTTGCGGGAGACAAGCTTGTTTGAAGACTGTGGGGACATATCTAGTGGACATGGATGAGATGAATGTGAGGATGGAGGTATAGGTGGCCTGGGGGTATAGGGATGGGATCACGGTGTTTCCAGAACTCGGACCGGGGACTGTAGCTGGCAGCATTTGGCTGTTTGCTATGTTTAGCCACCATTCGACAAAATTACCTGCATTTCTAACAATTCAGTGGATTTATGTATTGGATGAAAATGGGCATTTGTGGTTTCAGCGCAAACATATTAATTCCTAATGAAGTGCGACAGCTGGAGGGATCATCAAATCAGTTCTTTGCCTGCCAAATGAAGGAACAGGGATTGTCATTTTCCTTGACTAACCAGTTTCCTCAGTACATCATTATTTACTTTGAGCTGTGTGTGGAAGGGGGGAGGGCAGCGTCACTGGCTCCTCTGTTGCTCAGGGTTTTCTCTGTCTCTCTCTACCTTTAGTTGAGGTGATTAGATGAAGGAGTTATCTCTCAGTCGCAGTTTTCCCCACCTGCACTGTAGTAGGGGTTGGAGGATTATAGTGTATTGATTTGCTGGCTCTGTGCCGAGCACAGTGTAAAGTATGGTGTAGATGGTGGAGAGTCCTCGTAGACGTAGCTTGTGTCACGCTTCCTGTCTCTGAAACCTTTGTTTGTAAGACACCACCATGTTTTTTCATGGGTGGAGAGAAAGCCTTGCGAGCAGTGACCTTGGAGTAACCAGAAATACCCAGAACATAGGAAGTCATGCCTTATTGTGATCAATTTATTTAGTTCTGCATTGCATCTGCAGTGAATAAGAAAATGATGCTTTTCAAACACTATGTGCATAGCTCATGATCTTTCATTACTTTTATAGCAGAGCTGAAAATGTATTGAATTTCACTACACTTAACTAGATAACCCTCTCTGATGAACTTGCAGCTGTTTATTCATCACAAAAATAAAACATATTTCATTTTTTGAATACAGTTTTAACACGTTTAATATAGTCAGCAAGTCAGCAAGTGCTATAACTGCTTTCTGTGTTCAGTGTGTTCAAATGATTACACAATTCTTCCTTGACCTTGGGATTAACCTTCTTTCACAGGAGATCACCAGCCTGCTGCCATTTTCCAAGATATCTCTGGATGACTTCCCGGACAACCAGGATATCGAGAAGGACCTCAAAGCTTACGTCCAGCATCGAGTTGACAACAGCAAGGAGATCATGACCAACATCTCGCTCAATGGCAAGGCCGACGACACCACCGTCAACAACCTGAGTAGTCACCTGGTTGCACACAGCCTGGGATCCTACCTGTACCTGAAGCTGACCCTGGACCTGTTTGAGAAGGGTCACCTGGTCATCAAGAGCGACAGCTACAAGGGTGTGCCCGTCTCGTTGGCCGAGCTCTACCTGCTGCAGTGCAACATCATGTTTGACGCCAACTCCTCCTTCGAGCGCATGATGCCCATCCTTAACGTGGCGCTGGCGTCGCTGCACCCGCTGACAGACGAGCAGCTCTACCAGGCCGTCAACGCGGGGCGGGTGAAGGGGGAGCTGGAGTGGGAGGACTTCCAGCAGCGGATGGAGACCCTTTCCTGCTTCCTGATTCGAAGGCGGGACAACAGCCGTATGTTCTGCCACCCCTCCTTCCGCGAATGGCTGGTGTGGAGGGCAGATGGCGAGAGCATGGACTTCCTTTGTGACCCCAGGTGAGCCTCCTCAGTGTTCCCACTGCAGTCCGAGGGGCAGGCGGTCCTCGTAAAATTTTTAGGATCAAAATGCTACTTCCAGTAATTTGGGGGAGGTCGCACTCCTTTTGTATTTTCTGATTTATTCAGACAGGGAGAAAGCAAAGAGGGCCACAGATAGTGAAGGGACCTGAAAGAGCTCTGGTGGGGATTGAGTCCTGCCCACATGGGAGGATTCGCATGTTGCTATAGAATCTGCTACCATATGGACTGCACCACTTGTCACCTGAGATAGTGTTATTTCATGTATTTTAGCTTCATCCCCTGTTCCCCCCCATTTTGGAATCTTCTGTTGTACATGTAGAGTTACTGTTGATGCACCTGTTCCTGTGCGCCTTGGGCCACAAAGTACAACAGGAAATCTGGCACCAATCAGAGGGGAGACAATCTTTCATTGACAACAGCCAATAGCCTGTGGGGATCCCGTACATCATTGGTGGGAGCTAATGCTTTTGCTACCAGAAGCATATGGAGTTCCATCACTGTCTTTAATACGAGAGTGCAAAACACAAGGAAAGAGCGTAGAAACAACAACTGTGCTCTCAGTTCTGTGCTTGCTTCTCATGAATCTGCACTCTTGCATCTCAGTTCTGCTCTTGCTTCTCTGTTCTTTTCTGCACTCTTTCCATGTTTTTGCTCTCTCGTATTAAAGGCAGTGGTTTCACTCCATAGAAGAGCATTGGTCGACTTAAACCCAATTCATCCCTGGCGGGACGAAGCCAATTGCGTCCCACGACTGCAGGTGCCTGGTCATAATTGCTTCATCATGTACCCCAAATTGACTCAGTTCTAATGTTTAAGCTAATAGGCCCCAGTCCACACACCTTTAATGCTTGACCCTCTTAGGAACCTCATGAGAAAGATTTATCACATATAATGTACCTCATCTTGTTTTTATATAATTTAAAAAGTAATAGAATGAGGACTTATGTGTTCTGAGCAAAAATAGTCAAGGCCAGCTCTGCCTTAGTGTACAGCAGCACTCTAGTGACAGATGGGTAGCGTGGGATTTCTGAATGCAAGCCGTAGAGCTGGCCTCTCTGTCCTTCACCCTGAGCGATTCCACTGAGAGATAAGATGGTGGGAACACATCAACTGTTTATATTCAGGTCTGGGAGGAATAACGGAATTGTTAAGGAACTGCAGTATTTGCTATTGATTTCCTGTTTTAATCTTTATGGACTGTGGCTCCAGGGAGATGTAGACAGCTTGTAATTCTTCTGCTGCAAAATAAACAAGCAAAACAACCAAGTGAGCATTCCAGAATGACATTTAAAAATGAACAATGCACGAGTTAAGAACATGCAAAGAAAATTGTAGGTGTTCAGTTCTCAAACTTTTTCTGAACTGTTGTTACAGCCTCTTACGCCATTTAAAACGCTGTTACTCAACTTTTGTTTAATTATGGAGTTTTGGGGGGCGTGTGGTACTTGGCATGCATTTGTTTTGAGTTTCTTTGTGTTGTACTGTTCTTCCTGGGAATAGAGTAAGAGAGAAAAGAGGTTGTTCCATTTCTTCAGGACACTTTTCTTCATTGTGAAAAAATGTTTCTCAAACTGAAAAAGACAAGCCATTTTGTCCCCCATTCTGGAGCGAATCGGGATGAACAGAGAGAATCCTGATTTGGCAGGAGCAGAGGGATTGTGAGGCAAAGCCTCGTAGGTCCAATACCTGTCTGTCTGCCTTTGGAGGGATCAGGCGGATCAGATGGATAGGCTTAGCACCCAGGGAAACCGAGCGATGTTCAGTGAAATTGATTTCCCTGTGCCTATTCAGGCTGGCTGTTTACATGACTCTTTCCATAAACAACACTCAGAAACTAATTGAATAGCAATCTGCAGTTCCTTAGCCGTCTCGGCTTTGTGTCAGGCCTCCCAATGAAGCTCCAGAAGAGAGAATACTTAAAGTCTGGAGGTATGCTATTGCACATTAGGGCTAAACTGACATCACAGATAGGGTCTGTGGAGCTCTGATGTGTACACCCTTCCAATACTAACACTCCACAATATAAATGGTCTTGCCCTTGAATATTCATCCAGAAAATAATGAATGTGTTCATCAGAGGTAGGCTTTCAGCAGGGAAATGAAGGTGTGGAGATTTTATCAACTTAGCCATTTATACTGACAAACTTGTAATAGCAAGCTTTGCTTTTTAATAGCCATAACATGAAAACAACCAGCAAAATCTTTTTTTCACAATTGGTTTCTGAGGATAAATAGATGCAAACACCAACAGGGAATTTGTTTGATGTCTTTTAAACAGTAATGAGAATTATTATGTTAAATATGTATGCATATTTAACTGAAATATTAACAGGCAATCTGTTGTGTGCTTTATCTGAGCTCAAAGGGATTTGAAAAGGAAATCGCAAGAAATATTGTTCCAATATATTCTGTGCATAACTGAGATTCAGTGCTCATTATAAACTTATTCACTTATTATTATACTTACATTATTTGTGTGCTCTTAGAAGTAGGGACGGCTGTTTCTTATGTCTCTGGTCTTCAAAACAAGGAAGTTATTCACCTTTCCATACCCTCTGCAGGAGTGAGTGACCCTGTTTCATTGTGTTGCTCCCAACCCAGTGAGTGCCCTCATTAAAACCCCAAAGAAAAACAAACAGTGATATGAATTAAAGAAATGAAACGTAAAAAAGCTCCCTGTGGCTCCTTGTTATTGTCTTTAAAAAGCAGGAAAATAAATGTGTGTTTTAATGGAAGCTCCTGCCCTGAGAAAAAGCATGGGTCATCCATGCGTGGACTTTTAATGAAGTTCTCCCTTAATTAACACTAAAGAAAGCCTCTCCACCAGTGCTCTCACAAGACCTGCATTCAGCCTTCTTCTCCCGCACTCTTACTTGTTGGTGTGGGGAGGCAGTCTAAATGAGATTCAGCTGTCAGCATGCTTTGAGTGAATAAGTTAAAAATCTCTGCGGTTATTGTGTCTTAATAAACGCACGGAAAGCTTTCCCCAGAAGACAGCAAGTACTGGCTTCCCAGAAGTTGCCTGACCTTGTGAAAGGTGATTCATCTCATGCCAGGAGTGCACCATGTTGCGTTATTTATATATAATAGATTGATGTATAAAGATGTGTGCGATTTACACATTAAAAATAATTTTAAAATTATTAGGACAAAGAAGGGACTAGGATGGCTTCTGTATTTAATCATTCCACTGTCCTAAAGAATTGCTTGTGACAGTGACTAGGCTAAGGCTGTTGCATATTTTCTTTCCCAGTTGGCTAAAAACGTTTGTCTCCACAGGAGTGGCCACGCCCTCACAGCCTTCATGCTGTCCCGGAGAGAGGGGAAGTTGAACCGTCAACAAACCATGGAACTTGGCCATCATATCCTGAAAGCACATATTTTCAAGGTACGGTAAACGGTAGCTCACAAATAATCCAATTCAATTCAATTCCACAGTTTTTTTGCTTTGCGTCAGCTGCATCAGATTGGCATCCACAATGCTGCAATCTTAGAGGAGGGCACATTCATCCAGAATTGACACAGGAAATCACAAACTCAAGCACACAAATATGGAATTCCAAAGTAAATAAGGAAAAACTCAAATAAAAAGGGAACTGTGTTTTGCAGTGGTCAATATAAGGTCACACAAATTTCCATCAAAAAAACATGCTTGGGCCTATATTGGGTGGAGCTCTTCACACTGGGAAATGAAAAGGATTTATTTCAAATTTATAAATGATGAGCTGTAAATTTGTTAATCTAGCTCAGGCAGCGCTATGAAAAATTATGCAAACAGTCATATTGTATTTAGAAGGGCTTTACTTTCTTGCATATTCAGGATGAAAACAAATATACCAGAGATTTGCGAAATGTGAGAAATGTCATCACCGTATAGAAAATGGGAAACGTGAGCGCTGGTAGGCTGTAATCTCCCGTGCTGTGGGTGAAGGGTGCTCAGCAGGGCTTTGGTGTTCGTCCTCAGGGTCAGAGCAAGAAGACGGGCGTGTCGTCCAGCATTCTGCAGGCTCTGTGGATCAGCTCCAGCACTGACGGCCTGTCGGCTGCCCTGGCCTCCCTGAGGAACCTGTACACGCCCAACATCAAGGTGAGGACCCTCATGTCAAGAGGGATTTGAGAGGTGTTCTCACATACCATACAGCTGCTGTGTTGTCATTACACACTAAATGGAGACTCCCCCCTTTCCCCCAACTTTTAAAAATTATAAAAACCTTTGTGAAATACTCTTTCTGGCATAATTGACCCATAACTGCCCTGGCTGTAGACATATTTGCATTTACTATTATCAGCACCTGTCATGTGAACAGAAATAAGTGTGATTTATGTGCTTTGACCTTCTCTTTTCACTCTGAGTTCTGGGTGCTTCCTGTAATGCACTTTCAATGTTTATTCATGAGGACTGTCTGTTCCAGGAATCCCTGCCCTCTGACGTCAAGGCCATTCCTGATAAAAATAAAATGTTACTCCAAATAGGCGGAAATATTTTGCAGGTTGCAGGGAAACACTAATCTATTATTTTTATGCTTGCTGTGTTCAAAAGCTCTGCTAGTGTAAGTAATTGCAAGGGCTTTTTAGGTGGTTATTTTTAGGTGGTTATTTTAGATGATTTAGCAATACTTTAATAAGCAGAGGGCCATCTTAATGATTCTACTGGGTTTTTATTGTTGAATTGTTTGCAGGGTCTGATGTATGTCAAAAAAATATCTGAGGACAGGTGAGTTATTAGTGCAAATTAGTAGTTTTAACTCATAATAAAAAAAAACAGCCAGTGGTTTCCCCTTTAGTGATTACAATTAACCCTGATCCCTGTTCACACAGAATTAATTTACTAGAGGTCCTCAGCTTACTTTTGAATGTTACTTGTGGGGACTGTTCTGTTTCTAAAGGTTTTTCTGACATCTCCCTGACCATTTTACTATCGATCTGCTGTGTTTTACACCACCCTTTACAGCCTCCCTGTAGCCTTTGTTTAGTTTTCTGCAATGTTGGCACTTCACTTCCCTGAACAAGTGAAGTGTTTACTTAGAGGGGAAGACCAATTGCTTTTTTCATTTTCCTGCAAGTCAGGGGAGATGGAGCGGCAGATCAATGCCACAGTTCCCACAGAGGTTCCTGATATTGTTGTGAAACATGGTAAAGGACTAGCCTATATCAGCTCTTTTTCTGCTTTTACCAACAATATGGTGTTGTGGAAGGTCCTAAATGAGGTGCCACTGGAGGTCATTCAAGGTGATGCTACATTGGTATGTGGTCATTTAACCAATTACCAGTGGAGTTATATAATTTGTGGTCAATTAAAAAAGCTTTTATCAGTATGTCGGTGGGTGAAATTACAACAGATCTGACACCATATGATTTCCTGTGACACATCCAAGTGCTTTAAGCCATATTGCCAAAGTATCATGAGTTAAGAAAAGGTATTAAAACAGCTTGTTGCTCTGGCTTTAGTTATATTTATTACAAAATATCCCCATCGGAATTTACAGTCACTCTGATGTCTGGAAACAGATCGCTGCCAATTTATCCGCCGTTTTATCCTGAGATATGCCTCGTTCTGCCCGAGCGCCTTTCCTAAACGGCGCCCCGGTTTGCCGCGGCAGCAGAGATGGATCTGTCTGGTGGGGCCTCTCCGCGGCGGGAAAGAGGGTGGCTTTGCTCCAGCGGGCAGCGCAATCTCTCCCCCCCCCCCCTCCCCAGCCCCCTTCCCCCCCCGGTCCCAGCGGACGCGCTCTCACACCCCGCTGGCTGGATGTACGGCGCGCCTCGGAGCCGGTCTCACGTCAGTACGGGAGCGGGTCAGAGAAGGCGGGGCTCCGGAGTCTCACCGTCGATGGCAGACAGGATGCACCGACTGCCGGGCCCGCGGCAACCGACGGCTGTTTGTGGGCCGCCAAGGAAGGGCTCGCTCGGTTCTCAAAGGCAGGCGGTCATGCCCAGGCAGCGGCACAGAAACATCACCGCCGTGGTCTGAAGACGCATCTCTCCAGACTATACCTGGACTAACTGCCACCAATCTGTGAATCATTTCACTTTAAATCCCTCCTTTCATGGCACTCATGTTACATGTACCCCCATTCCAGCACTTTTTGTAATTTGTATTTTTGTCATAATATTGTGGCTTGTTCTTCCCCCTAGTTTGACTTAGCATAAGCTAAGTCAGTATTATGTTCACGGCGTGAACTGAACTGTGTTCTTGGCTATAAATAGCTGTACGAAATGAGTATTGTACCTTATAAAACCTGTGTTTAGTAGTTGTTCCAATGACCATGAAATGCACTTTTGTATGTCGCTTTGCATAAAAGCTTCCCATGCAATGTTATCTCGATGGGAAAAAAACCATAACGTGTATGGTTGCAGATAGTATTCTGTAAATCCTGCGCGAAGCTTCGAGGGGACCAAAGGGAATGACGTCACGTATCCTACGTCCCAGGTGAGCCGCCTGCTGCTGCTGGGCGGCGCGAGCGCCAACTACCGCACGGAGGCCCTGAACAACGCGCCGGTGCTGTGCGTGCAGTGCCACCTGGGCCACCAGGAGATGGCGGCCCTGCTGCTGGACTTCGGGGCCGCCGTGGAGGGGGCCTCGGAGCACGGGATGAGCCCGCTCTGCTTCGCCGCCGCCGCCGGTCACCTCGGCCTGGTCAGCCTGCTGTGCAAGAGGGGAGCCAAGGTCGGTCTGACCCGAATGGCCGCTTTTGTTTCTCACAAGCTCTCAGGGCCCTGAGTCTCACTTCCTTATTGTCGTTTATTTACTCATTTATCTGGCTGATGTTTTTGTTCAGTGTGACTTACAAAGTTAATATGACAAGATAATTGAGCCTGGATGCCTAGAAAATTCAAACATTATTTGTTATGTAATATATTCTCATTTAGTCTGCATGTGAAATGTTAAAAGGCTATTTGTATTAGACAGTGGACAATTATGATATTACTTGTGGTTATTGCTACAAAGATAATGAACCAGCTTGCAAAAGGAAAGGAAAAAAAGCACATTTAAATAGGAACTCCAACTCAAGGTTGTAACTTTTAAAACCACTTTGGAACTCTCCAAATCTAAAAGGAAATACGATTTAGGACTGATTCAAGCAGGGTACATGCTGTACTTGCTATATTACTCAGTGTGGTACATATTGTCGTATATTGTATTTTATTTTTAAAACTCCCTGAGGGTTTACTGAAATTGCTTCTGGTCCCACAGGCTGACCATGTGGATAAGACCGGTCAGTGTGCCCTGGTCCATGCTGCCCTCAGGGGACACCCTGACATCGTGCGCTTCCTGCTGGAGCAGGAGTGGGCCCCCGAGGGCCGGCTGCAGGACTGTGATCGGAAGAACAAGGCCCTGCAGCAGGCTCTCATCGCTGCCTCCAGCATGGGTCACACACAGGTGGGCACAGACACACCAACACACTCAGTAATGCAGGGCCCCCGACACACTGACTAAGGCATGGATACTGACTCTCTCACTAATGCATGGGTATCAACACACTCCCTCATGCACAGGTACTGACTCACTCACTAATGCACGGGTATCAACACACTCACTAATGCACGAGTATCGACACGCTCTCTAATGCACGGGTATCGACACACTCACTGACACACTTGCTAATACACAGGTATTGACAAACTCACTAATGCACGGGCAGCGACACACTCACTGATACACTCACTAATGCATTGGCGTGGACACACACAAGCTGGAGCCACGTGTGTCATCACACGCACCAACACTTCAAAAACACGCTCACAACACATCAACTAAACATACAGACACATGAATGACACTCTGACACATTGCCAAAATACATACAGACACATGACTGAGACACCGACACATCACCAAAACACAGATCACAGAAATGCATATAGACTCATCACCAAAACACACCATATCTGCACATCACAAATTTCTGCTGTTGCACACAGTAAAATGTTTGAGAGAACATTTAACTCTCCGCAGTATTTATGTGAACCCCTAAGGGATCAAATGTACTGTATCTGAGTGGATTTAACTCTTAATATTTTACTGTGCATCACACTGCAGGGCTGTATTTCCCCACACATTGATACCATGTATAAACAGCTGTATAAACATCATTAACAGCCCTGGCAACACAGGCAACCTACCACACATTCTGAAATAACGTATGTGACCAAAGGACCTCGGGGAGCAAGGGAAGTTGAGAAAGGTGAACGGTAGGATATTTATAGGATTAGCCAAACGCTATTTAGAGGAGCCCCAGTCAAAGTGTTACACGTCAGCACTTTGGCTCAGAGACGCTCATTCATCATATGCTCGGGAATATGATTTACGGGGCGTCGTTTCATCGATCGGCTCGATGTGTCTCATCGCTATGGCCCCTCTGTGATATATCCAGCGCGCCATGTAAATCCTCGACTGCTTAGTTTGTGTTTTACGCCGCAATCGCGGGTTGTTAATGAAGGCTTTCTGTTTGGCAGGTTGTGAGAAGCTTGCTGGCGTTGAATAATGAGCACATGGTGCAGATTGACGGTTATGACTCCCTGTGGGGTGAGACAGGTAGGTGTTTTCTCCTTTTCTTTGACAGTGGCCGTGTCACAACTCGCGCCCCCCTGGCTAAATCGATCAGCTAGTGCGCCGCAGTGTCCCGCGTAGGCCCTGTCTGGTCCTCTTTTCTGTGCCTCTTCTTTGCCCGTATTTCCTCAGTGTCCTTTCATATTTGCTCAAATCAATATTTTTCTCTGAAATCTTTAGACAAAGAGGTCCCTGTTTTCTTGTTTCCCCTGACTGGAAATGGGCCCTAGCTTATTTAGGCTTTTATCATGATGGAGTGTCTGCAGCTCTGTATGGCTCTCCATGCCCTAAGTGAGTATATGTGTTGTTGTTTTTTTTGCATCGTACAGGTTTTATCAGTTCACAGTGTACCTTCAGTCACACAGAACCTCCATCACGAACGACCCGTTCCAACTATTTGTCTTGGTTTATTGCAAATATCAAAACTGAAAATCCTCGATTTTTATCAGCACCCAAGGAAGAAGAGCTCCATATCTGTTAGACCTCTAAGAGAGGTGCATGAGCTACTTTCTCACTCTCGCAGTACTCTGGACATGAAATGGTGTTTGTGTTCCTGGTAGCTAGCTAGCGGTTATTATGTTAATAGCCTACAGCACATTGTGTATTTCTTTGATGAGTTAAAAAGACCCAAAAGCTAGTTCACTCGCTAGCAAGCTAGTTTCAATATTATAGCTCAATGGCTAGTTATAAATAGTTAACATATAATGGTGTGCTGAAAGCTTAACAATGGCAAACTAGCTACTTAGCTAACACCCATTTAATAGTGAAGCTAGCTTACTTGACTATCGATAGCGAGAGTTCTTGTTTAGATATGGCATGGTATAGTACTCACTATACCTTGGATTCATAGACTGTTTTTTGTTATTGATTAGAACATATGATTAAAAAGTGAAATAATTTTGACTTTATATGAAGAGCAAGTATCTTCTGGAACCTACACGATAAGAGGGTCCAGTACGATTTATGGTCAAAAAGTCATGGGTCAAAGGTTCCAGTTTCTGACAGACAGAAACTGGAATGGGCTCAAGGGTCTGGCTGAACAAGGCTTGCCTAGTCTTGTTCTTCATTAATACATATCTGCCACATAACTCGACAGTAAACATTACAGCAAGCGAAACATTCTGTTGAGAGATGCATTTCTCCTATTTTATAGGCATCTCATTTTGTTTTCTAATTTGCATGTTTGTGTATTGTTCCGGTGTGATTTTTAGAGAATCAATTCAGACAAAGAGCATCCTGGTGTGATCCTTTTTTCCCCTGAAAAAGAAATTAGACCATGCTGAGAAACAAATTTTCCCTCTGGATGGTTTTCCTTGGCCTTAATAACCTGCTGCTGTGGCTGTTCCTTTGGTGAAGGGATGTAGTTTAGCGCATAACCTTTCTTTGGTGAACTCACTTATGTTGTGGCTCAAGGACACCATGCAGCCACTTGAATACCGTTTGGAATGTGTCAGCCGTGGGGTATTGCAGTTTATTTCAGTAGAACTTTGATTATAGTTAAATTAATTTTCATCCCACATTTTAATCTCATTTTACAATTTCCCTGATGCAACGTCTGCGATGCATCTGTTTGGTAGCGCATAACGTGCCAAACACATGCGTCTCTAGAACACCGCTGCCTCTTTTCACTCTGCAGTCCAAAGTCTGAAGTGCGCAGACACAGAAAGCTGTGAGACTGCATGTGGTATACTGCTGATGCAGTCAGGTCCACAGCCCACAGATTCCCGATCTATCAGAGGACCCACTATTGAGCAATGAGGCAACAAATGCTCTGCTGACTTAAAATTCCTTCCGTGGATGATGTTATGGTAATGCACGCAACGTCTTTGGGAATATTGACCGCAGTCAGGATTCCAGACTGCATAAGAGCTGGATGGGGCACATGGCTACGTGGAGTGTCAGCTTTGCCTGGGCATGCCAGCCAAAAGCCGATATGTGGTGTTTTACTATATGCAATTTTGAAACTGCTTTGCAAGGAAGCAGACTCATAGAAGATATTCAGAAAACATCTGTAGATGGAACCATATAATTGGCTGCCTTTAACCGTTGGAAATGGTGGAGTAGTACCTGGAGACCAGTGAGTGTGCTTTGGGATACACTACACTCAGGAAACTTAAAGTCACAGAATACCTTGGAGACATCAGAAAAGTAGTCCCCGTATGAATAGAGCATTTTTCTGTGTGAGTGTTTGTTTGTGATAATGCCTCTTAATACACCGGACTGGTGTAGCTTAAAGGTTGGGCATTTGGAAGCTGAGTTTTTTGTGGTTGAGAGCATAGGTCAATGTACTTTTTCTTCACTCTTGAAGAGTGAACCAACCCATTATGGGTCAGAGCAGAGTCTGTTTGTGGATGGACCACAGAAGATATTTCTTTCTGTAAAACAAAGGTTTTACAGACCCAGCAGATGCTGGGTGACGATGGGATGGTCAGAAGAACCCAACAGTAGCAAATATATTAGTTAAAGGAAAAATATTGGAACACATTTTTGTTGTTTTGGCTCTGTACTCCAGCACATTTGATTTGAAATAAAACAATGAATGTGAGGTTAAAGTTCAGACTGTCAGCTTTAATTTGAGCATATTTACATCTATATTGGGTGAGCTGTGATGGAATTATTACAGCCATTTTTATACATAGTCCCCCATTTTAGCAGACCAAAAGCAATTGGACAATTGGCTGCTCAGCTATTTCTCGGCCAGCTGCGTGTCTTTGCATCATTAGTTCATGCATAAGAAAGCTGGATTTGCATGCCTGTTGCTGTTGTCTCTCAACATAAGGGCCAAATAAGTGTCAGTGCCAGCGAAGCAGACTATCATGAGGCTGAAAAATCTGAAGAAATTGTAATACACAAAAGAGCTCTGCATAGCAAATAACCTGGTAGACCACAGAAGACCAATGTAGTGGATGACTAATTAATATTTTCAATAGTGAAGAAAAACCGCTTTTCAACTGTAGAATAAGTCAAGAACACCCGCCAAGATAGAAAAACACATATCATAGGTATATACGTGTCACAGACCACCATAAAGGGAAGACTACATGAGCATAACCTAGAGGGTTCATGGCAAAATGCAAGCCACTGGTAAGCCTCAAGGACAGAACAACCAGGATAGAATTTGATAAGAAGTACATTAAAAGAACTGTAGAGATTTGGAACAAAGGAGTATGGACAGATCACATGAGTGTTAACCTTTACTAAAGTGATGGAAAGAGAAAAGTATTGAGAAAGAAAGGAACTGCTCATGATCCAAAGCACCCCCCTCATCTGTGAAATGTGATGTAGGTAGT
The DNA here is from genome assembly GCF_018555375.3 of Anguilla rostrata. Taxonomy (NCBI): domain Eukaryota; kingdom Metazoa; phylum Chordata; class Actinopteri; order Anguilliformes; family Anguillidae; genus Anguilla; species Anguilla rostrata. The sequence goes on from NC_057935.1 coordinate 37,231,639, forward strand.
GTTATGAGCAACTTGCTCACTTGCCTTTATTGATGATGTGACTGCTGATGGTAGCAGCAGGATGAATTCTGAAGTGTACAGAATCACCTCACCATCTGCTCAGATTCAACGAAATGTCTCAAAACTCATTGGACACCACTTCACCTTGCAGCAGGACAATGACCCCAAACGTGCTGCTACAGCAGCCAAGGAGTTTTTCAGGGTCAAAGGGTGGATTTCTCTTGACTGGCCAAGTCAATCACCTGTCGTGAATTGAGCTGAACATATGCTTCACTTGCTGAAGACAAGACTGAAGGCAAAAATCCCCAGAAAAATCCCCAGTATTTGGTGATGTATATTGGTTTCAGACTTTAGGCCCACATGGAATGCAAAGGATTTGCAACCAAGTACTAAATATGATGACTTAATTCCAGATTAAGTTCTGTTAATGTGTGCAATATGACAAGAGAAGTGATTTTTTTTATACTGGCAAGAAAAGTGACAGGTCTATTGATTCATTTAATTTTAATGTGTCATATCTTTCCAAAGATACAATAAAGCATTCTGCCAGGACCAGGCCCAGCTTTCATCAGGCAGCTGTGAACAACTGTACTGGAGTAAGAATGGGTTTAAGTCTGCCTTGATGCATAGGGTCACCACTGTATTAGCTCCTGCTCTCTTCATATCTGTGCTAGCTCTCCTGCAGGTCCTAATACTGTAAGTGCATAGTGAGGAAAAGGCTAGCAGGCTGACTGCACCAGCTGCAGTGCCCCACGCTGAGGGTACATGTGGCACAGTGGTGACTCAAGAGGCACAAATGTTGATTCCAGATGGGCGAGAGAAAATCCAGTAAACAAGGAAGGACACATCACTTGTGAGACTAGTTATTTGTGAGATTGGTTGATTCAGATGCGTACGTGCAAAAAATCCTGCAAAACTGATTGGTAGTGTTACATTGGTAGATTGTAAACAGGGAGAATGTTTTGCTTTTCTGCTGAAACATTAGCTTATGAGCAAAGTACATTCCCAGAAGTTGAACAGATTTATCTCACGTTTATCTCAAGTGTCGACTTCGTCATGCTCATAGTACTGAAGCTTATGACCTGAATTAATGTAGTTTATGAGCCCGACAAGTGAAGCTAAAATGCAGGTAATTACTGGTAATGTGACAATGCATTGAGGAGGCAGAACCATAAACATCATTTCTATGTGTGTCATGGGGGATTTTCTGGATTTTTCTTTGAGCAGAACATGAAGCAAAATGCAGGTCCTGAAGGTCTTCTCAGTGGAAGATGGTCTTACCCTTAAGGGCAAGCTTGAAACAGCAGATCTGTGAAAATTAATTGTTTTTTGATGTTGTTTCTTCCTAGTTGATATGAATGTAAACATTTATATCAGTCACAATCTTTAGAAGCACACGCCAATAATTAGAATTAGAACATTTAATTCCTTATACAAAAATAGCACATTTAAGAAAATAAAACATTATTTTTCTGCTGTTCATGTGACAAAGTTGAATAATAGCTATTTTTGACTATGTATTCAAAATATGGATTATTCTGAAATGGTCATCTGAAAACCCTGGTTGCTAGTTTCTGTAAATCATCCTTTTCTTTGACATTTTCAGACCAACATAATGTCGCAGTGGCTGATGAAATGTGAATGTGAACTATGTCTCTGTGCCTCCTGGTCCTTTTACAGTTGCTGTTCCAGAAGCAAATTGCCTTAAAATGGTGAGGCTAGACCATTACAAGAAAGGTTCTCTTTAATCCTACTTTATGTGGCCTTGGCATATATATCCGCTGTAAAATCTTAAAAGGACCGTCCCCCTTATGATGTCCCAGGGACCAAGTTGGCCCTTCATAATGAGCTTTGTCACTGAAAGCTGAAGGGAGGTTTTATATCCTCAGAGGCTGGAATGCTTCTTTGATGAGTGTAGAGAGGACTTTCATGTCTGCGTGGGAAAGGAAAACTAATATGGGAGAGTACTGGGGCGCAGAATGATGGCGGCTCTCCTTGTTTTCAACCAAACAACTAAATTATATTAAAAAGATGTTTTAGTCAAAAAGATGAAGGAAAAATCTATGAAGAACCCACTTCAAAAAATATGACAATGATGATTCAATGCAGTCAGTTGATCTGTGACAGGAACCCTTCATTATAAGTATTGTGATGATAATGATTATAGATTATAAACATATTTATGTGCCTCCTAGGGTGTGGTTTGTCATGCAATTTAATATGAGGACCTTTAGGCTATGACCTATAGAGGGCCTGTTTGAACTAAAATGCAAGTTAACTTGCATGTAATTTTTGATTGCTGAGCATAGCTAGCTATGTACCTTTGCTTTTGCTTTTCCTGTACATGGCTTATCCTTATTATTAGTTATTTGCTTTTGCTTTAATTATTAGGGTAGTAATATACAAAATGTAGCTTAATTTGTTTTGCATTTTAGCCTTACATCAGAGCTGTTTGTCTTTTCAGCACTATGGAATCAATTATTATAATTGAACCAGGGACTAGTAAACCGGCAGTGCTTCACAATGAAAATATTAATTTCTGCAGCCTTGTTTCAACATTTCTTCAACAAATTGACCAAAAACAATTTAACTAGAAATGCTGTAAAAATTTAAATACATGATCTGTAAAAAACAAACATGTCTTAATGCATTTTTCGATAGTAACTTAACAAATTATTTTATATGGCGCATTGCAGCATGTATCTGCATCTCATTAAATGAAATGCTCATAATAAGAAGTGTGTGCCCTGGTGGTTGAAGAGAAATTCTATGGCAAAAAATCCCACGCTATTTAAAACACATGCAGCAGGGAGAGATCTCTCATCCCACAATTGTTCCAGTAAAGAAATGAAAAGTTCAATTTCAGGGAGGGAAAATAACATTAATTCTCCACTAGTCTGTTACACGCCCCTCTACGGACAGTGTAGAAAGAGGCATGATCCAATATCTGTATTTAATTCACCCCTAGCTGTTTTATTTGGTGGTGAGGAAAAGGTCAGTTGAGATAATTATGCTTTAATAAGGACTGTCTTGTGGCAGGCCTCAAGCTAGGACACAACACACTGGAAATCGTACAGATCTCATCCATAAACCTAATTACAAGGGGGTCGTTTTCAGACACAGTCAACAGAAGCCCAATAAGACCAAAAAGGGTTCTCCAGTGTTTCCGTACCACAGGCTCCATGATCATCACCTTTCACGTGAAAATACAGTGTGTGGAATCAGACAGAAAGGAAATCATGAAACTTGTGAGATGGACACAATAGCATCACACAACAATACAGTATACCTAGCTGCACACTGACTTCAAGCTGAGGTGACTTCTTATGTCTGAAATAAGATTTAGCTTTCAGAGGTTACATCGAGAATTACATTTCACAGGTCGGTAAATGCATAGAGTTTGTTTTCAGAGATGGGCTTATGCAGTTTGTTTTCAGTGGTGGGTATTTGCATACATTTAGATTTCATAGGTCTGTATATGCAAAGAGTGAGATTTCACAGGTGGGTATATGCACAGAGTTAGATTTCACAGGTGGGCATATGCAAAGCGTAAAGACCTTATGCAAATCCGCCCTGATCTCTATTCACACAGAAGGGTGGAATTTTCACTTTTGCCACATTAATCTCTTCAAGATTCCCCTGTGGTTTGTGTGAAAACAATGCCTGTTGCACCTTAACCATAATGAGGTTGTTTAGCTGCTTGTTTTTCATTGTTTATGGCAGTTGTCTAAGAGATACAACCAAGAGCTGTGGAAAATATACCGCATGCATGGAGAATGGCAAATAGAATCTGTTAATGCTAAATATCTCTGTGACTTCACATTGTGTCCTAAAACACAAGTCTCCACACAGAAGGTGTGCACACCATCTTAATCATCAGGCTTTGTTTGCACAGTGGCGGGTTCTGAATATGGCTCCATTCAAAATGTATCAAGCACAGTATATTATGCTTATGGATAAGTAAATATCACAGAAGATCAAGGGATGGCTTTGAGATTTCATATGAAGTACCTAATAAAATAATGCAATTTCGACATTTCATTTATAATATAACTGAGCCCAACAGGCAGTATTGCATTTGAACCTTTCTACGGCAATAACAACAGAAAACTTTTAAACTGACAAGTCGGCCATTTGCATGAACTGTTTAATATGTGTAGTGTTTAGTGCTTCTAAGCACAGCTCGCCCTTATATTATTGTACTGTCATAATGCCCAGGACTGAGGTATCAATCATTCATGTCATCTGGAAAGTGGTTTTGTATAGTGGTGAGTCACTGTGCCAGTAACCATGACTGTTGCTTCTTATACATAGAGTACTTATATTTTGAAGTTCCAATCTCTTCATGGTGATTGTGTGTGTAGCAGAGCTATAAATTGTTGTGTGGTGGTCTACGCGTACATAGATGAAGAAGGCAGCCCTTGCTGTCCACATTGGCCTTTGTTTGATGAATGGGCAGAGGTGTTTTTGGGTGACACACAAGCTTTTCAATACAATCCACTCTCTCCCACACTACTCACTAAGTAAATTCAGTCTCAACCACATATTTAAAAGATTTTTTTATTCACAAGTGAGTTTCTAAAATAGCCATGTAATTGCAGTTTTCAATCTTAATAGAATTAATTTAATCATAAAAAATTAGCTTTTGACCCAAAAATGGTACATCACAATGTTAAGGGCATACCTTTTCAGCTATCAGTGCCACAGTGATCATGAAAATTGGTATTTTTATAAACTTTTAAAGGTTTCAAATAATGGATTTTGACTAATACTGCACAATTTTTTTGATTTGATTAAAAATAATGCATTACTAATCAACTAATGGAAGAGAACAGGTTGAACAGAGATTGCTTTTAAAAGTAAGATTTTAACTTCCTCTGCTTTCAGCTCACAGCACACCACTTCATTATAGTTCACCATACATTACTTGGGCATACAAACTAAATCAATATAGTGTGCCATCTCAGAGTCCTTTCTGTCTATGGAGAAACATTACCAAAGTGTAATTGTGATGCGGATTATGATATAGGGGCCTCATTTAGATATGAAGTGTCTGTGTTTATCACACAGTGTCGTGATTAATGAGCCTCCGAACCGCTCAAGGACAGGAATGTTGGCTGGGCAGAGATTGAAAGGCCAGAGAAGGCCGAGTTAAGGTGAATGAGGAGTGAGTGCTTACTAACAACATGTGAACAAGACATCAGTCTGTGCTAAACTGCTGGGAGGGAGACAGGTGGGCTCGGTAAAGTGTGGTTGCCCTGAAGTTACTCCATCATGAACAGCTCTTCTAGGGAAGATTTCTCCCCCAATGTCATTGAGAATGGTTGCCAGATTTAGGATTTATATTGCAAGGGAATATCCTCCAATTTATATAACTGAATATATATGAACTCAATTTATAGAATCCAATCTTTGTAATTAAGAGACTGCATGAAAAACCCAAGCCAGGTGAGGGCACCTATATTTTAAACCTAAATGAGCCAGAAGTCAGAAACAAGTACATTCAGAGTAGAGACACTTTTGTGCTGTGTGAATGGCATTGAAAAAATTATTTACAAATAAAATATCTAAAACATCCATAATATTACATAATGCCAGAGCTCATAGGTTATATTTAATTTAACCAGGTGATGCTTTCTGTTTGCATGGAATTGTGCCCATGTCAGTGCTGACTGTGGGCATTAACGTTCGTAGTGTGGCCCAAGGAGGGAGGGGTCCGGTAAGCAGGCTATATCTCCCCGTCATTGTGCACAGGGGACCCCTATAGTCAGTCACTGGCCTTCTGTCTTCCTGCACCAGCTGCATATTAAGTGGACTTCCTCTGATGAAATGGTTGCACAGCTCAGCTGGTGGAGCACCATACTGATAGTGAGGGCCAAGGCTTAAAGCCAAATGCACCCCTAAAGCCATTATATTGGTTTATGTGACTTGGATAGTGAGATTATATATCTGCACCCAGGAGCATAGTAAATGAAGAGAACAACGTTGCGGCAAAAATCATTTTCAGATTTAACAGAGAATTAGTCTGTGCCAGCACAGTGCTAACAGTCCCTACATAATTTGCATTACAGACATGTGATGCAAATTATGTTCCATTAGATTAATTATATATTTAGTTTTTGTGATACAAAATGTTCACAATTTCTGTGCGCGAGCTGCCAAATGCTGTACTTCCATTTCCCAACAATTAGCTAAAAGCTGTTGTTCTTCGCAAACATCTTTTCCGCCTAATACACATGCAAACAAATTAATTGCTACTTAGCTAAACACTCCCAAATAATGTAAGAAGTGGATTGCGGGTGAGTACATGTAAACACGTCTGCTGCTGCTGTGTATGCTGCATGCGTGGGGTGCATTTGGCAGGTACATTAATTTCAAACTTGGGAGAAAAAAACAGTGGTGGGAATTTTGTTTAAATAATTCTGTTTAAGGAGTCCTCTGAAACAGGTAAGGCTTCTCACATACCGTATTATCAGTGTGATTAGAGTGCTTCCTGTCTGAAGAGGTGAACAGGCCCAATACATCCCTTAGGAGTTTTTACTGTGCTTTAATAGCCCTGTCCTTCATTGACACGTCATATGGTGTTGCTGCAACATATTTTATACCCTTTAATAAAATGCAATCCGTTTCTTACTTCAGAATTGTATTGCTCACCCAGGTATTCGGCAGATGCTTCAGTTGTGTATTATGAAGGGGATTTACCAACAAATAACAACTGTAATAAGACCTTTTAACATTAAGGGGTGGTGTAAATGAGAGCAGGGGTCGGAATTCCAGTTGCTTCCCAAATTAAATCGAGACCTAGCACCATTTACAAAAATTTCTATATAAGTGTTACCGGATAAAGAGTGTAAACCTCAGCTTGTTTTGCTAAGACTATACTATCTTCAAGAGCCAGCTACTTAGTAAATATTAGCAAGCTTATTTGGCTAGTTAGCCACAGTTAACAAAATTACGCCTCACATCACCAGGCAAACAATATTGGTACCATCATGTGAATGCTGTCGATCCAGCAAAATACTGGATTCTGAAAAAAGAGTCCCTATAGATGCTACCGCCCAATCTCTCTTCTTAGTGCTGTTGCCAAAATACTTCCATAGCACATAATAATTTTCCATCAAGTAAAACTTGTTAAAAATACCATATGCATCTTGTAGCCCGTAAAAGAGGAATGTAACCATCTATATACATTTTACCTTTTACAATCACATAGATTTTGGCTGTCCATCTATTTCTTAGGTAGACATTCTTCTTTATTCTTCCTCCATGACCACAGCAAATACAGAAGGCAGAAAAATTGCAGTTGAAGTGCCCGTGGCAAAATGAAGAGTGTTAAAATAAAAGGCCAGGACAGTATTCTGATCTTGGAGAAAATATTGGAGTGAAAGATAATTTGCCCATCTTCAAGCTTCAATACACAGAGATAGCAGTGCTGCAGCTGTAGCCAAGGCCGACCACTCTAGTTTTCCTGTCACGAGGAAGAAAGCATCTTGTAGAGAAAATAAGCCTCTATAATTTGTGTACTGTGGTTAGATATCCTCTCCCCAATGCAGCATTCCCATTGTTATACATTTGTTAAGAAATGTCTTCAGGGAAGTATAGTGCGGAACTCTTGTACAGAACGTTCTTTTTAAATTTATAGGCTCCTTGGAGTTCTTTCAGTACACTGCGAGATAACCCAGGACCTATACATACCTGGAGTGTTGCCAAGGATACAATACAAAGTTTGGGACATGCAATAATGCATGTATACATGCATTATTCAGCAAAGATAGCCTAGTCATTCATAAGGTTCTGCTTGCAGCTCAGACAAATGGCTCACAGTCATCTGATCATTGTATGAAGAAAAGGAACTACAGCAGTTTGCCTACAAAACAGTTAGACAAGCCAGAGGATAACATATAGGCAATATAACATGGTAAACTGTGAAATATTATTTCAAATTATACCACAGTTTTGCTGGATACTTGTGGAAATGTCCAATTTAATTTTGAATAGTGTGAACTATGAAAAATCAAGTGTCATGAGCTAGCTTGTTTGTGGTTGCTAGGATACAAAAAGCTGTGGTCGTTTTTTTTAGCCGAAGCTAGAAATGTACAAAAATGCATACTAAAATCAATTTAAACATGATTTTGTGGCAGATATTGAATTTATTTGGCAAGTAGCCATGGTATAAGTGGGATAATGTGCAGCAAGCTGTTCAATTGTCTCAAAATAAGCCCTGTCTAGGGCCCTGACATACCAAATTATTCAGTAGCAGTCTCGTATTGAATTACTGAAACCTAGTTTATATATACTTAAAACACACACACACACACATATGCATACACAGTACTAGCAGTGTGTACCAGTAATCACGTCACAATAGTGAGATGACCCACAGTTCCTTTGTCCCTGTGTTCTTTTCATTTCACTGGTGGCTTAGAGTGATAAGGTTGGTTTAAGTGCAGTAAATGTTTCTTCTCCACCCAAGCCCCAGAGTGAATTATAGAGTCCTAATTGATCACTGTCAATGGCAATGATTAGATTGTACCTTATTGATATTTGTACTTCTTGACATTAGGGGCTGTAGTGGGAGTGCTCTGTATCTCTCCTGACTGGAGGTTTGCAGCAGTAACATATGGAAGAGTAACACTGTGCCCCCTCTTCTCAGCTCTGACAGCAGCTGCAGGCCGAGGGAAGCTGGACGTGTGCAGGTTCCTTTTGGAGCAGGGAGCCGGGGTGCAGCAGGTCAACCGAAGAGGAGTCTCCCCAATATTCAGTGCTGTGAGGCAGGGCCAAGGCCAGGTGAATCACTGGTGATTCATTACATTACATTCACTTCACAGACGCACTTATTGCTGACTCATTGCTGACTGACTCACATTATTACTCTCAGGAATACAAAAGTGCAATATCACCAAGAAGGCAGAGAAGGTCCATTTATAATCAATAAGTGTAAAACTAGCAAAACAAACTAAAAATAAGTATTGTGAACCTAAGCAAATACTACTACACAGCTTAACCTATTTGTGCGTACCTATACCTATTACATTACTACCACAAAGTGAAATTTAAAAAGAAAGAGTTAAGATCGCTAAAGGGAAACAGGGGAGCCATGGTGCCGTCTGAAAAGGTGGGTCTGGTGGACGATGGGTATTATCAGCTATTCTCAGCTCATTCAACCACCAGGGGACAAAAACAGGAAGAGACATGACCAGGAAGTGCTGAAACATGGAGGTGGGGGAGAGGTTTGGTGCCCCGAAGTAGCAGAACAGAGGGATTTGATGATAGCTTCCCGACAGGCAAGCATCAAGGTGTTGAATTTGATGTGAGCTGATAGAGGTATCCAGAGGAGGGAGATGAAAAGGAGAGTGACATGGCTGGGTCCAGAGAGTTTGTAGATCAGGTGAGCAGCAGCTTTCTGGGTGAGGTGCAGAGGGCTAATGGCAGAGGCAGGGAGGCCGGTGAGAAAGGTGCTGCAGTATTCAAGATAGGAACTGACTAGGACCTGGAACAAAAGCTGGCTTGAGTTGGTGGTGATGAGTGGGGCAAACTTAAGGAGAAAATTAAACAAATTGGGAGGAGTTCATTGACAAAATGAGTGGAGCTAATTAACAAACTGGGAGGAGTTGAGGGAGAAACTGGGAGGGGCCTGGGTTACAGACAGGCCCCTGAATACAGGTCCCAGGAGAGTTGCCTGGTTTATGAACTTTTGGTTAATGTGTTTAATGCAGTGAACTTTGTAAAAGTAAAACGACTAACCATTTAATATTACTAATTAAACAAGAGGCATAGAGCTTATTTAATGTGATTGCCATGGCAAAAATCAAGTGTGAAGCTTTGCTCTCTGGGGGTCAGATTACAGAGTTGCTGCTGCAGCACGGTGCGGATGTTAACACAAGCGATAAGCAGGGGCGCACTCTTCTGATGGTGGCAGCCTGCGAGGGACACCTGAACGCTGCGGAGTTCCTGGTCTCCAAGGGTGAGCTTCACACGTCCCAGTCATCAGCTGTCACCTACAAATCACCAGGCCTTGCTCAACACGCACACCATCAATTTCAGTTGCCTGGTCCTTGGATCATATTGTAATCAATGTTCAAACCTCACACCATCACAGAAAGTCCAAAATGACCATTGCACCCTTTTAGGAAGTTACTGCAGGTTATTGCTACCTGCATTAATGGTTTGAGATGAACACTTGAATGGAGGGTTTGTTTGGTACACCATTCAATTCCATTTGCAGGTTTGTGTTGTTTTTGCTCTGAGGAACATGGTTACAAGGTTTGCGGGTCTGGTTGCATATCTTAGGTGCCGAGTTAACTTCTGTGGATAAGGAGGGATTGACACCTTTAAGCTGGGCGTGCTTGAAAGGACACAAGAATGTGGTGCATTTCCTGGTGGAGAAGGGCACGGTCATAAATCACACGGACAAGAACGGACGCACTCCGCTGGACTTGGCCGCATTCTACGGTGACGCTGAGATCGTGAGTAGAAATGCTGTGAAATGTGCCTCAGTCATGGACCACACGCAGTGTTCATGTGTCATATGATACACTCCCTTGTCAATCAATCAATCAATCAATAATTTTATTTCCCCCGGAGGGAAATTTTCTTTGCAAGCAGGTATACAAAGGTTAAAACAACACAGATCACATTTTACACGACAGCCATAAAAGTACAGACACTTAACAGACGTGAGATTAAAAAACGAACAGGAAACACTTGACCCTAAAGTCCCTTAATGCAGCATCACCTACTATGGGAATGAATGAATGAATGAATGAATGAATGAATGAATGAATGAAAGCAATCATACTGCAGTAATTTTATGAAGGTCATGTAAATTCTTACTTAAGGGTTAGCTAATCCCATTCTTAATGAATGTGGGCTCACCTCAGCCACAACCAATGTGAAACATCCACTCTACTGATGTATGTACAGCAGGGATCATCAACTCTGGCCCTCAAATCCAAATACAGCCCTGGTTTTCATTTCTCCCGGGTAATTAGTGCTACTGATAGGCCAGACTGTCTTCACACCTGACTCCCAGGCAAAGGGAGGGTGGAAAACCAGCAGTTCTTGGCCCTCAAGGACCGTGAGTTGCTGATCCCTGATGTACAGAAACCAATTTGGCCCAGCACACATCAGCTAAGGTTGTGAGGAAGGCATTTATCTCATTAAATGAGGGATGACTATAGGTACCTGCTTAGGGAACCATAGTGGGAATTCGGTTGTGCCCTGCAGGACCCCCTGTGTCTGTGTGATGGCTCGTGTGCGTAACAGGAGCGACGTCTCCAAACTTGCAGGTCCAGTATCTGGTGGAGAGAGGTGCCGTGATCGAGCACGTGGACTACAGCGGGATGAGGCCGCTGGACCGGGCCATCGGCTGCCGGAACACATCGGTGGTGGTGACTCTGCTGAAAAAGGGGGCCAAGCTGGGTGAGCGCCGTGCTCTGCATTTAAATCACACCTGCCTGCTCTGGGGAGTGACATTAAGGTTGATTTTCCGTGGGTCAGTGTATCGCAGCGTCAGCATTTGCTGTGGTGCCGGGGGGTACAAGGATACTATGATACAAGGGTTTTTAATGTTGCTTTAAAACAGTTCCGAAATACAAAACAATATAGATCTGTTGTTACTGTGTGTGTGCATGTGTGTGTATTTCACATCACTATTCATAATTCATCAGTATTCATTGGAAAATACAGGAGTACAGCAGGAGAAATTTAGAAACGAGTGAGGCAGGAGACGGGGTAAATATAAGGGAGAACCCAGGAAAGACAGGAGTGTTGGCAGGTATGGTTTACATATGACTGCAAACAGACTGCTGAACTTTATACATGTGTACATGCTACTGTACATGAACCACTGAGATCTGTACATGGGTACATGCTTCTGTACATGAACCATTGAGCTCTCTTCATGTGAACATGAACCACTGAGCTCTCTACATGTGTATATGGTACTGTACATGAACCACTGAGCTCTCTACATGTGTATATGGTGCTGTACATTGACCACTGAGCTCTCTACATGTGTATATGGTGCTGTACATGGATCACCAAGCTCTCTACATGTGTATATGGTGATGTACATGGACCACTGAGCTCTCTACATGTGTATATGGTACTGTACATGGACCACTGAGCTCTCTACATGTGTATATGGTGCTGTACATTGACCACTGAGCTCTCTACGTGTATATGTTGCTGTACATGGACCACTGAGCTCTCTACATGTGTATATGGTGCTGTACATTGACCACTGAGCTCTCTACATGTGTATATGATGCTGTACATGGACCACTGAGCTCTCTACGTGTGTATATGGTGCTGTTCAGAGAACACTGAGCTCCCTACGTGTGTACATGCTACTGTACATGGACCACTGAGCTCTCTACATGTGTATATGGTACTGTACATGGACCACTGAGCTCTCTACGTGTACATGCTACTGTACATGGACCACTGAGCTCTCTACATATGTATATGGTACTGTACATGGAGCACTGAGCTCTCTACATGTGTATATGGTACTGTACATAGAACACTGAGCTCTCTACGTGTACATGCTACTGTACATGGACTACTGAGCTCTCTACATGTGTACATGCTACTATACTTGTACATAAACCACTATTCAACAAAGTAAGTGGATCAGGGTGCATTTTATGATTCTCCCGGAATGTTGCAATGTCTGGAGTTTCTTCGTCTGAATAATCCAGAGTAGGCAGTATAAAAGAATTTTACTAAGAGCAGTATTTATTCATTATTTAGCAGTGACCCAAGCACTTCAACCCCAAAAGTGCGCCACTTGAGCCATTGAGCAGAATGAGAAGATAGTCCTGAACTTACTTAGGTATATCCCAAAGCTCACATTGCACCCGCTTAAGCTCAATAAGGGCTCACCTGCATACCTAAGCGTCTTCTTCAGGAACTCAGCTTTAAAGAAATGGTAAGACCCTAAGAATTGGCTTTCACCAGAAACATTCCCTAAGGGTCTGGTCAGACTATTAGAAGCAAATATTCTTTTTTTTCACTCTCAACATGAAAGTTCACAAGACCATACCATTCATTAATTTTGTGTCCTCATAAAACACTTGTTTCAATGTTTTTTTTTTCTTTCTCGAAAGTGTATTATAACACAGAAGACAGAAGGACATTACAGGATGCTCTTTTGAGTGTTTTTGTTTGAATGTGTGTTGGTGTGAATGTAAACTTGCACGTGTGTGTGCTGTATATTTGCTTTATCTCTAAGATATTGTGGCTGTCTAATATCTCACCCTATTTTCTTTCTTAAATGCTCGCAATAATGCTCTCTTAAGGCTACAGAACATCTCCCTATGATCGATCAGGTACAAAGTTTAGGTAACTTTACTCCGTACCAATTAAATTGTGAGTATTGATTTTTGATGTGGGTGTGGCCCTGCATGACAATGCATTATCCCCCCCCCCCCCACTTCCAGGGAATGCTGCCTGGGCAATGGCCACATCCAAGCCAGACATTCTCATCATCCTCCTGCAGAAGCTTATGGAGGAAGGCAACCTTCTGTATAAGGTGTGTGACGGAAAATGGTTTGACATATGTGATTAATGTTACTTTAACATACTTCTGAAAATATGTTCTGCCTTTCTTTCATTCTAATGTGTTCATGGTTATCAGCACAATAGTCAGACATTTTCAGAAAAGCTTGAGGATTTGGGCTTTTCTTGTCAAAAGTAACTTTCAGAAGACTTGGAACAATTATTGACATAAAAAAGACTGGTAGAGGTTTTTTTGGATGTGATTTTTATTTTTGTCCAGAAATGTTTTTTTTCATATGTTCTATAGAAAACACAAATTGAGATCAAATTTGACTTTAAATATCATGAGTATAACTCTCTTTTTAGCCGGTCAATACCATGCTGTGATCATCCCACATGTTTGTAAGAGAGCTTGTGATTGATCCCTGACATTAACTGCATTGAGCTGATTGGTGGAGAGCATGTGATTGATGGAGAGGTCAGTCATGCTGAGGATTGTGTGTTCTCTCAGAAGGGGAAAATGAAGGAGGCGGCCCAAAGGTACCAGTATGCCCTGAGGAAGTTCCCCAGGGAAGGGTTTGGGGATGACCTGAAGGCCTTCAGAGAGCTGCGAGTCTCACTGTACCTCAACCTCTCCCGATGCCGCAGGAAAACCAACGTGAGCTTCTCCACACCCCCCCCCCCCCCCCGTGTTTCTTTTTGAGAAAACACCCTTACCCAGACTGCTTACATCTTACTGTACATTTTCATAGTCATCCTTCATACAGCTAGGTGTCTACTGGTGCAATCCAGAAGAAGCATGCTCATCTCAGGCAAACCAGCCATGGTCTGCCCAAGATTTTAACCTACAGCCTACTGGTTACAAATTCAGATTCCATTTCCAGCAATTTACTTTCATGTTTCATCTGTATCCAGTAAGGTCATGAGGGCAAGGTATGCGCAAAATGACAATGCGCACACAGCATCAATACCATGTAGAATACCAGGCTTGAGCAAAGCCTCTAGGCCAGCTGAATCCATCTAGCTGAATTCATGTGTATATGTATAAGGATATGGATATGGATAAAAGAAAGTGTTTCCTAATGGAATATTCCCCATGCATAGTACAGAAGCAGACACCACGAGATGGGAAACGTCTGAATGTTAGAATAAGCTCCCACTTCTACTGTCAGTTAGTTCTAATGGGATCCAACCATTTGTTACAGCTTGTCATTTGCACAGACAGATGTCATCAGACATCAATTTCAGTCCTTCAGGACAAATTTGTGCAAAGAAATGAATAGCAAATATAAATGTGGTATGCTTACTAGAAATGTCACAGTAATCTGTGGTACTTGCTGAAGGACTGAGACACTACTATGTGTGATTTACTGAATCCTTTTAATAAAGCCTGTAAGCAAAGGATTTACTGCAGAGTTCTGGGAGATAATACACTAAATGATCTTTCACTGTCAAATACTACAGAAGCAATGCTAAGGTAACCAACCGCAAAAGTGCTATGCAGAGTAGTGCAATATTCTCAGGATTAGACAGTGAAAGCATTTTTTTTAAAACATCCAGCAGACCCGTTATCAAACAAACCGGTGATGGCAGTTGTCTACATCATTGGTGTGGAAATGGCAGGCTTCCAATTCTGTTAAACATTCTGAAAGCTTATAATTCTATGCATTCCCAGCACGCAGTGAGCTCATTACACAGATCAACGTACTGTAATTCCTCCCAACAGGACTTCGGCATGGCCGAAGAGTTTGCAACAAAGGCCCTCGAGCTGAAACCAAAATCATACGAGGCCTACTACGCCAGAGCCAGAGCGAAAAGGAGCAGCAGGTAAAAGCCATCCCCCTGAAAACTCTGTCCCACAATGACCTGTTCATCCCAGCGGACCGTGTATTGTGCGGGTGAATTATGAGGACCCGGCTCTCTGGTAGATTAGTGAAGCTGACCCCCTGCCTGCCACCTCTCTCTCCCCACAGGCAGTTTGCGGCTGCGCTGGCCGACTTGCACGAGGCGGCCAAACTCTGCCCGACCAACCGGGAGATCCGACGGCTGCTGGCGCGGGTGGAGGAAGAGTGCAAGCAGCTGCATCAAGCCCAGCAGAAACAGCAGGGCGCGCCAGGCCATGACGTGGACTGCGAGGAAAGGGAGGGGGTTCCCAGCGACCAGGACAAAGAAAGTGAGGACCAGCCGGAGACAAAGGACGCGGGTGAGGAAGAGCTCTCACAGCAGGACAAGCAAGAGCCCTGGCAGCCGGACGTCTATGCCCTGAACCAGACGCTTGAAGACGTGGTGGACCCCTCCCAACAGAACCCAAGGCCAGAGTCGCCTCCCGACGGACTGAGCCACCAGTACCCTCGAGAGCCTCTGGTCTTCCAGCCCAGTAGGCAGGCCCAAAGCATCAAAAGCACAGTTGCTTTTCACACGGAAAGCAACTCCCAGAAATCCGAAGCGAAGCCAGGGAGCAAGCCCCAGTATGGTCCCTCAAGCCCTCTCCCAAGCAGACACATCTCCTGCATTCTCAAGCCGGGCCCGGGCATCGACATCGGCCCGCTGCTACTCAAAGACTCGGAACCCAACCCTGGTGAGCACCTGACCACTGCAGTCCACCACTGCGACACAGGGGACCAGCTCCCCTCTCAGCCTGTCCAGCCCTACAGCACAGCCAGCACAACCAAGATGGCTGCAGACAGGCTCTCAGCCCATTCGGCATCCTCTTTAGATGCCCTGGCAGGGGGAGGAGCCCAGGAGACGAGGAAGGAGTCGCTGGCCAGCAGCATCTCCACAGCTGGGTCCCACAGCAGCAGCATGAAGGTGTCCAGCTCCACCAGCAGCTTGGGCTCCACCGGCAGCCTCTCCGATGGCAGCAAGCCGCAAGGCCCGGACGTGCGTACCAAGACCGCTCCAGACAGGGCCAAGCAGGTCCAGGGTGGGGCCAGCGAGTACAAGCCCCGCCCCTTCATGGGGGTCACGGACAAGACAGCGCGATTCCAACAGCTGCCACCGCACCAGGGCCACCAGCTCACTGGCCGTGGTTGGCAGAGCCACTCGACCGAAGGGTTGGTGGGCCACGTCATGTCCACCGCGAGCAAGCATGCCGAGACCTGCGAGCTGCCTTACGCCATGTCGATGAGCGTTTACCAAGACCAGCTCAGAGCTCCACCTCAGGGCGTCACGGGGGGCTTTCACAACGGAATGCATTCCCGGGAATTTGCAGAGAAATTCTGCCAAGCCGCCACCTGTTACAAGGAATCCAAGCCGGCCGTGGCCGTGCTGCATTCTTTCACTGACGGTAAATCCAAGCCGTCCGGCCTGGTCCGAGATAATCCCTCCATTCTCATGGCTTCAATGAAACCAAAGCGATCCTTTGTAGAGTCCAATGTGTAGGTTTCCAATTTTCATTTTCATTGCCTCCCCACAGCCACACCTCACCATTCTCTATAGTACATTTTTTAAGTGGTGGACAAAGTTGAAAACTACAGTTTATTAAAAAAAATTCAAATTCTCACTAAACGCTGTTGGTGTAAGCTTTTTTTAAAAGTGAACATTGACCACAGGCAGTACTGACATTGGCACTCTCATGCTCTATGTAAGACAGGCCGCCCTTGCCTGTTTCCGTCACAAGGGTGCACCCGAGCTGGACATTACAGAGAATAACTCACATGGCATGTGCAGGACAGTGTAAACTGATATAAGAGCAACGCTTTAAATCATAAATTTATACCTTTCAGGTGCTCACACAAAATCGTGTTTTCAGATACAACATTTACAATATTAATCAACCGAGGGAGACCGTACAGAATTCTAAAACTGTGGGCTGTGCCATTTAATTTGACTAAATTAAGTTCAACTGCAGATGGAGAAGAAATAGGAAATGGCCATTCCTGAGCTTTGAGGATACTGCAAATTCTTTGTACATATGCATACACTCAGTGGCCATTTTATTAAGTACATCTATTTTGTTTTGGGTAGGACCCCTTTTTGCCTCCAGAACAACCAGAATT
The DNA here is from genome assembly GCF_018555375.3 of Anguilla rostrata. Taxonomy (NCBI): domain Eukaryota; kingdom Metazoa; phylum Chordata; class Actinopteri; order Anguilliformes; family Anguillidae; genus Anguilla; species Anguilla rostrata. The sequence continues at coordinate 37,249,140 of NC_057935.1, forward strand.
TTGTGCCATGAATTCAACTAGGTGCTGTGAACATTCCTAATGGATTTTGTCTCATCAAAGTATTTTGGCCACACATTCATTCTGCAAACCTTCGTTCCACCTCATCCTAAAGGTGCTCTACTGGATTGAGATTTGAGGACTGTGCAGGTCATTGGAGTAATCTGAAGTCACGTCATGTTGTGGAACCAGCTTGAGACGCATGAACCTGCTGGTTGTACCCACTTGATAAAGGGTAAACTGTGGCCATAACGTGATGCACATGATCAGCAGGTATGTTGTGGCAATGATGCTCAGTTGGTATTAAGGGGCCCAACATGTGCCAAGAAAATTCCCACACCATTACAGCACTACCACCAGCCTGCTCCATTGACACAGGGTAGGATGGATCCATGTATTCATGTTGTTTTAGAAAAAATAAGACCCTATCAAGATTTAGCAGACCAGCTGACATATTTCCAATCTTTAATCATCAAATTTTGGTGATCATGTGCCCACTGTAGCCTCATCTTCCTGTTCTTAGCTGATAGGAGTAGAACCTGGCATGGTTTTCTGCTGCTGGTTTGACACATCTGCCCACCTCTCTCATTAACAAGGTGTTTTTGGCCACAGAACTTCCACCCACTGGACTTTTTTGTCTATCGCACAATTATCTGTAAAATGTAAAGACTGTACTGCGTGAAACTGCGTGTGGAGCCACCACATCTGGCACCAACAATCATACCACAGTCAAAGTCACTTAGCTCATGGGTCATGCCCATTCTAATGTTTGATCAAATAACTAAACCCCTTCACCATGTCTGTATGCTTTGTATATTGAGTTGCAGCCACACGATTCCGTTTGAAGGAGCAGCAAGCAATCTGTGTTAACGAGCAGGTGTACCTAATAAGGTGGCCACTGAGTGTATATACATATTTTAAGTGAAGGTCTATGTCATTGTCATTGACTTTTTACAAAAGAAGAAAAAAGTATTTCTCTTCTATGTTTGTACATTGTATAAATCAACCTCTGTTTAAATCTATGTATCTGTGTGTTGCCGTCTAGGTTAATTTATTTACAGTCCCTATGGCTTTGTCCATTGTAAAATCAATATTTTATAGTTATTTTTGCACAGCTGTGAAGACATTAAAAATTTTCAATAAGCTTTATTTAGATTATTTTGGTTGCTACAGTTGCAGTTTATAATAAAGACCACAAAGTCTATAGAATGGATTTGGTGGAAGTGGGGCCATCAGTTATATTTTATTGTATGTCATTTGCAGTTGTTGACTTGTTTCCAGCATTGTGAGCTGCATTACCTGTTATCACATACTGTAATAGAACATTACTGCCAATAAAGTCCCTCATTAATACCAATCCTGTACGCTGGAACTTATTTTTTTCAAGTCTTTCTGCTCAAGCCTCAAGTTGGAGGTTCTAACAAGAGTGGGAGAATCTGAATTCACCAGACCTTTTTTGGATATGATCAGTATTTTAGGGTTCAAAACAGATTCCAAAGGAGGTCATGATTAAAAATATTTTTATAGTGTAGTATGGAAGTTGTCACAATGGATCAACCTCCAAAATAAAATAAAAATTCAACTGACATGACTGACATATTGGGAAAACACATGCTGGTATATTATTTGGTAACGCCCCATGATGGTAGAGTGATACAGCAGCCTGACAGCCCATATCTTCCTCACATAGCAGGATAGCAGACACAGACATATAAAACAGCAATATTAGTTTCATAAATAAGACACAGTGTATTCTGTCCAGGAATGATGGCCATTATGGTCCTTAGCAAAACACTCCAAAGTAGTCTAAAATTGCATGGTTTGGAAATTAAATTTATGGGTTTGCTAACAAGAAGAGTGCTGGCACAGAATGGCATACATTAGCAAAACATCTTTCATGAAAAGGAGGAAACATTATGACTTTCCAGCGTCGCACGACCAAAGCCTGGATAAACGGCTAGAAATGCAATCATTACAATTAAATCAATGAGCCCGATTTCACTTCCTTATTCATAGGGTCCATCGCTATTTTTGAGGGCTGAATCTTGGGGCACAATTTTTTAAACTATCTTGTGAAGACAGGGATTGATTCTTTATGAATATGAATTTAGCCCAGCCCAAAACTATTAAAGCAGTCACACATGCATATTCAGAACATCATTTCAATGATTATTATTACTATTTAGGGCCACTAATTTTCAACTTGTTGTGTGAAGGCAACATGGTATTCTTTCAAATAAATATGAATTAAACGTGGTCCAAAATGTTTTTTTTTCAATAAAGACAAAATTTCACATTTACAGAACTGTCTTCCTATCACATCAGGTGGTAGCAGCCCAAAATTAAATCATCAGTTATATTCGAACAACAGGCTAAAAATCAAATAAGCATCTACATAGGTTATATTCCCATCAGCATCTAATTTCAGGAACAGTACAAAGATGGAGTCACTGGATGGAGAACTCTTAAGACTTCTGAAATAGATAGATAGATACAAAAAATCTATGCGACAGAGAGTGTTTACAATTAAAGTAGAGGTCTTGTAAAAAATAAAGTAAAAAACACGACAGGTTATCTACAAGGTGAACTACACATCCAGGAATATACACCTACATGAGATAAACATTTATGCATACTATGGCTCTATACTCATATAGATAGATCAGAATATACATTTGACCAAGAGGTTGGCTATTGGCTATAAGAGATTGGCTATAAAAGAAATCTTCCTGTTCTCAAATATTGGAAAATATTCTGAGAGACCAGAGGGAAAAATGCTTCTAATCACTGGCTGCTCTTCCAGCGACCAATAGCCATCTTCAAGGTTCTGTTTGGAGTGACCACAGTTGTCTGTAATGGCAAGTTTGTCATGGGACTGGAGCGATTCTTGCTGTTGATCCAGCTTTCAATTGCTTCTCTCTCATAGGAAAAGCCATCTGTTTGAGAAACGCACAAGCAAGCATTTATTTGACCATCATTGTATTTCCGTAAATGAGACAAATGAGCATCACTCAGTGAATGATTAATTGTAGGTATTTAGCAAATTTCCATATATGCAATGCTGGAAAGGTACTGAGAGACCTTCAATCAGATGTCCTAAGGCAAAACCATCAGTATTGACTAACCAAGGGAGACATTACTGACAGTGTCTGTGGTGTCTAACTATGTAATCAAAGGAAGAAAGATTCCAAGTCATATAGGGCCAGATGTACTATGCCTTTTGCGACTATTTTCAGATGCTGACATGACGCAGTCTGCCCGTGAAACATCCATCTTATGTATCAAACAGGCGCACGGATGGAAGCGCAGTATTTATGTCATCTATTTGAGTCATCGCAAGCACGCTTCTTCTCCTTAATGCATATGCATTTAAGGGAGGATTGCGCAAATAACTGGCAGAGATATTATAAGTGTGGCTGATTATGTATCCCATTGAATTTACTAAAGTTCAGGCAATTAACAAGCGTTGATTTTCAGGTACAGTACTTGAAGATGCACTGAGAAAATCCTATCAACAAGAATCACATTATTTCAACTTCCCAAGCAAGAAATCATCAAATGGTACAGAATATTCATATGAATTATTATTAGCTAATTACTGCAGCCAAGCAATAAAGGCTGAGTGTTTGTCAAGGAAAATATTGGCTAAAGTCACAGAGCAGTCAAAACTTTGCACTGCAAGCTTTATGTACTCTATATAAATCTGGCCCATAGTGTTCATGTAAAATAAAAACACTGCCATCTTGGGAGAAAGATGAAAGTTGTGTTTCAAAGACTGGCCAAACATGCACCTACCAGCTGCTATGACGGGGTCTTTCATAACCTCTCTGGTGATGGGGCATAAGAACTCATCTGGGACACCTGTGCAAACCAACGACATCTTCAGCTCCTCAATCTTCCGCATCACTTTGTTTCGAAGGCCTATCGAATCTAAATGAGGAAAAAAGACAGGACACATTCAAAACAAAATATTAATAAAAACTCTTGAAAATCTGCTCTGTAATGCAAACTGCAGGGACAAGAAATATCCCTGGATTCACAATGTTATACTTCAAAGACAGGGGAGTTCAAATATAATGAGCTTTCTTTGCTTCAAGGGTCTTTGAGTCATGCATAAAGCAGACAAACAGATGCCACACTGCAGGTACCTGTAAGAGTTTATCCTGGGTTTATGGGAAACCAATGAAAAATTCTTACATAGTACTTTAACCTGTCAGTAAGTCAACATGCTGAAAACAGATAAGCTGGAGGTCGCCTTTAAGATAATTCCAGTAAATCCCATTCTCCTTCCTACTCGTGAAAGCAAATACCTTTCATTTTCATGCTAACTGTTCTCATTAAACAAGAACTCAAGGGGGCACAGGGTTAGTGTGTGATATTCAGGTGATTTTCAGAAATTCAGCGCAGTCTGGAATTGCTCTGCATAGCCAAACAAGCTCCACAAAGACCTCACAAGAGCTTCCTGTTCAAATGACACTCCCTCCTTTATCGTGGACTACAAACCAAATATCCGGTTCATTCTGCAACTGTCGCCACTGGCATGCCAGTGAGCTCTGTTGATATTAAACAAAGTGAAAACAAATGGAAAAGCACAGACTGGAATTCCAGCTGACTTTAAACGTTCTGGGTGTTCTCTGGAAGAGTTAAGCCCTTCGCAGAGCAGCGCTGAACGCGGCCTGATTTCGAACCCGCTCCCTAGGATACTGCGGAGGATGAAAGGGCCCCACACAAACGCCCCTCGAACGAAACATTTGTAATCGAAATGCAACGGCGTTCCTCGGGTTCTCCGCTCATGTAAATTCGCGCCCGCGGTTGTTGGCTGCTCGGTCCGCAGAGACCCGCGGTCGCCAGACGCTCCAGCGCCAGACGCGTTCCCGCGGCAGCCGAGCCACCGAAGCGAAACCGCGCCGGCTCGCGTCCCGAAGACCGCGGTATGACGACTCCGGCATCTCGCGCTGATTTTGTTAATTAGCCCTCTCGGCAAGCTCGGGAGTCCCTCAGGAGACGGGGGGAAGAACGTGAAGAACGCGGGATGTGATTGTGCGGGAAAAGGGGAGCGGGGGAAAGGTTAAGGGTGCGCGTGGTCGGGTCAGGGGTTCAAATCTTGGATGAGATGGCGCCACTAACACATCCTTCACTGCAGAAGGTGACGAGCCGCACTGAATGAGAGAGCATGATAAATGGGTTTCCTTTACACAAATGTCAAAAAAGGACTTGAGGATGAACAATAGCATAGGAGCCCATGATGAAAAGGGCAGAAATGAACTGATCGGGGAACTAAAATCATTTTACGTGCAACGCTTCCACAAAAAACATCCTTATCCGTAGGACACTTAATGTACAGTGCTGTAATGGAGCAGGTCTGCTTGGATTATTCTTCGTAAAGTGCTGGCACCTAGAGGCAAATATAATCAAGGCTATCAAAACAAGCACAAGCTTGTAATGTTTTTGTTCTACCACAATAAATGAATGAGGCCAAATTCAAGCTTGATTTAATGAAAAAGACTATTATGGAAGTCAGGCAATAATAGAAGCCACAGTACAATACTTTAACAGTAAGATTGCCCTCGGAGTTGAAGATTGAGGCTTGGTCTTTACAGTACTTATTAAATTGAGTGCCATGTCACATACTGTACATTTGTAAATGAAGAAATTAAGTGGGGTACAAGGCCATTTGTTGTGTAGGAGAACTGCAGTTAAATTACAACCGTGACATCACATAGAGTTAACTGGGTATCTACCGATTTCTCCATAGAAACACAAGATCCATCAGAAACATGCATGCACTCAGTAGATCTCTGGTTATCAGGTGTAATTTGTAAGATGCAGAAAATGGTTTTTTTACAAGCATTAATAAGCCTCAGCTGGGATTTACAGAATGGTATGTGAAGATACAATCATACAAATTAGCATTCAATTCAATCACATCAATATTACAAGTGCGCCTCATTTCTATGAGACGACAGTGACACACAATACACATAATGAAGCAAAGATGAATGTTCAAAAGATGAATGCATGAATGAAGGGGAAGAGATAGAGGGAAGAAAGAGACCCTCCATAGAAGAACAGATGGAAATGCTCACAAACACAGACACAGCACAGAAAAGTTAAAAGCATGTACAAGTCCATTAAAGAGTCTATACCCTGATAAATCCAAATCCGTAAATCCTGTTTCCAGCCAGATTATGTATTCGCTGAATTTTTTTGTGCATTCCACCCCTGGAATAATTATATTTATATTAAAATTATATTATAATTCTCACTTTCCAAAAGAAAGGATTTTGTTGGATAATAAGGTGTTTTCAAAGCTGATTAGCTCATGCTTCTGTTGTAATGCATGGAGGACACAAGACAGATAGGCTCTCAACTGTGGTCCTACAGAACTAAAATAAATATTGTGTAATATTGCTCTCTGGACATGGTGATGATGATGATGACACACACTAGTTTGCATTCTGCAGATGACACATGCTAGTATATTTTAATAAAGTGTCCATGTTTTAACATACAACTTTGTGCCATTCTTGTTTCCTGAGTAGGGGAGGTTCCTGCTCATGTAATGATAAAGTAGCTTGTTAGGTGTCATCACTCCAAAATTGGCAGGGGCGATTTCTCGCTGAATTTTACATTAAGTCTTATCAATCTCAAAAATTGCATTTGGAACATGCAGTGTCTGAATTTTACATACAACCTAAACTAAGCAAGTCCTGTACCTGCTGCTCATTAAGACCTTCACTGGAAGATCCAGGAAAACAAATTCACATGACACGGCTGCCAACAAGAAAATTCCCACAGTTCCACAGGTGCGTAATGAGAAGTGCTTGCGAGCGACGCACCCTCACCTATATTCATCTCAGAAGCCAGGGTGTCCTTGGTGAGGGAGACGAGCTCCCCTCCGTCGATGTTGTTGGCCTTGAACGCGCCGACCAGCGCCTCCAGCCCCTCGGCGCACAGCCAAGCCGAGACGTCCTCCTCCGACCAGTCGCACACCAGCAGCCTCGTGTGACCCGGCAGCTTCCTGTCTGGAGAGCGCGCAAAACAGGAAGTGGCTTCCCAACGGGGCCGCCGTTACCCCGCTTATCTGATCCCACCAAGCGCTTCCCGTCGGCTCCTCGCATAAACACCGCGTCCGCACGGATAACCAATTATCGTCCGCTCTCAGACAAAATAAGAAACGGGAGGCGTGCCGCAGAAACGCCAGCGGTTAGCCCCGCGGTGCCCTCCGTTTCTCAGCGGCGATTTAATCACATTCACAGGTCCGGTAAATATTTATTAGCAGAGGCCTCGGCACGACCTCTCTGTCTCGGTCTCGCCGACGACATCGAGAGACCGTCGTTTTTCTTGATAGTAGGAGATGGGACTTATAACACGCTCATGTGTCACGAGGGCTTTCTAATCATAACTGTGCGGAGCCACAGCCCTTTACATTTACCATCATTAAGCAGCTGAACGAGTCCAGCAAAGGCTGAAGATATCTATCATTGCTCAAAGTAATTTTTGTGTCTTCTGTACTCCCAATTTCCCCGTCTCTAGATTGACACTAATGACCCAAGTCTCAGACACCAACCACCTCATGACCCAAGCCGTTGCGGTTATATACGTGAAGACCATTATCTACGAGTTTTTACTCAACCGTGCCCTGATGAAAGGTTAAAGACTAAAGTGTTAGCACAACTAAATAAATTATCGGCTAGCATTACCAATGTGGAGTTCATCCCTTACAGCTTTGAGTGGTTCTCTTAGGGTGTGTTTACACTTTGAAATAATACATCACAGAATTTAGATTTGGCGAAATGCACATCCCATATTTTTACTGCTTGGAATATACACTATATTCGCCTCTAGATTTCCATGGCCTGTTTGGAGGTTGTGTATGGGATTTGACTTTCACATCTTGGTGGGTGGTCTCTGATATAAACCATAAACTGATAACATGCAAATATTTATATCTAATACATTTCATTTATTATGACAAAGCACATTTTCTAGCTTTCAGCATAACGTGAAATAAAGTCAAGCTCCATTTGGTCTTTAGGTTAGCCACAGTATGTTCTCCAACCTTGACTATAAAGAAATAACACTTAAGACAATTAAATGAAATCTTTCAGATTTTTTGGCAATTAATTATTCACAATTAACTGATTATTAACAATTACTAGTATGGCCACAGGCATCACATTAATCATGGCCTTTCTGTGTGTGCATATGTGCAGCCGAAGACTCAAAGTGGTGTGCAGAAATACCTCCATGTTAGAGTCTACAGACTGTGCATCTTGCCTAAGCTAGACTGAAAGTGAAAGACAGATATGAAAACCCATTTAAACTGCAGTGTACAAGTGGCTATATTTTTAACAGTGCACCTGTGGTCAAAACAATACTCAAGTGTGCAAAGTTTCTTTTTCCCAGAATGACCTGACAAGACATACAGCAATATCATAAAAAAAGCCAACTTCAAAATAACAAACCCCCACACACACAAACCCTCGCCCATCCCAAAGTGGACAGGCGTCCCTGGATGTCAGCAGCAGCGAGGGCTGCCGCTCAACTAATGTGATGAAAACACAGTTTTTGGAATTTGAGGGTGTGCGTTTGGAGGTGGACAGCAGCCTACTCTGACCTGCTGTCTGATTCTTCCACCATTGTGAGGTCATCCCATAGATGGCCCACTTAATATAATCTTCCACTGCTGAGTGAATACTGTGGCTTTATCGGCCTTGTCGTTTGTGATTTTGTCTTCTAATGCATTAACTGTCCCAGTACCTATAACACTGCTAAAATGAAAACAGACCATGACATTTTAAAATGGCAAGGACTGACAGCACAGTGCAATGGATGAACTGTTCTTCTCTTACCTTCACATGTGGCTATACTGCTTTCAGCTGGGAAACACAAACAAAAACAAGAATAAAACGAGTATTTTAAAAAATCTTACTAACACTTACAATAAAATATTTCAATGTTTTAATACTCCACTTCTGTAAGCCACTCTGGATAAGTGTGCCTGTGATTGTAATGCAATGAAATATTCAAAATTTCACTTTTAATATACATGCTGTAATATGTTCAAATCTAGAGTGGAAATAAAGTGCACCTATCTAAATTAAATCTTTAATGTTTCATAATCAAAAATTACTCAGGAAACAGCAGACACACTGCATGTAACTTTTTGCAGCTCAACAGATGCTATAGTTCTCCTGCTGTACTCAATTAAACCTGCAATTATGCAGGTACCTTGGTCCATAAAGCCACTAGCCATATTACTAAGGAAACCTATTTAATAACCTATTTAACATACACATCCTGCCTTCTCACTTAATGGTAACACACTCCAGAAAAATCCTAACCACACACAATACCTTCACTAGACAGAATGCACAATCAACCAAAATTCATGGGAATTGTTTGATTGATAGCAACTGAATCTCTGCACAGGACTAATTATTTCTGCATGTGGCACTGGATGCGACAGAACCGTAAGACAGAGGGAAAGAGGATGCTTCCATCTGATCTAGATCAAATAAAAGCAAGGCGAAAATCAATTTGGTGCTTCATGCGACGAATGTGGATGTTCCACCAAGCCCGAGTGGCCGCTCGGAAAACAACAGGTGCGACATTATTGCGACGAACGTCACACTGATATTGATATATTGAATTTTTCCCCAAACACCCTTTGATTAATGTCAGACTTGGATTCCCCTCAGCAAACACACAGTGACCTCTACTGCTCGCAGCAGCACAGACGAGGAGAAGGACTCACCCGGCGGGGACTTCCCTTCATCTCCTAATGATTAACAGAGGAGGAAAAAACAACGTTAGCGTCTCGCACAGCAAAGTGGGGGGGGGGGGGGGGGCTGTTCAGGCCTGTACTTCTGTTCAGGCGAAAGTGTATTTAATCTCACATAAGGAAATGTGAAGGGGAACTCTGAGGCCATGCACGAGGCTTGCGACGCAGCTCCTAAACATACAGAAATCCTTCATGGCTGCAAACGTATTATCAGAAAGATACGCTCGTAGAGCTGCGCAGAGAGGCCCGGTTTCTGGCATTTTCCGTCAGCGCCAGCTACTGGCAGAGGAAATCCCCAGGAAGTGGCCTGCGGCTGGGTGTCGACGGTGGAGCGTTTTCGGGTGATATTTATAGAATCCCAATTCAGGTCCGCTATCCCCAGAGGGGCCCTGTACCATCTGTCGGCGGAGGCCTGAAGCTCAGGGGCCAGCCGCTGCATTCATAACCCTCCTCTGCCCCTACCCAGCTACCTCAGCCAGGAAACATTCTCCCCACAGCTCTCCGGGGCACAGGAAGTGTGTTCCTTCAGCTCTCGCAAAGGAGCGGGGTTTCCTCCAGCATTTGCTCACGTAGCGCCGATTCGTGCTATTATACGCAGAAAAAAGCTTTGAGTGACAAGCCTTTGCTGTCCGTAGGGGGTCTGCAGTCTTGCTGAGAGGAGAGGATTCATCCCCAACTACACAACATAGCCTGTTATTTTACAAACGCACAACCCTCCAGTAAATCGATGTGAATACATAATGCTGTTCTCAGTGAGACAGTAGGAAATAAATGTGGAATGATCAACCATTCTCATAAAAAGCTCCAACTGCAAATTGTACAGTCAGTGACTCTCTAAATTGCTAATTGCTCACACGTCCGCATGTGCACACTTAAAAGTTTGCTGTTGCAAGGGGAGTCTGTCGTAACCATGCTTGCTTGGAGGTTGTGGTGAGAAGAATAGAGCTTTGACTGCCTGCAACTGTGGTTGGAGGGTGTAGTGAGAAGAGCTTTGACTGCCTGTAAATGTGGTTGGAGGGTGTAGTGAGAAGAGCTTTGATTGCCTGTAACTGTGGTTGGAGGGTGTAGTGAGAAGAGCTTTGACTGCCTCCCATCCTCCACCCGCCAGATGTTCACGGACTTGTCCATGGATCCTGTGGCTATAAGGCAAGGTGCGGTTGCTGAAAAGGCACAGGCTGTCACATATCTGAAGAAGCACATAATACACACAGTCAGGCACCCCACACTTTAACATAAGTATATTTAAGTTATTTCCATAATGACAAGTGAGGAACGTTACCTTTCATGCTGGTGTAATCTATACAGCAAAACACCTTGGTCCTACGAATCACACAGCCAGATTATTTAACAGTGTGGAATTTTGAGCAATCATTCATGTGAAATTTTGGGCAATCTTTCAAGTTTATATAGTTCTGAATATAATTCAGTACCTAACTGTATACTCAAATGAAGCCTTTATAAGAAAATATTATAGAAAGGTTTTACTTACAGCACCATACACTGTGATAGTTTTATCCACTGAGCTGCCATGAGAAAAGAACACATAACAAATTACATACATATAAACAGTACAGGTGGCCAAAATGCAGGTACAACGCAACACTACTTTGATCAAAAACAGGTGGGTGAAGGCAACATTGGACAGTGGCACAGGGTGGAAATGCGTACGAAATCCAGGTTCGACCGAAGACACTTTACCTTGAGAAGTACTAAACGGTGCTTCGTAAATCACTGTAATGGAACAATTAAGTGTATAAAAAGTGGGAAGCGCTCTGATAGAGCGTCTGCTAATCCAGTTATAATTTAAAGTTTGGAACATGCAAAAATAAAAGAAGATTAGGTCCCCCTAGTGGTCAAACAGAATACCGGCAGGACAGTATGAAGGCAAGTCTTGATGAAAACGACTGAAAGTATACACATTGCTCTTCATTGCAAGATTACACAAAAAACTGCCTTGCTACTTGAACTGGTTATGTAGAATTATTACTATTGCTGTAGAAATACAATCATTAGAAATTTTCGATAATCTATCCATAGGACAGGATTGAAATAGTCCAATATACCAGATAACAGATCTTGATTACCAGACAGGTTAATGTTGATTCTACCTAAATAGAATTCAGGGTTCTGCACGTAACTGCAGGAGCACAAGCAGAACAGCATGCTATGATATGCTAAGCTGAGGAGGACATGCCAGAGGAAGTCCATACACCGGCAGACCACCTTATGTGTTCTTCATTTTCCCATAAGGCAAAGCGCACTGACTATAGCTGTGGTAGGGCATGCGCTGACTGCTTACCCCGAGACCAGCAGCTGCGCGTCAGCGGAGAAGGCGCAGGAGAGCACGGGCGCAGTCTGCCCCACCAGCGTGTGCAGCAGCTGCAGCTTGCAACCTGCGCATCAACCACCAGCAGAGAAGAAGAAGAACAACAAAACTTTCAGACAAGGAACAAGAAAACCCTTTCATGAAATACATTTAAACATATTCAACAAATATATTTAAAGAGACAGCAGTTAGATTAAGGTAAGTACTGTATTATGGTGAACATTATCATGGTAGTAACAGGTTTACAAAAATGATAATAAACTAATAATACAGAAAAAATCAGTAATGTATGATTGTTTTTTCATTTAGTTGAAAATGCTATATCAATGCTGAAGGAGCAAACTACCGTTCTATATAATCCATAGGTTTTTGTAGTTTTGCTTGACTAAAGTTCCTGCTGTTCATCTACTGAATTTTTCACTAAATTTTATCATTTTGGATGCCTAAGGTAAGAATGTTTACGTTATGGTCACATACAGACCTGTCCATAATGATAAAGTCTTTATAAAATGAGTAAGGTCTGACCTGTATTTTAATTCTCAAACATGGAACCTTTCTTTCATTTCATGTCATTTTCAACTGCAATATCACTTTTTTATGATAAACGTAAAAAAATGTGTCTGAAAAAGCCAAAGCCCTGTTTTCAGTACTTTCATTCTCCCTTTGCAAGGACAGACCTATGGAGCCATGTTCTATTGAGACTGGTTAACTTTTCCAAGATCCTTCAGAATATTTCGTTGCACTTGTGGACCACCCTCTTCAGTTCAAATGACAAACATTCAATCGGATTCAATCCTGGAGACTGAGATGACCACTACAAAACAGCCATTTTTGAGGTATGCTTGGGATCATTGCCTTGCTGAAAGATCTATTAGCAGCCAGAGAAAACCAGGCTTTTGGGCCAATATGTGTGGGTAATTGGTGGAGCTCATGGTCCCATTGACCTCAATTGCTCCAGCATTAGTAGATGCAAAACAATCCCATGATAACAAAAAGGGGCATGACGTTCTTTTCAACATACGCTTCCGATGCCAAATCAACCGCGGGTATGCATGGCCAAAAAGCTTCATTTTGCTCTCATCTGACCATAACAACCGGTTCTAATTGTTCCAATGCCATTTCGCAAATGATTTTGTTGATTGCCCTCAATAGATTTTTTATTTTCTGAGCCTTCCAAAAGGGTTTCTGGCCAGAAAATGGCTTCTAATGTTAGATTTGGAGACTTTGTGTCCCCCAAGATGCAAACAATTTTTATATATCTTCAAATGTGGCCCTTGAATTTTTCTTTGGTTTACCACTGTTTCAGTGGTTTTAAACTTCTTAATGATTAACATAATAGTGGAAAGGAGTATTTTTTATATTTTATTTATTTGTTTGCAACCATCTCTTCTCTTTTCTTTCCCATGGTTAATCATGACACATTTTTTTTTTTCCTGTGTTACCCCATCTTTATACTCCAGTGAAACAAGAAACCATGGGAGCCCACAGGACAGTTGCCTAAGATTGACATTAACTTGAAGAAATAGCCTACTATGTTAATATTTTTTGTTTAAAATATTTATTAGGGTTGTGAATAATTAAATCTCTTTGGGAAAAAATATTACTTGCTAACCAAAATATTTTTTTTTCTGAACAATTGTATTAGTATAGAAGAATATTATATAATAATATTATATATATTTTATATATTATATAATAATTTTTTGAGCATACAACATAGCTCATTTCATTACCTATTGAATGTCACAGCTTAACTCTTGTAGGCAACACAAGCAGCACAATACCAAGATCAAAGAATATCAGCACACAGGCCACTCTTAGGAATCAAGCTAGCTAGCAGGGTAAAGACAAATGCATTCATCAATCCATCATTCAGTCAACAGATTTAAAACATTTTAGTAACTCAGTGATCCACACAATGCACTGTAGCCTAGTTTTCCATGACTGTCCTTTATACAGTACATTCTCAGTAACAGGGCTACGTCAACTGCTTGTTACACTTTGCCCGCCTTAAGCCAACCAAGTGGCCCAGCTGACCTATATCCTAGACGCAGTGCTAGCCACTAGCCTAGCCAGTCAGGTTACTATGCACTTAGCTGGGTACGATCAGCAAAAGAAAAATAAGCCTTTGGGTCTAATTATGATGTCACACTAACACTACTGCTAGTTCCCACTGGCCCAACAGACAATTTGCATCATGGGAGAGGGAGGTGGAGTAAGAGTGGCTGGCGTATCCCATTTTTTCTGCCTAACAACAACAGAAGCTATGTCAGCATTCCTATTGGCTAGCAGAACGGATCGGACAGGAACAAAGAAACAAGATAGAGGGCCAAGATTTCATTGTCAAAAACAGACATCCTAAGTATGGCAGTTAGGCTATGTGTTCTTTCTTTCAACCACACTAAAAAGGAAAACCCAAAGATTTTAATGAAGTAATCTGTTGAAGAAAGGCAGCACAAATCACTATGCATATGGCAATATTGTGAGTTTTGCTGTTTGTTTTACCAATATCTTGGGTGATCAGATGTCCTACATTGTGCAGGACCTTTTTTAACCTTTTGTCCTCAGTTATTCAAAGATACATGTTAATTTAAAGAAAAACACACATTAAATGTATTTGTACAGTAAGAATTCATATCAATTTCAGTCACTGCACTGGGCCATGGCATCCCTATCTTGTCACGAGAGAGAAAGGAAACAGTAACTGTAATATTGCATTTGAGCAATCAAAAACACTATGTCATTAGCTAAAAAGTTGATATATCTAGCTAGCTATATGGATACATTTTGGTCAGTAAAATGCACAGACCTAAAAAACAAACCTGCAGCTATAGCAGGTATGTAACCAGGTCTGGAATATGCAGCCAACCCCTGTGTGAAGTCCATACCAGGTGATGTACCATAACAGCCAAGTACAAATCAGTTTTCCACAGAGAAGAACAAAATGTGAAGCAACATTTTGCCAGTGAATCTTACCATACAACTGCCATGCAGAAATACACAGACATATCCATGGACAAATTTAGTCTAAATTCCATTCATATGGCGTACAATAACATGGGCTATGTAAACACACTGAATTTTGGACAGTTTGGAGAACCACAATAAAGTAGTTCACAAAATCAGCTTGCTAGCTACAGGTAAAATAGCCAGATAGATTGCAGGCTAGCAGACCCATGTTTGTGCAGCTAACATAGCTAGAAAAAGGAGAACATTAGCTAGCGAGTAAACTTTTATTAAACAAACGGACTTGCTGCTAATTATCATTAAACTAATTTATGCCCTGTAAATAACTAGCTGACAGCTGTGCTATGTTTACACCCATTTAAAATTAAAAGATACCACTTGCTCCATAGAATTTCCTAGGCAAACATTCCACTATGTAGTTGTAACTAGAAAACCAAGGAATTCTATACAGGACATACATATCAGATTAGCATCATTAGTTAATGCAGGTGTGAGGTATCTTTGAACAGAACAGATCACTTCTATGTGTAGTGAAACAATGTTTGCTAGTCACTCATGAATGTAACCAAATGTAGAAAATGACCAGGTATCAGGCCATTCCAACTGGTCCAGAATGTCGCTGCCCACCTGGTCCTCGTCCTCCCCAAATTCACACTAGAATTCCACGTTTGGACACCCTTCTTTGTCTTGCTGTGGCGACCCGCATTCAATCACACACTGGTATTCCAAGCTATGAATTGGTACTGCCCACTGCTCCTACCTATCTTCAGACAATGATTGCGCCATACACACTTCAACTAGACCTCTCCGTTCAGCATCCCTTCCCCAGCTGGCTGTCCTACCTCTGAGCACCCAGCAGCCACTGCTCACAGCCCCAGCTAATCTCTGCCCTCATTCCCTGAAGGTGGCACAACCTTCCCCAATCAGTCAGGAAGGCAGATTCAGTGGCAAAAACGTGACATTTTCAGACCAATGCTTCTATTTAAAATTCCCCTTTATTTTGAAGATCTTGAGGCATGCACCTTGACAGTGGCACTTATAATTGCAACTTTGCTTATCTCTACCTCTAGTGGCGTTTGTCTGCCAGGTGAAATGCAATTTTGGCCGTTGCTTTGGCTAAAAGCATCTGCTAAATGACTAAACTGCTCACTGCAAGCCAGCGAGCTGGATTCTTAATGGGCAAAACTGTGTTCTTTATTGTTTATAATCTAGCTATAGCCTACAGCTAGCAAACAAAGGAGCTAAACATTCAAATAGAAATAGAATAGAAATTAATTAATAGAAAATAATATTGCCCAATTCAGATATAATTTTTTGAATATAAAGCTTATCAAACCAAATTCACTGGTGAAGTTAAATTGCCTGTGAAATTATCAATATTGATATGAAAAGCCATTATTAGTAAGCCCACCAGATGGCAGTGTGTATCTATTATCATTTACCATTGTATATTTTCATTTATAAACTCACTGTCAGTATTAAGGAGCATCTTTGGTAAAGAAATTACAAATACAAGAACATACAGTACACACAAGGTGACACGTATGTATGGTTAATCTAACAATTTTGGTTGTAACAGACAAATGTAGAAAAATGTAGGCACTGGCCATTATCGATCATGGTTTTTTCCCCACATCATTATGTCATCTCATACTCAGAGGTGGGTTTAAGCTAGGTGGGGTTAGGGGAGTGGGTGTGTGTTTGCAGCCTCGTGTGCCAGGCTCGGGATGTGTGCACATCTTTGTGGAATTTCAAGGCTTGCTCTTGGTTCTACTTTCAGAGTGCAAGTCGTCGCAGATAAGCACCACCCACCTACACTTCTGTTATTCAACAAATGGCAAAAGGGGTTACAAATCACTGAAGTTGTACTTTAAAAGTAATGTGTACTTCCAAATAAATGTTTAATAAAATTCAAAGAGGACAATGCACAGGTGCAAGAGTATGTCAAGATCCGGTAAATATATCAACATGCAATAACTGGAAGATCAAAATTAGAATAAATTCAATCTGAACAATATCTATGTGCGTTGATATTAATGCTACAGTCACTGGTATGAGCATCCAGGAAAAAAAAGGAAAAAAAGTGACAGCACTTTTGCAGATGATCCTTCAATGAATTGAATTTCAGTTTCCAAAGAATGTAAAAGCAATATAAATGCAAAACAAACAGCGTCCCCCGTTCTGCGCAGCGTGAGTGACGCGTGCTCTCTCGTCTCTTACAGTTTGTTCAGTAGCCTCTCCCTTCGGCAGGCACTGGGCTAAAACAAAGGCCTTGTATTAATCCTGCTGGGATGTGACACAGGATGAAGCCCCCTCAGCCAGACATTCCCGTTTCCACAGCAACGGAGGCAGGTTAGACATTGACTTCTGTTCTGTATGAGGTGCAGAATTCTATCTGCCACTGTTTTTTTTTTTTGTCATTTCACAGCTTAAAAAAAAAAGTGTGGAGTGAGAGCATATAACTGCAAAAAATATTTTTAGCTTTTGTTCGTTGCTCATTTCAATAGTAAGAGTTATGTAAAGGTACAATTATATTCTGTATGTGAAAGCTGTCAGACAAATAAAAACCTGAACACAAATGAAGTACATATTATTAAAGAAAAATGCAAAGGGCAGACCTGAGTAATTTCCTCACCATTTCAATAAAAACCTTTAATAGAAGTTGTGTGGGTTATTTGGAGGTCCCTGGAAGCCAAAAAGATATTGTAAAGTGACCATTTCTTTCAAGCTGATACAGCTCATTATTCGTGCTTTTGATGAGAATTAATTTACCATAAGCCGTCTTGTTCTGCAGTGATGCAACTATTAGTCTTCAGTGGGCTCAGATCCAAGGTCGAGCAGAGGGCGCATTTGTCTATTTAACGTGCGGAGCGACAGACGGGGATAAGGGTCGGTGTACCTGCTGCGGCTTGCCGAGAGAGCATCCAGATCTTCAGCTGGCTGTCCTGCCCACAGGAGGCCAGTCGAAGCCGCGACAAACACCCGTCTGGGAGAGAGAACAGCAAGAGAAGCGCGCTAACGTTTCCTTCCGAGACACACTGAAGGAAGATTACAATGAGAGCAAGGGGAACGTTTCAAAAAGGGGACATGCACCACAAAATTGTGAGCAGGAATCATTATAAATGGCAGTCAATAAGAAAACAAGTGTTTCCTGTTTACTATATATATAAGAATCAGTAACGTTACAGGACTTTTATTCATAAAATGAACGAGAGAAGGACAATGGTTAAGAAAACTGAGCAAGGAGCTCTTCCATGGCAGGCAGAATTAATATTTTTTTCTCAGCTGATTAAAATGGATAACCCTTTTTCGTCCAAACATATGGTTATGATACACCTAATAGCCTAAACTTTCCTGTCGTGCGAATGCAATGCTTCAAACACAATGGAATTATTTTAACAGATTTCAAATTTAGACGATTATTAAAAAAGACACATTCGAAAAAATATTGGTATTGCAGAAGTATTTATAGCAATCAATATATTTATACTTGGAGCATTTCAAATTCTGATAATGTATTTCACATGCATTCAATCTTCTTACTGCATTTGTCACAGAAGTATGCCATGCAATTTTCATCTCTATCATAACCTATTATAATTCAAACGGTTTTGTGTCCAAATAAATCTAAACATTGCATTACATGTGATGTCTATTTAACCAAGAAATGCAAGTATACCTATTTCTTTTTTTCTCTCTATAAAACAGACTTCCATTCAAACACAACTGAAATTGGAGAACATTTCAAGCCAAACTGTATAACTACCATAAATAAGGCCATATATGTATATTGTTTTTTGTGGCACATTGAGGTTTCTGTGGAGGTGATCCTGAGGTGAAGTTCTGATTCCAGTGTGGGAGAGTAATTTGGTGCAGATAGAAGGAGGTGAGCTTTATGATCAGTCTGCATTTGAAACATCCCAAAAATATTGTAACCTTTAAAGATTATTTACGATGAGTCTTATGCATTTCTACAGGACAACCCAAAAGCACTCCCCCTTGTTTGGATACAGAACTACAATACCTAACAGTAGATTACCTTTACTTTTTACTTTCCTTTGTAGGGGTTAGTCAAAGAACGTTTGGATCAAACAATTGTTCTGTTGGTTGTTACCATTATACTCAGTGATTTACCTCCATTTTCCTGCCAGCAAGCAAAACAGGAGGCACCAATATTTATTATCAAAATAAAGTGATAAAAATGCTCAAAATAGTGAATTGGACATCTGCGTCAAGTATGCACAGTGAGAATGTTTTTCTTCTCAATGGCAAGTGAATATCCAGGTCAAAATTGAGGTCCTATTATTTTAGTTATTCTGTCAGGGCTGAGAGGCTTGCAAGAGTGCGAGGTGTTATCTATTCAAATAACACATTTAATTAATTCCCAACTAGAACATGTTGTTATTCCTTTCACAAGAGCTTACAGTTCGCAGCATGTGGCAGTGCTATGTAGGCCGTCCTAATGTCTCCCAGTCTGGCCGTTCGCACTTCAGCAGTGTAACGTGGAAGTGGAAACGCTCCTGACCCCACAGCATATTAAAGACACGCCGTGTTGTCACCACCTACACCCACCTATAAAATGTTTTGTGTGTAAACGAATGAATCGGTTCCTTTGCGCGTGTGCATAAGCTTGTTAGCTCGTGATAAATGGAGAAATCAGGGACGTGTTTTTTTTCCTCTCTCTTCCTGTTATGGAGAGCCCAAAGCGCTGTTGTGAGTTATGTTGATTATGTGCAGAGCCAGCATACTGTGCAGCACAGAGAAGCACTGTAGCATAAACCTACCGGCAGCAAACGGGCTATTATACCTGGACTTAAACAACACATTATTGGCCTGAGACAATCAGAAAATGGCTCCTATTAGGGGCACTGTAAATGATCCATATCAAATTATGGCAGGTCAGTGCCTCGGGTGCAGCTGACCTATGCAGGGCAGTAGACTGGGTGGGTCAGGAGAAGTGCCTCTGGCTTGCTTGGGGCCCCTTCACGTGAACCAGAAATGTAGCCTAACACATGCTACACTTTGCTCTTTAATTAACATGATCAACATCCCTAGCAATGCTAAAATAAGTCTGACATCACATGACCAGGAGAACCCAATTAAAGGAAGTGAAGAAGAGAAGTAAATATTCAGGAAAGCAGAGGAAGTTGTGAGGTCACTTAAACGTACCATTCTGGAGCTTGGGTGCAAATTGACAGCAGGTGACCCCTAGATCATGGGCATTCTTCACAGTGTGAAGAGGATTCAGTTCTAGATCCCAGACCCTAATGTCGCCATAGGTTGATCCCGTTGCAAACATCTGACCGCATGGAGTGAAGGAACATGCTACAATCGAGGCTTCGTTACTTGCACCGGTCCTGAGGGTTAATATATTTCCACAAATCAAAGACTGACATAAATTGATAGCTGTGCAGAAGAAATAATAACCACTGTATTTGTACTGTCTCACTGTACTGCCTGCATTATAATTTAAATAGAAAAAATAGCAATCCACTCCGACACAAAAAAAACCAAAACAGATAGTGCTCAATCATGCAGTTAACTTACTACCTTAGAATGAAATATTTTTGAATAAAAGTGCTGACGATGACACGCATACGCATTTAGCTTTCAGTAGATGTGTGTGTAACTACATGCAGCATGTGTTCTTTAATCATTTATTCAACACGTGTTCAATTCGAATTTTTTAAAAGCAATTTGGTCAGGCAGAGATGTGTATGGCGGCTGCATAACGCACAGTTTTATGTTTTCATACTTTTTTCGAAAGTAAAGGGATTTACCTGCGCAACCTTTTTGAAGGCAAGTCCCACAGGGCGAGAGTCCCATCAGACGCACCTGAGATCAAAGAAGAATCAGGGGAGAAAACGCACACCCTGACGGGGCTTCGCCCTGGGTGCTCAAACACTGTCACTAAGTCACCGGTGTCCATACTCCAGACAACTGTTGTGGCGTCTGTTGAGCAAGATGCCAAGAACTTGCCACAGGGACTAAAGCAACAGCAATGGACCCCATATCCGTGTCCAGTAAGTGGCGAGAATGCAAGCTCAGAGAAGTCCTGTGTAAAATAGACGCGGATGGTCTTGTCAGAGGAGCACGTAGCCAACAGTTTAGGAGAGAATGCACACCAGTTTATGTCATCTCTGTGGTCTCTGATCGTGCAAATTAGTGACACCATTTTGATAGTCCGTGTCAGCTGGACCCTGCAAAATAAATAAATATAATAAACAAGCGATGTTTTTCACAAGATGGCGCACTTAACGATTCTGTAAAGCTGAATGGTATGGATAGCGACGATACTCCGATACAGGGTCAAGCTACGTAACTAGAAGTGCTAGAAGTGCAATACTATTTGTCGTTGCGATGAATAACACAAGGCAACTCCCAGGCAAATCGCCTAGCTATGAAGGTAACATAACTTGCCAACGAAAAAATGGCAAATGAAAACTACACTACGGCAACTCCAACATGTAAAGAAAACATTTACAATAGTCATGTATATCATTTAAAAACAATAGATGCACTGAATACAGAGCATAAACGTTTAATACCTGAGAGAAAGGATTATCTAGCTGACATTACGTATTTCCTGGTCGACCAGCGTGATACGCGGTACAGTCATGTGACATCCCTGGGAGCGAAGGGGCTAGTTTAGAGAAAGGTCGTCACCGTTAGCTAGACCGTGTTATTTTACTGTATGCTTATTTGTACGAATATTTTTTATCTGCCATCTTTCCCCCCGATACAATTACTTTCACATTCCTGATACTGAGTTTCATGACTTCAAACGTTTAGTCTGCCCCTTGTCAACAACTGCTGGCGAAATAACGCAGTGAGGTACTGTCAACAATGGGCAGTCAGACCCATGCATTTCAATGATGTGTAAAATCGAGGAAACTGAAGGACTCACTGAGGAAATCGTGCGCAGTTTCAGAGCTACCTATATTGTTTTGAACGGGGTGATTGAAAGCGGATAATCAGATGTCTTCGGTTTGAGACAGAACTGTACATAAATCCATATAGGCTACTGGAGTTACCTACTAACCCACTTGCCGTCAGCTGTATTTTTTAAGAAATACATTGAAAGACAAATTATGCATTTATCTTCTGTTTTAGCTTTTATGGTACAGTACTTCAGTAATTTATGAGAATGGTCTCAAACTCCAGTCATGGAGTTACTGGAGATTTCATTTCCAAGGTACTTTTCTTTTAATCAGCAGCCAGTTTAGGTCTTGGGAACAAGGTGTGCAGACTCTTCAGCCAATGAATGACTTAAATTAAGCACTTTAGGTGCAGGAACACATTAGAAACCAGCAGACATAGCCAGGGTTGTATTAAGATTACATGGGCCCCGGGGCTACGACAAACTTCATGGCTAGCCGACCCACAACCCTCCGCCACGCCCATTTTAAAGCAGAGCACCAACTGCACCACAGCCGCACAGACAGCGGAACAGACAGAGCGCAGGATCTCTAAGCTACAGGTAGGATTTCTACTTTTTGATTACTGTGATATTGTCCCCCCACCCCGGACCTTGTGGGCCCCCTGACAGCATGGGCCCCTGGGTTTCAGCCGGGCGTGGACACAGCAGCCCTCAAGGATTTCAGCTTAAGATCCCTGATTTACGATGACCCTTAACAGAAGGGCCATGAATGCAAAAAAAGTGCTCTGTTTGGAAATAACCACTACGAGGGCATGGGATGGTATTTTCCCTCTTTCCACTTCAGATGAAGCCATTTCCCCCCTTCTTCTTCGCTCCAATATACACACTGTACTCACCTTTCTCAGTGCAGCAAATGTTTCAGAGTGAAAAAATACCAGAAAAAAGCACACAACGATACTGGTTTGAAAAACATCCTTTTAATAGATCCGTGCCACACACACTAGTGAAAAATAATGCTCCTACAAAAAGAATGCTACATTTTTTTCCACAAGCTCTTAAAATAAAAACTTCAAGTACTCTCACTCAGGTACAAAAAAAAAAAAGAATTATAATAATCTGTTCTAGCTGCCTGTAGTAGGCCAGGACACACAGAAAGATTTAAACACAATGGTTACAAGTGTCCCTGTGTCCTAGAATCTGTGTACAGGTAGATGGAGAGAAACGCATTTGTGAAAAATACTGTGTGTCGCAATCTAGCTTATACGGATAAAATGATTACGTCAGAAGGGTTGAGGCCAGGGAGGGTTAAAAGGATACATTTAAAAAAATAGAAAAATGGGAAACAAAAACAATATCCCCTACACCCTGTTGTAAAGGTAGGCACTACCAAGATTAAGGAGACCACAGTGTTTGCAGAGGATATTTACTGTACAAGCAATAAATTCATCATCACTTTAAGACTAAAATAATATTCTACAGTCAATTCTAAGGCATAAACAATATCTGATGTCTGAAACGATATGTACACATCATACATATTCCAAACAAGACTTAATATTAACATTAATGAACAGTATATACAGATGTGTCACTGTTGTCTCACTGCCTTTTGCAACTAAGTGATGCAAAAACATATATTTATACATAAATGCAGCTTTACAGTATTACCGTAATGAGTCTTCGGGTGCCCCGGATGCACGGAACAATGTAAACAGTACATTTTTTTTCTTGGCTTTGTTTTATACTTGGAAAGAAAAAAAAAAAACATTCCTTTAGATTTAAAGCAGTTTTTGTGATTTCTTCCTTTTCATAGAAAATGAAGAACACTGGACCTTTAAAAATCATAAATAATTCAAATTAAATACATTCACTATAATATTAACAATACAGTTTTTTTAAAAAGGAAAAAAATATATATTTACAGGTAGCTAGTGGGAAGCATCCTTTCCCTATTACAGCTCTGATGGTTGCGAATTCAGTGCGGTTTCTTAGAAAGAAAAAGTATTGCACTAAAGCACTCCAGACCAGATCTCTGGGTGCATTCTCCCTGTTCTTGCCTGACCAGCTTTGTACATCAGTATAAGTAACTTAATTTCGAAGCCCTGCTTTGTTGGGGAAGAGACTTGAGCCTCGTGCCTTGGAGATTTGGAGTACAATACTTTCTCAAGTGTGCTGTTCTGGGAACTGGACATGGAGATGAGTGGTCCCAGATAGCTAAAGTACAGTAACGTCAGTCTTAGTTAGTCTTCAGAAGGTCAGTCCATCTTCTTTCAAAAAACTTCCTCATGTTGTGTCCGGCTCGTCCAATATCGGAGTTGTCTTCATTAAATTTTTCACAGTTGTCAAAAACCAAGTTGACATCAATGATGAATGTCTCCAGATTCTGGTATCTTAAACGAAAGGAAAGAACAAATTATACTGTTGTAATACACAGAACCTCTGTGAAGAGATTCCTTTGAAACACATTTTCGTTCATTAAGTACTATGCAGTATCAATCTGTGCAGCAAAGTAATAATGTTATTCATAAAGTTACATTATTTTCACTATAGTCTTTTTAATCAGCGTGATAAAGGATTATACACGCGTATATGGTACTCACTGATTGCAACAAAGCTTTTCTCGAATAGTGGAGAAGTCCATGGGTTTCTTGATGACTTTCTTGTAGCCAGGGACAGACTTGAGGTTGACGGGGGTGAGGAAGGGCCAGGCGTCCTCGTGGCCCTCCAGCTCGGACAGCAGGATGCTGACGGGCACAAGGAGCGATCACACACAGGTCACAAGTGCGCGCGTTCAATCAAACATGCAATACCAGTGCAAGACGAGACAGAGGACTGGGCCTGTTCTGTTCAAAAAACATCCACGGGAGATGTGGCAATTGTCGTTAAACATACAGTCCATTGTCTGTTTGGAGCTCCAAATGAATTTGCCATATTTAAAAAAATATTTTATGGAAAAAGGACATCCGTAAAAAGCACTTACTTGAAATAAACAAGCATACACCAAGACTATGGCCCAAAGGCTTAATTTGGCCAACCAAATGCTTGCCCTAGGTTTTAGTTCAGTCGAAGAACCACACTATGTGAATGTGAAGTGTAGGTCAGTTGGTGGGTACTGAAAACTCTAAAATGATCCAGGAACTTATCCAGCAACAAACCGATGTCCATTGTGTGGGGTTACAGTACTACAGTAGGTGTTAGACTCCTGCTCATTCATACCTGCACAAAGTGAGGTCCTTTATGTTGTCTCTGGCAGGTTTCTTTGCAGGGGCGGGGCTGTCCTGCTTGGGCTGGTTCGGGGGTGGGGTCTCCTCCCCTTTCCTCTTTTTCACGTCTTTCCCTCCTTTCTTTGGAGTGCTGCTTGTGCTAACAGCATCGTCCTCCGCGCCCTCCCCGACCGCGCCAGGCTTCCTGCTCCGCTTCGGTTCGCTGCTTTTCTTTCCACCTCCTCCCGCACCTCCGCTGCCTCCTCCTCCTCCGCCTCCTCCTCCTCCTCCCCCGCTGCCTCCTCCACCCCCGCTTCCCCCTCCTCCTCCTCCTCCTCCTCCTCCTCCCCCTCCTCTGTTCTGCAGCTTTTTATTTTTAGGGGATTGACCGCTCGCCTGAATGTCAGAGAGGAAGAAAAAGTACTTTGAATTCAGGTACCAGACATGCTCACAGAAACAAGATATCTAATCAGGAAAGGTCATGGCTGAGTACAAACAGAGGCTGCCTGCTCACTTAATTCACTGGGTAGACTTTGACCGGGAAAGCTCTGCCCTAAGAGATTTGTTAGCAATGTGAAACGCTGCAGTTGAAGGCGTGTCAATTCAGCCTTCAACAGAAGTATTTCAGCACTGTATTTAAAGTTACAATAATATGAGTTTGAACTATTTTCAAATCCTGTGCAGTATAAATTGTTTATTTAAAATTTGTTCATACATTGCCAATTCTTAAATCAAACAATTTCCAAATTAACACCTATTACAATTCGAAGGCTTAAAAACTAGTTTCTGCTTCAATTTGGCTTCAAAAAACAATGACTTCTCAGCAGCTTTCTCACAGTACTAACTGAAAATGCTCTTCACTATAACAGTATTTTTCATTTTATTTAAAAATCTAGCATAAATTTTTTTTCATAAATTTTCTTCTTAACATAGCTAAAGTGCCTTTGCAGAATGCACTGTATTTGAAAATACTGTATGTATTTGAAAAGGCTGTTTCTTTTTTTTTTTCTTTTTAAACTGAGAAGGCACTTGGACTGAAGGCCAGAGTTACCTTGGAAATGCAGGCAGGACAGAACCAGTCCCCCTCGGGGATGGCTGTGATCTTGGGTCTGTGGCAGTAAGTGTGACAGCCTTTATCGCAGCCATCGCAAAGCAAGAGCAGTTCCTCATTATCCCCCTTTCGGCAAATTTGGCAGTACTGCGAAACAGACGAGAGCGGGCTTGGTAACCGTGGTGCCCTGGAAATGCTCGGGGGGATGCTATTGGGGGACGGAAAGACGCGGCGAGGGAGGGCGTGAGTTTCGCTCACCACTTTCATGATGGACCTCTCCCAGGCGATGGACTTCTGCAGCTGCTGGATGCACATGCCCAGCTGGGCCGCGCTGCGCACCTCGCCCAGCGCCTTGCGCCACGTCTTCATGCCGGGGGCCACCTCTTCCTCGCCTCTGCCAGGGGGAGGGGGCAAGAGGGGGTCAGCGCGCGCCGCACAAAACGATGCACTACCGCCACCGGACTTTTTTACGACAGAGCACAGGAAGCGACAGGGAGTGCAAAACAAAGTGGGCTAGACAAAGCAGACGACACCACCCTTACAGAACTGGTGACATGCCTGTTAACATTCGGGAGTGTGTGGGGTGGGGGGGGGTGGGGGTGGCGGTGCGGGAGTCCGCACAAACGAGCAGAGGGAGACGTCACAAATACCACGGAAGCCGGCACCACGCAACCATGCAGGAGACCGTGAGACAGTTCCAAAGATACAGCACGATAAAGTACTGGAGTCAAACAGGAGGAATCAAACGAGGTGGAGGGTGGAGGGTAAGAGTCTGTGGGGGGGGGGGGGGGGTTTAACAGGCAAGACAATGAAAGAGGCTCCAGTCAGCAGAGAAGCACAAAGAGGGCTCAAATGAATCTGGATGACCTACCCATCCCCACCATCACTACTGGATGGTGCAGAAGCAGGGACAGTGACTGTACCCACATTATCCAGTTTGATCTGAATGGTGGTGCTTAAGGGGCTCTTCAGATACCTTCTCTCGATGTTCCTCTCCAACTCAGCCAGCCTGGTTACAGCTATATCTAGCGGGTTGTTGACACGCCGCACGATGCTGCCGTCCCCAGGGTCCTCCTGCCTCTGGCCGGCCTCTTTGTCTCCGGCCGGACACAGCCTGGCGACGGGCTTATGCTCGTGGTACACCAGGTCTTCCCTCTCTGACTGGGGCTCGGGGTACAGCCACCCCTGCGGAGGGAACGGAAGGCTAAGTATTAGCTCTCCTCGCGTCGGCTAGAATTTTAACGAATTTCCTTCGGTATCATCAAAAGCTGGTGATAGGGGTGGCGGTGTAGTATAATGGGTAAGGAGTTGGTCTTATAACCTAGAGGTCACAGGTTCACTCCCCCGGTAGGACACTGGCATTGTACCCTTGAGGCAAGGTAACCTGCATTGCTTCAGTATATATTCAACAGTACAATTGGATGCAATGTAAATGATATGTAAAAAGAAAAAGCAAGTTGTGTAAGTTGCTCTGGATAGGAGCGTCTGCTAAATGCCTGTAATGTGATACACAAGCTGCCTTCCGCATGTATGGTGTATTTTTTTCTTTCTTCCCCAAATGAACATGAACTATACATAGCACCTTCCTATTAACTGGATCGTTATATCTCATTATATATTTGCTTAATATAGGGCATAATGAAATGCTAAAGATCTTGGAGAAAGCTCAAGTGCAATGAACACTTAATGCTAAGCCTACCGAGAGAGTGCTAATACAGATTAAGAACAAGTACACAAATATAACAAGACAAAGATTCATCAAGTGAAACCCTCACAGGTAAAATAAGAAATTTCTCACCTGCGCTTAATTAAGTAACTGTCTAGTTGTATTCCAATGTACCAATGCCAGCTTCCAACCATAAACCCCTTGGGAAAAGCTTTGCTAAAAGCATTGGGCAGTATGCAGATCTATCTCAGTCTTTGAAATAACACAAATCATTTTACATTATTTTCATGTTGCTTTATCCTTTGTGTGCGCTCTGCTAAATTTTGTATAGGGCATATAACTACTCTTACCCATTGCAACTTTATTTAATTATATTTTTTACACATAATACATTAATACAGCTGGATATTTTCCTGAAGTCGCTGAAGCAGTCCCGTGTTGGAGGAAAAAAGGCTGTGCCCCACACGAGATTTAAACCTGCAGCCCCTCCTGATTAACTGCTTTGCCATGGTGTTTAACGGCTGCTGTCAGTGCGTTACCTTGACCTGCAGGCTGGCAGAGGTCACCTTCCTCTCCAGCTCCTCCACCTGCTGCAGGACGGCAATATCCACCTCCATGGCCTGCTCCTCCACGCACCAGCTCTCCACCGTTTCCTCCGTCACCTGGTTCTCCTCCAGCTCCGCCACGTCGATGGCGGCGGCTGGGAGAGGGCGGGGCACGGCAGTCAGAAACCGCTCACGCGCGAGGACTCCGCTCTACTTCAGCTCAACTTCAGCACTGCGGCGCGTTCACAAATGCACATTTAATGGGCTCCCCGGAGAATCCGGACCAGTGCTGACTGTGTCCAGGAGCCCTGCTGATAGTTAATTGGCTAACGTGTTGCCCCAGGAGGAAGGGTTTTGGTCAGCAGGAAATGTTCCTCGTCGTTCGATAGCAACTCCCCTAGATACCATGTGCAATGTGCCTACACAAGCTACAACAATTGCAGAGCTCAGTCACGTATGTAAAGGATTTAAAGATTCAAAAGTATAACCATTATATATATATAAACTGGACAGCTACGCCTCAAATACAGCAGCCTGGTACATTTGTGTAACCAGAGATCAAGAGTTAGTGCCGTGGTGTTACTCATGTGAATCCACGGCAATCTGTTCAGACCGTCTATGGATCAGAATATATCCAGCAGGGATATGCCTATTCAGAGCTGTCAGACCACATCACTCAGTCAATCCCCCCACCACTCAAGTGGAAACCACAGACCAAACCTGAATGGTTGCCAAGCTGCTACTTGCACTGCATGACATAAAATCAAAACACTTTTTTTCATATATACATAAATATATAGATAATGTCTACTGAAGAATTTAACCCATTAATGCCAAGATTTTTCCCAGAGATTTCTTACATGTAATCATTTGCACACCCTTCCATATGAACATGTTTTCTTGAAAATTTTAATTGTATTTTTTAAGTAATGATGGTTTGAATGTACGGCCACTTTAGTGGCCAAAATATATTCACAGATGCAAAAAAGAGTGGCAGAGACTTCGGCAACTTTAGTTGCCCGCAGGCTTAAATGGGTCAACACAAACACAAAATCTGTGTGAGGGAACATGGCCTCTGTATGATGCTATAGCTAACTTTGTGGGAACTAATTCTCATTTTTGCTTGCGATATGCCTGACAGGAAGGCTTTGTGAATAAATTGTCCCCACTAGTCAGTACTGTGTCACAAATGGTGCCTGACAGAGTGTGTATCATTAAAGCCAGCCTGCTCTCCACGGCGATGTGGTCTCAGAGGGACCCACCGTCCTTGTTCTTGGCGCAGGCCTGAGCGATGCACTCCATGTGTTTCTGGATCTGCTTCTGCAGGGCCTTCTCCCGCAGGCCCCTGGAGTGCAGCGCCTTCACCAGAGTCCGCAGCTCCTCCATGTCCGCCACCTTCCACCAGCCGGAGAGCAGCTCTGCATGGACACACGTACGCATGCACACACGCACAAACACACACACACACACACACACACACACACACACACATGCACACGCACGCACACACACACACACAAACACACACATGAACACAGGTTACTACATCCCAAAAACACACAGCTTACTATCTCTGCCCACACTCAAATTACTTCTCTGCACATGTACACATACACACATACACCTTACTGATCTGTGCACATATATAAACACCTTACTCAACTTTGTACACATGCACAGAAACAAACACACCTTGCTAAACTTTGCACATACACACAAATACACCTTACACAACTTTACACATGCACAAATAAACACAAACACATGCAACTAACTCAACTCTGCGCATAAACACAAATACACCTTACTTAACTTCGCACCAACACAAATTTTAAACACAAACATACAACTTACTTAATTCAGCACAGACACACACTAACTTCATCTTTGCAAACATACAGACACAAATAATAACGCTAAGTGTCTTTGCTAGGTACTCACGTAGCCCATCAGGGGTACTGGTGTTTATAAGAGGGAGTGGCATATTCACCTTCTGGGATTGGCTGAGGGGCAGGACAGTCCGGCGGTTTGGCCACTTCCACAGCGGGGGAGGCGGCAGAAGGGGGCTTCTCGCTGGGGGGGCCCGGGGACTCACTCTTACTGGTGGAGACGCTGGGGGCCAGGAAGGGGTTACCGTTGCCCTCTGCCGGGGGGTACCCGGCACCCAGCAGGGGGGGCAGCGGGCCCCCGGAGAAGGACAGGTTTGCGCTCATCATTCCGCCGGGCCAGCCACAGAACGGGAGCCCCATGATGTGAACGCCGGGCTTCAGCTGTAGGGAGGGGCCACACGAGCTCATCAAGCTTTTATACACAACTGACGCAACAGCGCAATGTAACGCACAGCAAATCTGTCCACATCAGCACGCGTGTGGGCAGAGTTCTGGTGCAAAATGGCCGCCATGTATGGCATCACTCAGACGAGTGCCACACACTAGAGATGGCTAAATTAACTTCCCTCACTATAGCTGGCTTTGAGATCCAAGGGAAGATATATTAATAACATAACATTATTATTATTGCAATTATATCCATGAGTAAGAAGTCAGTTTGCATGTGAATTGGAAGGCAGATGCACCAACATCCTCCAATAACTCAAAGCAGCACACGCTGGTTCATCTGCCTTCCAATTCACATGCAACCAACAGATACCAGAGCCATTTCTCTGGCTTAAAAGCCATATGAGCCAACAGCAAGTTGGAGGGCGCTGTAACGCAGAGCCAAGGCACACGCACCTGCAAGGCTGACAAAGCAAAGTTATTGATTCCCACAGGGTTGTGGGGGCTGGAGGAGGTGGAGGTTGCCAGGTGCGTCGGCGAGGAGGGGGGCGGGGACCTGGGCCTGGCAGAGGCGGGCTGGGGGGAGGCGGCCGGGGGGGTGGGGGCGGAGGTGAGGGAGGAGTCGTCGCAGGGCGAGCGGGGGAGCAGGCTGAACCAGTGGCCGCTCTTCTCCGTCAGGACCCGGAGGAGCTGGTCGCCGGGCAACAGCGGCTGGGGGCTGCAGGCCTTCCCGGGGCTGGGGAGCGGGGCGGGAGGGTCGGGCGTGGCGCCCGCGGTGGGTGGCGCCAGGGCGGGCGGGGGGCTGCTGGGCAGGGGCGTCGGCGGGTCGGCGGCGTGGGTGGGGGAGGACGTCGCCGTGGGCAACGTCGGCACCGCGTCGCCATTTTGTTTCTGGGGGAGGCCTTCGGACTCGGCGGACATTTTGGCGACCTCCAGGAGCTTGCTGAGCTTGGAGAAGGAGCCGGGCTTCTGGAGGAAGAGGTTGGGGGAGTCCTTCTCCTGTACCCTCTCCGGAGTGACCGTGTCCCCTTCGGAACTGGGGTCCGGGCTGACGCCTGGGGGCTTCTCGGGGACCTCCGGAGGCTCTTCTTTCACCTGGACCATTTGTGCACTCCTCCCTTTCTCCCTCTCTTTCTCCGCCTCCTCTTGACCTGTGGCGGGACCAATAATGATAAAATCAACCTCAGCAAACACTTCTGGGCACATTACATTACATTCACTTGCCAGACGCTCTTATCCAGAGTGACATACAGTAGTGGAAAACATCAATGTTACTCTCAGGAATACAGAAATACAGTGTTCCCAAGAGTAAAAATCACCAAGATTCCTAAGAGGATTTATCAATAAGTGTAAAGTAAACCGAACACACAACATATTTTATCATTAAAACAATTCACAACTGTACAGATAAGCTTTGGATAATCTATACAGACTAGCCTACATTGTAGTCGGGGTGTCTGAGACAGGCATTCTGTCAGATTTTTCAGTTTTCGATAACATTATATAAAAGGACGAGAGAAAGAGGAAAAAAGAAAGAAAGGATATGTAAATGGGGTCAGGGGGAGCCATGGAGAAATCTGAAGAAGCAGGGTTTCTGCTGTTCTGACTGCAGTGGGAAGCTCCTCCCACCACCAGGGGTCACATGTACGAACGGCCTCCGGAGATCACAGCCCTGCGCTACAAAACCCGGATACCGAAAGCGCGGGTCTGAGCCGCCTGGCGTCTCACCTTCCGCGCTCTCCATCCCCTCCACGAAGATGCCGCCGCACTGCGGCAGCACCCAGTAGCGCCGCTTGTAGCGGTCCTGGCCGTACGGCATGGAGCGCAGCAGGTGCGACGCCTCGAACAGCTTCCGCCGGATCTGGCTCTGTTGCTGGAGCGGAGACACGGCGCGGGTTAGCCTCGCGGTTCCCCCCTTCCCCGAGCTCCCTGCGGCGAGGTCCTCTCACAGAGCCCGCCGGGCGCTTACCTTCGACAGCTTATCGATCTGCTTCTCCAGCTCCTCCACGCTGGCCGCCTGGTCCCCCTCATCCTGCAAGACAGGCCTGGTTAGTCCACCAATGAGGAGCGAGGGACGACTTCCGAGTAATTACGCCCCGGTCGTCTCTTTGATCGCTTCGCAACTCCGCTAGAATTTGCTGCTCGCTAAAGCAAATAACTTTTAATGGAGTTTGGCCGCGATTTAAAAATCAGCACTGATAAAGGCCCAAATAACTGCCTCCTCTTTTGTGCACCCAATATAAACTATCCCTCGCCTTAAATTTTCAAATAAGTTAATTCAAGGAAATGTTAAAAAATAATTTCAAGCTCCTAATTTCAAATGAATATAAAATAAAGCCAGGGTCGCCTAATTAACTGGCTAACGTCCAATCTCTTAATTGGCCATTTGTGAGAATGAAATGGTGAGCGGCGCTTGCGGACTGAGCGGTGCGACTAAAAACGCGCTCGAGTTCCGCGCGAGGCGGTGCTGCGACTGACCTCGTCCTCGCACGCGTCCGCTTTCTTCCCCTTTTTGACCTCCTCTTCGTCCTCGTCGTCTTCGTCGCCCTGGTCGTCGCTGTCCTCGTCGTCGTCCTCGTCGCTGTCGCCGGCTTTCCTCTTGCGCTTGCGTCCGGCGGTGGGCGTGCCCAGGGCCTGGGCCTCCTCGCCCCCGGCGGCCCCCGCATCCCTCCTCCCCGTCTTCTTTCCGTGAATGATCCTCAGCCTGGCCGGGAGGGAGGGAGGGAGGGAGGATCGACCGCACTTAACCAAGGCTGAATTTCACCCCAGGTAATGTTCTCACAATGTTACCTGAATGTTCTGTCAATGTTATAGCATTGCCACTATATGGCAGCCACACGTCAACAACGTTTATTAGTTAGCTGTGATCTCTCTCATTTGTACAGCCCTTACCGTAAGCCATTAAAAGCTATTTGCGGCGCATCTTTGAATACAACACCTTGAGATAAACTGGACTGTAGATGGTACGTAGAATTGTAGATCAACCCGCAGAGACTATGGATTTACACTATCAGGCATATTAGAAAGTTTTATGTTTAATGTCATTTGAATATTTGTTAACAAAATGACATAAAGAATTGATATGCTCTTAATTTATGATTTCTCAATTTATCAATATTCTTTCTGGCACATTTTTTATTTATTTTAGAATCCCTATTTTCTCTGTACAATCATGTTGATACCCAGCACCATTAAGACACATGGCATACTGCAGTAACTTAAACTTAAATTAAAACCTAGGTGCCTTTGTAAAAAGATCAATTTCTCTGTTTTTCTCCATCTGTGACACTCTTTGAATAATGAAGACACTCACTTCCGAAGATTGCCTTCAACGACCCACTTGTCTCTCCTTAGATTGGTCATGTGATCGATGCTTTTGTCAATTTCACTGCAATAAAAAGATTCAGTGGGGGAAAAAAAAAAATCAACTCAGTAAGAATGGGATCTTCTTATTCTCATACTACTGAAACTAGATATCTAGGTCCTTTAAAGTAATTTCGCCAGGGTTTATGTAATTAATATTTAACACACTGTTAAATATGAACTGAAAAGAAACATCTAGCACGGGTTGTATCTTCACAACCACATTCCAGACTGTATCAAAATAGCACCGCAGAATGGTCTCTAGTTTCATGAATGAAGCTGTCAGCTTGACCACTTAAAACATAAACAGATGCAGCAAATATAGCTCCACTGCAATTAAACACACGCACATGCACGCACAAACGCACGAACACAGAGTAGAACTTTAGAGATGTCATCTCTAATTCATACCAAAATTGTTCCTAATTTCTTCCACAAATATATCTGTGCATGCTGTATAAACACCCAATTCCACAACAAACCAGCAGAGACAGACTTATTAAGACGTTCCAAGCAAAATGTGGCATGCTTTCAGTGAAAACAAACCACAAGATAATTGTTCAGAAATGTGCACCAAAATGTG
The DNA here is from genome assembly GCF_018555375.3 of Anguilla rostrata. Lineage (NCBI taxonomy): Eukaryota > Metazoa > Chordata > Actinopteri > Anguilliformes > Anguillidae > Anguilla > Anguilla rostrata. Next base: position 37,283,784 of record NC_057935.1, read on the forward strand.
CTTGGCCAGACACTTAAAAAAATTTAATGAGAAGTATCCTGGCTGTCGAATCCCTGGATTTCGATGTTGAATGGTCCCGTTCCAAACTGGCACTCTTGACAGTTATCTCAGGATAAGAGGACTTCTGATTTCAGTCTGGTATTTATCATTGTCAGAGAAATCATCACTACAGGTTCCTTTCCCACACAGCTCCAGACCTCTGAGTGAGTCAAGAGCAGCTGATTACCAGACCCTTCTGTGATGTTTGTGTGTGTGGAAACAAACAGAGGACAAAGGGATATTTTTATTACCACTAATGGGGGGTAGAGCTACCACACTCTGGCAATCACTGTTTACAAAGAACAAATCAAAAGGCTCTCCATTCCAATTCTTCACTGGTTCAAATTTAAAATTTTACAAATGCACAAAAATGAATAAATGTTTGCATGTATTCAAAATTAAGAAATAATAAATAAGCATAAGTGTAAGTGAAGCAACTTGTAGGCTAATTAACCCGGCAAATGCATAATAACCCTAAAATATAATTATTTTTTTGAACGTGCATGGATACCATTTTACACTGGCATGCAGCCAGTGTAAAAAAAAAAGTAATGAAATTACAGAAAAATGTTAGCAATTTTTTTTCTTCATAGTATTTGTTTTCCTTAGTTCTTCATATATAACAATAATTTTGCTTGAACAGGGTCTTTAACAATAACAGGAACAACCAATAAAGGTCCCTCTTCCCCTCCTCCAAGATCAGACTAGGCTGACCAGTCTTGTTATGGGTTTAAGGCAAATCAACTTATCACCAGTCAATGTGTCCTGCCATGATAGAGAACTGACAGCAGGTTCTACTGCAAACCAGGAAAGACCGTGCAGGAGCGTTACCTGACCACGCTCTTGCTGCAGGCCAGCTCGTTGACCAGGAAGGCCAGGATGGAGGCCTTCTGGACAGGCGTGTGGGCCTGGAAGGCCTTGGTCCTCAGGCTCTCCGTCAGCATGGCCAGCTCCGTCTGCCCGCAGTGCGCTTCCATGTAGATCTGGAGGACCTCAGACACGTTGTCCCTGTTTATCCCCACGTTGGTCAAGTGGTCCCCCAGGGCTGTTTTCGTCTAGAGAAACGGAGACAGGAACGTGTCTGACCCTAAAGGGTAATCTTTTGGGTAAATGTTTTGTCACGGGACATTTTCAGAGTGTTGCTTGACAAAAATGAAGGTGTCGCATAACGTTTGGCATTTATAGTTCAGCAAAGGCCTATGGGGAATGGTTCTGCTGTCTCTATGGTAACAAGACGGCAAATTCCTGTGCATTTGTTGCAAACTGTCCAATCACACCACACAACAAAGTATGACACCGTCCACCACATAAAATTGTGGAGGTGCGCGACATTGAGAAAAAGGGTCAAGCAACACTTTTCTAGTTGAAAATACATCATTTTTGTCAAGTAACACTTGAAAGTGTTTAAAGTGTCGTACAATTAATTAAGAACTATAAAAAATTAAGAATGAATTAAGACCGTGTTTCTTTGCTTCCTTACCCCCTCCCCCCTCCCCCAACAACTTAACACAGACATTAACAAAATATCTTTGATGTCATTTTGTGGAGAATGAGTCACGCAGTACTCCAAATTCCCAAAAATATCCTTTAGTTTTACTACTAAAATTTCCATTGAAATGGAAGAATGAAAAAATCATAGCCAAATCAGTGACGAACACAGCTTGAATTTTAACAGACTAATTTCAATTCAATTCCCATTCTCACCATTACCATTTAGGGTACAAAGTAACGTCTTTCATTTCAAAATAAGGAAAGCAACCGAACATGATATTTAATGAATTAACTGAAGTACGAAAATTGAAGGTCAAATTGCATTTATTATGTGTGCAGCATATTTATGTCCAGCTGTTCTATACAACATGCAAAACCTTTAATGTCTAGGCAATAGGCCTCAGCCAGTGCCTGTGGTGGTTTACTTCCTAACCATTTGGGAACCCATCTTTCAATATTTTATCACAAGAAGTTAAAAGCCCACACACTTTTAACTCAGATCATTTTTATTATAATATCATATAAGGCCCATGACAGGAGCCATTCAGCTGAATTCCTTTGAGGAACACTAGCCTGCCTAGAAGAAGTGTGACTAACATCTTCAGATAAGCATAGAGAAATTGCTTTACTGATGGACTACATTTTAGCTCTTATTGCAGACACTGCGTTAAGAGGAACTTTAAATACAGATACCCTCAGAGAGTGATAAGCCAATTCATTTAGCCCCACTGAGCAAAAGATGTTAATAACACCCTGCCTGTGTGTTCTTATTACTAAATTACTGATGTGTGGGTTCTCATCATGGAGGTAGTGGTGTGTGTGTCCTGATTACAGCAGGACTGACGTGCGCATGCTCAGATTGAATGTACTGTATGTTTATTCAATATTCTTTATTACAGCAGTATAGTGTGTTTCTTGCACATGTTTGTTGGTGTGTTTTGATTGCATCTATTGTAGTGTGGTATGGGTGTCTGCACTGTTGCATTTGTGTATGAGTACATCAATAAAGTGTAGTGTTGTGGGTGCTTGCAGTATAGCGTGTATGTGTATTTGTAGCTCACAGAATTGCAGTATGTGTGTGTGTTCATATTATAACATTATAGTGTGGTGTAGGGATGTAACAATACACTCAGCTCACGGTTCAGTAGGATAATACAGGGTTCATGATATTTTAAATTAAGATTGAATCAAATTATTTCTTATGAAGTGCAAATGTTTGAACTTGGTTGGACTAATATCCCCTTAACACCTTGGCTGGCCAGTGCCGACGTTTTTTTTTAAATCTGAAAAATCTTCAATGACTAGAGACGGATTTTCCATTTCTAGCCTTGGATAAGTACATGCTTTATCCTAGAAGCTGAATTAGAAGCTTCTGAAGTGGCAGGGTTGAGATACTGTTTGTGAGGTTGAGATACAGTCTGTCTGAATATTTGGGGAAACATCTCAGTGACTGAGGTGAAAAAGCAGGGATTGGTTTATCCCGAATGCTCCAGTGAAATTACCAACATAACGCATAAAAATGACATTATGGGATGTCCTGGGGTAAAACTAGTCCCATGCAAATTGGGCTAAAGAGAGCATTTCGGTGGCATAATTGGAAGAGATGAGATTTAGTTGATATCACGATCCGGTTTTTAGCTGCATGATGGTCACGTTTTTGGATCACAAAATTTGTGCAACGATATATCGTTACATCCCTAGTGGTGTGTGCTTGCGTGTGAGAGAGTGAAAAAGAGAGTGTGAGAGAGAGAGAGTGTGTGAGTGTATGCACGTTTGTGTGTATGTGTGTGAGAGAGTGTGAGTATATGCGTGCACATGTGTGTGTCTGTGAGAAAGTACGTGTATGTATGAGTGTGTGTGTGTGAGTGTGTCTGTGTGTGTGCACGTGTGTGTGCGAGTAAGTGCGAGTGGGAGTGTGAATGCGTGCAAATGTGTGCATGCATATGCATATTGTGTTTGCTTTCAGATTACAACAGCACAGTGTGACATTATGTTATATAATGACACAGTGTAATTATGCGTGATTGGGTTGTGCCGTGTGTGATGCAGGTCTGAACTGTATATAAAAGCTCAGAACAGTGGTGTTTTGGTGGCCCGTGTGTGGGGCGGCCCGCAGTCCGCTCGCTCGCCGCGGCGTCTCACCCGGTGTCCCGGCGGCAGGCCCGGGTCGCACACGGCGGCCGACAGCATGCGCACCAGCAGGTCCTGCACCTCGCCCACGCTCTCGCCCACGTTGAGCAGGCCCTCCTGCAGCACGCCCAGGCCCGGCACGTCCGCGCTCACGTCCAGGCCCAGCACCTTCCCGAAGCTCCGCAGGAACTGCATCACCGTCAGGCAGTCGGCGAAGGCGCCGTCCGGAAGCAGGAGCCCCGGGACCCGCGACAGCTCCGGCAGCGCCTGGGACGGGATCCGCAACGCAAACGCTTTCAACGACCTCCGCAAAAACAGTCCGCCTCGTCGTCGCGGAGGCAAACGACGCGTTAGCACATCTGCGTCCGAGCACCGAACAGCCCGCTAAAAGGGCTCCCCTTAGCCCCTCTGCTGTAGAGCAGGGTGTGCGTTGGGAAGGGCCTGATATATATTTCACTGCTACCCATAAAAGAGCACAGCTTCAATATTTCCTTAGCACTTGGCTCTTGATTGTCCCTGCTCAGCACTGATAAAAATCACATGGCTGCCCGCTGAGAGAAATTGATTCGGGAGATACGAGATATTTATATCCTGCTGTAGAAGAGCACAGAAATCCATGGCTCACCGTTCTGTCTTCCCAAAACAGGTTTTATGAACCCCTTCCTCTCTTTCCCCTCCCCTCATTACAAAGTAGAGTGCAGGCCCGCTTACGGCCACAAGGTGGCAGTGTACGGAATAAACGCTGCACACAGCAGTCAGTCCCTGCTGTCACTTCAGAGGAGGTGGTACCACCTCTGAAATAACACCTATGAATCCAGGCATCAAATCTGGAGCCTGCGTATAAAAGACAAAGCCCTCACTTTTTCCCCCATGATGTCTGCTGTAAACTGCAGCAGAAGTGGTTTGACAGCGCATTTTTGGGAGAGCAGCATTATCCCTTTGAGCACACTGAAGTGAGATGCTAAGGAATATCAGGCAGCTCTTTGATCACATTGTGTCATTTCTCCAAACAAATATGCTTTGCCCTTAGCCCCCGTGCTAAACCAGGGACAACCTACAGTTCGATTCTTCCCATCATTTCTTCATAGGAGCCGGTTAAAAAAAGGCAGCCCAAATATATTCTACTTCATATTATTAAAATGTATTAATCATTAATATGCATACTGCGATATGAACAAGTGTGTGTACAATATACGCATTCTTTAATATTCATAACTATAATCTATCATTTTTACAGTTATCATTAAGCTACCTCCTGTTTTATGATGTGCGGTAAATGGTCAATTACAAAATACAAACATAGTGGGATAAAAATAGCAATACTGAAAAAGAAAATGATCAGGACCACAATAAAATAAAAAATAATAACCCAAACAACAGGAGAACAGCCCGTATTAAGAAGAGGATGTAAGGAGATTATATCCATACACAGCACTAATGTGTATTGGAACAGAAAGGGGGAGCAATACTAGTGGGCAGCTCGATACATGGGCTGGGCAGTGTTGGATGGACTGAGTGACAGGTGCTAATTCATGGGTTTAGGAAAAGACCATTACTGTCTCTGGTGGGCAGTAAGATGATACTGTGCATATGCCTGCATTACATTACAATCACTTAGCAGACGCTCTTATCCAGAGATGCTTCCAAAAGTGGACAGTCGCATTTTGATGCATATTAATTAGAAGGTTTGTTGTTGTTTGTTTCTTAATGGCCAAATTTCCGAAAGCAATCCCAAAGCGGGCACACATTAAATAACCCTGCTCAACGGCGTAATAAGTTTTTTGGGGTTTTTTTTTTGCTGTTATTTGTCTCGGTTATTGATGCGATTACCTTATGGTCTGCTAAACACATATCTTCGTTTGGCTTCTTCATCTCCTTGGCGATTTCCACCTCCAGTCTCTTCAGCTCCAATTTCCGCTCCTTGTTTAACCGCTTCTCGTCCCTTTTCTCCTGTTTCAAGCGCTCCTTCTCCTGCGAGCGAAATACGGACGCGTTAGCAGCAACGGGGAAGAAGGAAGCTGTTACAACAGCGCGTGTGCTGGGTGTAGAGGCCGTCGTTTTTGGGATTACGTCACTGCGAGTCAGAAGAACGCAGTAACCGGCTTATAAATTGCGGCGCTTTCAAAGAAAATTGCTTAGGGCCAGAGCCGTAGTTTTATTCACAGTCCATATATTTTCCGAAAAGAAGAAAGAAAAACCGGAGGCCCGTAACGGTTTCAAGGAGAAGCGGCCGATTCATAAATCACCCACCTCGGCCTTCTTCCGAGCCTCCATTGCCTTCATCAACATCATGTGCTGCCGCCTCCTCTCCCGCTCCTAGCAAAGCAGAAAGCATCCTGTCAGCAGCAAAATGGCTCACGAGGAAAGTGGTGGACGGCAACATGAAACACGACAGCTTAATAAAAAAGCACATTTAGCAGGAAGATAAAGAGCAAAAAAAAGTACCAAAAAAAAAAAATGGACAAATTACATAAACAATGTCCAGGTTTATGTGTTTTTGGTTAAGATTTAGAAGGCAATAAAATGACATCCGATAAGCACGCGGCGGGGAAGCGACAGGTGCGAAGACGGTCGAAACAGGAAGCATTCGCTTGGAATTCGTGGCTCAGCCCTGATGCTTCTTAATAAGCCGGCAAGTAAAAAGCAAAGGTGAGCTAGTACGAAAATGGCTGTACATCTACTACAAAAAAATAAATAAAGAAAGTTAAAATTAGCCTGTCAGTAAAACTATAGGATTCTATGGGTACAGTAGTGTAGGCCTATAGTGAAAAATATTTTTGAATCTATTTGGTTTATCCAATAGTGGCAATTCAAAATGCCAGTGTATTGCCAATTCGGTATGAACAAATTTACAATCAGATCTTACATGACCTGCAAACTTAGCTTCTTTCAGGTCAAACCCTGAAACGAGCTCTTTCGAAAAATACCATTTCTTTTAATGGTACTGCTAAATTCAATATGGCATGGGTCTTTGGCAATGATGGCATTGCCGCACTTTGGCCTAACATGGTTTTATAGGTGGGTATGGCTAAGTGTAGGGGGAGGAACTCAAATGACACAAACACAGTAGGTGAAGTGACTGATGAGTGAGAGAATGTGTTGCCTTGTCCTGTCATTGAAACTGAGCTACATATGCAAGGACGAGGGTGACTGAGTGACTGTAGACACAGGGGGTTAACTTTCTAGGGGACTGGATGGACGGAGAAAGTACAACTCACTGGACAAATACTGACTTTCCATCAGGGCTCAAAATTCAAGCACTTTACAGTCATTCAAAAATAAAAACAAACAAAAAAAATGTGATGAATGACTTTCAATGCCAGGTGTTCACATACACCATGAGAATGCACTGCGGCCCTCAACAGAATCTGACGAGCGCAGGAAGCTTTCTTGGTCGCTTGCGGGGACTCCTTGGTCTCCGAGGGACACACAGAGCAGACGTATGCAATGCACTTTGCTGTAAAGCCATGCAGAAGGATGTAGTATGACAGCAGCCAAGGCTACGCTTTATGCATTGCTATGACAACCATATCACAACCAATTCACGATGCGGTGTTAGATGTACAAAATAAACATACCCATACCATATCTAGTCTATGCCTCTCCAACTCCTGGTAGAAAGAGTTGGCAAAGTATTATGAAACAGAAATCACAGAGTCATAAACAAGTGTATATAAAGAAGCCCCCCGCCCCCAAAGATAACCCAATACCAAAAGTATGGAGATTAACGAAAAGAAAAACATGAGGGATTTAATAAAGAACTGGTAAGTTCTTAAAAAGAGGCCCCCTCAATCCAAAAGATTAAAATATATGAAAAAGGTACTTCTAGTATTTCTAACACTACGTTAAATGTAAAGCTGCAGTAACTGACACCTACCTGGTGCTTTATTATGACAGCTTGTTGCCTCCTCATCTCCTTTTCCTTCAAACAAGGAAATAACAAAAACATTCAAATTCCAAACATAATTGCGTTCACGTTTACCAAAGACATCACTAGCATCATCACAAGGCTTCTGCACTCATTTCAAAGGAAGACCCAGTTATTATTTGATTGGTTGATACACTGGGATGGCTGATTCATACTGGTTTGAGGTTCAAAGTTTCACTACCTTCCATGCCCTGGACTAACAACCCAAGTTTTCATGAAGCTTTTTAATTCATTTAAGCTTCCCTATTACTCCACTAAGGTTTTATGCTATATTCTTAAATTGTTACATTGCATTTAACAATCCAAAATAGTATCTGCTTGGAGCTTGAAATCAATGTTTTCTGTTAAAGGTTTAAGAAAGGCCTTAAATAATAAAAAAACATTTATTATATATTCACGTTTATGAAATAATATATTTAGACGCACAAAGCACACACACAATAGCTCTATTCATACACATTTACTGTGATGTGATAGAAAGTTAATGGTCTAAAGAAACAGCAGGGGCAATGCAAATGTTCGGTACGTCCAAACAAACGCTTTCCCAGGCTTTAGTTTCATGTAAAACCAATAGAGGAAACACAGCCAGCACAATACAGCTGTGATCACATATACTTATTTCAATTGTACATACTGTAAAAAAAATTAAAAAAAACGGCAATGTTTTTTAACCACACAGATCTTACTCTGGCCCATAATGTGGTGACCCAGAATAAAGTGTGGGTTTGTAGCTGGGCGTAACTGTGGCCATTCGTGTTTGTGTTAAGTCACGCTTGTCAGTTCTCCCTCACCGCTCCTGGGCCGTCTGAACTAACCTTTGTTCGTTTCTCAGCTTCCAGGATTTTGGCATTTGCTGCTTCTTCCTTTTTCTTCCTCTTGGCCTGTGAATCCACAGCAGATCAGCAGGTCACACAATAGAGCCACTGAACGGCTTTCAAGCAAAAGAAAAAAAAACACCCAACGGCTCCAGTAACCTACAGCCCATGAATGGCGTTTCAAAACTCTGAAATATGAATACATCAGGAAAATGGCCGCCGATGCAACCAAGATTATGTGACAAAACAGTTTCACAAAGGATTCAGCTGGGCTATGTAGTACATTTCAATGTCAGTTAGCTTTAAATACACAAGCCATTTACCTTCTGCACATTTTGCTACCTAAAGTTTGTATGACTAACCCTAACAGCAAGTTCAATTTGTGGATTTGCTGGCAATAATGGACTAAGTTGCACTAGCTTCTGATTTGCAAACACAAAAAAGTTGCATTTAACAGATACTGTAGTCTCTGAAGAAGAAAGAAAGTTGTAAAAATGTAATAACATTTTATGCAAGGGTGGCTAGCAGTATATGATTTGGTGAAATTCCATGTTGATTTGAAAATCAATTACAATGTCATTATCAGTGCATGTAGTTCTTGATCAGTTGTTAAAATCTGTTTGGGAAAAGTGGCCTTTAATATTCTTTTAATGCACACCATAATTAATTGATCAAGACATGAAACCATTATGAATCACACTAATCACTCTAATGCACATGCTATTTCACACTCAAAAGATCAACATTGTGAGCTTCAAGCAGCTTCAATTAGCAATGAAGGACATTGAAGAAATATAGAAAATTGCTCTAAACAGCAGATAAGGAGCTTATGATTTTGTATCATATAAATGAACTTTCACTGGACAAACACGTTTGACAAAAACATATACCAAACCTCAGGGTTGCAGGGTAGAAAAGGAGAAGGAATAAATTATGTCAAATTTAAATACGTAATTACAAGCTGAGAGAAATCCTGTTAGGAATGGCTTCCCATCCGTGTCAACTCAAATTTGATTTTGGCCTGCTAAAACACTCTGGAGCTTCTATAATTGTATGTGTATGGAAAACTACTTCTTCCACCTACTTATGCTAAACTCCTTCTATTGTCTGAAGTGAAAAAAAAATCTTTTATGCGCAATTTAACCATGGTCTAAGGAGGTGAAGACAGACTTAGTTTTTCACAGCAGTGCGCTGAAACCAATTTAGCATTAGTCCTATGCAAAATTATGCGCGGCAAAGAAGAGAGGAAAAATATAAATGACATCATTTGGGAACGGCCTCTGGTATATTTGAAACCACTCGCACCGCGAACAAATGGCTGTGATTTCAGGATCTTTCTACTGTATTTGATCTCTTTCACAGACACACCTCCAGAATCTGCTGTGCTCTGAGCTCTTTCTCGATTCGGATTTGCTGAATTCGCTTTATCTTCTCCTGAGACAGAGAGAGAGCGAGAGAGAGAAAGACAGTGAGAGAGAAAGAGAAAGAGAGAGAGAGAGAGAGAGATGACAATCAATAACAAGGACATATTTGTGAAGACTGAAGCACCAAGTTCTTTAAACTAAAGGACATTCGAAAGAACAAGGGGGTCATGGTGATTAGGGAGCTGAACTTGTAGCTCGAGGCGTCTCTGTTCCACCCCAGAGCAAAACACTGGAGCCCCTTCTGTAAATATCCGCTCGCGGTATGAAATGATTTACATATGTTAGTCACACTGGCGAATCAGGTCTACTCTGCAACAATATAATTCAGAAAAGAAGGACGCTCATTTTGAGAGCTTTTAAGAGCCTTACTTTACTGCCTTAACAACCTACTACGGGGATTTCGCTCTGCGGGAAAAAAAAACAAGAGCCGGCCGGTCGCTATGAAGTTTCAGATCAAAGCCGAATGCTGCGGGACAGGATGCGCTCCTGCGCGTAAAAAACAGCCGGGGCGGCGGCGGGGAGGGTACCTGCTGTTTGAGGATCTTGATTTGTTCCTTCTGTTTTCTCTTCTCCTCTGCGGCTCTGATTGCTGAGAGAGAGAGAGAGAGAGAGAGAGAGAGAGAGAGAGAGAGAGAGAGAGAGAGAGAGAGAGCGCAAGGCTGTGTCATTCGTCTGCGGTGGCGGCAGCTCGCTCCGAGCGGGCGCTACAGGAAGTCTGCGCGAGGAGCGTTACCTTGCTGTTTCCTGGCCTCCTTGGCCGCGCGTGCCAGCGCCTGCTTCTCCAGCTTCCGCATCAGTTTGATCTGAGCCGCCTGCCGGGCTATTTCTGAAATTCGGGGGGTGCGGGGCGGGGTGGGATGGATTGGGAGTTATTTTATATTTTCAGAGTGACTTCTAGAGCAGAGATGGGCATTGCAGGGCCCAGAGGGCAAAAGGTCAGTCACAGAAAGCCAAAGCGAAGATATCACTCGCAACTCTCCAAAGTGCAGTTTGACACACCCCATTGTATGAGAAGATCTGCTTGTTAAAACTTTATCTCTGCTACACAGCAAATACAGCGAGCTCCATGATGTTTGAGACAAAGACTTGATTTGGCTCTGTATTCCACAGTTTTAGATTTGTAATCAAACAATTCACATGTGGTAAAGTGCACATTCCCAGTGCAGAGCACAGAGCCAAAACAAGGGGGAAAAAAGGCTTTGTCCCAAACATGTATGGAGCTCACTGTATATTTGACATTGGACCAATAAACTTCTTGCAGGACATTTTTCCTTTCTATTCATTAATAGTTAAGTTGCTATTCAAATAGCTGATTTAAATCCAGCAAATCAGAAGCTAATAGCCTGCTCAAGCAATGGCTTTGACACTGAAGTGCCAAGGCCCAATCACAACACAACCTAAATTCCTGAATTACCCACTCTAGCTCTGAACTGCACTGGTCAGAATCGACCACCAGGGCGGCGCACCGCACCTTGGGCTTCCAGCTTGCGGAGCAGTTTGGCGTTGGAGAACTCCGCCTCGCCCACGTTGGGGGGCCGGCCTTTCCTGCGTCGGGAGCGGGGGGAGGAGTCGTCGCCGGGCTGCTGGTGCTCCGAGTTCGAGGGACGCCCCCGCCGCCCGTCCAAGGCCAGGATCCGGGGAAGGAGCTCCTCCTCCTTCAGCAGGCTCCACTGCATGCCCTGCAACGCAGACCGGACGCCGCCGTCAGCGCATTCCGCCGACGCCATCGCCTCCCTGACTGACTGCAAGGAGACGCGTCTTTCTCTTAAGAACTAGAGACACGGTAAAAACCAGAGTCCCCTCCTACTCCTTCCCATTCAAATTAAAAGTTACATAATTCAGATTTCCAGTTTAAATATTTTCCCTGCCCTCCGCAAGGGAAGCTTGCGGACGAGGGAAAAACAACGGCCAATGTGAATGTGCTTTCATTTAGCTGTAACTGGAGTCTTGCGCTCAGCCAGATACGGCCGTCTGCTTTCTGCTTCCCTAATGGAACCATGTTCATCCAGTTCTTTTGCTTCTGTACAATTTAACACCAGTTCAGTTATCACACACTAGTACACTTGTCCTCAGTAAAACATTGCATTATATGCTGTCAAAGCATGGCAAACTGTGATACTTTTCGCTGTCTCCTTGTACTAGGAGGCTGTGACCATCAACTTATCCTTGTAAAATATTATGTACTGCGAGAGCAATTTAAACTGACTGATACTCTTCTCCTTGTAAGGCTATTGTGGTTATGATAGAGTGACTGATTGCTCTTGCACTGGCAGACTCTGCATTTATGTTCAGACTAGGACACAACTGGCAATAGAGAGAAAAACAGTCACCTGAGGTCCTTCTCTGGCTTCATAGAAGTCACCAACCCTTATTTTTGCACTGAAGCTAAAATTATCGCGCGTGATGTCACTTATTCCATTTCTGGATAGATACTACAGAAAAGAAGATAATGGCTTTGGTGAGACAAGATATCCAGCGGTCAGGGGGAGGGCGCAAAAGCGTGACACTAAAAAGCAACCTAGAGGCGTCAGCTGCTGACCTGAGCTAGCATGGCACATTAAGACTGGCATTGTCATCTACTGATTTAGGTCAGCTTCTACACACTCAGCATGGATGATAGCAGGGACAGGCACAGAGACACAAGCTAACTGAGGCATCGTCTAGACATCTGAGCTCCTGAAGCGCGGCAGCGCGGCACCAGGCCACGCTCCTCGGGCAAGGGGGGGGGTTACCTTCACCACGTCCTGGTACTGGCGCAGTTTCTTCCCGCAGGGGGCGTAGTACGCCACGTTGCCCTGCAGGCGCCCGCTCTGGTTTCTGAAGCGGGTTTCCCTCTGCCACCTTTAGGACGGAGGGGCAAAGGCCACGTGACACAGGTACAACCAACAACATCAGCCCAAAAGATGGGTTCCAGACAGGACAGGCCACCCATACTGCAGATATGCTATGGTCATATTTCTTATCATCATATATCATTTCACACATGCCCTTTCAGTGGTAATATATAATGCAGATGACTTGTATTGGAATGCAGTATGGTGTCATTCAAAATTTGCATAGAAATCAAGATACTACTTCTAAGGATGTATTAAATCCAGGATATGGTATTTCTTTTTTAAATAAGAGGTTACATTTTGGTTGAATAGTAAGGATTCTGCAACCTGGGCCTCATTATTGTGTGTCTGACATTTCATGTAAATGCACGCAAGCCCCATTAGTGGTTGCACTTTCAAGGGTTTGTTATTAGGAAAATAGTTTTTAAAAAGACTTGCATGGCAATATCTCGGTGAAAAACAGCACGCAACATGCACTACAGGCAATGCAGAATTACTGTGCAGGAGGCAAAAGGGGATGAAACAATGCCTTATGTAACTACAGCTAACTGAAAAGTCAGTGTCTGAAAGTACAACAACTGTATAAACAGGCACATACATACTAGATTCAGGAACAGAAATCGGCATGATTCATTAACCCATTCTTGTGGACGTTTATACTACTGTGTACTGCACACGGCCATGCACACACGCACACACAAACACACACACCTTACATGCTACAACATACTGAAGAGTTCCCCATGGGGGAAAAAAAAGAAAGTTTTTCTATTCTATACATATTGTGCGTATAATTAACAATCTGTTGGAGAGAAAGAGAATGTTGAGTCCCACTGAGACCTCCCAGCCCCCAAAAGTGACACCTTAGTACACACTGTGCTTGGATATGGCTATTATGAACAGGGGCTTAATAAGAGTTATTTTTCATCTGAACCCCCAGCTAGCTCATTCAATTATAATAAAACCACACACTTGACCAGCATTAAAGACACAGAAATATAAATGACTTCAGCAGTTCCTGAGGACGATGCCAGCAAATTCTGGCATTAACACGTCCCAAATGAGCGGGCATTTGACAAGGAACGATTACATATTCAAAAGAGCAAAGTATCGACTCTTCTGCTTCTTGGACAGTGGTGCAATAAAGGCAAGCAATGTGCGGCTCGGAATCCATTTTTTCCAATCATACAATAATGGCGAATAGACAAGGCCGTAACCCCTGCTATTAGCGCTGCCGGTTTGGCCGCGGTCTAGACACCGCGGATCAGGGGGCCAGCGATATAACCTGGCCACTTACAGCCTCTAATCCGCCTGGCCTCAGAGACTGGCGTTCAGTGCACCTGCAGAGACTCCCGACTCCGTCAGCAACGAAGCCGCCCAGTCTGGACCGCCGCCAGGGAGGACGTCACTCCACTCTTGGAAACCTGCCATTGTTAAGCATAGCCGGCGTGGGCCTCAAACAGAGCGTGAAATATATTTCTTTCCCCCTTTCCTCTCCGAATCTGCTGATTAAAAACATCCCCCGCAGATGAAAGGCATCCGGATTGGCCGATACCCTGGGGGCGGGGCTTAAACCTAATCCTAACCGCGGTGGCTCTGTTCCAAGACCTTCTGCCAAAGGGAACATGTGGCTTTGTCAGAGTTTCCTTATAAGGGATGGGGGTGACAATGCTGCTTGTTGCCCAAAGCTCACTGTGCCTACCCCTAGACTGGGATGTGGGGTGTAATCGCACAGTTCTCTGAAGCAATGGGAACCCCACCTGTCAGACTACGAGTGGAGAAGGGAAATATACCCACTGGGGAAATCCCAGCCTGGGCCGCAATGCTCTTCAAAAACCTGTGAAGTTGTTCACATCTAACTTGTGAACCTAGCCACTCGGCAACTCAGCAGGAACTCGGCGTCCCTCAGCGTCACAGGAGGAATCGGAGTTTTCCCGCAAACATACCCAAATTCTAGAGGTATTCTCAGCTCCCGCTCGTCTGTCACTCTCCTCCGTTTTCCAGGTGCTGAAAGAGAGCAGCCACTCATCAGCATCAATGTACACACAAGCAGCCACTGACACACACACACACCAGCAACCTTCAGACCCACACAGTATGCACTCCAATGGGTGGTTTCTGCTACGAATTCCATTTCATACATGAAACACTACATTTTATTTAGAGCAACAGTTAGCATTATACAGCTTGCTATTTGTTTCAGTTTCATAATGAAACAAACATAAACCAACTGAGACCCTGAATCTGCTTTTTTTGTGGAACGATTTTCTCCTTCGTTTGGAATCAGCAGCTGTGACTCTAAGGGCAAACTCCTTTACTGACTGAGCCACCCTGGGCTGTGAAATCCATATCCTGGAAATGTGTGAATTTTTGGGTTTGTTATGCAATAAAGCACTTGAACATAATACCCTTGGTTAAAAACGCTCTACCGCTAGAAACACTTAAACACACTTAAAGCTTCTAGCAATCAAATATGAACCAAATATGTCTTTCGACATGCCTTTTCCTGCTGTGACATTTTATAAATATAAAGAACCCTTTTCACCATAATAAAAATAGAAATAATAATAAATATAGCAGCAAGCAGCAATGAAGGGGACAAGTGCTATAGCACATCCGTGTGACCAACTCGGCTGATTGGTCAATTTGGGCTTGTTTCATAATGTTCCTCCCAAAATCTGGTTGAAATATATGCTTTCAGTTTCGCGTTAAAAAGTAATTAGCATTAAAATCAGTTTTTTGGTATAGTACCCCTACGGGCACATTTCACTAAACTTGGGGTGTGCCTCCCAGGCCTAATCACAAGCATGTGTAGCAAGTTTGATGACAACAGACAAAAGGGTTAATTTCTGGAATTCAGTAGCATGCAGAGTTCCGCTAAGGTTAAGGTAGTGGAGACTTTTTAAAAAGCTTTATAGTTTAAAAAGTACACATAGTATAGCTTCACAAAACAACTTTGTGGAGATAGGCAGGTTTATGGTTTCACTGGTTTGTATGTCTTTGGGTTAACAACCGTAGGAGGAGTTGGGAGCCCAATATCCACTGTGGAAAAATAAAGATGAGAGAAAACAGTAGTCGATTCTACTTTCAGCAAGCCAAGATCTTTGTTTTGAAAGATCTCATGTACAGCTCAGCACATAGTGTTTATTTCTGTAAATTAACGGAATAATATGACCGTGCTTCCTAGCCATGAGCAGAGCAGGCCTGAGCATTGAAAGGGGCTCCAGCTACACTGTTTGGTGCAGGAGGAGAATTAAACACCGACTTCTGTGCAATTTGCCTGGGCTCTTGGCCAATGTAGTCACATCTGGAGTTACAGCACATTGCCAGCTTGGGTCAATTTGCTATGGAAATGCTTCAGATACCTAGAGCTAGGAGGGGTCAGTGGAAACCCCTCTGGTATGGCTGACATAGAGCAAAAACAATTCCGTGGAAACACCTCCGCTCACCAATAGGTAAAGCAGGTCAGAGGAAACATTAAATCCCCATTGTGAACGCCCTTTTTCCTCAGCTGGGTCATGTAACTGTACAAACCTCCTGGCCTGAAAAAGTATAATCCACGCCCCTTCAGTCACTCATTCTCATGGACAAAAAGGAGCGTTAGAAAAAAAGTAACTGGAAAACTAATACTGAAGTGAACCCAAGCTGGAATGCCTCCAACACCCAGCATATACACAAAGTTGCACAGCAATCCCAGTATGCTGTGTGCACCATTTCACCTAGATAGCAAACATTAAACACAATTTATTTTCAGCATGAGTGAGAGCTGAAAGTAGGCAGTGGTCAGTAGCGTTTTTTCTGCGGGTACCTGGTGGCATGCAGAGAGTGTACGAGGAAGACGGGGCGCTGTGATAGGTCAAGGCACCAGAGCTGGTCAGGAGGGAGGGCGTGGCCAAGCTAGGTGTCTTGATGAGGTTAAGAGGGGAGCAGTTCGCAGAGCGGTTGGAAGTAGTGTCCAGTAAGGAGGTGGACTTGGTCAGCTTCAGCGGGGTTTTCTCTCCCTCTGTGTCGGTTTCTGTTTCGTCGTGGTCCTTTGTGTCATCCTCCGAACCGTCTGAGTCAGTGTCCAGATTGCTATCTGACACTACAGGGGGAAAGCACACAGAGAAGAGGGGCTGAATTCAACATGTACTGGCATTAAGAAGTCCTCATTCCCCTCAAATAAGCAGTAGCTTCAAAGGCCCAATATGCCATAACGTATTGAGGACAATTAATTAATACTGTGACCCCAACATTATGCTAAGCAGTGGTAGTATGAGAAAAATCAACAAGAAGCAGGAAGCAGACCTGACGGGCTGTCATCCGAATCCTCTTCGTCCTCTTCCTCCTCATCCTCATCGTCGTCGTCCTCGTCGTTCTCGTCCTCAATGGAGTCGTCCGAGTCCTTGCTGCTGGGGATGTCGGACTCGGTCCCCCGAAACAGGTCCACCAGAGACTGCGCGAGGTGGCTCTGGGACAGCCCTTTGCTAGCGGGCGTGGCCTTGGGGATCCAGTTCTTCCCCAGCCCGAGGGCCGGGGCAGGTGAGGTAGATGGCTGTGTTGAGTGGCTCTTGCCCCCGGTGCTCAGGTTGACGGGCGCAGAGGAGGGGGCGGCGGCCGGGGCCGAGGGGAGGGGCTTGTCCGGGGTCCTGGCCTGGCCGCGGGGTTTAGTGATGAGGGCCAGCGGGGCTTCCTGGATGGTGCTTTGGATGATGCCGTTGGGGTGGTGGTGCCCAAGGAGGGTGCTGGAGAGGAAGAGGTGGGAGTGGTTGTTGTGGGGAAGTGGGAGCTTGGGGCTGACCAGGGTTTCAGGGAAGAGTTTCGGAGGGGGCAGCGTCGATGACCCCCCCTTCTTCTGAGTCTTGTGGAGGTCCTGTGGTTTCTTCAGCTGCAGGGGAAAAACCTGGGAGAGGAAGGGCTGAAAGACAGAAGGAAAGAATAAATCACACCACTATTAGACTGGCTCTCATCATGCACTTATACATGATGAACACAGGTGACAAATGCCAACATGTACTTAGTTTAATTAGTTAGCGATTTTTGAACAAAATGGGGCAAATCTATTCTGAAAATATATTGTAAGCCTATATTCTGAGAATTATGCATCTGACAATATTACAATGCAAAGGATTTGGATATTTATTTATGTTGAATAGCTTATTTATGCAACAAACCAAAAATGATTATCGCTGGGCTCTATTAGAAAAAAGCCTTCCCTGTGCAAAGTAGGTTTTGAGATGTGCTTGCATACCTACCAAAGTTGGCAGGGGGAAATGCAAACTAAATCAGTGAAAAAAAGAATTGAAAGTGTTCCTGCAGATGAGGTGGGTGTTTGTATCAAATGGACGCAGCACCTTGCCAAGGGACAGGAATCAAGCGTGGATTCAAACACACAAAGAAAAATACTTTGGAAATAACAAGACTATCAGCAGGAAACGCAAAGAATAGACGGATTCAGGCCAAGACGGGAACGAAAGGCATGTTTTTAGCGCCGGCATCCGGTGGAAGAATTACGATCAGGTGGAGGATCTCCTGAGGAGTGGCCACGGATGGAGCAGCAAGCCAATCAGTCCCCACAATCAGAGCAGGCGATCTCTGCGCAGAGTCTACTTATGTTCAACAGCTTGTTTTTCAGTCAGCCAAAAACAAAACAACTGTCCAAAATACGATCTCATAGTCTACCTTCTAAAAACTGTCTGTCTTGCGGTGATAACAGCCGTATTCAAAGACAGTTTCACACTGTGTTAGCCGCATAGGCAATGATTATTTTTAAACGACATTTTTGAGGCTTTTAATCATTAATAGCGCTATTTATTCAATATTTAATTAGTGCAGACCTTACTGATTTGGAATACTTAATTACATTATTCCACAATTTGTTCCTTGGTAAACGATGGCTCAGTTGGCTTAACACATTTCCGCAAGCATATTATAATTAAAACCAAAACTACAATACACTGAATGTGAACAGTGTTAGAATTAACATTTTTCCCCTATGATGACTTCCTCTTAAGGCATTACCTATGCTGCATGTCTGCTTTGGTGCTTTCGGTGTTGTTCCAATAAAGTTATATACACTGTGACTTTCATTCGCTTACTTGCTGTTGCCTGACATCACAAAATACAATCAAATGCCTTACTGTGGCAAGTACTTAACAGGTTTCCTTTTTGGTTTTGGGAAAACCAACTAACCAACTAAAACCTGTGCGTCAGAAACAGCTTTTTGTCAAGAAAATAGTATATTTACTGTTTTAATTTGCAAGAATTGTGGGGAAATAACAAAAATATGCACTTAAGACTGATACTGAGTGAAAAGCAAACTGTATTTTACACGCGTGCCTTTGCCAACCGCGCATTCGTGTGCAGATGGTGTCATGGGCGGCATCACAGCCGACAAACCTGCTTCAGTCTGAAATCGATGAGCTGTGGGAGGGTCTCGTCTGGAAGGGTCCTGCTGCTAGCCCTCCCGCCTTCAGGGGAGAGAGTCGGGGGCTTCGGGGAGGGGGTCAGAGATTTGGGTTTGGAGTTGGGGGAGAGGGTGAGGGAGAGCGGCTTGGGCGAGGCGGAGAGGGAGAGGGGGAGGGGGAGGGGCACGGGTTTGGGGGAGGGGCACAGGGGGAGGGGCTTGGGCGAGGGCGAGGCCGAGCCCTCCCCGCGGGGCTGCGTGACCAGGGCCAGGGGCTTAGCGGCGGACGCCAGCCCCGTGGCCTGGATCACCGTCTGGTGCGGCTTGCCCTCCTCCCGGGCCTTGGAGCTGGGGAAGACCAGGGCGACGGGCTGGGGAGGGGCCGGCTGGGGCGCGGCCGGCAGGGGCGGGGCCAGCTGGGGCGGGCGGTAGGCGTGGCCGGCCGCTTCGGCAGGGAAGCCCCGCCGCTGGCCGCTCTTCTTCTCCTGCTGCTCCCGGTCCTCCCTGCTCTCGCCCCCGCTCTGCACGGCCCCCTGGGAAAGGGGGCGGGACAAAGCGGCCTCCCGTCAGCTCGGGCTGTCACAAAGGCAGCTCTGTATCGCCCACCTATGCACCTGCTCACGGCTGCTGCACCGCCAAAGTCGCCGGCGTGACTCACAGTACAGGAGTATTACATCTAACAGTTAATAACCTCGCTTCCATCAGGCTGTGCTCAGTCTAGCATGATGCAGCTGCGTTAAGCATAATTGCTAGGCGTTATGGGTCAGATCCTGACTTCAGGAACTTAAATGCTTAGCATGCACTCCCAGCTTCGCGGGACTTTGGCACATCTGAGATATTCACCTCCTCACTTGAGACACTCAACAGTTTAACTCCACGCTGAGCTGCATTGAATATATTTTAGCCCATCCCGAACAATACCCGCGTTTGAAATGTGAATGTGCCAAGTTCCACTGCTGCTTCCTTTACTTAAATAAAACCGATTATTTAGTTCTACAAGGCCTCAGTGACTTTGATTATGAAATTGTTGGCAGCGGGTACTTTAAGGGGTTTTGTTTCCATGTTTCAATTGCCCAAATCCCCAAATGAAAGTACAGCTTGTAAGAGACAATGGCCCCTATCACAAACATAAATATGCATCTTACAAGCTGCATTTTCGTTTGGCCATTTATGATGTGGAAACAAAACCAAAATAAGCAACATTTAGTTTCCAGTGCAGTTTATTTACCTAATTGTGCAATTTAAATTCATAGTCAGAAAGCATTATCTTTGCGAAAATTACATTGATTTTACTCAATTTAGGCTAGTTGAAGATTTAGCCTATATGATTCACATGATCTGAATGGTGTCAGACAAAAAATGAATTACCTACTAATGTCACATTTGTTAAACAAGCAAATGAAATGTAAACATTTTGATAGCCTTGAAATTCTGCTTTTATGTTCATCATGGACAACATAGATATTTGGGTTGAATAGAACAAACTATAAATATTGGCAAAATTAAGCAATAAATCCCACCCTTACCCAGTTGCAATGTGCTATATTTCCAAATAAAAAATTGCACGCTTGCTTCATTCTGTTGTAAGCAATGGAAACCAAGCAGGGGATGAGCCGTGAACTGCTTTTGACCGAGATGAATTTTCTGGGGAATAACTAGGCTATGTTCTGAACTGTCCGAATCTCCTGGCTGCTCTTCGGCATGACTCAGGCTTTCTCACTCTACCTTTCCCTTCCTCTTCCCCGGGGCCTCATTATCCAGGTCGGAGTCTTCGCTTTCGTTGCTGGGATCCTCCTCCTCGTCTTCGTCGTCGTCGTCGTCGTCGTCCTCCAGGTCGTCGGACTCGCTGCTGCTCACCCCGTCGCTGGAGGAGTCCGAGGAGGACCCCGATTCGCTGTCGCTGTTACTGGAGCTCCCCGTCGCATTCTTGCAGGGTTTCTGTTACGGGCAACGGCACCGTCAATCAATAAGGCAACAAAACGCCCCGGGCCAAACAGACCTCCTCCAGTATCGGATTACTGGATCTCAAATATCCCTGCAGCCACACAAAACCAAACAGGATTTTCACCGTTTCCTGTTTTTCTCTACCATGTACGCCATGTATAATGTCAACTACGTAAATGATAAGAATTCTAAACCAGGAAATTATGAATGCTGACCAAAAGAGAATCTCACCACTGATTAATGCACAGGGCACAAAAAGAATAAGGTTTCAATGTTCCTACTGTACACTTCTTCTTCATCACAGCCGTGCTGCTCACCTTCTCTTTAGTTTTCTGCTCGGCCTTGTCCTGGTTGCTCTTGTGGCTCCTGCTGCTGGAGTTGGCGGCTTTGGCCTGCTGGGGGTTCCCCAGCGCCGGGGAGGCTGTGCTAGAAGAGGTCCCCCGCGAGGAGGCAGAGATGCTGCTTCCGTTCACTGCGCTGTTCACACCTGCGTTCGCAAGCAAACACAGGCCTCAGACGGACGCACATCGCAACTCGTCACCTACACAGCGTTACCGCCCTGTAAATATGCCACTGGTGAAGCTACAATAAAGAAGTTAACACGTATCAGCAAGCACACAAGCACACAGTGAACTGCAAAGTATGTAGATACATAAAGCATAAACAAACAGCTCAATTAAGGGTGTTAACTCAGACGTGGTGGTTATGCTACATTTTGGTACTGACAAGAAGACAGCGAGGGACAGCTGCTGAACCCAGTCTTGCACTGTGTTCAAAAACTATCGATGTTAAAGTTTTTAAGTTAAAAAAAAAGACAAATATGCTGCCAAAGACAAATATTCCCAGCACCTGCTCACAAAATGATGATTAATACATTTATAGCTCTTAAGATTCCCTGTAGGGTAAATTAAATGTATTTAATATTATACCTTTGCCCAAAAGGATATATTAGCATTTATGCCCTTTCCCTTTAACAGCAGAATTTCATAATACAGTGAATGAATCAGGTGCAAATATTTGGGCAGAAGGCCCGACAGGCCGTACCTTTGGGACTGCCTTGTCCGTTCTTGCTGGGGCCCCGGGTCAGAAAGGGGTCGGATTCGTGGTTCTGGACGGGGGCTGTGAAGAAGGGGGGTAAGCCCAGGAGAGGGGGGAAGAAGGAGGTGGGGCCCCGCCCGTGAGCCTCTGTGCTTCGCCACCATTCTGGAATGCAAAGGGGGACCCCGATATTACCGAATCTCAACCGATGTCACCACTCAAACCTTGACGCAGGAGTACTCCAATCTGGCCCTTCATTCTTCCCCTCTGATCAGGACTGATGCACACCTGGGACACCAGGTGAGGCAAATTTCTGGCCAATCGGTGGCATTAACAATCATTTGAATACAAAAAAAAAACCAGCCATGCTACTGGCCTCAAGGGCCAGATTCAAGCATCCCTGCCTTACACAGCACCTTCAGAACAGTCCACACACACACCCCCCCCCACCATGCTTCAACCTGTTTCGGGCAAGATGGTTATTAACCTACTGAGAATATCAAAGTCAAAAAATACTCATGAAAGCACTTGCTTCGAACCAAAGCCATATATATATATGAATGATATCAATTTGGACTTAGCTTAAAAGACAGTCATTCTTTTGACTAAATGACAGAAATAATGTCTGTCACTGACTTTAATACATCAGCATTACTGCGCTTCAAAAATACACAACACTAGCATTATTACTTTTAAAAAAATCAATTGACAAAAAAGAGACCATTTGAGAAGCAGGCAAAACAACACATCATCCCTCAAAACACTTAGAAATGTCAGATAGCATCCGATATTGCCGTCCGCGGAGGTCAAAGTTATAGAGAACCGCGCGAAACTATCCACCATAAATGTCAATCCTCAAAGGCTGCCGGTTATTCTGATGTACGATACTATTAAGCTGAAACATTCTGGCAGCGTCTGCGACTCGCACGGGGTTAATACCAGAAATGAACATCACACACCGGAACAGGAGAGCCACAGGAGAACCCCCTTCTTTCGAAATTATTCTCCAGCGAAACATGTCCAGCCTTTTCAATAAATGACAGCTGCGCTTTTATACACAGTTTATAGCGGCGGCGGCGTTCGCTCCGGGCCCCGGGGGATCCGCAGTGCTGGGGAATGTTAAAGACGCCCCTCAAAACTGCAGCTGAGCGAGTCCTGGAACAACAGGTGACTCCACGTTCCCAGTCAACCTGCATTCCTAAAACAAATGCTTGAGAATACAATACTTAGTCGTTTTGCTCATGGTTTGCAGTAATGCAATCCGCCTTAAAAGGAAATTTAATTTCAAAATATTAGCAAATAATTTCCAAAATTAAGAGTTGGGTCAAAGACATACTAGTGGAGGCCACTGATCTATAGATACCTGAAGTGGTAAATAAATGGTCTTCCATTCTTCATAGCTGAACCTTTCAGATGAGCTTGCGTTTCTGATGTCATAAGAAGATCGGAGGAGAAAGTATCCAAGAAATTCCTCTGAGAGCCAGACACATTCTGATGTTCATCTGAACAGCTGCCTGGTAACAGAGAAGTTTCTTCCCGAGCGCTCTCCTTACCTGGAAAAGCCCCCAGCTGGGGATGAGCCGCCAGGGCGGCGGACACGCCCAAGGTGCCGAGGCCCCCGAACTCGGAGCGCCCCGAGCTGGTGGTGTAGAGGCCGAAGCCTGGGTGGCTGACCACGGGGAAGGCACTTGAGACGGTGGACATGTTGAACGGCTGTTCGCTGGCCTGCCGGAACAGATGCCCTGGACAAACGGAAGATGACAAACCGGAGCACCTGGATTACTTAAAAGGGAGATGCACAACACCGCTGGAGCACCGCAGCTAAATAATTCATCCATTGGAATGTTAAAGTTTAATATCATACCATCTCCCCACAGATTTTACAACCTCCAGCTGGTTAGAGAATGTTTTATGCATTATCAATAAAGACATTAGCTAGTATAAAGGACAAAGACTCCCTAGGAACCAGCCTGATCTGTTTAAACATGGCTCCGCAAATATGAAACACAGATTTGGGAATCTGGATTCCAGTCAGAAAGAAATTATCGTGGATATTTAAAGCTCAATACTCTTGTCTACATTTGAATATGAACAGTGAAAACCACGCATTGTATGAGCACCTAATTTGCCGAAAGGTACTTTTTGATCACACGAAACGTGAAAGAACAATGAATGACCTAATTTCCATCTTTTTGGTTGTCATAAAATCGAGAAAGTTGGAAATAACAGTTCCTACTTCAACCTTGTACGACACTGAAATAGGCTGTTCGGTTTTGGCTGGTTTGGGAATGACATATTCCAAATTCAGTGAGGATCTGAGCTTCCAAGACATTTTATTGTGTCCATACATCTTCTAAGGTATTGAGATATTGCTGAACTTGCATCCGCTGTGTTTTATTTGTTCTGACTGCAGTACTGATATATTCTAATTAAGCACTTGTGACACTAACGAGGTGATAATTACCGCTGATTTTACTCCATTTCCACCGCGTGTTCGGTGCTGTGATGAAGGAAAATGTTCTGAAACTGAATTTTAAAGTGTTTTAAGTGTTTCAGCCTATGGGGGTTATGGTCTTAAAGTGAGCTTTGTCTTTACTAAAAAAAAGTTTTAAAAAATGTGCACATTAAGGTCCTGTGAGAGGATTTCCCTGCACTGTGCAAGATGACATATTTGTGAAGCTTTGACAGTTCATATCGCGGCAACACAGATTTCGAGACACAAAATATTGCTGGGAATTTCTCCACGGGACAACAGTGCATCAGCGCGGTAGCGGAATGAACACAAGCGGCTCGCAGGCGGCGGCCAACCAGACGAGGTCTACGGACGGACGGGTCTACCTGACGCAAATCCGCTTCGATGTGAACGTGTCGCAAACGGTCCCATTCGGTTCGGGTCCACGTGTTTACTTCATCATTACCGCCATCGCTGTCAACCGTGTTTCTCAAATCTATTTTGAGAAATCAATCCTGTCATCGAATATCAGCGTTGGCATTATGAGATTACATCTCGACTTCTCGTGCAGAGAGATAAAGTGGCGAAGGAACTAATTTAATCCAAACCCAATTTCCAGCGGAGGCAGAAAAAAAAAAAGTCTAATGTGCTGCTGGAACGATCACTCACCGCACCAGGTGATATGCATACATAAAAAAATAATGGCTTAAGGGATTTCATTTTTCTCGAAGACTGTGAGAACCATCGTAACGTATGAGGCATATTAAATATGAAAAGCTAAAAATACGTTTCTGAAAGATCCCCATTAAGTAAATGCATAAACTTGTAGGATAAATAGGGAATATCCTTCAGTCCCATAAGCAAATTCTCTGTGGAGCACCAGTTTGTTTGTATTCTTAGTCATAATTTTGCTTTGGTTTACTATTACTTCTGATAACTATGCTACACTGCTTACTTCTCTGCTTTTATTAAGCAGCCTATTTTTACATCAACTTATTTTCTTTTGGTTAATTAGAAAATGCTCTGACAATGCATGAGTCTGTTATTCAAAGCATTCCCAGAAAATAACAGCATTAGCTACAAATGAAAAAAAAAAAACCAGTAGCACTCTTCCGTGTCACAGCCATGACAGTGTGTCCAGTGTGTGTTGCTTTCAAAAATGGCATGGTACTGTACATGGCTTCAATTCAGACAAACTGTGCTCTTTACTACCAGCAGGTAAAAGGGCAGGGTTTCCGAGAAATTCTCTCAAACATGCGGCAATCCATAAACATCCGATGAATAGGCTTGTGTTAATTGTATCTGCGAAGCAGAGCATAAAAAAGAATGGTTTTTCATAACTGTCTACTAAATAAATCTTTATGAGCAGACAAAAAGGACCCAAAACAAACATTAGCAGGAACAATGAATTGATACGACCAAATGAAAAACATCTAAATAAATAGATGAGAGGGAAAAGGTTCACTTTATACTGTACATTGATATAGCTCTTAACAAAAGCTTGGGAAATCCATAAAGCGTGGAAGGATTTATTGGAAGTCTAGCAAAAAAAAAAAATTACACTGAGTTAATGTTGCACTCAATATTAAGGAGGTACAAACACAGTAGATACAGAATGGAAAACAGAAAATTTAACTTAACTTATTTCTCTCTGCATGGAAAAATAGCTCAATCTGAGTACAGTACTGTACATATGCGGTCACTGATCTACAGAATCTTGAAACCACTTTAAGGTATAACTGACTGGAGCATTTTCCCAGTTGTTAACCAGAGGTCTCTAACTGTTTCAAATCCATCTCACTTTTTAACACAATAACCCTAATAACTCATAGCAGATCTTTGCAGTGGTGTATAGCCTCACTGTAAATTTTAAGTGTAACACGGTGTTACACTTAACCTCACCTTTTCTATGGCTCTTCTCAGGCTATCCAACCCTAACACAAAGTCCAGAATCCCTCACTCTCTGGCAAGTGTGCATCTGCCAATCACTGTTGTCCTTTTTGAACCCTTTTTCCATCCCATAAATGCACACATACAGATTATTTTACCCATAGCTACAGTATAAAAGCTGAAAATGTCATCTAGACTGTGTAAACTATGGTTGTGTGCTGCTTCGTGGGGTAGGACGTTGACATGGATTTCAGCAGTTCTCCAGGCTCGCATTGGAGTATTATACTTTTAGCCAAAATTTGAAAGAAAAAAATAATTTTACCAAAAATGGCCTCATTGTTTCAGGATAGGCATGTGTGCAAGGGGAAATGAAGGCTGCAGGGAACTCTCTCCACATCCTCTCTGACTCTGACTCTGCCTTCCTATCATTTTCTGTCTTTTTAAGAGACATTTCTGTAAACCTTTTACTTTCAGCTAGTTGAAGCCAATTGGATTTTTCAATTATATATCATTTCATATTAATTACAGAAAGATAATTATTTCAAATGGGAAGTGACCTCAGTGGAATAGCAGATGAGGGATTCGGTCTGAATCCACAGGGATCGGGAGTGAGGAACCATCCTGTCTGTGCTCCATTTGCACTGGGACTATAATGAAAACTACATTTAACAGAAATATGAGGTCTCTAACAGTTCTGTACAAATCTTGCTGTCACATCTCTAATGAACTTACAAAGGAGAAGTAGCAATAAGAAAGATACCAGTGATGCAAGAACATTATTTTGGGGTATTTTGAAAAATTAGAAAGTAAAAATTTTAAAATGCGATGCAAAAAACTGGAAGGCCATCACAACACAGTACAAATAACAAACCAATGTGTTCCAGTTCTCAACTTCCCCTTTAAAACAGACATTAAATAAGGAAAATGTGAACGAATGTCAACCGTTTTTTAATCACAGCTAAAGATGTTAACAATTTTGGGGGTACATTTTTTTTCCTCATGTTCTTATGAACTACGCCGTACACTATACAATTATACTTTATTGAGCAAATAAATTAGCAGCAAAAATCGACCTTCCACAGGAACACAAAGAGTAACACTTTCAATGCTCTAAACTGTAGTCAGACTGCCAGACACAGGTCCTCTTAACTGTAATTAACCTGTGAGCGCATGAAACAATACAGGATCACTGAGTAACATTTTTTGTATTTTCAACCTTAAAGATAAAATAATTGAAAAGCCAACTAAACCCATTGATGCATGATTTCCGTTGTTACATTTCTCTAGAAAAATTAAAATAATCACATGACAGCCATGTTTAAATGTCTGATATCTGCAAAAAAAGTGAAAAAAAGAAGATGCCCAGGAATCATAGAATTGCCCAATTGGCCAAAAACTCAACTGAAACAATTATGTAATTATTTGCTTTATTCTTTCATCAAGACGGCAACTCAAATCATAACCCTCATTGAGACCATTAGAGCTTAATGAATTTAATGTATGTATCCAGACCACCTCCCTCTTCAAGAGCAAAGTTTGTCAGTCACCACCTCCCGCTGGGCTGTGAACTTTTTCAATAACCATAAATCTCAACATAGCAACAGTATGATTAGCTTGTAGAAAATGTTTGGCTACAGGTGATGCCATATCTGCCCATCTTATAGCACTCTTATGTTTTGAGATTTGTATTTTAACTTGTCTAGTGGTTTCTCCAACATTAATTAAGCCACAATAAGTATGTACATCAGCATGAAGGGCAATGGGATTAAAATTAGATTTCGATTTGAGCAGATTTCTCTTCGTTTCTGAACTAAATGAAGTCCCGCAGTCTGCAGAAAACAATTTAATCTTTATCGTACTTATGAAGCTAAACAACTCTGTTTCCACAGTAAAGTCATCAGTATCATTTGATGGGTAAAAAATCACTTAATAAATAACTAATGATGAAATAAACAGTTAGAGGGATTCCTTATAAAGGACTTCTACTAAGCTCCTTTTGCTGTACAGTAGATGCAAGAAATGTGTTACTAAATCTGATGAATTAAGATCCAAAAATGAATCTTTCAAGAACAGAGAAGCTTAAAACTACAATCAACTCTGTTAAATGCCTTTTGGGCATCTAGTGATCTCATAATAGCTTCTTTTCTGGCTGTATATCAACAGTGTATTACACCGAAAAAATGATTACATTTTGATGCATATCTTCCCTTAATCTAAGCTGTCTAACCGCAGTTAATTACAAAAAACAAAACTAATTTCATTCTTTGAGCGAGAAGCTTTGCAATACTGCTTGACCACAAGTGTGCATAATCTGACATGCAGAACTACTAAAGATCCATGAAGCAAAAAGAAAGCAGTGTACCCTGGTGTCCCTTAGTGGCTCCAAATCTACAAATCCGCTCTTTTGACTCAAACTCACTTTTGCATCATTTTCAAGTTGGAACTACAATTTTTTCATCAATACAGGGGTCTAAGATATCGAGGGGTCCAAAAATCTATCCATAGCCCCTATAAAAATTAAGAAAATGCATCTTGTCCATTATAATGCATATACATTTGCCCCTTATGATGGTTTAAAATGAAACATTGATATCACATTGATAAATAATGCAAAAACATCTTCACAAAAGCTACAAGCTCAGAAATAACATGTGCTTAATATGAAATTAAAATCAACTTGTACTTACATGCAAATTAAAATCAAAATCAGGAACTGATGGAATCATGAGAACTGGCAGGCGAATAAAACCCTGGTAGCTAATATTAATAAATTGGAAAAATGCTTTAAGAGGACACAAGCCCCAATCACTATGGAAACAGCGACAGTGTGTTTATGAATCACCCTAAAAGTCTCTTGGCTCCAGATCAGAATTGAAATTGGAACCTTTTGATAAATGCCTGAAGGACACCACCTCATCAGTCACAACTTAAAAACCATTTCTCATAGGCCTTGCCCAGAAATCTGATGTGCTTGAAATACTTGAAATACAAGTGAAAACAGCAAAGCAGGGGACAGAGCAGATTCATCACACTCCTGTTCATGGAAATCACTTGGGATAAAGTCAAATATTGGAGGTTGCAAAAGTAATGGTCTGGTATTATGGTAATGAAACTATTATTCCATTTTTCAATGAGGACTGCGACTTTCCTGTGTTGTCATATACTTAATGCGATGAAACTATTCCATGGTGGCCACTTGTTAAATATCAACAAAACAAAGTTTTCTTCAAAGAGAAGGCAACAATTAGAAGGTCAGGTAAGTCAATAAACAAAACTCCATAAATAAAACAGCACAGGAATAGAGCAGTCTTGTAGTCTTTTTTCTTGCCATATCCAAATTAGATATTGAATGTCATACGTTAAGCACAACAGTTTATCCCTCAACAGAAACATTACAAACTAGTGTCATGTGAACTACCCTCCCATTAGATTACTACAGGATAAACTGAGTAACAAATAACGCTGATAAAATAGCAGGTCAATGACTTACAACCCAGTAATAATGAGAGAAAAACTGTCATGAAGGCTGATAGTGTTTTTCTAAAGACCTCTCAGGTTTCTGAACAATTAAATGGAGTCTGATAAGATTTTTGAGACTAGAATTTGTAACTATTATCAATGTTAAATGTTTGTGACAATACCCTTAAAGAATCCTGACTCTGCTAGTAAAGAATACAAACTCTACAGCCACCTTCAGCTACTCTAATTCAGTTTTATTCTCCGTTACTATATCAGTAGCATCATGCAGATTGACAGACATTGCTCATCATCTTGTACTTACGTTTTAAACCTTAATTATATAACTATGTTTTCTGATTTTACAATGTTTTTATGCTTGCCTAACACAGGTGCTTTCATTGTTTTTTGTTTAAAGTCTGTGTAACGCCTGAGATGCTAAGAAACGCATTTCATAAATAAAATCTATCATTATTACCATAGAAAAAATGACAATGATGTTTCATCTTAATATAGCCTGATAGACTTATGACAGAGTCAACTCCCCATGAAGTGAAACCCCTAGAGGATGGTCTGTGATTACATCTGGAAACAGCAGTACAAAAGTACAAAAACGCAAATAAAATACACTTTCGTAAAGGCTTAAACATTTATGAAAAATTAGAGATGTTTCCCCAAATGCATGTCACTTCAACTCATAAAAACTAAATGATTAACACCCCTGTGCTACACATGTCATCATGTGATCTGGATAGTATTTAGAAGAAAAAAAATTAATGAGGTAATAAGGCACAGTGGAGTATGCATGCAGGAATAAGGGGTGCTGTCTAACTCAATCCCAGATACGGGGGTAGAGATGGTGCCAGCACTGGAGGTGTAATGTCTTTACAGACCACAGGGGGATAGACATCTCATAAAAGAGCTCCATTTGCTTTGTACTCAACACAGTAATGTAACTTCAGCGTGCTCTTCCGTATTTAATTTAATATGTACAAAACTTTTTAACTGTTTTCTTGCTGAATTAATTAAGGCATGAGGAAAAGCGTTTAAAGGTTCTTTATCCTAGGAGGATGAAAAAATAATGAGTTACCTTTGCTTAATAAAAAAAGAGAAAAAAATCTCATAATTTTGAAACGTGTACTCTACAGTATATTCTGGAAAGCTTGATCCACATTGTCCCTGCATGGTGAATAATGGCTTTAAGCATGATCTGCAGTCACATAAACTTAGAAACATTAAGTACTGCACGCTTTTTACTGTAGCCTTCAGAAAGGTTCAATAACAAGGGCTATCTGGGAGAAGATGGTTGTAATAAGGCCACTGAGAGAAAGCACAGTTTCTTTGGCGCTTTTTTAATTGTTCAGTATTCACCATTTAAGCAGCTTTTCAATTTGCACCCAACCTGGCAGCAGGAAGTGTCAGATTGGCTGAGAGAGAGAGAGAGAGAGAGAGAGAGGGGTTCATCCTCAGGTTTTATCTTCTCTTTTCTAATGTGGTGGAGAAAAGGAAGTGTGATTCCCAGATAAAAATCTGCTGCGTGTGTGTTAATTTTACGAACATTTCTCTATGTATGTGAGTATGTGTGTGTGCGTGCATGTGTGTCATAAACAGTCATTGCACATAGACAGTTTTCCAATGCTCAAACTTATCGTGTGGCATCTATTTGAGAAATATGTCAGATGGACAAGCAGGACCCTGTGTATGATAACAGATGGTCATCTGTGTGTTTATGGGTAATAGAGACCAAAATTAAATTAAATTAAATCAGTGTGTCTTTAGTAGTATATTGTCACCTGAAATGTGTGTGTGTGTGTGTGTGTGTGTGTGTGTGTGTGTGTGTGTGTGTGCGTACATTAGTGCTGGCCTGTGCTAATGCGCACGCGTGCGCACCGGTTGCTATGAAACAAGCCTGGCCTTACCACAGGTGGAGAGGGTGGATCCCAGGGTGGTTTGGCTGGGCACCAGGGGGCTCTTGGCGGACGGGGCGGACGAGCGTGCGGCGGGAGAGAAGGCGGCCGCGTGCGCGGAGGACGAGGCTGACGGCGAGGCGGACAGCTGCTCTCCGGACTCCATATCTGACAAAAACACAATCCCATCGGTGAGCTCGCGGTGGAGGCGGAAAGAGGAAAGAAAGGAGGCTCGGAAAAGTCAACAGGCCCCGCCGAAACGCCTCCTTTCACATCCGAGCGACCCTGAAGAGCAGCTTCCGCTCCCTGCTGTCCGCTGCCCGCGTTTCTATGAAAGCATGTGAACCAAGATGCTCTATTTTTAGGGTTTTCTCCCCACTGGGAGTTTCTTTTTTTTACCTTATGTACCTGCTATTTGGGGGTTCAGGCCTGGTGTTTGCTCTGTTTGCTCTGTCTTGCTACCCTGTAATGTGTCTTTGTGACAGTTCTCTGTAAAAAAGTGCTATACAAATAAAATTGAATTGAATTGAACTCAGTTCTCCCTCAGAGAAATCTGGAGGATTGTCACTTCTTGGTGGTGTTTCAGTAAAATCTGTAACCATCACCGATTTAACAGGCATACATTACTGAACGCGAAACAGTAGAGTTTTGCTAACAGAGGGTGAAGGCTGTACCTTGATTCATTCGGTCTAATTAGGCTAGTGCCCAAACATACAGGGAGCAGGCTTAAACCTGCAGGCTATTCACACCCTTTAAGAGAGGTGAAAAACAGGCCCAGAAAGAAAGCTGGGGCGTAACAGGCAAATTATGGCTCTTAAATGGAGTTTCCATCCTTCACGCTTTTTTACGCTAAACGCTAACAGCAGTTGGGATTCTTCTTAAAACCATTGTAAAAAATCTCCTCCAAGGCTTCAGTGCGCTCTAGTAAGCAGCTTTGCAGTAGGCCATCAGAAACACTCGTCTCGCTAATGTTAGAACACACCGCAGGAGGACAGCCCTTCATCCAAACTAAGACCGCAAGACAGTGGTGGGCCACATTTCCAGGCCACATTCTCCTCAATGGGACGTGAGGCGCTGTGCGCACACGCTCATATGTGGGCCATTAAAAATGAGCTGATTCAACAAAAAAAATGATTCATGATGACAAAAAAACAAAAAAATTCCTATTCAAGTATTCAAGTACACTTTACCCCGATGAAAGTTTCAGTTATTGCAAAATTCCAAGTTTATAATATGTAGACTACATTTTCCTATCTGTTGTATCATTTTACATGATTTATTACCTGCTGGCCACAGGTTACCCACCATGGATGAAAAAAAGGTTCCGTGGAAAATAAATCCTGTACATTTATCATGTCCAGTTCACTTTCAGTTTAGGTCTTTTCTTCACAGAGAACCGTCTGAGAACCAGTTCCGTTTCGGACTCAGCTCCAGGGTCCGCCGCTGTCACTGCGTCTTCACAAACGCGCTTCCCAAACCCCGGGCCTGACCCTCCCGCGCCGCGGGAGCAGAGCCGGTGATTAAATCTCGGGAAAACAAAGCTGTCCGCTCGGTATCCAGTAACGGGCCTCGACAGGAGCGACGGCGACGAGCCGCGAATGACACCGGGGCCCCGCGCGGAGGCGGCGCTGGAAAGGTCACCGCTTCCCGCCGCAGCGGCCGCGCTTCCCCCATGCGTCACCAACCCCCCCCCATCCCCATCCCCACCCCCCCTCACCCCCCCTCCATAACACACACCTCCACGCTGCTCTCATAAATCCCATACTTATTTTACACGCAGGTTGCAGGGCGATTTGAATAATACTCTACGAAAGCACGAGCCCACCAGAAGCAAACAGGACGCAGGCCGCACGCCGGGTAAGAGCGAGGAATCTCGCTCAAAAACGCGAGATTGTATTTGATCTAGGCGGAAACCAGACGTTTTTTTTCACGCGCAAGGATCCTGTGCGCGCACGGTGTGCCCTTTGAAGTCACGCGAAACCTTTGAACAACCGCACATTCGTTAGATGGTTAGATGAAGGGAAGAAAATAACACGGGGCCAAGTTGCATGAAAGAATGCAGGAAGCGCGAGGCGGGAAGCGTGAGGCGGTGTTCTTTGGAGCGCGGCTCGTTCCGTTAGCGGGAGGCACGAGGCCCAAACTGTCGGCTGCAGCGCGACTTCATTTTGATGTCAGTAATTCTACTGGCAGAGCCATTTTTTACTGACAGACGTAAAGGAGTGCTTTGTGCGAGCAGTGTCCCGTTTGATAGCCGAGCGTACCCTTTCTGCTTTCGCTGCTTCCTGTATCGCGATCCGCTTCGGCTGACATTTCAAATATCAAAACGTATTTGTGCACCCTCCGTAGCTCCGGAAACATCACTAGTTGTTTAACAGGGTGTAGCCAGTTAAACAACTGCCAGTATTATTCATACAGGCCTAAAACTACTGTGATGATGAAACAGTACATTATGTGTGCAATTTCAGGTAAAGCATATCAAATGGTGTCTACATATTCATCTTTCCCGATATGGCTAGTAAGCCACGCGACTCATTCAAATGAATTGCTTATTACTCAGCTCTAGACTTGATGGCAAATTTCTGCTGGTTGTCATAATGGACAGTTTCAAAATCTGGCCTATGCTTGCCTTTTAAAATATTGTGCCAGACCATATGTCTCAGGTAGTTATAGTTATAACACCTACCACTCTTGGCAAATGGTACGTGCAAAATTCCAAGCTTCTGAAGGATATAATTAATAAAACAATGCAAGGAATCTAAATCTAAATGTGGAAGCAGTATGTGATCTGATGTTTCTTACTACATTCAAATTTGAAGGTAAAATTAGAAACATCAGGAGAAAGAGCTGTATACCCCATTAAAATATAGTCAGCATACAGAGTACTGCCCCCAAGCCATATGGCCCAATTATTCAATAACTATGCACACTATGGTTGTCACGTCATTTTAAGCAGATATAAACACATGGGCTATTCAGAACAATACCAAGCCAAGCTTTACAAAAAGCCTTCAGCCCTGTAAAGAAAATCATATCTCTTTTTTCCAATTATATTTCAAGAGGACATCACCAAGAAAAATGACAAAATGAGACATTGACTCAAGCCTACGTATAAAACATATTCAGTCCTTTTGTTTTTAGGTCTTCAGTATGCGCAGTATGTGGGCTTGAACATGTTGGTAATTTTTTACACACTGCTGTCAAGGGCTTAT
Organism: Anguilla rostrata; assembly: GCF_018555375.3. Classification (NCBI taxonomy): domain Eukaryota; kingdom Metazoa; phylum Chordata; class Actinopteri; order Anguilliformes; family Anguillidae; genus Anguilla; species Anguilla rostrata. The sequence continues at coordinate 37,318,726 of NC_057935.1, forward strand.
ATGCAAAAACGATTTCCTCCCCAGTGATTCACCTTTGCCTAATTTAAAATGCAGGTTCATTCCCTTTATTTCCTATTAAGGATTCTCCACATAGATGCGAGGCAAGGCATAAATAAACATGGAACAGGTGTTTTCCAGGAAACTGATTAAGTTCTGTGAATACAGTTTATAACAAAAAATAATAAATGGGCTTGAAAATAATAAGCAACTTCAACTGCGGTGATCTGAGTAACTACTGAATTCCAGCATTCGAGGAACCAATAACATCGGAAATTAAAACCTGTTTCGCATCGGAATTAATTTAATTGCAGAGGTAACCCACAGAAGTGCTACACAGCACGGTTCATAATCTCTTAAAGTGGCTATATTAATTTGCCTTGGATGAGCAACCAGTTCTTTGCTTCTGACTGCAACACGACGACGCCGTTCCCAACAGCAGCAGGCTGCAGATTTCCCTGAAAGAAATCTATGCTAATGGACTCGGAATGATTTATTACGCACATTACTCACTCAGAATCAAAGTCACGTCCGCAAACATTAATCCCGCCACGACGTGGCCGACGCACCGCGAGCCAGTGTTTCAGATCCTGCGGCCCAAACGCGCGCTAAAACACGCCATGTGGAAAACTAGCGATTACGTACGTTCGTATATCTATACAAAAATGGAATGTAGCACTTTTGTTTTTAGTGATAGTCACATTGCTATACATACAAAAATGCAATGCAGCGCTTTCATTTTTAGCAACACAGACACATCTCTATACATACAAAAATGGAATGTTGTGCTTCTGTTTTTAGCAATAAAAATTCACATTTCTATACATGCAAAAATGGAATGTTGTGCTTTCATTTTTAGTGATACACAGGCACATCTCTACATATGCAAAAACGAAATGTTGTGCTTTCATTTTTAGTGATACACAGTCACATCTCTACACATGCAAAAATGGAATGTTGTGCTTTCATTTCTAGTTGCTAACATGCTTGGGCTTGCAGTGCTGCAGCATCAACAAATTTAGCAGCTCACAATCAATTTTATTGATTTTGACAAACTGTAAACTTATAAAAATTAATTATTTAGTGTTCATCACCAGAATGTAGGACATTCTACATGAGTATCAACAGTAGTTTCAGTCCAGTTTCTTGTGTCCTGTTGGTTGGGTTTTTTCAGTTGTGGTGGGAACCAAGCTTGGAAGGGCAAGCGTGGGGAAAATATTAGTAACCTCCGATTTAATAAATACCGCTGCTCACCTCTCAGTGCGTGAGTATAAAATTATATAATTTAAATGTGAGTGGTCAGATATTTAAGAAAGCCATACAATACTATTCAACCCCCCATTTAATAAATACATGTGTGCACCTGCGTGTGTGTGTGCACGTGTATGCCTGCGTGTTATTAAAAAAAAAAATGTCAGTGGTCAGTGATGAAAATTGAGACTGTTATACAATAATATTACTGATTCCTCATCTCTAGTCATTACTCTGGGAAAAGATTTGTGCTATGTGACCCAAATAGTTTGACGGCTTGGGAACAACTGCTGCAAAAGGTAAACTTGCCGGCCTTTTTAAAGGCCCTAACTTTAAGACAAAATGTTATCAAGAAAACGCAGCGGTCGCAGTCCTTCAAACGCCACCGACTACTCCGATGCAGGGGGACCGTTCCATTGTGGCTCGCTCGCTGCCGGGGGGGGGTGGGGGGGGGCAGCCTCGCGTGCGTCACCCCCGCGCCGCGCCCAGGTGTGGAGGAGGCCGTTTCCGCGCGGCCGGCCGGGCGTCGCCAGTCTTTGCTCTGCTCCTTATTATCCGCCGCGGTAACAGATGGCCGATGCTAACAGCGATAATCCAGCAACAGAGTCATCAGCATGGATCAGCAGTAATCGGAGAGCGGACACAATGTCTTTTCAGCTAATGGAAGGAGCGGGCGAGAGGAAGCGTATTATACAGAATGCCTTGACCCCGTTCAAAGTCAGTTCGGGGGGGAGAAAAAAGCTGCCTCCCCAAGCACTCTCGCCGACGTCGCGGCCGCTGCCAGATCAACCTTCTGATCAAAGCATTGACCTTAGCATTTTCTGCCGTCAAATGAATAAATAAAACAAATAAACAAAGGGCAAGCGACATAAATAATGCGGAAGGCGCGATCATATTTGTTGTCTCCAACCCTAATGGCCCATTGATTAGCTCCAGCCCGAGCTCCCCCGTCTGCCCCACCCCCGCCCCCCAGCGAATATTCGCCCGGGCCGTTTCCTCGCGCTGTTGCCCGGTGACATGGGTCGCTTCCGTTTAACTACCTTCACAAATCACGCCGGCGTCCCTGATCCCTCTAAACACAATTAGAGAGCCTTCCGCCGCGGAGGACGAATAGCGGCGGCGTTGCGTTAAGTGAGAGTTATTTCCCGCGCGAGGGGGGAGGGAAGGCCACGCGGCGGCGGCGGAAACGCTAAACTCTCCCGCCGACGGTCTAATCCACGGCTCCGACTTCGTGGGCGTGTTCCTGGCCAAAGCGCGACTTCCACGGCGAGGGAAACGAGACGTTCTTATGCGCTCGCTCTCTTCCGCGAGGAACCTCCCAGAGACGACGACGCCGCCGACGAGGCGGGCGAGAGAGGAGAAATCGAGCGTCGGAGGACGGTGTCGGAGTTCAGCCGGCGCGGCGGCGCTTCGCCGAAAATGCCAGGACCCCTCGAATATCAAACGGCGCGACGGACCTCCGCTCCCCTTGCGTCTCTCAGACCGCCACCGGAGTGCCGTCGAAAAATGACAAGGGGTGTCATCTCCCTGCCCCCAATCCCCGGAGAATGATTAACAGAGCTACCAGCCCCCCTGGCCTGCTTTTTCAAAGGGAGGAAAGTTAAGATCTAACAAGGCCCGAACAATGCATTACACCGCTACGCGAGGCCGTGAACGGAATGAGGTGGCACGTCCCTTTATACCCCTCACACTTCACAACATCACCATCTTTGCACCTCCCTTTCCTGGACTGTCACAACAGCAAATTAATTCTACATAGGCTAGTGTGTATGACCATGTAAGGTCATACATGTGTTCAATGTAATGTTTTTCTACATGCCGTATTGTTATTTACAAACCAGGAAACCAAGTTTTGTGTTTTGTTTTTGGTTACATGACTTAATTCATCAATCAAAATAGTCATAATCAATCAGGCCTCCTTATATGCTCATTAAGTCTCATTTCACATTATTTTCAGGTTAGCTATGTCAGAGGTTATCCGGAGGTATTTCTACAGTCATGTGACCTGGGACAGGCTGGGTGAGATACAAGGTCCATCCTGACCGGAGAAGAAGGAACCACGTTTATACACTACAAAACACCACAGCTTTAAGAGTGCTTACTCTCAGACACGTAGTGAAGTCTTGTTTATATATTAATAGTAAACTAGTTCAAGCCAGAACATATATTTATCACTTGTGCTTCTGTGTATACTTAATTTGCATATCATCTCCACCTTTTGGCTGTACCCTTTTGTGGTGGTCTCTCTAAGCCCGAAAAAAATGAAAAATGAATGAAAAATCACACATTTATTGAGGGGGTGGAAACAATCAAATGTTTATAACTCTCCAAAGTAAACATGCTGCACATGGTCCAAAACAAAGCTATCGTACGAATGCCCTCTAAAAGGGTTTGTTTACACTGTAAAATGGCCAAGTGACCAATAAATACATGCGCTCCAGGCAAAACTGGCAAAACGTGAAGAGACATCAAACATCATCTTATTTACCAGATAAGCTTTTCCATGTCCAGAAATGTACAACCTGAGGTTGGTGCTGTTCTCTAAACAAATTACCCTCGGTAGTGAACCAGACAATACTTATTTTAACCACTTTTAATTGAAAAGAATTGTACATTTTCAGGAATAAGTATTAAAGTTTAAGTAGGCTATTTAAAAATATCATCATTGGAAAGTCCACATTAATGTTTCACACAAGACAGATGCACATATATACAGACCCTTTGGAAAGTATTAAGACCCTGTTTTTTATTTTTAATAAATTTGCATGTTTTTTCTAAAAACCTGTTTTCGCTTTGTCATCGTGGGGTATTGTGTGTAGATTGATGAGAATAAAAATGAATTTAATCCATTTTATAATAAGGCTGTAACCCAACAAAATGTGTAAAAAGTGAAGGGGTCTGAATACTTTCCGAAGGCACTGTATATAAAGCATGCCCAGCCAAAGGCTCCCTGTAACTAGGCTATATTGCGCTTTTAGAACAGCCAGAGGTGCGATATAAAATGAGCAGCGATAATTCTCTCTAAAACGGCTCTCTGCCCAGCGGGAAGCAGCGCGCTCTCTGCCCACAGATCCAGCGTCCGGCACCAGAAGAGCCGGCGCAGTCCCGGTTACTCCGTCTCGCTAGCCGGTCCTGGCGGCAGACCGCAGCGCGGGGTCAGTTAAGATGGCCGCCGAGCTCCAGGGCCTCCGGGCTCCTCCTGCGCCTCACCTGAGCCGCGTCCGCCGCCTGTCGCCGCAGCCGCCCCAAAACAATATCGCGGCGAGGCTCCGGCGGGGCCCGCCTGTCAGGGCCGCGCGACCTCCGCTCCGGCGGGGCCCGCCTGTCAGGGCCGCGCGACCTCCGCTCCCGTCCTTCACGCGCTCATTCACAGCGCTCTCTCACAGAGGCCCCCGTCACGCTCAACACGGGGATGAATCTCAGCTACTACCGCCTTTACGATCCGTTTTCATAAGCAGAAAGTACTTACACTCGCAAAGAGGAACAGGAGGCCGCTCTGACATCACGGCATCGATGTGGAGAGCGTATCTGAAAGGGACTTCCCCGCAGAAAAGATATGCAGTGCGTGCACCACCGGCCACCGTTTCAGAAAGGTCATCGGTTCTGGCGAACAGGGGCGCGAGAGTTCGACGCGGCGCGCGGACCGACGAGGAGGGGCGGAGGAGGGCGTCGGCCTCCGGGGTCGGCGCGGTTTCGGTCGGCGCGAGGCTTTCCCTTTGGTGCGGTCCGCCAGCGGAATGCAGGGGGGAAAAGGAATCCCACATGTGCGACGCGGCCTCTCATCCATCACAGACGCATTCCAGAGGCCCCTGTCGCTCCTTTGGCCCTTTGGCCGGGAACCCGCCGCCCGCGAAACGCCCAGCCCCACGGAAAGACGCGAGGCGTGAGGGAAGCGAGGCGTGAGGGAAAACGCGAGCGTTCTCGTTCATTCCGCAATTCGTCACGGGCCTCGGAGGCAGATTTCACGTTTTAAATAGAAAGCAAAGTTGACCTTTTTAGCTCTTCCGTGCAAACAGGATTAGCAATAACAGAAACTACCCAATGTAGTAAATCCCCCCAGACTGCTAAGAACTTTCACTCAGAATTTTAAACACAGACAAAATCAAATCCGTTAAAGAAAAAAAAAACATGAATTTTACAGTGGAGTCTTTAATGAATGATCCAAAACGCATTCACTCCTCTTTATCGTTCATGCTCTCTTGTTCTGGATGCTGTATGGAGCGCTTTTTCGGGGACACTATGCAGTTTGGGTGAAAATGAAGCAAACAGTCGCTTGCCTGTAGAGATCCAGCCGGTTCTAGACCATTGTTCTCAAATACAGGCTATTCACTGCAAAAGAGTTGGTCAGTCCCTTTTTCTTTGAGGGCTAATCCCTCACAAACATTGCCATAGGTGTACCAATAGTGATGTGCGGTGCAATGCCGTGGTTCAGATCTCCACCTACAGCAGTGGTCTGTTTTGTCAAATTTAAAAACGTATTCCAGAGGTAAACGTTTTGGGAATCGGCAGAATAACCTGCGAACAGTAGCGCACAGGGAAGGGAGTTTTCGGTCAGAGAGTATTTCCCGCCTCATCGCGCGACGTCGACACCGTTGGCGAACCGAGTGCAGCTACGTCAGATGTGCAGCTGACTGGCGCAAATATGGCAGTTTCGCACGCTAGCGAGTGCTTCTCGATTGGACGGAGAACATGGCAGAGATGGGACGGGGTCCACAGCTGGACATTCCAAACTGTGGAGAAAAGCCAAAAGTTCTTTAAAAAGACTGCACCATTTTAGATCTCACTCAATATTATATTTGAGCTTGATGAAGACAAACACAGAGTAATCTCTCTATATATATCATAGGCTCTTATTTTGAAGGAAAACTCTTATTACTGTTGGTCCACTTCGAAAACTCCAATTGTACAACAGAGTTCAGGGACAGAATGTTGAGGGGTATGGCAATTGTCTTAAGACGTTTCCAAAATCAGGGCTGAGAGAGACTACGAGTCTGATGCTCATTTGAAATGATTACGCTCCATTAATAATGTGTATTGAAGACAAAACACAAATTTGCGCATTTCTGGAAATTTCTTTTCTCTCTCTGACTACATCAGAAAGTGTGTCTATGCACAGGACAAAAAACAGGAAAGAACCACTCGGCAGGAACAGACCCATGCTGGAACAGACAAAATATTTTTAAAGAATGTAACAGAGGAAAATTAAACAGTGTGTGATTACCTGGTTCAGTTTGGTTTATTTTACTGCATTTCACTGATCTCCTACGAAAACAGTCAAATACATTAACTGAACGTTTTACTTGTGTACCACAGCTGACGGACCGGTCGTCCATGTTAGAGCAGAATACGGAGAATATCAGGTTTTGTTGCCCAGGGTTTTGTCCTCCAGGAGGATCCCAACACTGAAAATTCAGGCAGGGTTTCTACTCCTCTGCACAATAATAAAGGAGTCATCAATTTTCGCATGCTATAAATTAACATCTCCCACAAATACACGGGAGACTCTTCCCTCCAGTCTAACAAAAAAAAAACAGGCGAGAGAAAGAGAGAGAGAGACAGGAGGGGGACAGAGAGAGAGAGAGAGAATGAGAGAGTGAGAGAGAGAGAGGGAGAGAGAGAGAGACAGGAGGGGGACAGAGAGAGAGAGAGAGAGAGAGAGAGAGCACGCTCCACCTGTGGTCTGATTGGAGGCCTTCCTCACTGTCGATATGCATAATGAAGATGACACACGTGTGAAAGACGGGACAAAGGAAACGGGCCGTTTCTTTCAGGCTGGAACAATGAGGGACTCCGCTGGCATCTGCGTGTTCAGCTTAACGCTCGGCTGTCATACGTGACGCCCGCGAATCCGCACCGCCAACAAACACCGCGCTCCCGCTTTACCAATTTTCCATGACTCCTCGATTTGGGAGAAATTACAATTATGATCCGTGTGCACGAAGGCTTTTTACTTTTGAATGCGTGCCATCTGTACACAGCGGATTTAATTTTATATATGGCGGGTTTTTTGGCTCTACAAGGATATATTATAAGCAAAGTTACATTGTCAGAAATATGAAAACAGTTCCTCATAAAAAAAAATAAAAAAAACGTTAATGTTTGTTTTTAATGTTTGTTGCTTATTACTCATTACTGCACAACAACTCAAACAGTGAAAATAAATACATACTAACAGGACTGATTCCAGCCAGTGTGGATGCACATTACACACACACGCGCACACCTTCTGTAGCACCAGCTGTTTTGCGATTAAAATGATTGCGGGGATTTCAATAGTGGTACACCTCCAGTGACACAAACACACAAAATCTAATTAACGCTTTCCCTTACCTTACAAATGATCTCCTACCAAGTGTTAATGCATTTGACGAAAACTCAAAGGCTGCATTTAAGGAAAATCAAAGGTACGAATCAGCATGAACTTGAATAAGCTGTTTTGCATTCCTAAAAGCACAAATTTGCAACACAATTATCTTTGCAAGCGCTAAGGTGGTAAATGAATAGCGCTCAAAAATGAGCGCTGCATTAAAAAAAAATTAGCCGGCGACGCTGAGGACGCCCGTATTTGCATGGAAAACGGGAGACACTGCCAGAATTCAAATAGAACGCAATCAGCTTTCAGACGAACGACAGTTACAAATTAAATATGAGACTAAGGTGCCTGAACAAAGGTTATCTCTCTTTTCTGCACAGCTGAATAATACGCCAGCCCCATGGCGCCTTCTTCATCCTTTTAATTTGCCGCTAAAATGTGAGGCAGTCACCTGCGTTGGCGATCATTCATTCGGTTCAATTTAGCTTGGAGGAGGTTGGACATCATCACCATCATAGAGTATCTAAGACTGGTTACTCACCGCAGTCTCTGTATTCCCCCATTTTGTTCCCTGTAAAAGGTGTTCATAGAACACAGGTTTTGTTAACCTTATATAATATATATACAGAGGTATGTATACATAATTGTGAAGTGTTCTGTTGGTATATCCCTTTTTATATAGTTCCTCATATATGCTATACCTCACATGTTCACATCTATACATATAACAAACAGAACTGGATGTGAGTTCCTATGGCAAATATCTTTTTTTTCCCCAATATCTTTCAGTCATTTGCTTAATTCTGAATATTGGGGCACCAAGCAAAGTACCAAGTCTGTGTCTGAGTTGATACAAAAAAGGTATGTGAGCCGGTCATTAAATTATCTCCAAAAATATTTCTGAACTGCACAGGGGAAGTTTTTTTTTTTCTGAAGATGCTCATATGAAATTGTCTAACACAGAATATGCATTTTGTACTTTCAGGTGTTCAGGCTCTTTAAGTCACATTTTAACCAGTTGCCGATTTACCGTCTGATAATGACATCGCAAATGACAATTGGTTCAAGGTTCAAGGACTTTGGCGGGTGAGGCACTGACGCTGGTGACCTTGGCGTTCGGTCACGGCGGATAAACAGCGCGTCCCCGGTTCTCTATTATGAGGGAGAAACAGAAAGCCAGCGTGACTTTTATCTGTTTGGGACGCTGTCGGACGCCGAGGCGGCTGAAATGAAGCCCGGGCCTGGGATCAAGGTAAACATCGTAACGGCGGCTCTCTCAATCCCGCGCCGGAACGCCGTCCGGAAGCGAAACACCCCCCCCACCGGCCCCGACGCGTAAATCACGCGCCCGCGCGGAGAAGGGGGTGTGGGCCGCGCCGTCCAGAACCGGGGGGGCGATAAAGCAAATCCGGACGGGCCCTGACGGGAGGATTCGTCATCCGCCGTCCGTAAGTTCAGCCGGAACCTTCCGGACTCCCGGTCGGACGGGCAGAACGAGAGCGGGGGAAGGCGCGCGCGGAACGACGAGGCCAGCGCCGGACTGATTTAATTCGCCTCTCTTCCAAGCTCTGTAAATCCAGAGCTACGACGAAGCTGAACAAGAAGGCTCGCCGTGGCAGCATACAAATTCACTACAAACGCAAAAAACGGAAGGCTTGGATTTAGACATCACTTTAAATGTTTATTTACTTGTACAGCCTGTTTAAGTGAAAGTTATGAGTCCTGTTTGCTTTCTCTACAGTATTCTAGCAAGGCCCTAAATGTTTGTGTAATGAGCTTAAATTGTTGTGCCTACATTAAAGCCCTGGAGGCTTACTGAGACACTGTCTTCTAGGATGTTCTTTCCCACACTGACTGACACAAGCGTAGTCGTGCTGTTGCAATTTTAAGATTATCTTACTTTACTTACGAATCATTCCAACTCCTCCTGAGTAATAAGTAATATTAAAAACAATAAAGTTTCAAGACTAGTTACACCGAGTCTGTAAGTATCATCTAAAAATATTTGTGATTTCTATGACTGGCTGACACATTTTGGTGCCTATCCACATTTGCCATTGAATAAAAAAAACAAGGAGAAGGAAAGGTGAAGCCACACACAGCACAAAACAAGCAGCCTGAAATGAGCAAGGAATACGGTTTGGAAAACTTCCACATTTTCACTGTCTGGCGTAGGCGACTTTTAAAAAATGGAAATAAACGGGGAGCATCTGTGACAGCTGCCTCTCTCAGGTTCAGACTTCCTCCAGCAGTGATGACGCAAGAGAGAAAGCGAAAGCAGCTCTAAATGTTTATGTCAATGCGAAGATGTGGCCCCTCCTTCAGGACAAACAAACCCACACACACACACACACACACACACACACAACACACACACACACACAAACACACACACACACACACACACACACACACACACACACACACACACACAACACACACACACACACACACACACACACACACACACACACACACACACACAACACACACACACACACAAACACACACACAAACACACAAACACACACAAACAAACCCACACACACACACAAAACCACACACACACACCCGCCCGCTCCTTTCAATTTCCTGCCAAAGCAACAGCGTTAGAAAGTTGTGAAAGGCAAACAACTGTTTGAGCAATTTGTACTAAGCAGACCAAATGATACAATATCCCTATATCAATATAATATATTATTCAGGTAACCTGAGGTAACCCGAGAAAAGTTTTGAGTGCTGTTTGATGCTTTCTTTTGTAGATTACAGTGCCGAGGGATTTCTCTGTGACACATAAAGAATAACTTCCACACAAAGTGACAGGAGACACACTGCAAATTCCTAACAAGGACAGGATACCATTCCAATAACAAGCAGAAAGACTTATTGGTATCGTCAACAATGAGATGCAATCTGTGACAGTGTCTGGCCGAATGAAATATCAATCTTAGCTGCCACCACTGCCATGCCTGAGAAATGACATCAAATCTTTATGCTAATGATACCTATTTCTCCACACTCCGCTACCCTACTGTTTTTCCTGCATGCTACTTCTCCGTAGCTCTGGCTCTGTGTAATGTGAGAAACGGTGCCCGGGCCAGTGTGTCAGCACGGAGGAAACATAAGAAGCGTGACCACAGCACACGGCGTGCCCCGCGCTCATCTGCATAAAATGGCAGCTCAGGGGACCAGTTCACCTTGATCTGCCAATCACCCTCAGACTGGCATCCACGGCACTCCAGAAGCCCTGCCCCCTCCTCCACAAGGCAGCGTCTAACGCGAGGCTTTAACCCTTTGCCGCCCTCCCGCACACACACCCCGCAGCCTTGAATCCCGGGCAAGTGTTTCAGCGGTCTAATTCTGTGCGATCCCTGGAGAATCTTTTATCACGGCAAATGTACAAATCGCTAACTCAATAAAAGAAAAAGGCTGCTTTTTTATCAGTGACCTAAGGGAGGGGAGGGAAAAAAAAACAGATCGTGAAATTCCATGGAGGACGCAAATCAATGTAGCCAAACAGAAATAACAATGCAGGGCTTGAGGATTCTCTATCACTTGTAAATACGCCGCATTGATTTTGAAACTTCTAACACGCTGAAAACTTTTTTTTTTTTTTGCGAGACTGGAATGTTTAAACAGCCCGTTTGACGAGTCAGGGTTGAACCAGAGGGAAATGTGGCAGACCAGACGACGCGAGGTAAGCAAACCGAAAACGAGTCGCTCGATAGTGCCCCACCGCAAAATCTGAGGTGATTCTCCTGCAACTACAGAAAATTATGCCATCTGTATACACTATTTTGCAGATGCCGCTCTCCATGTACTGTTATAAGTCCCACCACAGGCAGAACACGCAGACACTCAGAAATGGAGCAGCATGTTTACGGCTGTCCTCCCCTAGAGGTCACAATCCGTGGAACTTGCTAGCCAAGGCTAAGGACCGCCAGCATCTATTCATCAGGTCCTGAAGCCAATTCGACCGCGTTAGGCTTCAGAATGAAAATGGCCTGGAACAAAAGGGACGACCGACACGGTATCCGTATTCCGCGGCGTTCGTGCGTCTAAGACACCGCAGGTAAGCGATTTTTCGAGAGAGCCGGGGCATCGAAGGTTCAGCAGTCGGTTTTTTCTTTAAGACGCGACTCGGGCGGGAGGGAAGGCTGTCGCGGCGGCGGCGTCGGAGCGCTAACGCAGAGCGTGAGGGAGCGGCGCGGCGCGCGGCAGGGGGGGGGGGGGGGTGCCACTCCCCGCTCCCTCATGTGGGAAATCCGCAGCGACATCTCAAGGCACGAGGCAGACTCCGCCAGTCTCTAATGGAGGCCGGACTGTCATTTTTACTCGCAGTTTTCGAGATATTATCTTCCCTTATTAGCATAATGTAATCAGTTCGGTGAAATTGCCTTTTAATTACCAAGACCGCTACATTCCCTCATAGTACGACCATTCAGAAAGACATCCGGCAAAAAGATTTTGCACCTAAGCCATTCTGGAGATGACACGTTGAAAGTATTTCAATAAATATGATGTTGGCATTTCCAAACGCATTAAGGGGCCACGACAGCAAGACAAAAAAAATTAGCATTTTCGCTAAAACCGGAAACTAATAACCATTAACATTTTATTCTGTGAAAGTATCACCGAAACGTCAAATCTAATGTAGCACATACACTCACTCAAAAACTCAAAATCTACATATTTACAATGTAAGGCCATTCAGACTTTGTATCTCCATCAATTAGCCTAGATGCAGGGCGCTTCGTTCAAGCCTCAAAGTGCTCATTGCGCATTTGCATGAGAGAAGATTTCAACGACACAAACGCTCCGTAAATATCTGTGCGAACGCTTCCGCCCTCCGGATCTGGGAATTGTAACAATGATTCACAACTTCACAGGTGCAGTTGAGCCTTGCACTTCAGCGGGCTGAGAAATGATTAACAGTGTATTGCATCACACCTTACTACGGCGAATAACCTTCACACCGCGGTATTGAAGCGACGCTCATTTGAACTCGTTCCGGCCTCCGTGAATCATTCTTAAAAATAACACAAACAGGGAGATTAGCGGAGGGGACGGAAATAGCGCTCCCCGACGCGCGGCAGCCGGAGCAAGGCCGACGCGCCGAGCGGGACCGCGCCACAGAGCGGGCGCTACGCTAAACCGGCGTTAAGCGTCGGGGGCACTGCTCTCATCCCTGTACGACCGCTGTGTTTTTAAAAAGAGACTGGGAGATACATTCACCAACTAGCCTTCAGCAGGAAATCCACAGCTACCCTAAACCAAAGAAGAATTCAGTAATGTGTGGAATTTGTGTTCATAATGAAGGCGGGGTGCGAAAATTCCTCACGCTGGAATTTTAAAATTCATGTTCAGAACAGGATTAAAAGCCCTGTAGAATAACCAGAGTTGAAATTATGCTGTGATGATATACTGCTTCAGATGTTCATTACATTTAGCTTTCGATTACAAAATACAAAAAAAAAACAGCTATAAATGACTAATTCAGCTTGCCGTACTACCACCACAAACCAATTAGCTGTGGGATTTACAATGGACATTAATCAGATGAGTTTCTGGCTCCATTGGCTAGCGCTAATTTGTGTAAAATCACTGTACCTTCAGGAACAAATACATCAAGAAGCTAAAATTCACAATGGCTATGCGACGCATTGACTTTGCAGCACTGCAGCACCAAATTTCATGTTTCCAAGTCAGAGGTTGAATTCTTTTTTAACTTTTTCCTATTGGTGTGAAAGACACGTTATTCAGGAGAGCAAGACATTTTTCAAATATCAAATAAGTTATGAAAGAAAAAAACATAATGGTAGACACTTACACAACTCAAAGTTAAGCTCAAGAACCCAGCACGATGACAGTTTTAAAAATGAGTTTTTAAAGAGTGCAATTAAAAGTAACGTGCCTTTCTGGCGTTTCTGGGCAAAAGTCACACAATATAGCCATTTGCATTCAGTGGCGATGAACAAAATCGAGCCTGTCGCATTTAGAATCATTTCTACTCAAGAGCTACTTAAAATGAGATCCTGGGATTGCCTGGGGCTCACTCAGGGCTAAACCTCAATAACGACTTAAAACCCACGAACACGAATTGAACTTCCCCATAGCTCTGTCCATCAGCAAACAAAATTTTTAGGAAGGAAACATTACACATTTCAGGCTGCTATGCGTCAGAATGAGCTTGCCCAATGGTCAAAAGGCCACAACCAGAAAATGGTAAAGCTAAGATATAAATGGGTGGAAGCTAACGTACGAGCAGTGGCATCCATGCAGCACTACAGCAAGATTGCGCTCGGCCGAACAAGAAAAGCAAGGGAGAGCAGTGGAGTTTACTAGGAGCAACAGGAAATAAATGTGTAAAAGTGCCAGCATGAGACAAATGACTGAATTCTGTCAGAGGTTCTACGTGCACGTGGGCAAAAGCAGCTGGTGGCCAAATTGTGCGGGACTTGAGACCTACGGCAATAGAAAATACTCTGCACGCACCCCAACGGCATGAGCAATAAACGTGGTAAATTATATCTCCGTGCTGTGAAGAATTACGCCAAATTTATGTTCTGCAGTAATATTGGGCGTGCTCAGATGCCTGGAGTCAAAACAAGCAATTTTCATACATCTATAATCAAGACTTTATGAACCATGAAAGGACTCAAATATTTGTGACCATATTCAGTGCGGTTTGGCATGGGCATAACCAGGACCACGAGTCGCACAGATTAGAGCCCAGACCGCACCACAGTGCCAAACACATTATGAATGAATGATGTCAAAGTTGAGGCTAATGGCATGCACGGGAAAGATTGTTTCGCAGCCATAAACGGCAAAGCTTATAAATTAAGACCGGGGGCACTTTTAAATAGTTGGCACACATCTAGAAGCAATGATGAAACAATAAATCATTAAATGCTTAAAATTGAATTTAATATCATGCTTTGTCATCACACTGCCAGTTGCGGGGAACAAGTGGCATGACAAGCGGTAATTAACATGTAAAATCCAGGACTGAAACATGAATGTTAGTACTTTAAACAGCTTCAAAGTTGCTGCCATGTTAAAAAAAACAAAATCAGTCATACTGGCTGCAGCCTCAGAGAAAGAGCAATATATTTAAGGATAATACGCTATGACCAAGGGCACCAAATTTGAGCAATAGCAAGAGAAATGCAAGGGCTAGCAGAGAGAATGCCTAATGCCTAGATGTCTAAAAATAGCTCACACTCCATTCATATACTTTACAACCTCTCCAAGACCTCAGCGTAATAGGATCAAACCCCAGCCGGTAACCAGGCCAACAAACGCAAACAAGCAGTGGAACATTATAACTACAGTTTTGAATACAAGTCACAAAATGCAGAAGGCATATACTGTATTGGCTATACACATACTATTTTTTTAATTAGTACGTATCAGAACTAAATTATGTTTTGTATGATTTATGTAGACCTCCATAAATTAGCCAACATTATAGAAAACCAACTTAAGTGCTCGCTGCCATGGACACCTTCCATAATTGCTATTTCAGTGAACATTTAGCACCAAGTTAAAATCGTCACATTCATTACACTGTAACAAATAAACACTGACAGCTTCAAAGGTTTACCTTCATTTTTTTCCTTTTCATTCAGCACAACTCATTGCAGGGAGGTCTTTACAATTTAATGTGAACTGATTTCTCCCGTTCAATATTTGATCGGCCGCTGACTCATTGTGGTCTTTTAACGTGAAAAAAAAACGCCCGACGGACATTACAGCTGCGATTATGTACGCCACCTTTGACATTTCCTCACGTTAAAGAAGTGTCACTCCCACCCTGACAGTGGCAATATGTGGCAAAATCCGGAATAATCCAGAACGAGGCGACGGACGGACCGTTGCCATGGAATTAGAACACTGCATTTCTCTCCTGTCCTCCTTCGAATGCAACTGGGCCATCCGGGCCCTCCGAGCGTATTTCTCACGGAGGGGTTAAAATTGGGGGAGGGAAGGGGAAGTCGCTGCAGCTGATACCGCTGCTCTCCAAGAACAGAGAAGAGCCCCCTCCCGCCCTATCATTAGATAACAAAACATTGTTTTCCAGCAGCCAGGGGCCTGACCGCAAAGGGCATTATTTTAGCTCTGTGGCATCCAGGTCGGCCGACTTCAGCTCCATCTGAAGGAGATGAGATGCCGAGCGCCTGCGAGGCTCGGCGCACCTGCCAAAGACAGATGTTGTTGGTTAAATCAAATTTAACCTCAGGAGGGGAAAAAAAAAGAATAATCTGTCTGATAAAGTCCGATAAAGAACGCGAGCAGACAGCTGCATCTGACAATGGGAACCAACAATGCCACAAAGTGCGCTGGGAAATGGGGTTCTTCGTTCGCTTCACCTGAGCATATGGTCCGCCCACTTCCCTCTCTTTTAAAAACGTTTCTAATTGTTCTCGCTCGTCTCTGTTGGGTCAGGCGCTGTTTGTTTGCAGACCTGTTTTGCTTTTGTATCCCTTACACCTTGCCGCACACGCGCACACTGAAAAACATCAATGTAGCATTTATTCAAATGAGCGTGCCAGGCAGCCATCATTTTACTGTTTATATGACAGCTACTTATTGTCACTTTTGGGCATCATTACTACTGAGATCATAGAACAGATAGCGTTATAAATGGAAGCCTAAAATGTCGAATACACCAGAGGTGTTTTCCGTCAAAGCCTCAAACCTGGATAGATGCTGGTTTGGGGCTCCCCTGTGTGCAGCCTGGCTTATTTTCATCTGCGAGACTGCAGGAGTGACGTAAGCACATGACGCTTTTAATGCTCTTCACTGGCTGCTCACTGCACTCTGATCTCCTCGTCTAAGCGATAACAGGAAATACTCTGAAAGTCCCTTTCACACCTCAAGCCACAGAGACAGGGTCTCAGAACCAGACCATCCCCATTATCGGTGCTCAGATATCCCACAATTCCATGCCTGCAAAAGAAAGTCCTCTGCTGTCTCTCACATTACATTTTGCAATTAAATGAAACGTATGTTAAAGCTGAAATCTATAGGAGTCATTCCACGGGAAATGCACTAGTGTGTCGGGCCTGGTCCTCAGAATCCCTTCATTTTTAATATGCATATTCCTTACCTATCTGTAAAGAATAAAGCTGGCTACTGAGAAACAAATCATCAATGATCATCCAAAATGGCTGCCTTTACTTAGGCATCTTTTTCAGATGTCTATCTATGGGAACAATTGGGATAATAATCTCATTCTTTTTGTAAGACTACAAGGCCAACCAAAATTAGTTATTCATACCTTAAAAACAAGTAATCGACGCAAAATAATTATTATAAATGTATACTGGTGATATGTCTTCAACAAAAGAAAATCACATGTGAGTATATTTTCTCAGGCTCATTCTTTCATCATTTCATAAAGATATGTACACAGCTAATTTTTGGAAATGGATATCACCTTTATACTCCATTTTAACGCCATGACAAAATGATACATTTTTATACTGTTTTATATTACTTGAATGTAGTGTAGTCTTTGACCACCAGTTTGCTGTTCTGGTTCAGTGTTCCAACAGAAAAACCACACCGTTGCAAACTACTGCCCAGCTGAAAAAAAAGACAAAGTTTTTTATAATACAATTATTTTGGGGTTGGAGAAGAACCCCAGTGTGCAAGATCATATTTCCTATGATTCACGGTTGTAAAATGTTGCCACCGTTGCCTGTGTCAAAAGAGTGTATTGCATCAAGAATTGGTCTATAATCAAGATTAAGAATAAACTAATTTTAACCATGAAGGAATTCCATAAGGATAATGACCACACAGTGCACATGTCAACATTATATCACAATGCTTTATTTGTGAATGTGTCATGAGTGTATGATTATGGCCACATATGACTTCTCATTCTTAAAGATTTTCATACATAGTACATTCATATTTGGGCCAAAATTTTACTCACTTTATGTTCTTTGCATTCTGTACTCACATGCAATCAGATGTTAACCCCCCAAACAGGCAGCCATTTTGGACCTTTCTACCCCTGTAACTCTTAAACTGTACATGATGATACCATGTCTAAAATTCATTTTAATACACAAAGACTGCCTGAAGGAAGTATGAGGAAAATTGGAAACATAAGCCAGGAAAACACCTAAATCTGGTTGAAATTTGATGGGAAGACCCACGCATGAGAAAATAACAAGATGAAGCATTTGGTTGGATCAAGTACTTTCAGTGGAGACCACCGTATACTACTCTCATGTAGATTTTAGCGGAAAAAACAGCTCCCACTGGCTACCACTTTCCATTAATTTTTCAGTATGGTCGTAAATTATACCATAAATTTAAAAAAAACCAAATTTAAGACTGAAGTTACAGTATTTCCCACTGTGTCTATGGTCAGGTGAGATTAACTAATGTTTGTTATCTGGCTAATTAGCTATGCCTAACCTAAATGTAGGCAAAGAATCTGAAATAAATGCACCGAAGAGTTAGAAAATCACCACACAAGTTCATTTTAGCAATTAGCAATAGCTTGACTGAGCCACATTTTCTCCACTAGTCTATGGGTTAATTAAATGTTAGCAAATTTCAACAAAATCTGTAATATCTGTTTTCATGCATTTTCACTGTTGTAAAATTGTATTGTTGGATTTCACATTCACCTCTAGTTCAATCATTTCTGTTTTCTTTGTGGCTGTTCTAAAGGTCGCATCAGCAGGGAAACACAACAAGACCTGGCTGACTGTCTTTTTAGTGGAGGAAAGCCAAAAGTAGGCTATTCATGGGTATATATATATGAGATATATATTTTCAGTACAAATGAAAAAACAGCACCAGTTAAATCTGTACTATTTTAACAGAACATACACGTACTGCATACTTGTGAGCCAACCAAAGATACAAAGTTCTGTTGTATCTATTTGCAACTATCCACATGTAGTTCTAACAAAGAAAAAAATGGTTTCAAATGTAGTTCTTTCAGAAAGTACTTTATGGTTAGGTTTGAATCAGTTATGGTTCAGAAACGCATGAAATTTGCCGTGGAGCACACATTACAGTAAGTCCTTACCTACACTTACTGACCTGTCGGTACAGCTGTGGCTTACGTAGACAACGGAGTGCATTCACGGTCTGAAGCAGTCACTAGGGACCTTCACTGGACTACTTTTATTTTGATGAATGTGTGGAGAAAAATAGCCAATTTCCTCTCTGCCTCCGAGCCATCTTCAAGAAAATGCTTCTCTTTGCAAAATTAATATTTCCATCATCCCAGTTAGCATATCTCTGCATCTCGGCCCTGAGCCTGTGTCTAAAAGGTGCGCTGGCTACATGGCTGAACCTGACTCATAGCAATCTAAGGCTGTAACATACAAATGTGCTTAAAATGTACCAAATATAAGTATATATGTAAAGGTAGGACATTTTGCTTTACAAATATTACAGTTTATTTATTTATTTATTTCAAATATGTGACAGACGTGCTACTGGATATATGTTACCAGGGGCACCATTAACATTTTACAGACTATAAAAAAGGGAGAGGATATTATCCAAAATACAATTGGGTTAGGAGGCTACAAGAATAGCCCACATGCTCTGCACTCAAATCATTGTTCTTTGAGTACCAAAATAAAAATCACCAAAAAAACTGGTAAGAATATAAAATTAAAACAGTAATGAACAATATTTGTGTAAATCGCATGATCTCTTCACTGTTCTGGATTAAAATAGTAAAATACATCAATGGCAACTTTTCATGAAGTGAAATTGTGTCCATTTTTTTATCATCTGTTTTTTTAATGTATTAACTAAACTGGCAAGTAAAATAGCCTTTTCTGTACATTTATGTGGGTGTAATGGAATCACAGATTGTGCTTACAAGAACTGTAAATGCACATAACAGTGCTGTGTACATTTCTGTGGATAGCCTTTAAACTGCATGCAGGTTTTTATGATGTATCTACTCACTGATCCCATCCATCCAAGATTATAGGATCGAGGATTGTACTGAGTATATGCATTTTTTGGTGCATAGGTTATGCATAATTGGGCCCTGTGCTTGACCAGTAAATCAATCCTTGCAGCTAAATTTGAACAATTTTATGTACCTTTTAAAATTGGGTGTACCCCACTTTTTATTTATTTATTTATTTATTTATTTCTACAATCATTCTTCTTATTTTTTAAACTAATTCAGTAAAAAATGCAAAAATAACTAGCCATATTTTTGGGTAATGATTTTGTGTCACGCTGACCATAAGCCTTGCTGTTTGACAGTACATTCACCCACAGCATGTGGTGAGGAAATATTTCTGAGAAAATCTAGCCATTAATCATTAAAAATCACAGATTTTCATTAGAAAATTCAAAGCACAGAAGCACATCAATGTCCATTAAAATCCATCCACCCTGAGGGCAGAAACTGCCTCGATAGTGATGTCTCGAAACCGGTTTAAACTGGTACCCGAAACAGCACTTAAGGACTGATCCAGTAACTCCCAGTTTAAAGATAGTCAGTGCAGCCGGGCCTACAGCGAGTTCCCCGCACTGCATTTCTACTCAGCGTCGGCGCTGCACAGTGCCCCTGACTCACAGAACCACAATGCCGGCGGGCCACCCACCATGTTGACATGGCTTCTTCAGGCACAGCTGAGAATGGCCACGCCTGCTGCCTTCACCAACCTGTGTGTATAGGATGACTGAGTGCTAAAGATACAGCAGTCATTAAAGCACAGACCCAACTGTTGCTGCTGCGCTTGGTGGCACATGCGCACACACACACACACACACACGCAGGCATACACACGCGCGTACACAAATAACAAACGTCACTGTCTTGCCTCTGTCCTAATGACACCATACGTGTTTGCCTTTCTCCGAGATTAGCAATTACTATAATGAGGTAGCGTCTAAGTGGCCAACCCTGTGGTTCCTGGTGCTAAGGCACAGAGCTGCTCAAGCTACAGATGTCAGATCGTCAGCTTCAGCTGTTGACTTACTGTGAAGCAGGATGGCGGCGTGCGCACGCAGAAGACGGAGAGGCCTCGACGCGCCGGGCCGTTCCGTTTCCACCCGTAACCACAGAAACCTTCCAACATCCGGTGACGTCCCGCGCGACCGTGTTCGCCCGAGTTCCCTTTCGTTCGGCGCGAGCCGCATTCACCCTTACACCTCACCGCAAAATTAGAATGTCGCGAAACATCGCGAGCGGGAGACTCCGGAACGTTCCGCGCAGCCGCGAGGAGATTTAAGAGACGCTCCCTCCTGAAAAAACCGCTTTGCCGCTTTTACTCGGTAGCGTGGGATAAGATCTTTTCAGCGGAAAGCGAGCTCCGCGCTCTCGCTGCGTCGACTTGTGGGAGCCGGCGTGCAGCCCCCACTGTATGCGCTGCAGGAAGTGGTGAACTCCTGTGAAGATTTTTATGTGAAACTGTCTGCTTCCTCACAAGCACATTAAGATCAACCACAACTGGAAAACATTAAGTAGAACAACAAGCAGTAACTACACAACACAGTATCCTGCAACCGTTACTACTACTCTACTGCTGTGGCCACCACCAACACTACTACTATTAACTAATACTAATAATAGTAATAATCATTCTAATTAAAATAAACAACAATGACACTACAAAGAATGAATGCTATAAAGAATAAAATGGCCATTATCATAATGGTGTGTCAAATATTAGTTCAGTTACTTGAATAGTATTCTGTTCCTCTCAGTCACACTGTAGGTCACTTCATGCGACTTACATTTTCTCCATGAAAAGAGCACAGGTGGAAAGTACGCCTCTCATCGCTGTGGGCAGAAGCCGCTGTTTTGATGCGGCGGCGCGCTCCGCAGAGCACCTCTTTGCACAGAGACCGGCTAATGGAAAAACACACCTCCGAAGGGCTCCTGTTACAGCACATAACAAATGCCCTTTGAAAGATGCGCCCGACAGGGCCTGAAACAGTGGAAGACGAACGCCTGATACCGCAGGATAATCTCGCCTCATATACGGGCCGGGAAAAACATTAACTCCGTCTTCACCCGGGTGATAAGGAGTGACGGTGGTAGTGGTTTATCAACCAGTCCTCCCCCCCCCCCTTCCTAAACATATGCATACGCTAACGCACATGCATGACATACGTAGTCAGACACATTCGCACACACACACACACACACATACACAAACTGTATTTTATGAGATTAATCATATCACCCACTAAGTTTTGATTCTGACATGTACTGACAAGGGGAAATGCATCCAATCAAGCCATGGGATGTTCTCTATTGAAATGATTTTGCAGAAATGAACATGGGGACATTGTGGTTCCCTTTTGCAACATTTCACCTTAAATTTATCAAGTTTAAGACTAAGACAGATTAATTCAGTGCCTTATCTCAGGGAGGCTCATTTGCTCACACTATCTCAATTGCTGACCGGATGTAGGAGTAGCTGGCATCATTATTTAAACAATTTTTAATCTTTATGTAGATGAATCTCAGCTTTGTTCCTACAAATTAACTTGGCAGAAAACATTATGTCTTGAGGGTGTATTATCATTGCAGTAAATTGTGTAACTTTGCCAGTTTTACTTACAGGTTCCATCCACTTCATTATTAAATAAATGCATTTTATTAACACTATATGCTCAAAAAAATAAAGGCTCCACTTGAAAAGGACGATATTGTAAAACATCATTGCAAAAATGTTGCACAACTTGAGTCTTTTGACATTCCTCAATTCACAACCTTGTTATTTAAACTCATTTCTGTGTTCATGTTTTATTGACTGCACTGTCACAGTGAGGATTGTGAAGCTGGAGACAGGCAGATTCTGCAGGCAGAGGGAAAGTTCACTTGCTCTTTAAAAAAAGGCTCCCATGTCCAACACCACCATTTTAAACAGTTTTATGGTTCGTTTGACTGAACCTGAAACAAGTTGATTCTGTTTTGATTGAACTGCATGTGCACTTAAGCTAAGCTAAGCAATCACAGCACTGCAAAGGAGATTTTAATATTAATTAATATTAATTAATACAAAGTCCGGGTCAATTCAACACACACTGGAATTCGGGACTGCATCGCCATGGATTTTAATGAGATTTGGCATACTTATTTGGTCTTATAAGAAACCCCTGGATCCGAAATGGCACTCGTCTCAAATCATTATTAAGGGACATATAGAGTAGGCTATCAAAGTTTCATATCTACAGGGCCTTCGGAAAGTATTCAGACCCCTTCACTTTTTCAACATTTTCTTACATTACAGCCTTATTATAAAATGGATTAAATTCATTTTTATTCTCATCAATCTGCATACAATACCCCATAATGACAAAGCAAAAACAGGTTTTTTAGAAATTTTTCGACTAACAGGCATAGTCAGGCGCAAGCAAAATTACAAAGCATTACCTTCGCAGTGGGCCTTTCTTGATGCAATGATGTTAAAAAACAGTGCCTATTGTTATGTTCCTCCAAACAAAAACAAAGAATTGCAAGGAACTAACAAAAAAATGGGCACTCAACAAAAACAACCAAAACAAAATAGAACAAACAAAAGCAAAGGGTTGTGAAAGGTGCTCTGAAGTAACACGTGAGGATTTGCAATGCAGATAAGACGACAGAAAACCAAGACACAAGAAGACCATCAAAACTTAACTTAACGTAACTCTGGAAATTTCACATGTAAGAAAAAGAGGGTCAGCATCAAGGCAAAATCTCTCCAAATGAAGCCCAAATCCAGCCAGTCTTAAACACAAACTGAGCCAAAGCAAACCAAAGATGCATTAGCCACTCAGGGAGAGCTGGAACCATCATCCAGTCAGAGGGCAAACAAATAGTCCAACCAAAACTAAAAACACCAAAAACATATAAAATAACTTATAAATAAAGAAATAAGAAATAAAAGTCATTATACTCTCAATTTGCTCTCCTTCGGAGCCTTTGATGCAGGGATTGTGTCTCTGCCCGACATTGTATATGTCAGTCCAGTTGAAATGACTGGTACAGCCACCACTAGCACATGTTGGTGGTCCATCACAAGTGTATCAGGGCAGTATGAAATGTGTATGATGGAGATGGTCCATGAGGATGCAGGAAGTTCAATCTCAATTCTTCAGTGCTTAGCATTCTCTCATCAGCACAGCCAAGCCACCAATTATTATCATATGTAACCAAAATGTAACCTCTGCAAACTCAAGTGATTCCTGTAGTGAGCATGTGTCAAGAAGGGCCTATCAAGAAGGTAGTGCAATGTAATTTTGCAGGCGCCTGTGAAGTTGTCTGGCGGCAGTTAGAGCAGTGAAGATTGGCAAGAACTTCAGTTCACCCAGGTTTTTTTACATGATTTTTATTATGGACTTGCTTTTGTGTTTTGGATTGTCCTGCCGCATAACCCACTTACACTTCAGCTTCAGCTCATGGACAGATAACCAGACGTTCTCCTTAACAATTGTCTGGCACAGAGCAAAATTCATGACTCCTTCAGTAATGGCAAGTTGTCCAGGTCCCGAGGCAGGAAATCATCCCAATACCACCACACTACCACCATGTTTGACTGTTGGTATGATGTTCACCAGTCCATAGAACATCACCCCAAATGGCTTGGGGATCATCCAGACGCTTTGTTGCAAATGCGAGATGAGCATTGATGTTTCTCTTGGATAGCACTGGTTTCCGACTTGCTACTCTTCCATGAATCCCATTTTTGCCCAGTCTCTTTCTTACTGAGGAGCCATAAACACTAACTGAGGCGAAAGAGACCTGCAGTTCATTGGATGTTCTGGAATCTTTAGTGACTGGATTAGTTGTCTCTGCGCCCTTGGATAAATTTTGGCAGCCTGGCCACTACTGGGAAGATTCTCAACTGCTCCAAGTATTCTCCACTTGGAGATAATGGCTCTTGCTGTGATTTGGAAGTCCCAGAGTCTTAGAAATGGCTTGGTATCCCTTTCAGAGACAACTTTTTTTCCCTCACCTCTTCTGGAATTTCCTTTGATCGTGGCATAGTGTGCTTGTAGAAACTTTGTGGTGACTACATCACTCTGAGTGTAAGGTTCAATATAAGTGAGGTTTAGATGCAACAGGACTGGCTGCAATCAAGTCTAGCTGTGTTCAATCAACAGAATTTAATTGTCAATTAAATTAGGCTAATTAGTTGATTGAGTAACTAAGGGGGAAATTACTTTTCCACATGTGTGATATGAGTGTTTGATAACTTTTTTAATTTAAGAATATCAAACATTAATAAAACAAAAATGTGTTTTGCATTTACTCAGGTTCCCTTTGTCTAATATTACATTTTGTCTAAAGATCTGAAACCATTCAGTGTGATAAATATGCAATAACAGAGGAAATCAGGAAGGGACAAAATACTTTTTCATGGCACTGTACATTTAGCCTATATTATCCTGTTCACGATATTCCTTCACTTATGTTAATTTGCACACATTTAAAAGTACACAAGCTTTTTATTCAAAAATATATTTAGCCATGTGCATACGTCAGAAAGCAAATGTCCATAGGCACAGTTTAATCCCTGATAGCCACACTGTGTTCCAGCAGCACTGATCATTAACTTCTGTTCAACAACAATGGAAGGAATTAGTGAAGCCATGCCACTTCAGATAAGTAATGATATTTCAGCAATGACTCAAAAACCCAATACTAAATTTCCTGGAGGTGTTCAAGTCGCAGATCAACTTTCAAGATTATAATCACTCACGTCATAAATCTGTTACCTTTCATTTTGGAGTGAGCTAGGAAGTTCCTTTAAAATGGTAAATAATAACCATTTCTCTATGACCTATAGTAATGTGGATATGGCAGGTCAAATTCCATGGGATTTCTTATTAGTAAACATGTAAAATCTCATTAAAATCCATGATGATCTAGTACAAAAGTGTGTCGAATTTACCCGGACTTACCCAAATCATCAATCACTGAGCATATGAGAAAATGAACTGTTGTACATTCTAGTGGCTCAGAAATGAATTAAATACTTCACTTATTTTCCATTTATTCCAATAGCAGATACAAGAGTTGACATATATCAACAAGCATATATCAACAAAGCTGCTAACACATTCAGTGATTATATTCTTTTCAAAGGATGATTAAGTACTGTCGTATTAAAAATAACCATTATGAGTATCGATATAATCATCATATTTCTTCAGAGGCATTCACTATTATGATTAAACAGAAACTTTTGAATTCATCTCAGGTGTGTCTAAACTACAACTGCGCTCATTTGAATTGCTTAAGACGAGGATGACTGGAGTCCACGTAGCCTACATATTAGCTGTTCATCCAGTAACAGGCTATTATAACGTCCAACCAATCTGCACCCCAGTACATTTAAAACAACTCTCCATTCTAAATGAACTTACTATTTTTCTGTGGGAAAGAAACAAGCTTCTAAAGGGGTAGTGATTCTCACCTAATGTTCCGCAAACAATATTGCCTATTTCCAAAGATTTTTGGCTTAAACTCTACAGAATGTGTCTCTCAATAATCTATAAACAGACTTAATTTAATACGGGGCCATGTGTAGCAGCCATAACTTTATTTCTGCATGCGTGTGTGCAAGTGTGTGCATTGGTGCACAAGACTACATGCGAGTGCGCGTGTAAGAGCGAATGTGAGAGGGACTTGTAATGAGAGGCTGCGTCGTTCAGAATACTCTCTCTCAGGTCCATGGCCCAGGTGCTCCTACTGTTACCACTTTCTCATCAAGGGCGAAAGATGGTGTTTCATAAAGATCGCATTTCCACATTTACCCGCTCGGAGCCACCAAGGCCCCTCCGCTTCTTTTCCAGGCCCTTTAACCTTGAGCTGAGGCTGTAACCGGGCAAAACCAACAGGAGAATCCCTGCCCCCTCGCCGGCAACGAAAGGCTACGGTCCGCAGCGCCACGCCGCGCCGGTCAACGCCAGGCACGCCACCTCCGCGGCTTGTTCCGCCATCCCAAACCCAGATCGTTCTGAGGTACCGGAACAGAGGGCTGGACTCTACCGGGCACGTTCTGAGGTGAACGAGTAAGGTTCCACCGCGTCGTCTTCTTCAGGCCGAACTGCCGTCGCTAAAGACGCGAGCGTTCCTTTTAGCGGCCGTAAAACGTAGGAAGCCAAGCAGCTCGACAGCGCTGTGCAAGTGCACTAACTGGTCCAAAACGGTCGTGAGGGAAAGGCCACTGTGACAGAACGCAACCGGTAAGGCCGGATCGGTCGCTTCAGAATCCATTGGGTGCTGGTAACGTGCAGAGCGCAAACGGCTCCGTTTCCTCGGAAGCACCCTTTTTAAACATTCGCCGCCCTTGTTCAACATTCGGAGCTATTTTAAGAACACAGAAAGCGCACAAAAGCAACAACTCAGCTGACAGTTGACATAATTTTTTTGTTTTTTTTTTGGAGCAATGTAAAGTGAGCTTTAATGGAATTGCTTTAACATGAGATTTTTCTTTTCAATTTTCTTTAACGAAAGAAACACAACATTTATGTAGCCAGAAGCACAGCACGCTCCTCTACTGCGCACACCTAAAAGTCAGCTTTTCCACTCTGTCGGCCAAACAGAAATACAGGAGATTCAGCATCTGTAGGAAGAAGGGAGTGTTTTTCACTGCAGACAGCTAGTAGATGATGGGTACTTGCTACATTCTTGGGAGAAACAAACATACAGTAATCCAAGGAAACCTGCCCAACCATAGTCTTGGGTAGAATTAAACTGTGCAGCTCCACCCACCCCCCAACAATCTCATTAGTCAGTTAATGATACTGAATATGGAAAGGACGGGTTGAACTCAAGTCAAGAATACACTACCTTAAAAACTAGCATGGGGGACAGACATTTTATACCATGATGACTGCCTGAGAGACAGAAGGGAAACAGGCCGCAATTTTTTCTCCTTCTCGGCTGCCAGTATTTACATTTACACCTTGGGCATTTAGCAGATGCTCTTAGGTAGAGTGACTTACACAGCTCGCAGTTTTTCCACGTGCAGTCCATTTATACAGCTGCACATTTTACTGGAGAAATTTAGACTAAGCACCTTGGCTCAAGGGTACAACAGCAGTGCCCCACCTGGGAGTCGAACCTACACCCTCGGAGTTGCGGGCCCTCTTCCTTAAACCGGTGCATCGCACTGCCGCCCGTTACCTTCACAGGAACCGGTCGCGTATTCAAACGTTCCAGCTCCAGTGTGACAACGTCTGGCGAGTCCGACCGTCCCACCCACCGCAGCGTGGAAGTGCGCGTAGCCCCCCGCGGAGACCCATCCCCCCCCCCCCCATCCTCCCCGCCGCACTCACCCGACACACGAAGGGTAAACACTCAGCAAAATTGTCTGAGAACATACAGGAACGCGCGCGGCCGTGGCTTAAGTAAACACTCGTAATCTTTCCCTGGAAACAAAAACCCATGGACTCCAGCCACCTGAGCACAGTTTTACCCAGAGGGTAACTAAAAAACATTTTTTTCATTTTCTCTCTAAACTGCACTACATCTGAACCGAGCGCTATTTAAAAAAAAATAATAATAATTAAAAGCAAGCGAGGAGCTGGAGAGGAAAGGGGCCCTTTTTTCCGAAGGATGCGGCGCCCAAACCCGCGCGTTTTCCCTTGAACGTACGAGCCGTGTGAATACAGTATTCATTTTGCTGCAGGAGAGCAGTCGTTGCATAACAATGAGATTCGCTAATGAAATCAACCGCCAACCTGCAATACATACATATTAAACCAGGACCCCGGTGTCATTTTCTTTTTGCATCGTTTGTTCTTTCCGTCGGCTTTTTTTCCCCCTGACCCTTCAATATTTTCCCGTACCTTGAATTTTATTGCTTTAAGCCAATTATTAGCATGCGCTGCTATTTCATTCCGAGCATGTGCACGTCGCCTTGTGTCAAGAGACGTGTAAAGTACGCCATTTAGAGATGTTTGGAGTGTGTTCGCGCACACCGCCGCAGACACACTGCTAATCTAAATGACCGGAATAGGAAGGTTTCGCGTCAAATATCATTTAAATGAACACTCTCTTAATCTACGTTTAACTGGCACTCCCAGATTAAATGTTTACTTTTTGGATAAATGGCCATTTACCGCATCTGTAACGATGTGTCACAATCTACCACAAATCTTATTTTATTAAATTGATTTATCCGAATTGCTCTAAGTAGCCAGATGGAAACAGGGAAA
This sequence comes from Anguilla rostrata, assembly GCF_018555375.3. Classification (NCBI taxonomy): domain Eukaryota; kingdom Metazoa; phylum Chordata; class Actinopteri; order Anguilliformes; family Anguillidae; genus Anguilla; species Anguilla rostrata. The sequence continues at coordinate 37,347,461 of NC_057935.1, forward strand.
TAAATCACAAAAGTCACTTTTTATTCAATTCTTTGTAAGCGATGGGTGATTTTGTAAAAATCTCATTTCTATCTTCTGGGGAAGGCTGCTATGTGTTCAACCTGAGATTGAAGGTACTCTGCAGAGTCACATGGGCCCTATTTGAGTAAGACGCTGATCGCCTTAGGTAGCAACATTTAGCTCTGGGACATAAATTGCTGTCATATTTGATTATGAAAATATGTAAAGCATTTTTACAAAACATCCTCATTTTCTGCGCCGTGCATACCCAGCAATTTATTTACATAGTCGGACGTCAATTGAACAAGTCCAAGTGATTTCACAAAACTAAAACCTTAAGCTTGATGATTAAGAAGCAGGGTTGTGAATCCTCAATACATTCTGAGATCAAATAAAATGCTGATTTATGGAGCACAAGGGGAAACAGAAGCAGGCAACAAACAAGCTCAACGAAAGGGCTATTCAAATATTCTTTCAGCAAGCTAGTAGAGCTACACCTACAAAAATCCTCTTTCAGTAAGCTAACAGAGGTACACCTACAAAAACATTCTTTCAGTAAGCTAAGAGAGGTACACCTACAAAAATGTTCTTTCAGCAAGCTAACAGAGGTACACCTACAAGAACAGTCACAACAACCTTTATATTACATGGATCCTATTTTCCATCAAAAATGCTCTTTCCTGTGCATCTCTCTCAGTCGGCAGAGATACAAAGAATTTCTAAATGTGTCCAAAATGCGATTACTCGGGAACACTAAGTACCCTGATGCAGCTCAGAGTGTACCCGCTAAGCGGTCTCTTCCGAAGACAGGCGGAGAAAGAGCGACCCTTCAGATACATGTCAAAGCCCCCGGTGCCTGTTCCCTGCAAACACGTTTATCTCCCCGCCCAGCCCAGCCCACACCCCCCCATGTCCCCCCAAAGCGGGCATTCTGAGCCGTCTCCTCGTCCCCTGTAAACAAAGGGAGCGGGATAATTGATCAAGTGCGAGGGAACCCTCGGCGCGCGGAGGGAAGGTCGCCGCCCGCGAGCCGGGGCTGATAGCGAGAAAGCGCCTCTCCGACAGCCCCGAGCTGCCATTTTTCTTCCCTGACAAAGACTCCATCTGCCACCGAGCCATTTGCAGCCTCCGAGTCGGAATATCAATGATTTCCGACCATTCTGCAGAGCGTGCGCTCACCTTGGTGTCACCTCTGCGCGTGTCTGAGAGCTGACGGCACAGATATTCTCTCTGCGGGCGCTACAGGCTGCCAGCGCCGCGCGCGGCGCGGCCCCATTCGGCTAAGTGCATTTCTGCTGCTCCTGGAAAGGCAGTCTCTTTTATCAGCACTGATATGATGGGAACCATTTTAGGGCTCCGCTCGTTTTGAGTCTCCCTGAGTCTCAGGCTGTTTCGAGTAAAACTCCTAAAACTCAAAAGAGAAACAACATGGCAGAGGTGTATTTGAATAAAAAAGGTTATTATTATAATTATTATTATTCATTATTATAATTATTATTTTGCTTATTATTATTGCAATGAAGAGGCCTATTTTTACTTGTAATTATCGCAGTTGGCTAACTACACACGGTTTGGTTTTTCTGTCAGGTGGAAAATGCCTGATGCACGTTCAGTACCACACAGAGACTGTGGCTTTGGAAACTCCCGCCCCCCTCTCCCCGCCCCCCGCCACCACCCCCGCCCACCCCCGGCCTGCGCGAAATTCTCCCGGGTGACTGCGAGAGGAAGCAAGCAGCTGGCCTTAACAGCCAAATGATACTAAAGAAAATTCAATTTACCCCCCAGCCATCTGCACGCTGAAAGCACACTCGCAGGCCACCGCGGAGCTAGCGTACGCGGCCAGCGCTGCCTCACACCAAGCCTCCTCTCCAGCCTCAGACCCGTCTGTCACGCCGCTATTAGGCACAGAGCATCCATCGCGGACGCTGCTCTTCCAGCGCTAAAAATAACATTTAGTCTGTTTTTTTTTTGTTTTTTTTAATCTAGGTCTACATGTAGTCAACCTCATTTATCACAGGTTTTTTTTTTTAATCCCAATTTTTTTGATTCCTACAATAAATATCTTTTAGTTATGGTTCCTATAAAAATATCCACATTTACTCAGGTCAAAGAGAATCTGTTACTCACTGATAGGGTCCCTCAGGCAAAATTTTTCAAGCATGGCAGCCTTTCATTTGAATTCATTTTGAGATTTTTTTTTTTTTTTTTGATTTGGTTGATTTCTTTGTGTTCTCTTACTCCCCTTGGTGGGCAGGGCGCTCTTAAGTTGGGTTTGGGGGGGGAGGTCTGTCTTTGTGTGCATATAAACATGTGAAAATCAATACCAAAAGTAATTTCACAAAAATAATTCAGAGATTTAACCACTGTTTCCTTTTGCCGTTACATCTCAGCTGAGCTTTTAGCGGGCGTCTGCATCTCGCGCCTACCCCATTATAAAAACGCACCGGCGTAATGAGCAGAAGGGATTCCGGGGTACAGGGCTCCCCAGGTGCCTCTAATGGCTTCTCCGAGCGTCGGCCGCCCCGCGCGTTTTCTGCGGCCGTGAAGCCCCGCGCGCGTTTCTAGATGGACTCGCGGAGAGGCCGCGGGGGACCGGGTGCACTCCGCCGACCGTCTCTCCACCGCCTGGTGAGGTCACATTTCAGACGGTCGGCTCGCCCATAGCTCTTTCAAAGGGCGATTATGCGCCTTTCCCCGTCTCTGTCCACGGACAGGAAGTGAGGTAGCGGCCCGGCCGATACGGGCGAAGGGTGCTGGAGGAAATACGGCTGACGAGGGGGAGGTTTAATGGTGGGATTCACTTCCTCCCCGCTCCTTCCTGAGCGACCGACCTCTGACCCTGTCCCTTAACAGCACTGCAAAAACGAGCCTCGTATCCCGGTTCAGAACCTAATCTCCGGTCTTTAAAAACACACGGGTGTCTCTGAAAAGACTACTACCCATTACCACATCTCCAGGTTACTTTGGATGACCCACCATTGCTCGGCAAACAGCAGCATAACTGCCTCTACAGATTCATGGTACCGCAAAAAAAAAACTGTATCGTGCAGGAAGACAATGTTCGTGTCCGTGATGAGTGTTGTTCGCGTGTGAGATGAAGCATGCTCCTTCGGTTGCACGCTGGAAAGCACGACTGGAGCTTCATACCCAGCTGTTCAGCCGTATATGTGGTTCTGGACACCACAGTATAAAATGTCACCGTGAGACCTGTTTATTCTCAGGAACTCTGAAGTGAAGATGTGCAGATAAACAGTATTTACGAATCTCCCGTATTCCGCTGGACTGTGTTTGGACATCCTCTAATAGTAAGCGCAGCTGTCACATTTGTTTGATAGTGTGAGAAACCGTATAGTGGTTTAAGAGAAGACAAGGTGGTTACCGCTGTTGAATACGTTTCTGCAGTCAGTCTATTTTTTAAAAGCCCACAGAGCCTAATATAGCCTAGTTAAAAAGGACACTGAGAAGCTAGTGCAGTCACACATTAGGACTTATCAGCACATTTTGTTTAACACAAAGCAAAGGGTGGGACTAAAATGAAATCTGCTAAATTAACTAGCTAATTGGTTTTGTGGTAGCTTTGGCTAAGCTTCACAATTTTCTCTGAAAACAGCATTTGAAAGTGATTTACACCTCAGTTGCATAAAACACTGACCAGGCTTTTTCCGCCGTGTCCGAACGCAGACGGGAGGGACTGGAACGTCTCAGTTCCGCTCCGGGTCTGCGCCGCCCCGTAACCTGTCGGAAAAAACACTTGGCCCGTGTAGTTTCTGAGCGCCGGGAAGCGTGCGTGAGAAGGGCGCTAAAGCCTTCCGTTTTAATGCGGGGGGAGTCTCCCTTTTAACCCCCTCCGCACGCGCGCGCCGCCGCGCTTCGCCTCTAAGCAGACAGCGGGCTTAGAGTGAGCCGCGACGCCCGGCCTGTTCCCTGACAGCCTGCAGGAGCGCGGCGCTGCCGGGCTGACGCAATACAATCTGAAGCTCTCGTGCATCTCTCCCCGGCCTCCTGCTGCTCGTGACCTTCACAATGCGCTCTCCGCCTTCTCTCTCTCCTCCCTCCCTCCCTCCCTCCCTCCCTCCCTACCTACCTACCTCACTCCCTCCCTCTCTCCTTTCCTCCATCTCCCTCCCTCTGCCCCGAGTGTCGTTTAAAAGCGTCGCATTCCGAAAGATATAATATCAGTAAATCTGCAGGCGTGATGGCCGCATTCTGCCTCGCCAATTAACCGCATTCAGCATCTTAAGTACGGCCACGTTCGGCACGTGTTAAGCACAATGCAGCCATTCAGCAACCTGACCGATACTCTCTCAGCCAGGCTCTGGAGCAGAAACAGGTAATGGAGTATAAAAGCTACGCTAGCGCGGTAGCGGTTTTGACCTTGTAACGCTGGTTTAGCGCTTCCGCGCAGACGCGGCGGCATCGCGAAGCAATCAGACGGCTCGGGCCCTAACGATGATCCCCGCACCGTGAATGATTTGCCGCATTTATTTTTCGACGGCAGGTAATATTCCGCGGCGCGAAACAACAATTTCGCCCAAAACTCCGCAGCCCTTCTCCGGAATAACAAGCTGCCGCCCACAAGCGTGGCATTTTAATTTGTTTATCAGCGAGGATTCTTTCCTCGGGCGCGGACGGGGATGGGGATGGGGGGGGGGCTTTCCCTCCCCTGCTCCGAGCCGGGACCTCGATTTACTACCGCGCCGTGCCGCCTCGGCCACGCCGACCCCCCCCCCCACCCCCTCCCCGTTCAGCGCCGGGCACGGGACGCGCCGGTCGAAGACGCGCCGCCGGGCGACATTAATATTTTAAGAAAGAGAAATGGAAAAGTGACGCGGGGGACTGAGGAGCGGAAACCCTCTCGGTGAGAGGCATCAGTCAGTCAGTGGGACGGAGAGCGAGCGGCGCGGGTTTCGCGGGTACGACGGCGCTCGTGGGCAAACCGAGGGTTACTGATGACTGACGGAATAAATCCCTGAGGGGATCCGCTGGAGGGCCGGAGGGACTGGGCGCGGAGCCTGCGCTGGATCAGAGAGGATAAGGCTCCTCTCCCTACTCATTTCTAACAAGCCTTTCACCGGCAACAAGCCATTTCCACAGATCCTTTCAGCAGAAATGTGTGTGTACAATATAAACATGGAATATTAACAAATAATACATATACACACACACGCACACGCGCGCACACACACACACACACACACGCAGAGAGCATTCCCTCTGAGGCCAATCAACAGAGATGTTCCCACTAAGGGTGCCGTTACCTACTCTTTCAACAGGGTCAGCACTATAAAGCTAGAAGCTGTGCATTTCTTCCAATCTGGTATCACAGGCATACAGGTCAAAAGAAAATGTTATGATGTGTCTTGAATTGAGATCGTTTTAAAAAGAGTAATATTTTCAGAGCAAAACTGTCTTCTATAAGAAACCAACACTTCAGTTGTTTTTTTACATGAAATTCTAGTTGTCGTCCGAGCTTTTTTAGCATGTGCCTTAGCGGGGAATGAATCAAAACAGGTTTTAAAGCTCATTTTTACATCCTTTTATCATAATACTGTATTACTGTTCATATATTTCACTGAACTGCACTCTTAGTAAATGTACAAACCTCTCCGGAGCTGCTGACCTCTGAAAAAGGCTCTTGAGGTTGAAACAGGTTTATTACGCAGTATTTATTTCCTTTAGAAGTGCTTGTATTTCCTTTGAAGACCTTAGTGATGAATGCTAATGAACTCCAGCTAGACCTTCCCAGCATCCCTCGGGCAGAAACATTAAGATTATCTCCTGCTATTGGTGACATCTTACCCAACCCCAGATGCCTCATAACCTCCCACTCCAAAAAAAATAAAAATAAAAAATCTGAAAAAAACCGAACACACACACACACACACACACAAGAAAAAAAATCTCTCAATCTTGAACTGCCACGGTGACATGTTTTTTTTTTTTATCCCCATGATTTATAAACAGGAGTGTCATTTTGCTCTGAATAATCACATTTGCTCAATAACCTTTTCGCAAATGCCATCAGGAAGTTAAGCCGCTCTCTATTTTGCCTTATCCACTTGTCGTGCGGAATAAATGGGCGTAATCGCAGCGTAATTGTTTGGACGTCGTCCAGGTCTCCCCGTTTCCTTTGTACCAGTTCAGAAGTGATGGATAGAAACACCACTATTACTCAGGTAGATTTTTCACATGAGCAGTCTGCCACTTAAAAGGCAATGGCTTCTTTCCCGCCAAACTGGAAGAAATTTTTGAACCTTCCCACATTGCCTGAGAATCCGTTTCAAACACATTTTCCGTGATCGCTACTGACGGCGCTGAGAGCAGCGGAGCCTCCTGCATCGGCGGATGCGTGACGTGGGCCTACCAGGTACAACGTTCACAACGCATCTATACATATATTTCTACTTCAAAAAAAGCAGAAGTATCTGATCAAACTAACCTCAATCTGTTTTGCTCATAACAAAGACATAACAAATGATTGTGTTAACAAATTTCATAAGCATTGTAAACTTTGTTTATTATTTTCTGTTGGTTTTTCGTTGATTTCAGCTAGCCAACAGGAACACTGTCGTGTTGTACATCAAAAAAAAAAAGCTCACGCAGGTTTAAATTAATTACTCAAACTTAAGGACCGCTCCCCCCTCACAGTGAAGAGAAAGCCTGAAAGCAATAAGGTTGCGCGCGCACGCGTGTGTGCGTGCATCGCGGCGTTAGAATTTCTGAGGAGTACCTCAGTACCTGAGCGCGTTTTGCATGCTGTCACGGAAAAGCGAGGTTCGTGTTGCCGGGATGCTGGCTGCTGACGCGACTCTGGCTGCTAACGAGGCTCCTGGATTTGCATGGCGCTCGTATGAAGAGCTCATACGAAGCCGACGCTGAGTAAACACGCATCCTACACACTTGCGAGTGACTGTAAGCTGTTCTGACAACCGCTCTTTAAGCCATGTGGTAATAATTGAAACTGGAGGAAAAAACTTAAGACAAGACGCTCACAGGGCTGGAACCAATATTTCCAGTTTCCTGGTGTTGTAAGGGGGCACTATAATTTACATTTGAAGAGTCACCCATGCAAAAACGGCGGAGAACTGAATGGATGTCGAAAGTCTCACTATTACATCCATAAGGAAAGGAAAGAAGCTCCACCAGCTTCTCCAGTTAATTTCATGTTCATTTCCAAACACCAGGGTGAAAAATGGAACATTCAACTGCTTCGTTTGATATATGAAGACAATGTATGTAACTCTGACTTGAAACTTTCATTTAACCCTTTGTAGTTTCTTTTTTTTTTCAAAATTTGAAGTCAGTCTTCTAGAACTCCATTCCTGCCAATTAACAGCAATGATTGTGACATCAGCATTGAAATGTTCCATGAAGAACAATCTAATCAGATATTTGTGATTTTACTCCTTAAAGTGTTAAGGGACACACACGGCAAAATCACAGTCTAATAAACCGACGACTGAAAAAATGTTTTGCATTTAACTAAAAACAAACTCAATTTAAATGAGTTCTTTTTGCATTCATCTGCAGGTTAACATCCAAAGTAATGTTCTCTCCTAAAATGTCCTGTTAACAATCGCAAATGTTAAGACTTTAAAAAGATTTAAACAGCGGCAAACTGTGCACAGCAGCAGTAGGTGATTAAAATTCAGTCAATGTGACCAAACACTTACTGTTTGAGAGTGTCTTCAGTTCTGTGACATCACTGCCCTGCAAACTAAAACAGAAGGCAACAGTCAGCTTAATTGCTTTATTTTATTGATTTATTTATTCACCACAATTCCTCCCTGAAAGCACCATAAAAATAAAATAAAAATGCTAATACAGAGCAGTGCGGCCCCTGAGGGGGATAGCCAATCCGTGGCTATCAAAGGATGACAGCAATATGGCCAGGCAGATCAAACAGGACACAAAGTGGGTTTTTAGAACATCACATCTGTACAACCTCCCCTATTTCTTTTTAAAACAGGGCAAATTCTCTTTTGCAAACAATTTATTAAAATCAGATTTTCATCATTTAATTTTTTTGCCCATGTTTATTAGTCATTTACCACATAGGCCTAAACCAAATTACAATCAATTGTAAAACAATGGTTGAACACTACCATAAAGACACAGTTTTCACAATAAATCATTAATCAAACAATCTAGATTCCAAGAGCTATTGGAATAACATCAAATGACAGTTTGTGAATCGATATGGAGTTTAAAATCCAGTCATTTGCACAAGCCTTGCAGGCGTATCTATTTTTTAGAAAGGCAGAAGGCAGTCTCATTTAGTGTCAACATTCAATCACTCATCAACATTGTCTTGCCTTTCCTACTACACTCCGTATATTTCGCACGTTCGTAGCGTGCGCAACATGGAAAATTCTGACCTACAATTTGTTTCAATTACTCATGATTCAGGAAAGGGCTGTCAGACCAGTGCAGTCTGCCCTAGCTCATCTTGTGCTGTATGAAAAGCTACTTATTCTCCAAGAATTGCAACCTGGAATCTTTTTTCAGCCAAAGAGGTACCCACCTGAGTTACAGAAAAAAGTGCCTATATGCTAATTCAATACCGGTTAGAAATTGTTTTTTTTTTTTCCAAACGTTAGGCTTGTATTCTGTAATCCCAGAAAAATAGCAGCTGTACTGTAAATCGTCTAGCTAACTTTAGCAAGGTACGACAGCTAGTTGAAGTGGTCAGTTAGCCATTTCATAAACTCAAATGTAAGACTAGCAAACTAGCCAGTCTAATAAATGTTTAGTGTAATATTATTGACCAAAGAATGTGAATGCACATTAAAACTAGCATTCAAAAGATGCCAGTTAAATAATGACATGAAATCCATAAGCTATTGCACAGGAACAGCACTTATTCACACTGTTAAAAGCATTGTAATTTGATTCATGTTGCAAGGCTTCAAAGTTCAAAAAATAAATTGGTTAAATTACCATTTTTAAATAGACCAACTACCAGGCTAAGCTAAGCTATTGTTGTATTGACTAGAATCACTATTACTGTTGAAACCCACCTGCGTTTTATTTATCACATAAGAACTATTAACATGTTTCTTTTGTTTGAAAATTAAGTGAACTTGGTCAAAGTGCAGAAATGGTCATGACCTTTTGAAATTCAGATATCTGAACGCAATTTCAACCTGCAACACAGTAGGCCTATATGTTTTGCATTTTTAAATCAAACTCCTGTCCCCAGTTTTCTTTTGTCCAACATCCAGCAATTCCACTGCCAAATTTTACCCCTTGGTAATTCTGGCCACGGTCGGCAATGACGCATTCAGAATTTTACCCAGACATGGCAATCCAAAACGAATAGGGTTCATGAGGAAACACACCTTTGCAAACCTGAGCACTGCAGTCGCTGCAGTGAGACAGTACCAGGCCATGATGCGGCATTTTATTTTGTGTCACACACAGACTCCTGTCACACTGGTTTGGAGTCAGAAGCTGTGAGACCCAATCTCTCAGCTTCTCCACGAATGTGAGATTTTTATCACCAGAAACAACAACACTTGCACAGGCGCACCAAACATTCTTGGCAATCCAGCAATTTTCTGTTATTTTCATTAAACATTTCCATCTGGGTTCATTCCATTTGGAAGGCAAGGTTAGCGAAGCCTGCATCAACAAAAGACTTAAACACATGTCATTTAAGGACTACAGCCTCATCGTATCACTCAAAATACCCACGTCCAGGAAATCTGTATTGTCTACAGGACAACTGCAGCATTACTGAGAGTCGCGGAAACACGTATTATGTATACTCACATTAGGACTCCCAGAGATTTCAATAACAAGGGCAATGATATATAGTAGTATCATGACAACGATTATCATTTAAACACTAATATTCCAAATTAGGCTGGGGCTGCCAGCGCGTTGTGGTGCCTGGATGAGCCCCGCAGTCTCGGATTGGTTCCGGACTGTGCAAAAATGAGTAGCTGTTGGACACCATGTGTTTCGGAGGAGAACCGCGAATGCCTTGGTTCTTCCAAATTCACAGGTTGGTTTGCGCGTGAAGCACGGTTGCAAATAGTTGGACATTCCAGATTGGGGTGGGACTTGGATATATACAGCCCTGCGATTGCCATGACTGATGCCTCGGCAAACACACCGCAGAAATTTTACGGTGCCGTATATGGCTTTATTTATACAAAATGTGGTCAACATAACCACTTAGCAGGTCAACGGCGTGGGATACTCAGATTTCAGACATTCTCTAAAAAGCCTGATTACAAAATGTTATGGATACTAATGACAATTGCATGACCTCACTCTTCTGGCCAGTAATCTGTACTCCAATTTAAATTACTAAAAAGTAGGGGTGATATGATATTTAATTTCAAATATTCTAAAATTATTATAGGAGAAATAGTCATGAATGAAATGGGATGCATGGATATAACAAGCATGCCAGTTCCTCGCTGAGCACAGATATCCCTTTTGCACAGGAACAATTGAGCCAAGCACTGCCCCAGCATTGCTGATATGTGCATACCTCAGGGTTTGACAATAAGCATGGCCGGTGGCACAGGGCCACCAAATGTAGCAATATGGAGATAGGATACTACCAGTTCTGTCAACCATAGGTTATCTCTACAGTAAATGCTGAAAAACCAGCATACATTTGCAGCCCCCACAGGGTCCAAAATCACTAGAGCCCCAAGCTGGCATGAAGTTGCAACTCTTCCAGTCTTCTAGTAATCTTATTCCTGAGTCAATGAAAAGCTGGCTTCAGGATGAGCTAGAAAACATAAAGTCAAGACTGTAGCTAGTCCCACCTCTTTGCCTTTTGCTTTGCCTTTACCTCTCCAGTTGAGATGCCAGGGTCAAAACATTAAGTGTGCTCTGGGTTAAATCCTTATTTCTTAAGAGTCTTATTTAACATAGAAAAAATGTCACACACAATGACTAAACAAAAATAATAACTACTTCACTGGCAGTATTGTTGAATGACAGGGCTGAATGACACGGTATATCGAAACATAGCAATTTATCTTTCATTTATGCATCTCCTAGGCTACATTTTTTATGTGAATAAAAAACATTTTCAACTATTTATATTCGCAACTATGAGAACATATACAAAGAACACTCAAAACACACCCTGTCTGCTTTGGGTGTCATCCAGCAAAGATTATAAGGCTGCTCCTTCGCTGGAGTAGTGGTTGTCCATTTGTCCCCAGTGAAAATAGTAAAAAGAGACTTGTGAAAGGAAGATGACTTCATGAGAAGCTGCTTTTTCTTTTTCAGTTAGCTATATTTAAAAAATAGCATTGCACTTCATATGGATTGTTTAGCAAATACCACAACCTGTGGCGGTCTAGTTGTGTGATCGTACTAGCAACAAAGCTTATTGTTCTCCATTTGAAAGTGGTAATCTGATAAATACATTATTTTCAAACAATTCATTGTTTTCAGTGCTTTTTTATTATTATTATTAAGAGATTTTGAATTTTACCACTAAGAATTGTAACTGGGTCCATTACTTGGTGGCCCCAAAGGTCAGTGATAAACAATGTCTGCCCTGTCTGTGACCTACCATTTCATCATAATAGAACACAATGAACTGTCTCTCCTGCACCTCTTCACACTCACCTTCCTTGTTTAATTTTCACCTTCTTGGGTTAAACTCCACAATCTCCTTGTAGGATCATTTATTGTTGCATTAACCTCAAGAGAAAGCCTGGAGAGAAACAGTCTCGAGGACAGTCGGAAAACCCATGCGATGATGCTTGCAGAAGTCCGATTCAGATCAACCCCTGCCCATCTGATATGTTTACGCTTATAAAGGACAAGAAAGGAGATCACGGAACAGTAGCCCGCCCGGTCTCTTGCAGACTTGTCATGCCCATGTCATGGTCAGACATTACTCTGGCTACGCTAATGCTTCTTGCAAAATGACTTCAAGCCAATTAATATCTCCTGAGGAGAGTCTCCATCTTCATTCACTTTGAGGAAGGGTATCATTCACACGCTAATTGGAGAAACGTGCTCGCTGCCTTGGCTTTGTAAGCAATCCATTCGTAATCATCTTTTGACTAAAGAGTACACAACTACAGACCGTAGACTTTCCTCCTCTGATTACTGGAGTTAAAATGCCAATGAGGGCCTCTCAGGTTACGAACCGCACGGTATCGTTTCGCAAGGCATAACCGTTCTTTCAAGGAAAACGAGCAAAAAAAACTAGCGCGGTATATTTTTCTTTACGTGGGCTATGTTTGATGGAAATGAAGACCAGACGATCAGAAGACTTCTAAGAGAGGAAACAAAAAAGACTTGCTGAAAAGTCTGCATAAAAAGATTTTTTCAGGAACTGCCCTAAAATCCCAGCACAAACATTTAGGCTTCATGGTAAGCCTAATTTGCACAATCGTTATCTTTAAATACGTATTCTGGCTTGACAGGGGGACCCCCAGGAGAAAGAATTCCGGTATCCTTATAATCCAACGTGCATCTCTGCATTCAAAAACTGAATTAGAAATAAATGTCAGCTTGGCTCCAGTAAGTGACCGTGAAGAAGGAGCAGAGAGAGCAGGACAGGAAGGTTAGGGTGTACAGCAGCACTGAATGAAACGACAGACTTTTCTATCAAAGGAGAGCACAGGCCACGGCTCCAGCTTGGCCGGGGAGAAAAAGAAACCGTTAATCAAAAGCCGTAAAGCAGAAATGGCCTCAGGATCCTGTTCCGTCTTTGTACTCCTCCGACGCTCAGATGAACCGGCCGGCAAAGACAAAAAAAGTCTTCAGCCCAAGCTAAGTAGTCAATTGGGTTTCTTCAGCAGGAGGCGAAATAGGCTGTATCCTCACAGAGGAAGCGGACGCAGTTCCAAAGACGCAGACCTTTTTAAAAATGGCTTACAATTTCACTTGCCACTGAATGAAGGTCAGAGGCGGTATCCACCCGCGCACACAGTTATGGCATTCTCTCAGTCACAATAGCACTCAGCTCTCTTTGCTTTTCCCCTGACTGAATCAAACCTCAATGTAGCTAGCTAAAGCTACTGATTTAGATAATGCGTCTTAAACAATATATTTTTTTCCCCCCCTTTTTAATCTTGTAGTATCTTGTCCTTTGAGAGAATGCTACAGACTGAAGGAAATGAGAAATGTGTTTGGCGTTTTCATTAAATGAATCTCAAGTCTCAATCAAAAGAGCTTAATTCTTATTAAATCCACTCGGGGAATACTGAGGTGTTGTGACAGGTGAGTGACAGAGAGCTTTTTATATCCCATTGTGTTGAAATGTTATTCAGAGAGATTTTTTTTTGTTTCTGAAAAGACGCTGGCTGCCTTTTGCCGAAAGCTCAAATTAGCCCTAAATGTTTTGGATAAATGTGTGAGCGTTCGCGGTAGCCCAAAGGATACGTGCTCACTTGAAATTCGCACAGAAGTAACAACCCAAAGAAAGTGTACAGTTCATCGCGAGCACATTCCCCAACTCCCCCACACCGTTTTGTCACTTGATCAGCGAGAGGCAGAAGCGATGTTCTTTTTCACGCAGATGCATTCCATCCCCGCACTAAAAGCGAGAGAGGTCACTCCCAGGCTTCAAATGAAGGGTCTCTCCCAGCAGCACTTTGAACTCCTGCTCGGGCAGGGCCCGCTCACGTTACAGCCATCTTCCATGTCATCGTTTAAAGACAAAGACAATAACGTGCGGCCGCCTCCAGAGAAGGCCGCGCACAGTAACCGGCAATAAATAACGGCTACACTCGGGGAAATTTCTACAGACTGGCTCCCCCCCACCCCCACCCCCCCACGACTTCTCCTCCAACAGCTGTGATGTATTACTAGGCTGTGCCATTCCCTGCTGAATTCAGTAAGGGACCGTGTATGCCAAAAATTTCATTTCAATCACGCTTCCTCACATACATCTCCTCTTAAACGGGACAAGAAGCGGGGATCTTACATTTCAAAAGAATTTCACATCAAATATTATACGGCTTCCGAGCTCAAATATTTGAATAACCAAACCCCATTTTTGTTTCTTAAACTTTTTTTTTTTTTTTGCTGTGTGAATAAAAGAAGACATCAAATCGTTGACTACTTTCAACAGGAAAATTAATAACTGTGCAATATTTTTTATGAACGGTTCCTAAGCTTCCCTCTATGAATATTGATAAAGAAAAATATGACTGATTTTTTGTTAATTTGTGTGTGGTAACAACCATTAGAGTATATAAATATTCTGTCTCATTGAAAATAGCAGCCCAATGAATAGACATATTAAAATATTAGGTGTTAAAACAACCATAAATAAATAATAAAACAATTTAAAACACTTGCACAACAACTCACAGTAATCAGGAGTCAATTTACTAAGTTAGACTGATCACAAATACAGAACTGCGTCTCGTAAATCCTAAACATTCACTACACATGAGCAGTTAGATCTTTCCACAGCTTTTAGACAGCAGGCCTAATTAACGTAAGACAAAGGAACTGTCAAGATCGGGAACATCTGGTCAAATTAAAAGAAATAATCCACTAAACTCTAGGAGCATTCTGCAGAGCTTGTCCATGGTCACATGGATTATTCCAAATAATCCACTCCTCTCAAACCATGGATCCTTTTTAAGCCACACGGACAAAAAAAGCTTGCACTTGGGTGGGATAATCCAATAAAAAAAGAAGTTTGTTTACCCTGGTCAAAACAAGGCTGAAGGAAAAGAAAAAAATCCTGAGCAGAACAATTTTGGCCACATTTCACTCCAGTAGATGGGCTCATTTGGTTATATGCTGACAGATAACTGACACTGACATTTTTGACCCCTAATTCATCATTCCAGCAAATAAATAGACATTGACTGTTTTCTGTCAAAATGTGGAAACTTAGTACCTTAATTCCGCATTTATATGAAAATACCTGGTCAGTCTGTCGGTGACATTTGCTTCTAGAGCACAAATAAATATGTCTGGCTTTATGCACAGCAGTGGGACCTATTGGCCATGTTCAGACACTCCCATAGCACCAGATTTCCATTTGTCTTAAACTGTACATTTTTTCACACCAGTCTACCTTTCATCCACCTGTACTGTTACACAGGCTAATTTTAACAGCCTTTAATTTATATAGGCCTAATGTGCACTATATAAATGCACAGATTATTCTCGTTGTCATTATTATTATTATTATTATTATTATTATTATTATTATTATTATTATTACAACAATCTGAATTTTCTCAGCAGTACCTACCCATGGGAGCATACTGTCCTCTAAATAAGATGGTGTGATGACTCAGATTTATGGTTATTGCTGACCTACGCACATTCTTAAAAGGACTAATTCTCTTCTGTTGTTTTTTTTTTCTCCTTCCCTCCTTCCTTGTCATTTCACGGAGGCTTCAGCGAAAATTAAATATTTAAAATTGCAGATGCCTCTCGCCTGCAAGCGCAGCTAAAATGGAAGCCGACGTGGCAGCGGTGACCAGATTTTAAATGCAAGGAGAGGATCAATAAATAAAAGGGAACCTGCTGAAGCCCCTTTTCAGAGTGTGTGAGCGGAATGGCTCGCAGTGGCCTCTGAGCATGCGCCGTCCCCCCCGCAGACAGCTGTCCCTGCATGATGAACACGCGGCCCTTCCCCATGCGCAGCCGCATCCCGGCGCTCCCCTCCCGCGCGAGTCCCCCGAGTTCAGGCGCGCCGCGAGCGTCCCTCGCGCGCCGTTTTCGGTTGAGGATGCAAACAGCGGCGAGCGCCAGAAACGAACAGGCCAAAAAAAACGGTCGCCGTTCCAAACGTCGGCTCCATTATCTCAGCGGGGGGGGGGGACTCCGCTCGTTGGAGCGTCCCCGCTCCGGCGCAGGCAATATGACAACCGTCTTCCAAAGCAAAGGGGTGGGGGAAAAAAAAAAATTGACTTAGAAGATGTCAAGGGAAAGAAAATCTAATCTCTCGCTGCGCGTTCTTATTGAACCGCCACCCTAATGCTTCTTGCGGCTCGCCCAATCAGAAGGAGTCAACCCTGACCTACTAAAGGACTCGCGTCAACCATTAAACGTTTAAAAAACATCAATCATAGAAACCAAAGAGAGGACATTGAATTATACAGTATTAACCTCCAGGGTTTGCATACAAAGACCTCAGATTTATTTATGTCTGTGCCGTAAGAGGCTGAATCCTGTTCTATACAGTGAACCGGCTGCCAATTTGATGAACCTCTCGGCCCTCAGCAGGAGTTCGGCGTCTTTGATTAATGAGTGCACGCTTGTGGAAAAGGGTAGGATCGGGAGGGGGGGCCACGGTGTAAACACAATTATTGCCAGGCTGCCATAATTACCAATGGGGTCTGGTTGGTCTTTTTAAAAAGACCCAAACGCAAACGTTGGGCCCCTCTCGTCTCTCACGAAAACTGACAGAGAGAAAGAAAAGGGGGAAAAAAAAGCATTGTTCAGATTGTGTTCTTATTGTGAGCAGGCTTTAGCTTGTTCTAACACACAGAAGTGCCCCCCCCACCCCCCCGTCCTGCCCCCCCTGTCCAGCCCCTCCAAAAAAGTCTCATTCCTACGTGAAAGAATAGTAAACCCTACAAACTTTCCAAAATAAAAGTGTTCCTTCAGGCAAAACCGACCTTTTCACCCTGCTCAGCTAAAAACAACACCCTGGCATCCTGTACAAAAATAACCTTGAGCTCTATCTTGGAAACTCACGACAGCCAAACGGGAGACACCAGCCACAGCATCACACACTGCTATTCGCAAGCTGTTGGAACAGTGTGCGATGTCCCACACTGCTGTGCTTTTGTTTATTTATATTTTGTGTGAACAAAGAACTTGGTGTGATGTCCTCCTTCAGATTTAGCTATATATAGTCTCCACAGTTCCCTTTCTTCACAATCATATGACACTTCAAAAAGAAACAGATTCAGACTGCTTTGGTCTTTCTAATGTCAACATGTGAAATTAGAGAAACAGAGTGCCATTAAAAAAAAATGTTATAAAAAAAACTCTTTCAAAGATCTACACACTAGAAAGGTGTTCTACTAATTAATACACAGGCCTCATTTAAATAATTAAATACTAAAAGCATTAGGCTACACCATTTAAAATAAATGTTAAATTTGAATTTTATATGCAGTGAATTAAAATAATAGCCTAATTGTGAAAAACATCAGACCACTGGTGCTGGTAACATTTAAAAATTCCTAGATTAATAACCTGTATTCCACATATCCAGTTGCCACATTGATATGTTTGAGATGTTAAATAACTCGCCCTAAAAGACTGATTTTGGAGCAATATTTTATCAACCCCTTCATTCTAAGACAATTCTCAAGGACATCAGCTTTGAATAAAGATGAGGCAAATTCAGTGACCTTCTAGCTTTGTATTTGGTTACCAGTTGATTCATTGGCAGCTACTTGGATACATGCATAACACGTTAAGCTTAATCTGATTTATCTCACTGTCATGCTACAGCCATTCAGTTGATGGGACTTACCAGGAGGGAAACGCTTTGCTACAGACTTCCTCACACACACTGCTTGCTACAGTTCATTATTATCAATGAACTATTTACAGACTGAAATCAATTCCTTTCCAACTGACAAAACGCAAAGCTCTACTAAAGTAAACGTTTGCGTGCACAAACTAAATTGAGGCCCGGAGAAAATGATGAATATACGTGATGTAGGTTAAGTCGGCCTATGTTTGTACTCAAGCACATAGTAGCATGTGCTAAAGACAGCTAAAGCGGAAGCCTTGTTGTTAGGCCAGTGACAGGCCCCATGGTCTGGAATCTAATCTTGAGCCTACCAGCCCCGATTGTGGCCAAAAGCCTGAGATTCCGCCAGAGAAGCCCAACATGGCGTTTCACAATTGTCCCTACTACCACCCAGGGCTGGAGGGTTTCAGCAACCCTCAGGTCATCACTCTGCGACTGCACTTGTGGAATGGGAGCTTTGGTGTCCCTGTCCGCCTGAACGTGGTCTCGTTCAGATTCCACAACTTCTTTGGCTGGTTTCTCAGCACAGAACAGTGCCTGCACAATGGTGGTCGCCGCCGGTGTTCCTCCGTTAGCACGATGTAGGCTACACAACGCTTCGCATCCTCCTGTCTGTCCAGTAGAGCGTGCGTCCTGGTGTCCGAGTGAAACAAAAAATAGCAACGGCAACCCGGGAACAACAAAAAAAGAAAAGAAAGAAAAACCGAGAGCGAAACCTTGCAAAAAAGGTCAATCACAAAGTTCACAGTGTCCTAGCAACTGCTGGAGGCCCCTCACCCTGCCACCCGGGTGCGACCACACCAGCCTCCTCTCCATAACTAAATCCTGGAAAACGAGACAACCAAACCGAGTTTAAATTAATGGTGGGCGCTGTCAAGCTCTTCGGGATTGATTTCTTGGACGTAGCCAAGCCTGCCAAAAAAAGACCTCTCCTGTGTAAACTAAATTGACTGTTAAGCATGCTGAGATCTTAGAAAGTGGTAGAAGACACTATAGAAGCAATTCATTCTCTCAATTTATCATTAGCTACTTGGGCAGGAATAAATGCGTAACTGCTGTTTCCATTAAGTGCTGCTACTGTATCTAAGCGAGGCCCAAAGTGCAGTACCCTAGGCATCCATATCAATGAAAGGCGGTCGAAGCCTGTTGGGCTCTAAAGGGCAAAGCAGGGCCTGACTAGCAGGGATCATGGCTTGGTATCAAACTAAAACCGTGCCAGTGCCAGCTATGGCTTGCAGCAGGGCATCACACAGTTGGCAGTAGAGTTGGATGAGTCAGGAAGGATTTCAGTCAGCGGGATACAAGTCTCATCTTGCACCAGCAACACCCTACAGTTCATGGGGCAGCCACAGTTTGCCTGCACAAGCTACACAATGAATTGTCTACTTACTCAAAGTGCGTACAAACTCAACGGGAGGACTACGAAGTGAAAAGACCGGTGCATCACGTGTTTCGGAGAGAGTGTGTGCTCATCTGTGCTTTCGCAAATTTACAGTGGAAGCTGCAATTGAACAAGAACACATGTAATCTGTGCTCTCAGACCTGGGAGAAAAAAAGGTGTGGAAAAAAAAAACTATTAAATTCAGTGTCTTCTGTGTTCCACTTCACAAAGGACCGATTTCTCAAAGCACTTTTACATTCCAGTGGAAAATACACATTTACTGCTAAATGTGTATTTTCTTCATGACTGATTAACCCCAACAAATATTATACCCACAGCTTTTATATTCTTTCAGAAATATCTTCCATTCATTCTGTTTTCACTGAATGAATTATAGCTGTAAATCCATTTTTTACCAAACGCACATCGATTATATGCCTGTGCTGTTCATCTTTCTTGAGTATTGAAATATTAGACTCCATTCACCATTTTATTGCCAATAATAGGCCTACTAACAATGCAGGTACAGGTTTTCTAAGGTAATCTTACCTATTCTTGAACCAACAAAAATTGTATGATGAATGTCCTACATGCACATGTCTAAGTCATAGTTGGCTCTTAGTTTTAGATTAACCATCAACTAACAAGCAAAATTCACAATAGTGAGTTCAATCAGTTCACGTGGGGTAATACTGGCCAGGATTCAATCAACTACATGCAATCATGTTAAGGGCAAATATAGCCTAATTAAATCAAACTAAAACAAACTTTCCCAGTTCAAACGTACATCTCATTAGCACAGCATGAGGGCTGAATATGCACGATACAAATGAACAGACCTGGAACAGTAATATATTGGTAATTTGTTTGCTTTAATTTTTCCTAACCCCACTCTCTCTCTATTTTTCTCTTTAATTTTTACCAACCCCACTCTCTCTCCTCACAGACACATACACACAGAGTGCACACAATGTACACACAGTGATTGTTGTTACAGAATAGCCTACTTCAGTTCAAGTTAACTTGGCAGCAATGCTGCATTTTTTTCAGTGTCTGATCACTTAATATCATTTTTTTAAATCTCTTAATCATAACTAAACACATAGGCTAATACAAACAGCCACCAAGTCCTGAAATACTAATGCAATTCATTATCCACAATACTCTAACCTATAACACGTAATGCTAAATTATATTGTTAGCTGAAATCCCTTTTACTCTGAAAAATGTATTTTGCCGTAACGGTGGTATTCCCTCATTACTTAAATTACTTAAAGTTTTTGTTTTATCTAAGTACATTTTATTATATGCATTTTATTTGGGACTGTAAAGCAGGATACAGTCAAAGGGATGCTTTGGAATGAAGTTTACAGTACTGGCCTTCAAAAAGGGGCCTGCTGTCAGGCAAAGCAGCATGCATTTCCGGCCACACCTTTTCCTGTTTTCTGGATCTTCAGTCCATATGAGCATAAAACAGATCCTTATAAGTTTAGTTTTACTGAATCTAGCGACACTTAAGTCTTGTTTGCTTGTACTGCATTTTCCCTTAAAATGCTTAAATGCATTTGATTCAATCTAGGAGATTGACTCCTCACTTTGGAAACTTGTCTCTCTCTATCCGTGAATGTTGTGGCTTGTCATAATGTCCCCTTCAGGTTAGTTTTCTTTGAAACAACTACAGCTAACAGTAATCTGATATGCATATGACAATAATCCTCAAACATCTATTAGCGGTGGGCAACTATAGGACTGACTTAGCGTTTAATAAGCGGTGTTTTCACACAGGCATCAAAATCACAATAAATGGACAAATAAACAGAGACATGACAAAACAATTGAGCCTAATCTTCTGGTATGCTAACAACAGCTTTTGAATGAATACTATAATCCCAAAACAGTGTAACTCAATTGACTACATACTGCACATTAGCAACAGTACAAAAGTGAACAATGCTAATAAAAATGTAAACACTTTCAGGTCATCAGACAAGAAAGATAAAGTTGATCAGATACACCATGCAGAGCAGTTGTAATAGTAGTAGTAGAAGCAGCAGCAGTGGCAGCACTTGGAATGAATCTGGACACTCATGATTTCCATTTACGAAGCTTTGATCATTAAGAACCACGTTTTTCCATCTTGATGAAGTTGTAGCCTAATTGTGGCCATTTTATCTGATTAGCATAACTACCTAAGCATTACTGCATATAGGCCTAGCCGTTTACTGGTGTGATTAGCTCACCAGCACCTAGCCTATTAGTAGCTTGCAAGTTATTTTCTGCAGGGTGACATGTTTAACATCCACCACCTCCAGTCACATAACCAATAACAAGCCTTTCAACACATAGTAAATATTTTGTTAGTTGCAGCCTACATAAAAATACTGTTCACACCACTTAGCCTACATTACACACAATT
Organism: Anguilla rostrata; assembly: GCF_018555375.3. Classification (NCBI taxonomy): domain Eukaryota; kingdom Metazoa; phylum Chordata; class Actinopteri; order Anguilliformes; family Anguillidae; genus Anguilla; species Anguilla rostrata. The sequence goes on from NC_057935.1 coordinate 37,368,713, forward strand.
TAGGAATTTACATGAGACTATAAAGGAACTCAGACCAATATAATCAGCAGCATATATTTTTGGTTTTATTTTTAATAGTTTGGAGAAATTTGAAAGGCCTATCATTAAGACACATTTGTGCACTAACATTAAGCAGCTGATGTTTTTTTGGCATGAATATAACTATTTTTGATACCAACTAATTATATACTTAGGGTTCAGAACCATGGCCCATTTATGGAAGCATCAGGTGGCAGCTAGTTGTAATTCCCTTGAAAATGAACGTCCTCCAAGGACAGATTCAATTAACTCTCCAGCCAAAGTCTCATGATGGAGCTCTGTTTAAATTCTGTCTTTGGTCATATATGAGGGCTGGCCAAAAAATAGCTCGTTATTACTCTCTTACTAACGCATGCAGATGTTCAGTCCCAATAAATCTTTTGTCAGTGAAAATAGTCCGTTCCATGTGTACAAATATAGTGGACTTACTTACAAGCAAAGGTAATCAATAATTAATTAAATAATTACTAGCCTAATCCTTCATTCTCAACCACCACCAGCAGATTAGCCAAAAAAAAAAACTATGACTGGTTGAACTGAGTAGTTATGAGCTATCAGCTGTCTGTCAACTTTTTTGTTTTTGCCTAAACAAACTACAACAGTTACAAGCTCAAGATACCAGCATGAGTCTGATGGCCATGTTTGAAAAATATTAATGTTAATGTTAGCAGCCTATATATTAAAAATAACAGGAATAGGCTATAGCCTAAAAAAATGAACTGATTTTCTAAACTCTCACTACCATGAAACATTCTATAGTTGGTCTTAGTTTCAAAATACAAAAATGCATTGTGTTTCTTCCATGACTGACCAAAATATATTTGCTTCTGAATAATGCTGACATTTTCTCAAAACATGCTGCTGTCCCGCTGTGTGAAGCTTTTCACAATACAGTCAACATTTAGGCTATTTAAAAAAAATAAAGATTAACTATGCACTCAAACCATATTATTATTATTATTATTATTATTATAATGGCAGTAATAATAATGATATTAGCAGAGCAGCAGTCAGTTTTCCAATTATACAGCTGAAAAGAACAAATTCTTTTTAATTTAAAACAAAATAATAAACACACTGCATAAGACCCCCCCCCCCCTCCCACCTTACCCCCAATTTAAGCAAAGGATTACAGCAGAACCCAGTGTACATATGGGATTGTCTGTATAAAAGCTGTCTGTGTTTCCTCAGTTCCAGCATCCCTAGACACACTGTTCCTAAATCCTCATTTCTCTTAATCAGCTTAGTCAATGGCAACTGTTTGTTGCAACCTTGGTGGACGTGCAAATAGGTTTTAGCCATGTCTATGCTAATCCTTGAATTTTCAAGTCGGATGGAAGACATTTTCCCGTAAATAATAAAACCTACTGTAAAAATTTATCGCCTCTTCACTATGGCAAAGTAAAAAAATGAGCAGACTTTCAAAGGGTTTTCTTAAACAAGGATGAAGTCATCTCTGGTTTGAATGCTTCATTTTGAAAACAACGTCAGAAACAAGCCCCAACAGATGCATTACCTTAACATGAGTAAGATAGTGAAACACAAGTACACTTAAGGTCCCTTTGTGTTTTCAACTTATCCAAAAGCAGACAGGCATTTGTGGAAGCAGTTCTGAGAGTCACTGAGGCATGACTGAAAGAAACTGAAGAAGATTTGAGAGAGACTGAAGCAGGACTGAGAGAGACTGGAGCAAGGGTGAGAGAGAATGGTGTAGGGTTGAGAAATTAAAGCAAGGTTGAGAAAGACTGAAGCAGGACAGAGAGAGACTGGAGCAAGGGTGAGAGAGAATGGTGTAGGGTTGAGAAATTAAAGCAAGGTTGAGAAAGACTGAAGCAGGCCAGAGAGAGACTGAAGAGGGTTAAGAAACCGAGAGAGACTGAAGCAGGATTGAGAGTAACTGAATCAGGGTTGTGAGAAACTGAAGTAAGGTTGAGAGACTGAAGCAGGGTTGATACTAAAGCAGGACTGACAGACTGAAGCAATGTGGCGAGAGACTGACGCAGGATTGAGACAGACTGAAGCAGGGTTGACTGCGACTTCAGCGTGGCTGAAGCAGGGCCAAGAGAGACTGAAGCAGGGTTGAGAGAGACTGAAGCAGGGTTAAGACAGACTGGAGCAGGACTGAGAGAAACTGAAGCAGGGTTAAGAGAGACTGGTCTGTTCCACTGAAACTACTAATGGCTTCTCAGTTCCAGAATACCAAGCCCCTATCGAGCCGCTGCCTCAGAAAGACTTCCCCTCAAGCGAAGCAGTAGGCTACATCAGGGTGTTTGGCTAAACATCTGCTTCTCTTACTTTTCAGGTTTGAGGGAAATATCAAACTCAAGGAAAGGCAGGCAGAGGTGATCAGCTCAGGCCTTGATCAGCACAGGCCTCTGCTGTCTTTTGTCTTTTAACCATCAGAAGAATTAGAATAGGACATTGGCCACATGCGTGGGTGGCCAGCTACACGGAACTCATCAAGCAAATTGCCGATCTGCAGCGACATCTCCATGGGGACTGATTTTCTTTTCATTATGTGATCCCTTAAAGTTCAACACTGGACTCCAGTTTCAACTCTGTTGCCGTTGTGGTGATTCAGTAAAAGCCCCCAATCTTGCTTGCAGTAAAACAAGAGTCTCTTTAACAGGTGCTAGTTAGAACTGGGAGCCAAACCTTATTTTGCAAGTATTTTTATTAAGGAAAATTTGTAGTTGATGCAACATGTCCTACGCATCTCAAGTAACAGCTCCAAAGAAAGACCAGCCTCTCCTCCATTACATAGATTTAAGACTGTGGTGCTGATGGGAATATTCAACGAGCCAACAAGAAAATCACACAGGTTAAGCTAATTATAACTAGGTATGACAATGTTTACTAGAAGTTATCCTGTTAGTAATAGACATTGATGCTGGCTTGCATATGATGGTCAGACTCAAGAGTACCAGCCACAGATTTAAGGAATGGCTAGCACATCAAACAAGATATTTCTGACTGGGATCCAAACACTACAATACCAGGAAAGTCACACATTGGTCCATGGCCCCAAATAAGTAGGTCCCTGTCGTATCAACACAGCACAGTTAACTCTGAGATAGGAGCCCATTAGCGAATAAGCCAGTACCTCAGCCTCAGGGCTAAAAGCCGGCACAAGTACGGTAATGATTTAAATATTTAAATATCCGCTTTTCTCCATTTCTGGTCCTGGACCACATGAGAAAGAGGTTTCATTCATACTTTTGTCCACGTCTTCTCACTTCAAAAAAAATGTATCTTTATAAATGCGGCCTTGGTCCTCCATTTCTCCTTCAGTCACTGAAATCTAATGGATCTATTTGCCATCTCAGCACAGGGAATCTCTGCATTTCTATATTCATCCACAACCATGAATAAACAGGACCTTGTGCAGGCCTCTGCATAACAGTGTTTTCAAACCCGCCATACAATACTTTAAAAAGAAATGTGCGTCTTTAATAGCTAAACCTGTTTTCCCAGGTGTGAAAATAAAAAATGTAAATAAAGAAACGCAAGTGTGTGCTACACAAAGCCTTATACCTGAATTATAAACTCCTTTAAGGGTTAAAAAGCACAATGATTTGTTTTAAGTCACAATTTACAGGAAATGGCTATTCATTTCCGATACAAACATTAATAAAGAGGCACTCCTGGACAATTTGTTTTAATTTGTTTGTGGTAATAATAATAATAATAATAATAATAATAATAATAATAATAATCTCACATTGGCTTGCAATGAAAACAATTTATTCAACAGGAAGGCAGTAGTACAATGTAAATAAAAAGTCAAAATAATTATACATTTCAATTTTCAATTTTCATGGAAGTAGAGGAGACAATGAGAAAATTGCTAGAGATTAATTTCACATTCAGATTTAGCCGCTTCAAAATAAATACAATAACGTTTCTTCTGACGCGTTACAGCCTGCTACTTGGCTGTAACCGCTAGTTACATGATCTTGGGGTGACACTACCCACACCTGTCATCCAACAAAATTACAATGATGATCATACTCATCACAATTTTCCTATTCAATATGTCACCTTATTTAGTCACATTAATCATTTAACATCCAGCTTCAACCTACATACTTTAGAAAGATATCAAACATAAAAAAGCATTACACATGCTCCCACGAATAAATTTTGCTTAAACTTCACATGACGTCATCGTCTCCCCTCAAAACATTTCATAACTTTCTGTCTTTAGAAGCCTACATTCGGTTCTTGAAAAAGTATAAAGATCGGGGTATTACAATTACCCAAGATGGCGAGAGGCTTGTTGTTTAGAGGGCAGAAAAATGGAGGATATTGTAATATACACAAAGGGATAAATTTCAACAACTCAGCCAGCCTGCAGCTGCCTCTCTTTATAAGGAAGCAACAAAAGATAAGAGAAAAAGACAGCCTCCAACTCAAACAGCGGACTACTCTCTGAAGCGAGGGGATTTCCTCACAACACAAGAAAAACACTACATTAAAACCCAATCTACAATCGCAAATACACACTACAATATAAAATATACTATTTAGGTTGAGAAATATTGGTTTCTCAGAGCAGGCTGATTTTGTGCCATAATTTTTGAGACACGTATTAAAACAGACCACAGCATAGGTAGCTAGCAAGCCAGCTAGCAGCTCAGCCCCCTTAGTTATCTAGCTGGAGTGCTAGCTTTCACTGATTCCTCGTTAGAATACATTTAAACTATAACAGAACATTTACAGCTAACTAGCTGTGTGAAGAAAAAAAAGCAGCAAACAACCGGGGATCACAGTGGCCCTCGAAACTGTTTGCATTCTGAATGTAACATTTGAAACAGGTTTTTAAATTCGCACAGTTTAACCGCACGAGTGCGCACACAAAGACGAGGTCCGTTCTGACTCTGAACCCAAGTATTTAGCTAGCTACCAGTCTGATCAAAAAGCAACGACAAAACATACCTCATCAAATGTTGCCTAAAGTTTATAATTAACGTGTTGTGTTACCATAATTGAAACAAAACAACAATCGATACATTTACAACCGTCTTATCGTCTGACAAGTTTTATCAATCTGCAGAAGAAACTACCCAGCTAGCAACATAGCGTTGTATCTCTATTGAAATAACTGAACGCCTTTCAATACGTTGCCAGCTAATCTTAACTAGTCGCATCAAAACAAATCAAAACTTACCTTAGTTTCGACACTTCTGGCTACGTAATCCCCGTTATCCTGTTTTTCGAGTATTATTTATAATATCTAGCTAATGTTTCTTTTCTTTCTCGATTTTGTGCTGTCGTTAGAGGCCAGTAGCCGGAGATGATAAAGAAGGGAATTGGGCAGTAATTGAGTCTCGGTGTGAGTGTGTGTGTGTGTGTGAGTGAGTGCGTGTTAGTTACTAACAGCAGATTGAAGGAGACTCTTCTCAAGGGTTATTCAGCTCAGCTTCACCACAAGCCCGAAGGTGACGTCAGCTTACAAGCTTACTAACAATGAATTTAGCGATATTTACCATAAATAAACAACGGGTGCACAGTCTTATAAATAACAGTGGGACATCAATCAATAAGTTCTGAACGATTATTATTTTACCCTGGCTTTTCACACTTTGCATTGGCAACAATCTAGTGTCGACATTAAGCAGGCTTATTTCGAGGACAGGATATCATCAGCATCGTTAAATAAAAGGGACGCTTTATAAATTAATATCGGAAAACACATGAACCATGTAAATGACGAATATTAAAGCAAATCTGTTTAAAAAAGAAAATAGCACAATGTTGTTTATGATAAACATTATAAGGGTACAGTTCATTATAAGATTAGTAACCTACTTCGCCTTCTTTGCATTGACTGATGTTTTCCAAGTTAAATAATATATTTATTTTGTGAGAGAACGAGAGAATCTGTACAATTTAAACAAAAATAATGCATACAGTAGGCCCCCACATGATACATGGTTGATATGTCAAAGAAGATGATATCCGACAGTCCCATGACAACAGCAAGATGAGCACAAATCAAGAGGTGGTAGGAGGAAGGGCAGGCCCAAGAGGATACTTTGAGGCCACTATGGATGTTTCAATAAATATTCTTCATATGTACTGTGAACATGGGATACACTATCTGTAATGGCATACTGTGTTACAAATGCACACACAAGTTATGCAATATTATATAATTATCTTAGCATTCTGCATTTGTACAATATCATTTTTATACGGAATCGCTGAAATAGTGTTTGCGAGACTGAAGTGATGAGATTGAATATACTGCTACAAGATAGTCTGACTTTTTAATTTTTTTACTCCAAATCGTTGAGGAGGTCAAAGTGGATGATAATATTAAATTCAGAAAAGGCATTTACATAATCTACAAGCACATTGAAGGATGGATTACTTGTATAAAAAGTCAATATCCTCTGTCCAATGTGTGAAAAAAGAAAAACAAACAGAAAAGCCAGCTTTTATAATAGAAGTAGGCTACGCTTGTACAGTTTGGGGGAATTCAAAAACTCCGGAGTTTTCCTTTATGTTGCAGCCAGCCCACCACAGTCAGACAGAGAGTGCCATCTGTGCCTAATTGTGGGGCTTTTTTCTGTCTGTGAGTGAACAATCAGCAACAGGCTGAGCAAAGACCTCATGACCCAGTCTGGGTGGAGACAGGGGGCACAGATTATTTTATTTAATAACAACAAGAGCCACAGCTAAGTGATCGCTAACATAAAACACACAAAATATGTAACTCTGTGAAGTTACATTTAAAAAATGCAAAGAAATGTAGTCATGTTATTTTCACTGAGTAAACAGCAGATTAATCCAAAATGGGCAAAAAATAATGTTACACGAGTCACTGCTCTCATGCGGCTCAATAAACTACTGGGCTGGTTCGATGATATCACCGAATTTCATCTAGGAGCTTTTTATTAGCTGCAAAATGAACTGTATTGAACATGTTACATTTTGTGATAGTTTAAAGTGGTACCTTATATAAGATTTAAACATCGAAACATTAGACGTAAATTGATTCACTCCTGACACATTTCTAAAGGTTCCTTAATTACCTCGATCTTGACGAAAACAAATACTCCTTACTGCACTCTTCTGTTTTACTCTACAGGCAAACTGCCCATTGACTAGCCTATAGTTTCGTTGATACTGTTATCTTGAAATAAAGGCACTGGAATTTAAAAGGAGAAAAATCCTTATTCAGCTTTTTTGGAATTAGAACAGAAGTTTAAGTGTGTTCACCATCTTGTCGGTTTATTGATTTTTTTTCCCCTGCCTCCTTTCCCCGTCATCCTCCACAAAGGCGAAACACCGGTTTGAGACAGGCAGGATGAAACTAGAGCCACTGGATAAACAGACACGTAAGCAGAAGAAATATGTTTACATATTTTTATTTTTCGCACCAACAGCAAAGGAAAGGGGGGAGGGGGGGTCAGGTTTATTACGATGCTTCATTAGTATTAGCACGTGGGGAGCACTCGAAGCGCCTTCATTAGAGTGAGCGTCACAGGCTGAGTCCTTTTGCATGCAACGGGAATGTCAGCTTCACCTCGGTCATTTGTAACATAATAAGTGCAAGTACAATGACTGCAATGCAAGCACATTGGGGGAAGGGCAGCCTGTCTCCTTTACTGGGGTTTTTAAAGAGTCTTGATTAGAAAGTATAATTAGACAGTATAATGAGCCACCAAAAGAACTATAGTAAAGATGATCTCTCCAGAGACTGATGGAAAACAAATTAATGTGGTGATTTGGTTTTAATTATTATTTTTCTATTAGTGCACGGCAAGCCTAGGCTACCCATCACACATAGGGGCTGTGCTTGCAGTTATTGATTTTTGCCTGACACATTCAGGGAATACAGATTTTAATCATCTCAGTATGCCACACTCTCTAATTCCATTAAAAACAAGAACCTACCAGCACCAGAAAAGCATTTAATTTCAATGACACAAATTTTTCACAGAACTACAAAGCTGCAAATGGTGCCTTCACAGTAGAAGTGGCCTTAGGTTTTCCTTTTTTTTTTTTTTTTTTTTTCCTTTTTTACACATAATTAAATTTACACTATGGCTCTCTCAAAGCTGTAAGTAAGCCACTAATAACTGACAATGGAGAAAATAAAAGACAATGAACTACTAATACTATGTCATTAACCTGTGCTGAATTATAATAGATTGAGTCGAGTGGTTGTTTCAGCATTTTATATAACATTCGAGATTGCTCATAATAGGTCTATTATTAGTAAACTGTGGGTTGCGAATAAATTACTGTCATGTCCTATAATGGCAATTGTAGACTTATTAGAAAAAGGATGCAACTCTATTATAATATGGACAGCATGTGTTAAGCACTGAAACTTTATTTCCAGGCCTGTCAGTATTGCTATTTGTATTTATAAATAAAAAATGCCCACTACATTGTTGCATAATTTATACACATTAATCCTCACAGACTTGAAAGGAAATGAAATGATCTTGATTATCGGTCAACATTATGCAATAGGAACTGCTGAAAGTGGTTGTCATGCTGTTGATTTCTCGTGTTTTCAAAGCCCTGCAGAATTTTGAAATGCCACCATTAGTTTTTTTATTTTAATTTTAACAGCTTGTTGCTAGCGGAGCTTGAGATAAAACGGCTTTGCAAAATAAGATGAAATCACACCACAGCAGTCTTTTGTTGGTGGATATTGATTATATGCTAATTTCTGCCTGGAGACACAATGGGGAATTTTAAATACCATGCATCTTATCACTCATTTATAGCATTTTACCAATATCACAAGAATCAGATTATAAGAGCAAATGTAATAGGACCGTGCTCACATTTGTCTTTGCACGAGTGAAAAGCAAATGTTCTGGTTTGTTGAGGGCATCTCAAGTGAAACAATGTGTGTATGTTCATGTTTTTGTCATCCATATTTGTAAGACGCAGTTTGAAACAATGGTTTGTTTGAAAAATAAATGCAAATTGCAACAATAATACTGACCTTAAATCCATTATCATTACAATACCATTGGCACCCACATGAAACCAATATTAACATGGGCACCCACATGGAACAAATAATAACATGTACTGCAACAATACAATTCCGTAATAATATATATCCTTTACAATAAAAAAGTCATAGCTTAGCAGTCAGTTTACAACAATGGTAATGGCTGCTTTGAATATCTGTAAATATTTTAAATACTGTATTACTCCAGATTTGGAAACTTAGGAGTAATGATCACGCAAAAGTCCTATGGGAATTAATTGGTAATGAAGAATGAATTAACCTTTTACCTCTCCTCAATGCAATCTGCTGAGGCTTGGTTGGGGGTGGTGGAGGCAGGGTAAAAGATGAAATGCTTGGCTATACTGAGCACTTGTGCTACCACAGGCACTTAAGCTGTCCATCACCCTGCTTGCTCTACAATTCCAAACAGGATCTGAAGGTCAAAAATGGAATCACTGCTAGTGCTTGGACTCCCGCTGTAATATGCCACAGTATACCGATGTAGGTGTGATAACAAACCATGGTGACATCAACATAGTGGCACATGGGTGGTCCACACAGGCATGAATATGCACATACACCCACCCACATACAGACTCATGGAAATTCCTTTCATGGAAAAGAGCTCGTAGTGACAGTGATAATCAGCATCATGCAATGTCGCTCTTTGACATAATGAAATGGCCAAATAATTCTCTCTTGCGCAAAGCAAATGCATCCCGATCAGAATTTGAAAAGCATCTTTATCGAGCAGGATATTTATATGTTTAATGTCAGCAAATTTTCTAGTTAACGAGCGCGCTCATAATTTACTACTTTTACCTTGGGAAATAAAAAATTCAGACATCATTTTAATTAACTGCATGGAGAGAGTGTGTTTTATCAGTCAACGGTCTGGTCCATTTTTAGCAATAGTAGACATTTCTGCATGCAAAGGAAATTACACACTAACCTTGATGCAGACGGCTTTTTTCTCTCTGAATGGACTACACTCATTAAAATGAATATTTTTAGGGACGAGACAATGCTGGAATCATTGGGAAGATCCCAGTACTGGTGCAAGGGTTACATTTACCACTATGATCCTCCCCCCATTCCTAAAGTCTTCAGACCTAATAAATCAAGGGATGCATCGTTCAGAATGAAAGGAAGAAAACCGTGGCAGGATTAATGCAGGAGAGCTGCAGAGGAGTATAGATCCAACACCGTGTAGATCAGTTAAACAGAATCTGTCATCTTATTCCTACAATAATTGAGTAGATAAAATGATACTAGAAGGAAAAGATGACCCACCCCTCCCCCCAAGTAGAACCCCAAGATGACTCTCCGATTTAGCATCTGTAGCAATTTGTAAAGGTATTTTCATCTCATAATTCTTGAGATAGGTCTTTTGTTATTGTACTGCTCATAACACATGCCTTAATAGAAATATTAAACAGAAGCACTCCTTTAAACCAGTTTTAATCTGCATTAAGGAGAATTTGCAATTTGTCATTTTGAGATTAGAAAGAATACTTACACTTACTTCTGACAGCATGGCTATAGATAATCTACTTTGTACTGAAACAACACTTTATCGCCTCTCTTATTTTATGTAATTTTAGCTAATAATATCCTTCTCTTTTAATTTCAAAGAATGTACATTAAGGGGGAAATAAAGGTATGTATTATTTTAAAATGTGTATAACTCCTGGAGGAAGAAATTTCATTTTAAAACTGTTATTTTAACGAAGGTGTTTCCAGAAGTTATACATTTTCTTTGTTGATTAAGGATAAAAAGGAATACTGTACAACACATGATTAGTATAGATATAATCTGACATCTCATTTCCTATTACTTGCTGAATGCTCAGAAGACACTTTGTGGTTTAGTGGCAAGATTGCCGCTAGAAGTCATTAATTGATTTCAGATTAAAAATGTAACCTTTCATTTTACGTTGTGCACAATCATTCTCAATAATTCAGGCATTCTGCATTAGCAGGGTCAAAAAGAAGTTTTTTTTTTTTCATCTGAATGATATACGGCTCCTGAGAATTGCCAGTGCTTGGAAGAAGCTGCATTTTCCCATTTTCTTTCAAACAATAACTAATCTTTCAAGTGTAAAATGCATTGTGCATCCATGTTAAATACAAAAATAAATGTTCTCTGCAAGTGATACCGGCAATACAAAGTCACCTTAATCCTCCACTGGTCAGTCTACTTATTCTTTTCAAACTCTGCCTACGAATAAAACATAGCTGGGTCGAAAGATGCAAACGACTGCCGTGAGTGCTGTAATAAAGGTTTTCAAAGATATGGTACAAAATGGAGGCTAGAAACATAGCCTGGGAGAAGAGGGGAGTGCTTTTCAGCCTTCTTTGAACTACACAAATATAAGCTGGTTCTCACCAGCAGTGAAAAGCATTGTCATCTGATCCCGGAATGACTTCAGCTTACATAGAGAAATATAAAGATCTGCAATGGAATGTAGGCTACTATACGGATGAGGCCTCTGGCACATGTATGGACAAAATGGAATTTATTTCAGATGATGAAATATCCCTACATCACAAGACTTGTATTACACAGTTTCCTCAACTCAAAATAGCCCCTTTAGTGTGACCTCTTCCCATGGGTGGCCATATTAATGGCAGCCATTGTTTTTGCCTTGCTAACTGGAGCATGTTCTCGGACAGAGAATGAGAAGGGAATATGAGAACAGCAGGGCATGAGAAACATATAATCCCCAGTTTTGTTTACCTGTGTCTGTGTTTGAAAAGGTGATGGGGAAAAGAAAGAAAGAAAACAACATAAAGCAGTGATCCCTAAACAAACAACATGTTTTACAGACCCTAAATCGAAATAGGAGCATATAGCCTACTGTAGCGATCATTCCTTTAGTTATATTAAATAGCTTTTGTGAACAAATAACTGTTTAAAATATCCAAGCGTATTTGAAATGGCTTTAATTGTTCATTTTAACCATTCATAAGTTTACAGAACTTATTGCTTTATGAAAGCAAATATTAAATAATAAATATTGCTGCAAAAAGCCCCTTATCTTCAGACCAAAGACATTTCAATAAGTGTTCCATAATATCAGACACCCATATTTATATAAATATTTGAAAATTGTAAAAATGAATTCACAAGATGTTGAACTATTTACAAATCGCTACCGTACCACTGCAGTATTTCCCTGCTTGAACATTGAAGCTTGCATTCATCTGTTTAATAAGATGTCGTTTAATATGAAAAAAGGAAGAAAAGGGAACGATTGTTATGGCTCCCCTTTTTATGAATTGCAAGGTATTGTTATTCACACATCTCGTAAACAGCAGTGGCTTAGCACATTTTTATACCAACTGTCACTCCTTGTCATGTTTTATTTATGCGAAGCACTGTCCGTTTTAATTAGCAATTTCAGGTCCTGGTAAAAACTCTCCTCCTCCAGAAAGAGAAGAGGCAGACGTGTGAAAGGCCTTCAGTGTTATTTGATCAAAAAATGGGCCATTACCGCCATCATCATAATAGAGACTCGCTGCCTGTAATATGTGCTCTCCGGAAGCGATCCTTCCCGGAACGAAAGAGTGGGACGGAACAGGGAAAGCTGCAAGAAAAGCAGGATAGCAACGCAAATGCCAAGATCTGTCAGATAAATAAAGAGCTTTGCCCGACAGCGTAATTATAATGTAAACAGGTCCAATCATTTCTCGAGTCAAGAGCGAGGCTTTTTGTTTCCACATTAATGCTGCAATTAATTATGCTAATAACCATGCTCGAAACAAACATTCATTTAAAAATACAATCTCCGGCACAGCAGAATTAGATAGGCTAGTGCGTGGAAATATAACAGCAATTGCTTGGCAGTGCTTTGTGTTGTATGTCGTTACATACTGTATTCTAGTTATAACAGAGATAAGAATGTAGTTGTATCACTAAGCTAAATTTATCATAACATATACTGACAATGGCATGAAACCTTCAGTCACATTTTAAAGGTCCAAAAAAAGTTCCGAAATCTGTGACATTTTTGCTGATGTGTTGTTTTAATACCTTTTTTTGCATTCACAAACGGACCAGAAATATTTAAAAATGATTATTTGGGAAAAAAAACTTTTATAGACTGTTATAGGTTGTTAGTGGATAAAACGCTAAAATTGCTACTTGTAATATGTAAACAATGCTCTTTCCACTTTCGTGCACACAGGCTAAGTTGGAAGCGCCTAAGCATTATGGCTTCTTTGGATGCAGAAAAACTAATTTGCTTTTTTCTTTTCCAAAAAATGAAGATACACAAACAAGATGGGTTTTATTTCTGTTCAGATTGTGATCTATTCAAGATATGATGGTCGGAGATATATTTGTTTTATGAAGATTTTCACAGGTATAACAGGAACCTTTCTGGTTTTGGCATGTGTTGGACTTGGACTGCTCTGTTATATGGAGATTTGTCACATACTCTTAAGAAGAGCCCTTCTCCATTCCATTCAGAACATTCTGAATACAAATTCATTTAAGGCAGAAAGCTAAAACATCTTGGCTAAAAAGTCTTAGTTACTTACTGTTGCATATCATAACCCCTCTACTCTATATCTCTAGACCTCCTAGATAATTCCCAAAACTGTGTTTAGACTGTCTTAATATCTGCAAAGACACCCCATATTCTTCATAAACATGAACGGCAGCTATTTCTGCGCAAAGTTGCAGCTCAGCTAAACTGAAATAAAAGAAGCTGTAGATTGCCTTAAACTTGAGTACAATAAACACATATAAATGTGACCTTGGTATCTCTGGTCCACTGACAAATGGAGACAATTCGTAGCAACATGAGACAAGTAGTTCTGCCGCTTACTCACTATTTTTGCACCTCTTATTTCCCCTTCACTTTCCTTTGCTAGCAAGATAAATTATGTGCATCCTTGAAACCAATGACTTGCCTTCTAATATTTGTGCTAGAACTTATGACATTTCCTATTCTTTAAACAACATTGTGTGCCTCAACAGTGGGTAATATTTATACATTTCCAAAAAGTGGTTCAATATCCATGGAATGTGGGAAAATGTATATATTTTTTAAATGATTGTACCAGACAATACTGACTCATTTCAGATATCAAGTTCTTCCTCAGAGCTCTGATTTAATGCAAAAAGTCTAAAATGCAACAGCTTCTCTTGGTTTGGTAAACTTTGTGGGACCCAAGCAAATTGTGGGCTAAAAACATTTCTCAATATTTTTTGTTCTATTTTCAAGTCCTTCAGTATTTTGTTTCTGAACTATTTATATCCCCAAAAACATGGAAAACAATGTGCATATATACAGTAGACTAGAAAGGAACTGTGTCTATGCCTTGAAGGTCTTTCACTCTACAGATTTGTTAATGATTTGATCCACTTTGATCTGGCAAATCTTCAAATTGAGAACTCAGTCTGAACTGAGTTTGCTCTTAGCAAAATGAAAATTTTTCAGTAGTGACCCAAGAAGGGATAGAGTCGTTCTTTCTGAATGATGAGATGAGATTTCACTGGTGATTTTTAGACAAAACCAGCAAAACACACAATCAGTTAAATACCAGCAGATAAATATTGTCATATGTTTGGCCCCTAGATAAAAACACATAGGCTAGTTTAGACAAGGGGTTCAGGGTAACTTTTTAATCTTCTCTAAAATGACCACCTTGTAGTTGAAGACCCCCATGTCAAAACAATACCAGGTTACTGTGGAGCCCTTCATCTAGCAATCACTGCAGTCAGTGATAAAAGGACACTTGTGCAATTCAAAATGTCATCATATCATATCATCACAAAGACATGCAATTATATCTAGTAATTACAATGAACACAATATTGTCAAAGGCACATAAAACAGGCTTATTTTGTGTCCAAATAATATGTTTTTTCTACTATATATATATATATATATATATATATGTATATATATATATATATATATAATTTAAAAAAATGTAAATATAAACAAAAATGTTATTAAACGTGATAATAATTTTCAGTTTTGCTGAGGACCTTCGCTGTGGACCCCTAGATATAGTTTTTCCACTTGTACATAAGAACCTGATCTGTCCTACATTATGACATCAGAGTAAATGTAATCCACAACTTGTTACCTTCCACATTTCGAGTTAGTGTTATATGTTGCAGAAGTGCAATACCCTCTTTAGTGACAACACAGCTATCCTCAGCCACAAGCTGTAAAAGTTAATGGCAAAGCTAGGAGTCCATTTACTCTCCACTGCTTTTGCTGAATTTCACTACAACCAGTTGCATCCAGTTTTAAGTGTCTCCAGTGGGAATGAATAATTACTGAATTGTACACTGAACCTGCTCCAACACTGTCTTTAGCTGATTAAACCTCTGCCTCAATCTATTTTTCAGTTTTAGATGGAATAGCTGGTCCCAAAACCACAAGAAATCAAAGGTTAAGAATGAAGAATAATTCAATAAATGCGCTTTTCATTAAAACAAACATATTTCCCTAAATGGATCATCAGTGATCCACGTGAGGGAATGTAAGTTGATGTTTGTTCTTCATTCTCACATGTTTTGCTGCATATTCAGGCTTTCTCTGTTTAGAATGAGGAGGCTGTCAGTCGGGCTCAGGCCCTGGGGAAGCTGTGGGAATCTTGTGAAAAAATTGTTAGTGTGCAAGCACAAATGTCACTCAAATTCCTTGGTGGCTATACATCTGGAGAAGCTCAGACGGGGGCCATCATGGGCTGTTCATCTGCATTACAAACAGTATTGGCATAATTTTACTGTGTTTCTCACCTTTATTTCTCTCCACTTTAGAAAGCCCAATCACAACCATCTATTTTCAGTTCATCGGACAAGCGCTACATTGTCCTCTGAAGCATGTGATGTCACCTGTACTTATTTTTACAATATGGTGAACAGGTCAGGCTTCTACAGATATACTGTAAGTGGAAGGTACTTCATGGGCAGCTCAACAGGCAAACCATAACGGCCTAAAAAAAAGTGTGAGCTGCTGGTGCATGATGAGACAATTATATGTCATCCTGATTGCCTGCCAGCTACAGTTGGCAGCTGGTATGGTCTGGATTCAATACCAGATCATGGAGGGGTACAGTACCTTAACAAGATGAGTCACCCAGCAGCCCCGATTATAATTGTATTGCAGGAGAAACTACATCAACATCTGCTTTTTCATGACTACTCATACTCACAAATGCACAATTACTGAAGAGGCACAAAGTATACACTATTTTGTGTGTTGCAATTCACATGCACACACGCACGCACGCACGCACGCACGCACGCACGCACGCACACACAGTAGCTTTATGTTCCTTACACTTTTTCCCCACAGCATCAAAACCGAGTGGATATTCTCTCATTTTCCTGGACCACCCTTTTTGACCACATTTTAATGAGCAAAAACACGCCCCCCTCCCCTGTATGAAAGCATGTAGCAAAACCAAATACAAACAGGATGTAATGGAGAAAGATGACTCCAGAATGTTCTTTCTCAGCATCCAATAGGAAATGCAGTGGGAGTCCTGGAGAATCACGAGACCACAGAAATAGCCCAAGTCCTGAGGAGGCAGTGCTCAGCTTGGCACTACGCCTTGCATTTCACCTGACCTCATCTCCTGTCACTCTTTGATGCCATCTGATCAGAGGGATTAGGTGAGCAGTTGTCTGCTCTGCCCATTATTATGCTTCTTTTATGGTCTGCTTGAGTCTGGGAAACTTTACTCTTCACAGTAAATTTGGGTCACATTGAAAGAGTTACGTCTGTATTTCAGAGGTACCACACAAAAATAAATGTTTGTTTTTGCTGACGATTCATTGTAAACCTCCTGAAATGAACTTAAAGTCAATGAATCTAATATAAAAACATAGATTCTCAGATTCATGCCAATGTTTTTTGTCATAACGTCACATTCATTTACATTTGATTAAGAAGGAATTTTGATGAAATTTGGAAGTAACAGGCAACAATGTCAACAGAGCTGCCATAAACTTACAGTATGTGTGAATTAAATGTCCTTAACATTTTAAATGAATCAAGTAAATAATTTTTTTTTAAATTCTGTACAAATAGGAAGATGATCAACAGGGATATATTTGGGGTCATTTGGAGGATTTCTTCTTTAAAATTGCCTAATTAACAAGGTTAACAGCAGTTTAAATGGCAAAGCATGTGGATCGGTACATAGTTCAACTGACTCTCCAGCCATACATGCAAGTCCCCCGGTAGGGGTGGGGTTTTAAGCCTGTGACATGCCAACTTCTGTGTTGTGAGCCCTCCTCTATCTGTTGCCCTCTCTTCTTTCCCCCTATCTGAATAAACAAAACAAAAAAAGCAAAAAGGAGGGAGAACTGTCAACTTTCCTGTTACAAACAACAAAAAAACAATGGTTGTGTGGTGCAAATGTTCAAATGGACAAACATTGTTTTTTTGTTTTACAAAAATCTGTTTCTCAAATATTTTTTTCCCCCAGTTTCTTTGGTGCAGTTTTCTAAACTAGGTTCTCAATTGTCAAAACACTTAACTACAAAAAAGAAACTAAGGTGCTAAAATGCGAGCATTGTAAAAATGTAAAATGCGTTTTCATTTGACTACATACTAAACACAAAAGACTAATCAGGAAATATACACATGTAAACCTCTGAAGGCATACTATCACTATACAGACTGCTTCTGAAGTTATATCATACCAGAGTGCAATTTTATTCAACACCAATTTGTCTTATACAAAACATCATTAAACCCGAGGTGACATTTTGCAGAACCTGGAGCCATTTAAGTACAATATCTGGTGTGAATTTTCAATTCTCACATGCAGTTTACACCTAGAAAGCCGTGTTAAACCTTTTTTTCACTAGGGAAAAAATGAAATAATAATAATCAGCAGATATCTGCCTTCCTAGTTGCTTAAATATCAGCAACTAGGAATTTTGAATACAAATTGTTATCAGAGTTGCAAAATGAATATCAGGTGTTGACAGTGGCCGGTAGCTCCATAGGTTCAATGTGCAATTGGTGATTGTGTCTGACCAGAAGAGGGCAGTAGCTGAGATGGTATGAGAAAGGAATTACACGCCTACCTCGAATGAAATGCCACATCATACATAATAATGGATGATTTGAGGGAATACAAAGAAAGAATCTGTATTTCAACAGTTGCACACATTCTGAAAAGCTACAAATTGTCCATGAAACAAATCTATCGGGTATCTTTTCAGAAAAATACTCTGAGGGTGGTACCGTATATTCAGGTGGGATTTAGCCTATTGCTCTCCCATTGCATTACTGAATAGTAGAACATTTCTGCAAGTCTGGTTGTCATAACATTTTACCATAATTGCTGTCATTTTGACTATGTTTGTATGGTACATGTAAATCATTGTTAAAGTCTTTTTAGTGAGCTGTGGAGATGGGTGTAGCACTTGATCATCATGAATTCATCTTCAACGATGAGGCCGGATTCAGCCTGGTCACTAAGACAGGGGATTAAACTTCATTGGACAGCATGTTAACCATTGAAGTACCAGGACAACTTTGGCATGCACATCTCTACGGACCCTACAGTACTATCCATCTACAGACTTTCTCAGACAGCATCGTGAATGTGTGTCAGGGTCAAGAGGTCACATACGCCATTGTTTGGGACAACGTAAGCTTCCACCATGCAATAGTGCCGCAAGAGTGGTTGTGAGCCCATCAGCAATTCATTGTCCTTTACATCCCCCCACACCCCCTTTCCTCAATTCAATAAAGGACTTTTCTGCTTGGTGGTGGAAGGTATATTATCATCACCATCTTGAGCTTTCCACCCTTCAAGGATGATGCTAGTAATGGCATCCCCCAGGAGCAGAGTGGAACATGGATCCATCATGCCCAAACTTTTTCCCTGGGTGCGTGACCAATGATGACATTCATTGTGATGTGGATGAAAATTTATGGCCTAATGCCATAGGTGCAGGCTTGATGCACCTGAATAATTTCTGCCAATGTAGCAGCACATTTTTAAATTGTATCTTGTTCCTTAATGTTTATTTTGAAATTTTAAAAAAATTATTTGAAAAATTACTATTTAATATTTGTTCTTGAGATAACTGTTTGTTCAAACTACTCTGTTGCTCGATTATAGTATACTGTCACAGGGCTGAAATTACTCAACAGCCATATGGCCATTGCCTGAAAGCTTTGCGTTTTGGCCTTAATGTCCCTTTAAAAATAACTACCTTCACAATCATATGTGACTTGCTTTGTAACCTGTATGTCCCTGTGCCCTCTTCAGGACAGACAAAAAGCTTCCAGTTGGCTCCAGGAAATAATTATCTTTTGTGTTAAAGTTTTACAGGTATAGTTACGTCAAAGTTGGGCAGTGTATCCCCATGGTATTTTCATCACCTAAATGCCAGCCTCTCACTTGGTAGTGGGCTTGTCTGCAACTTTTACGTATTCACCTCAACTACATGCCTTCTCTGTATATACATTGGCATTTCCTTTTACCATAAACATATTGTTTTTTTAGACACTGGTATATCTTTGTTAACTGTGTTGCAGCATTGTGTGAAAACCATGAAAGAAGCTATCCAGCCTCCAAAAACCTGCGTCTTTCCACACAAATCAACATATAAATTCTTGATTTTTAAGTTGAGAGGACTGTCATTGTTGCTGTTGTATGATCCTATTTAAAGAAATACAACTACAAAATCTTACTGCAGGGAATACAATATGGTCCAATTAAATCAATAATTAAAAACTTATCAACCTAGCAGGTGATAAGCAACAGAAAAAGAAAAACAACCAAATGAGCAAACCAGTCCTGATAACGGCTGTAATTGATCGGCCGCTCCACTATCCTTTGTATGAGCGCCATCTACTGATTGAAATGTACATTACATAGAATTATGAAATCAGAGGTACGAGGTAGTAAGTCAGGGCTTCCCAGCCCTGTTCCTGGAGATCTAATGTCGAGTAGGTTTTCACTCCAACCCTATCAAAGCATACCTCATTCACTAGCTAGAGGTCTTGCTGAACTGTTTATTATTAGAATCAGGAGGGCCAAATTAGCGTTGAAATGAAAACCTACAGGATAGTAGGTCTCCAGGAACAGGGTTGGGCAGCCCTGTAGCAAGTACCGTCATGCTTCCAGTTAAATTGTTATTGTGAATGGCTATAAGCTGTAAGAAGGCACACACACATTGTGTGAAGTGCTGGCCTTCAGGGGAGTTTCACATAAAAAGAAACAAATAAATCCACACGCGTGTCTCTGCATTGCAGGTGTAGAATTTATTGCACCAATGTTTCAGCTATGGGTGGCCGTCGTCGGGGTATATCATAGCATTGAATTATTATTTATTTAACTATATGACATTGTCATTTACAAGGCCCCGATGGCTACGACCATGAATAAATATCAAAGGAGCAATAAGAACATGGTAAGGAACTGCCCGCAATACTGGGATCATCAATATTCCAGGAGACTCAATGGAATTACTGAGCACCGGCCGGTCACTGGATGGTGAGACAAGCTGACGGCAGGCACACAGAACTTCACTTCCATACCCTGAAAGTAAACTTAGTGACCTGAAAAAAATGATTTTACAAGAATGACACTCCAACTTACCTTTGAATTATGCATGAATCAATTTGATAAAATGCATGATATTTATTTTTAATCAATATTAATAACATACAGATAATTATCTATATAATGTGTTATATTTGTTTATGTAGGCCCTTTGTTGGGTAATATATTTAAATGACCTGATCATTAAAATACATGGTGTGTGAGAAACTAATTGTGCAGCTATAATTCACAGCCTTTTATGAAGCATTTTATCTTGAAGCGCAGAACCCCAAGACAGGCATATTACCAATGGTTCTGTGAGAGGGCATGAATCGCTGTTAAGTACTCTTAAACCTCTCAACCCAAGGGTTTGTACATTTCAAACCACGATTGTTCACGTTTTCAGTTCAGTTGTGTCTGCTTGTGCATTACTGGTTACAACTGCAAATTAATCAAGGTTTACTTTTATTACTCTAATTGCATGGCAACTCGCCCAAACTTACATGCTCCCACTGACTAGACTGCTGAGTCTCTTTTTAGCCAGACAATACCCAGGCGCTCAGCCGTAGGCTTGGAGGACCACGTCCAGTCATTGTGAGTTGAACTGGTAATGCTGCAGGAGAGCTTGTATGATTGCTTTAACTTACATAAGTACACAGTAAAATGTCTAGTGTTAATTCAGCTCTAACAGATAACATTTGGGATACATTTTACTGTGTATGCTGGAGCAATGTCCCAGAGCCAGCAATGTGGTGTGTGGATGCCCTAGTGCCCTAGTGCTCTTCTTGCTGCCCCAACTTGAACTTGTGCTCTTGGCCCCTCATGTTGCAGTGAGCCAGGGTCATAAGCATTAATGCTTCTCACTCACTTCTGAGTTGGGCAGAACCGAAGAATGCAACAAGCAGTCTTGCATTGGAGGCTGGCTCTTCCACTCTTCGTCATGTTGAAGCCTGAGGACTGGCTCCAGGAATGAGATATTTGCTTATCTGCTTTATATTTGACTGACACCCAGGTACTTACTTTAACTGCAATGTTTTTAATAAATGTATACTTGTTCTTAGTTTTGACACATGTAGTCTCAGGAGCTCATTCCTCCAAGGTCTTCCAGAAAGCTTTCTTACCTTCAGACATCCACAAATGAGTCATGAGGAACATCCTGGCAATTAATTTGTTTTCCTTGTAGGGGACCTCAGTCTTATTTAGACTTGACCCTAAACTAGAAGGGACATTTAATAAAAATAAAAAGATTTCACTGCAACGTTTTTGTCATCCAAGACGCTAGTATTATGACCAAAAATCGTAATACCTAAACTACAGTACTGGCACAAATTGTGGAAACTGTGCTTAAAGAAGTTTAGTACTCTGACAAAAAAATTTTAATCAGTGCCCTTTCTTCTGTTGTTATTTCTTGGATCCATTTTCATTTGTAAAAATGT
Source organism: Anguilla rostrata (assembly GCF_018555375.3). Taxonomy (NCBI): domain Eukaryota; kingdom Metazoa; phylum Chordata; class Actinopteri; order Anguilliformes; family Anguillidae; genus Anguilla; species Anguilla rostrata. The sequence goes on from NC_057935.1 coordinate 37,390,718, forward strand.
ATTTGAAACTGTTATCTTCTTGAGCACAAATGGTAATGACATTATATGACCATACGTAATTTTTAATAAAGAAAAATAATAAAGAAAAAAATACTGGTCAAAGAAATACATGTTCAAGCTGATTATAAAATTTCAAACACATTAGACTGCTCAATTATGTAGATATGAACTAATACATAAGGAAGGTATAATAATTATTATTTGTTTACCATAAAAGCTAAATATTTCTTAATTCTTGTTTTATGTTGATATTCAAGTTATTAAATATTACAGTTATGCCAAAAAAGAAATAAGTGGGAAATAATGCATTAATCCTCAAACTCATTTATAAATGCAGCGGTTCCATAATTTGTGCCAATACTGTACCAAGCCCATTTGCCTGAGGTGCTATTACCCGAATGTGAAGTGCATATAATAAGTGAGTCCAGCAACCTGAGAATGTTCTCAGTGAAGAGAGACCACATTAACAAATTAATGGACTTGAATGGTATAGAGCATCACCAGCAGCAAGTGAAAACATTAACATCCAACATCCAACAGCACATGCTGCTTCAGATTCTCATTGTCAGGCTCCAGATCTTGCCCAAGCTGCAATTAATTACATTCTTCTATTTCTGTATAAGAGAATGAGAGGAATGCTGTATTGATCTCATTGCTATAAACATGATTCTCTTCTTCAGAGAACTGTGCTCCAACTCAGCTTAGACGGAGGCAGGGAGAGGGCCAGTCATCAAGCATGAGACAGATTTCAGAGGGAGGACAGAGGCAGAAACCCTGGGGATTTTCAAGACTAAGTTTGATACAGTGTTAGATACTATCTAGTCTGTATGTAATCAGAGCACTAATTTAGTCAGGAAAATGGCAAACATAGTTGGGCTGAATGGCCTGCTCTTGTCATTATGTTATGATATGTTATGGCAGCAAGTCACAGAAATGCCTCACCCAGCAGAACATACCTACAGCCCTCTACATATTCATTACTTTCTAAGGGCATGTGGAAGACTTCACATACCAAATGTTCTGGAACATTCCCTTGAAATAATTCAGGCACACAGCATTAGTTGCAATGCTTGACACGGGTACAGTTCTGTCTAGTTCATCTTTAACTACAGCCTGGGAACACCAAAAACTCTTGGACATCATCCCCCTGCAGGTAGCACATGCATCTTCCACTTGAATCACCAGTGGTGTCCAGGGCAAATCATTTATTTTTGAGGTATTCCATTATCCTCCCCACCAATCCTATAGGGATGGATTTATATGTTTCCATCAGTATCCATGTTCCAAACAGAACTGTGATGATTGATAACTCACTCCAGTCTTACCCTTGCTTTGAGATGGCTGATCTGGAAGAGCATTGGTCCACGATCTACACTTCAGCACTCCAGGAAATTGTGTTGCTGTTGTCCTTAGAGGATTTTGTTGTTCTTTTGACAATACACCTAGGCCACACACCCCTAGCTGTATATTCTACTGATTCTACTGAGGTGTTGCTCTAGCAGTTAATCACAGTTGATCAAGGGGCAGGTTCAAAAGATACACTGGATGGCATCATCAAGCCAGAGTTAGGACTCTGAGTAGCACCTGTGTTTATTGTCGAAAGATTTAGCATTGTTTTCTTGGGTCTGGACGAACCAATATAGAAGGAAGCTTTAACGAAGCATTGATGAGTATAAAGATTTCTTTGCCAGAGGAAGTGTTCTGTCTTGTGTCCACCATCACCCCTGTAAGAGGAGATTAACAGGTAGTATGGAAGGAGAAATTGAGCACAATTGCCATAGTTTGTAACTGGGCTCTACCAGTTCCAAATGCTATCCCTTGAACTGAGTTTTAAAAGAGAACTCGATTAAAAAGGTGTAGTGCAAATGTCAGCTAACTATCATTAATTAGCTAACTGACCAAACTAGTAAACTAGCTAAGTACAGAATAGTAGTTAGCTAGCATTAGCTTACTGGATTTGTTGCTTAACATTGAAAAAAAATTCATTCTTTGAACCTCACTGTTGATTCAGGGTGAGTGTAGACATCCAGGGTTCTCCTCCCAAACAAATGTACCCAGCCGCTTCTTTACACGCCCTGGACTACATCTAACTTCACACAGAGCAGAGTCAGAAGTTGCATGCAGTCCATGGGAGCTCAATTGACCAGCAAGGGTAGCTAAATAGCAATGAAAGCAGATCCCTAACCGACCAAATCCTCCCACACGCTGCCCTATGGAGCTACCGGCCACCATTAGCACTGCCACAGTCCGGATTCAAGGATGAGACCCATCCATGCACCACAGCGTGAACTGTTGTCTAACATCTGAAGAAGACCAAGATAGAGTGAGATACAGGATTGTGAAAATGGATTCATTTTGACATTTTGTCCGGAAAAGAGAAAGAGAACAAAAGTAGGCAGAAAACTGTAGTACTGAACAGGGCACAGAACAGTACCATGGTACAAACAACAACAAATGGAACAAACAGCAACAAGGAGGAACTTCATTTATGGATGCACACAGAAATGATTCTTCTATCAGAAAACCCTATAAATAGTGTTTGCACATTCTGTTTTATATCTCGGAGGAGTTTGCCCGATTCCAAGACAGAACATAACTCTGCACTGTTGGATCCCCAGATGTGCTTCTTTGTTTTTTTCTCACTACATGTACATCATACATTGTTTCCTACATAAAAACAGAAACCAATTAATGAGACAGGACAATGGGAATAAACCATAAGCAATCATTTGAATTCAAAAGTTTTTTATGCCTTTTAAAATTTAAAAGAAAGCAACACATTACATAAAGACATTTTATTTAGGTATTTGTTTGAACAAAATTATATTATTTTACAAAGGAATTCTAGCATTTATTTAATAAAGTACAATAAATGTCATACATTTGCCTGAATAGTAAAAATACTATTGCTTCTATTGTTTCTAATGAATTCTTTCAAGATGTGTTCTCCTCACATTTACAGTTATTGAATACATTTAGTTCAGAGCAGAACACCCCATATAAGTTTATTGTTATTCAAACACAATTTTTCAGGTAAAGAATATGATCTCTTAACTAAGGCCTCTATTCAGAATAATCACAATGTTCCATGTCCTTGAGTAACAAATTCAAGCAGTTTTGACATGTTTCTTATTTCTTACATAACATTTTCCAAACATTTCAGTAACCATAAATCTGAAGGCATACTATGCAGGATTTTTAATTTGAAAATATTATAAAATAACCATGCTAAGGCATTTCTATGATACACTGGCCCTCAGTCTTTAAACATTTTGGCGCTCTGTTCTGTGCTTTTTTTCTGTGCTCTTTTCATGGCTACAAAGCTTGTGTTTTGGGATCAGATTCCAATTAAGTTTTTGTTGCTAATTTGCTGCAATGACAGATGCTAAGAACCCTAGATACAGCTGGATAATTGCATGGAGTAAAACCCAGAAAATCTCTTTTTCATTCGATGTTCTAGATTTTGGATGGTTCTGAGTTTTACTCAGTGCAGTTATCCAGCTAACTCAGTAATCCTGCTTCCTGAAACAGGGCCTGGAATAGCTAAATACCAAACAAAGAAAAACACAAAATAGCTGCACCAGCACTACGGAATAGCTACCGTAACATGTTCCCACACAGTAAGGGGTGCACTCAGTGTAAAGATTGTTATAACAGTGCATAATTACTGTTACCATCTATATGGAATCATTCATGCTACTAAAATGATATTTTCTATACCACCTCACCTCTTCACTTGACATTTTGCATGTAGCGCTCAAAGGTGTATCCTCAACGGAGATGTGGGTGGTGTGAGTGGGGTTTATAAACACAGAGTCTACAAGGGCTGCAAAATCCTACATAGTATACCTTTAATGTTACATAGAAACAAAAAAGTAGAAGTCATTATTCAGTGCTGATGACAACACACACTGTAGTTGAACTGAATTGAACAGGCCAGTTATTAACATGTGAAAACTTGTGTCATAACAGTAAACATTGATACATGAAAGCCAGTGCTGAAAGCTGAATTATGTTGCTGAAGCTTGTCATACTTTCACATTGTGGAAACAATATAATTACAGTACCGGTATCAAGGTTTCCTAAGGCCAAGACAGGAATGTCTCCATTCCAGTCAATTCAAGCCCTAATACTTAGACAGAGCTTTAATCCAAAGCTTTTCACTGGAAAATGTTCTACATAAAGCCTTATAGCATATTCAACAAAACAAAAACAACAGTTTAATTTGTATATGTAACAATGGCGAATGGAATGGTCACTGGTCTGGCTAATTATACATACATACAACGATTCTCATTTTATTGTGAGAGAATGTTACAGTAATTACACCGGAAATAATAAACTGGAAAAAGAGCAAGCTATGAGGAGGGGCATGCATCTTGTGTGTATGTCCCCATTTCTCAGGTGAATATTTCAAAACGTACAGCCCTAGTGCTGTATTCATCAATTGAACTTCGCTTGCGTTAAGACTAGCGGTCAGTACAATTTATTCTGTCCCCTGTGCTATGTGTGTGTGTGTGTGGTCCTTAGCTGTTGTAAAGAAGATGCTTAGATCAGGGCTGTTCTAAACCCTATTGCTCTAAAACTCCTTTTGAACTTGAAAATTATTTTTGTAGGTCAGTATATTTTCAAAGGCAAGTTAGCCTTGATGATTCATTCTAGGTGGCTTCATTTCAACAAAGAAAGCTCACACATTTGATTGAATACCAAGATGACACAAATTAAAACTTTCAAAATGTAACTATCCTAAAGCTTTAATGAGCCCATTGACTCAACAGAAGTGAAGTAAGAAACATACAGTACATGTATCTTCATTTTAGCAAGCTGGGATAGGCTCCAGCGCCTCCCGCAAGCATGTCCAGGAATAAGCAGGTATAGATAATGGCTGAATGGATCTTTATTTAGATTTTTCGTCATTTTCATCATTGCCTACTCATTCGTGATTGCTTGGTACTTCATTAGCAAACTGCTTGTTCAAAGCATGGTCTCTATAGTGCGAATAGCAAAAATTATTGAATTATGAAAAAGCATATTTATACTTATATAATTATTATTCTTATCTATACATAACATGAAACTAGTGTCCAATTAATGCATATTACATGTATAACTTGTATGAGTATTCTATACATTTGTGCAATTTTAATTATGGCAAAGTTAATATGCTAAGGACCTAATGCTAAAGTGTGTAGCCAGAAATCGGTATTTTTTATTTATTAGGGTCACCATTTTTTTCGAAAGCACATGACCGAACGGCATTTAGACTTGCATTACAATCAATAGCCTCCTTAGACACTGGGTTAGCAAAATGACTTGACTTACAGAATTAGTGGTTAATTCTGACACTCATAAAAGCAATCTATTATTAGTTTTCTTAACTCATGGAGAATAAGAAAAGTAAACAAGCAAGGAAATTCAAATAAAAAAGGCATCTCAGCAACCAAGTGCACCAGTGTCCAGTATACGCAGTTTATCCATACATGCACGCAATACATATGCACATAACACAGATCAAAATGTACAATAAAAAACAGCAAAGTCTTGTTCAAGGGAATCATCTGCCATCAGGGGAACATCAGCTTTGAGTGGGAGATAGATGTCATCCATGATTTGATCAAAGCATTTTTAATGCATTTTTTGTTTTTCAAACATTCCACTAGACAAACTGGATAACTCCAAATGACATGCATTTCTCAATAAGCAGGCATTCAATGGCAGGGAATTCCCCTCTACTAAACCACACAGGCAGAAGCGTGCACCATGGGCTACTGATGTTGTGTGGCAAGGGTTTAGAGCAAGGGTGAAGCAAGCCTTGGGAGCTAGAAATATGAATACATGAAACGTACAAGAATGAGCAACATAAAAATTTATATCAAATACTAGTTCAGCAGATTCACAGCACAGTCAAAACAACAAACAGCCAATGCGTCAATACATAAAGAGAAGCCACAGAGAAACTAAAAACATATTACAAACCCCGATGCCCTACCAAAAGAAACTGTTTCTTTCAACCAGTACAAAAATGGATTGTTAGAGTGTTTGACCTCAAGTAAATCTCATAAGTCGCAAATTATTTTCACAAGAATGCTGAACTGCAATGACTCTCAGGGAGTTCTGGGACAAAGGCAAGAAAATCTTTCCAAGTGTTGTACAGAAAGCAAAACAATACTTTTCCATTCCAACTCCATCAATGCAGAAAGGCGCACCTCTTAGTAAGTTCATATCAAGCATCGTCTAGCAACAACAAAGGATACTATTAAAACTGACAAAGTTTAAATATTTTCCTTTTATTTCAGTACATCTGTTTAAAACTATAGGCTTTTTAGACAACCCCAGCTGAAAATTATTCCATTATTATAAATAGCCATCTATTTATCATTTTTGTACAGGTGACATTTACTGCACTTGTTATGTGTGTAGTCTACTTCCCACAGCTTAAAAAACAAGAACATAGCACAACACTATGAAAACATGCTACTTTACATGATACCACATGTCTGTATTTCTAATAACCACACTGAGTATAGCACATGACAGTGTGGGAACATTGCTGTCAATCATCATTAAGTGCCAATTAACTGGGGAGGTGTAATGTGACAATTATCAAACACATGCAATCAAAGAAGGCTCTACTGACCTCATGCTGAGGGCTGATTGAAATGCAGGTTAGAAAATGGCTTTGGAAAAACTGGTGACCCTATCCATCATTGCAACTATTGTATATATGATCTTTTAAAATACTGTGTAAGGTATTCCCAAAGGATATTGGCAAGTTTTGTTTATTTTTGAAGAAAAAAAATACAAAACATACAAAATACATACTACTTAGTTTAAAATAAAAACAGCTTTAAAAACATTATTTTAAAGGAAAGCTTAACCCACCAGGCCCAATCACTGGGTAATCATTGGGTAATGTCCTGATAGCTTCACATCTCCAGATATCTTTTTCTACCACATCAGCCCCTTAAAGTTGCTGGTATTACAAACGCACATACACAATAAACCTATCTGAAATGCCACCTGTTTGCTTCCTGAAAACGCAGACATAGCTTCAGATGCACTGAGGGAGAAAAAGGGCTTTACACAATGTACGTACGTGGACTTTCATGACAAAAACGTACGCACTTGGTCTACTCAAATGCAGTGCGCACTATATCCATTCATTTGAAAGCACAGTGACGGAGAATACATCACAGACATGTCTCCCTGTCAAAGCCCTTCTCTGTGTCCGTCGTCTTCTCCTGTCTTTTCAAGATGCTATTGGGAAAACTGTAAAAAAACAAAAAAAAAACAAAAACAAAAACAAAGGTAAGAAATTATGTTACTCTCTGCAGCTGATGAAATGTTTTGAGGAAGACAGGGTGTAAGCCTTTTAACTGCCCAGCCCCAGGAGCCCTCATCTATCAGGAAGCACCACCAAGTTTCAATTAGAAGTTACAGGACTACAGTCCACCCTGAGCCAGGCAGTTAAGAGGTATGTAGAAGCACAAAGAGGGATCTGAGGCAATGTCTGTGAAAGGTAAGTTCTGTCACACATGCCGAATAGAGGACCGAAAGGCTAAGCCCGGAGGCCTAGCAGCCAGCCATGTCAGGCTTCTCTGATTTGCCCGGTGGAGCGAGCGCTGCGCGGAAACCGCCTTTCACGGACATCTGCAGGGCGGAGAGGAGGCCGCATGTCACCAGAGCGGAAGAGTGGCGGGAACAGATGCCGCCCGGCCGCCTGCCGGCAAGCTCGCGCCCGCGCGCCGCTACATGCGGCCACCTCGATCAGCTCGCTCAAAGCGCGCATTTCCAAGCCAGAAACAGAAGCGGCGCGAGCACACGTGACACACGCAAAACTGCGGACAATGCAGAAGCGCCCGTGTAAAACTCACATCACAGGACACTGCCATGCAAACCCCAGCCTGAGGGAAACTCAAAATCCTGTTCAAATGTTGTCTTGCATCACGCAAAGACAAACAGCATTTTCAGAGTATGAGCAGGACACGACACCAGGTTGACGTGAGCAACAAGCCAGCCAAGCCGGCGTACAGGAAACGGGCTCTTACCTTTGGGCAATCGGCTTCTAAGAGGTTAGGAAAGGGAGCTTATGGTAGAAATGGAATGAAAAATTCAGTCAAGAAAAGTGTTAATGTTGTCAGCCCTAAAAGGGAAGAGCTGCCCAATCTATTAATATGACAGTGCAGCTGAAACGACTAAGCAGGATTAATACTGGTGTTACTCCAGCAACGGCTAAACATTAAAACCTTTTTTCACTGGTGACTCACACTTCCGCTGCAGATAAACAATGGAAAATCCTCTTAAATAAATATTCAGAGCATCCTGGAGAGCCACAGCCGGGCCTATTTCCTCACTGCCATTATAAGCTTTTAATAAACTCCGAACCAGAAAAGAGAACTAATATAGTTCAAACAAAAAAATATAATTACACTGAAACTGTGAAGTGTGTAGGGACAATAAAAGCCTGCATGGAGTCAAATATGTTAAATAATTCACCTACATCATATAAGGGAAGTACGTTTCAAAATATTCAACCAACATATGAGTAAACACAATTTTGAAATGGAAGCATGACATAGTTCACTCACAAATTAACGTAGAGAAGTGTTTGTAATCTACAATATATATGGCATGAAATAACAGAAACCATTAGAAATTAGTTATCTAGCTTGGGAGTCATGTGCACGCTCACTAAAATTTGTTAGAACAGAAAAATCCTAAATTGCCATTGATTAAATGTCCATTAATGGACTGCGATTCCCCAGGCTAATCATCTTGTGCCCTTGGTAATTGGTTGATTTACATTGCTGCTGATCTGACAATTCAAGTGCCTGGATCGATTCTGTCTTGTTTTAAGCTCAGGTTTTCACATGTTGAATATCAAAGCATATCAATATATACATCTAATTTGTGTGTGCTGCTCTGAAAAACAGTGTCAGCTAAATACTGGAATGTTCTATTTAGTTATGCTTCTGATGACCTGCCAATGGTGGGTATGAGGCATCTGGGTTTGTGGTCTCAAGAAAGAAAATACACTTCAAGTTACTGCAAAGTAGCTTGTGCAAAGACCAGCAGCTGCTTCATTCATACATAGGAAGCTGTTTCATATTCAGTGAGGGGGAATATATACTTACGCTGGCCACTGTGAAAGCATGTAGAACTTTTTAGGTTCATCACTGCATGTAGATTTTAATTTGTGGGCTTTTAACAGTCTGGGGAGGGCATGTTTCAACAGTTGAAATAAAACATTGAATATAAGGTTAAAGTACAGACTGTCAGCTTTAATTTGGTGTATGTATATATATTCACCGGCCACTATATTAGGTACACCTGTTCAATTGCTTGTTAACGCAAATATCTAATCAGCCAATCATGTGGCAGCAACTCAATGTATTTAGGCATGTAGACATGGTCAAGACGATCTGCTGAAGTTCAAACCAAGCATCGGAATGGGGAAGAAAGGTGATTTAAGTGACTTTGAACATGGCATGGTTGTTGGTGCCAGATGGGCTGGTTTGAGTATTTCAGAAACCACTGATCTACTGGGATTTTCACGCACAACCATCTCTAGGGTTTACAGAGAATGGTCCGAAAAAGAGAAAATATCCAGTAAGCGGCAGTTCTCTGGGCGAAAATGCCTTGTTGATGGCAGAGGTCAGAGGAGAATGGCCAGACTGGTTCAAGCTGATAGAAAGGCAACAGTAACTCAAATAACCACTTGTTACAACTGAGGTATGCAGAAGAGCATCTCTGAATGCACAACATGTCAAACCTTGAAGCAGACGGGCTACAGCAGCAGAAGACCAACCTGGTACTAGCAAGGTGTACCTAATAAAGTGGCCGGTGAGTATATATGTGTCTGTGTGTGTGTGTGGAATATATACTGGATATGGTATTTACATCCATATTGGGTGATCTGTACAGAAATTACAGCCCTTTTTGTTCATAGTCGCCCCCATGTCAGGTGAGCAAAAGTAATTGGACAGATTAACATGATATAAAATAAAGTCATCATATTAGTTCTTGGTTGCAAATTTTTTGCATTTGATGGCTGTCTAAAGTCTGCGACCCATAGACATGCTCTGCCAGGCCTGTACTGTAGCCATCTTCAGTTCCTGTTTGTTTCTGTTTTTTTTCAGCCTGCTTCACAGGCATTGAGACTTATTTGGTCCTCATGTTCACAGACAACAACAGGCTCCAAATGCAAATTACACACCTAGAATCAACTCTAGCCCTTTTGTTAGCCGTCTTCCACATGAACTAATGATGCAAAGACACATAGCCGGCCAAGAAACAGCTGAGCAGCTGTCCAACTGTCCAATTACTTTTGCTCCCATAAAATGGAGGGACTGTGTATAAAACAACTGTAATTCTTACATGGATCACCCGATATGGATGTAAATACACCCGAATTAAAGCAATCTGCTAAACGATTAACCTCATACTCAACGTTCTATTTCAAATCCATTGAGTAAATGTCCCAATGTTTTTGCATTTACTGTTTATCTAACATATATTGCATATCTCATCAAAGCAGCCTCATTGAAAATCATCCCATTAGAAAGGGCACCCAGCTTGGGAAAAATCTGCATTAGACGTGTAGCCACCAAGTAAATTATAAAATGTCCATATGGTGTATCTCTGATACCAATTACAGTTTAGCCAATCCAGTCAAAGATAGAAGTAATTAAATCAATGGGAACACTGTACTAATTGTCATAGCACAGTTTTGAGAATTTTAAGCAACAACATAATTACAGGAGGTTGCCCTCTTGAAAATCTTATTGGCACGTGGATAACAGTGCTTAGAAAAGATGGCTTCAGTTCAGTACCTGTACACAGAAGGTATCATAAAGTACCACTGCTTATATTTTGTTAGTGAATCATTGCATTAGCTCAGAGATATTTAAGATTATTCTAGAGACAAGCAGAGCCTTACTGTAGCGTCACACTGGTTTTATACACAATAGCAAAGCTAAGGTAAACAAAAAAAAAAACCTTGACATGGTGACGTGGAGTTCTGCTTATCAGATTGACTTTTTTCTTCTCTCCATCAGCCTTGCATTTTATCATCTATTTAGCATCCATTTAATTTTTATTAATTATAGGTTCATTGAAGCTAATGGATTCATATGGTAATCCAGGCATATTTAATTTAACACTCATTTTATCTATAAATGTAAAATTTCAAAACCTTTTTGAGCTGGGATCTTTTTGGGAGCTTTCTGAGCCAAGGGCTTTCCAGACGTTCCCGAAAGAGGTTTTGGACATTTCATCAGAGATGTTCACTGTAGAGGGGTCAGCCCTGAAAAAAACAGAAACATTTTCAGTAGCTGTTTTTGGGTCCTATTTTTCACCATTACAACACAAATTTATACCTCTTCAAGAACCAAATCCCTTATGAATATACATATATGAATTGGCATTTGATGTCATTTATTAAGAACATGAATGCGTGTGCAATCATGTATATTCCAGTGCTCATTGACACGGCACTAGGGGTTGCAGCATCAGTGCAGCTCACTTGTAATGTCCTTCCAGTGGCACTTGGACAATTCCCTCCTCCTCAGCCAAAATACTTTGTTCATCCTGTAGAAGAGAGTAAAGTCACTACAAAAACCTTTAGCAACAGTACAATGGGAGTGGAAATTCAGTAAACTACAGCTATGTGTGTACTTGGACAGGTTGTAGTGCACTTGTTAAACAGCGCAGAGCAGAATTTATGGATTTGAATCCAGGCGGAGAGACAGTTGCTGTTCGGCACTATTGGGCATGACACTCAATCTCAGTTATTCAGTGCTGCTTTCCACAATTGGCCAGTACAGTGGCCCTCGGCCCATGCTCTCAAACATCTTCCACATCTTTTCTTGAATAATAATTATCTATGAGATGTTGGATGTCACATGTCCACATACATAGCCATACAGTGTACATAGCCAAGCCATGGGCCTAAGGCATTAAATGATAGACGGCCTGTCATTTTGTGTATTGGAATGACAGTTGGGAGGTTCATGATTTGTAATGGCGCTGGTCATTAAAACAGAAATCGTGCATTGAGAGCACTCTGAGAAATGCAGACCACAAACGCTCTGTTCTATAGGGCTGGGGAACAGGTGCTTAGTCTGTGCTGACATGTGCTGGACATTGAGCAGCCTGCTCCTGTTATAGCCATACCCAGGGTGCACAGACAAACGCTGCTACATACACACTCTCCGCAACAGATGCACATTTGTCTCCCATCTGCCTTAAAGCAGGTTTACACTAAGAGATGGAGGATTGTTGTTATGGATACCCTCCCCATCACTAAACCAGTCCCTCTCGATGCCCGTTTAAGAGTTCATACACATATTCGCTCTGTTTCGTAGGCTCTGCCTTTCCTTTGCTTTCTTCATTTTGGCGCATTCCCTAATGTCTAGACAGCATGTTGTCAGTCAGTTATTTTTAGAACGGCTGGCGACGAGGTGGCGCTGGGAGCAGGCTCCCTGGTGCCCGCGTGCTGCGGGTCGCTACCTCTCGTTCCGCGTCCTCCAGTTTCTTCTTTTTACTCTCCGGCATGAGGTCATCCAGCCAGCTCAGCTCTCTCTTTGTGAAAACGAAATCCAGGAGCTTCCGAATAAACACCAGGGCCAGAACCTGAGGAAGAAGACAGCCAGAAACATTACACACCCACGCACGGCGCTCCTATGACCTATCCTAGTTTCATGATTTTTAAGTGAGCAGAAGTTAGTGTCATTTGCCTAATGTTTTTTGTGGATGTACATCCTACTACACCGCCCTCCAAAAGTATGGTGAAATTTGTTCGTTTTGCTATAAACTTTTGGCAATATGCATTTGAGATCAAAAGATAAATTTGAGACAAAGTACAGAGCATGGTATTTACATGCATGTATGTTTTACCATTTTACAGAAACTTGTTTTTGTGTTGTGGAACTTGGTTTTATGTGGAAGAGGTTGTTGAACCACCCCCATTCCCACACACTGGGTGAAATCCCTGTTCTTACAGCATGAGTGAGTGGCAGGGAGGCTCACCATCATGGGGAAAACAATGGCAGCCCTGGAAGTCTTGATGACCCAGAGGAGGACCAGGCAGCTAAGCTGGATGACGGTGAAGAGGTGGACCTTCCTCAGGGGAACGTGACGCAGGTAGATGAAATCTGGCTGGTGCTTTGCCGGCATGCCGAAAAGCCTTAGACGGTCAAAGAACTGGAGAACAACAACCACGAGAAATTGCACCGGGAGACAACCGTACAGCACTATTTGATCATGGACACAAATTTCAGAGGGAGTGAAAATTCAAAGTGGAACAGGAAACTTGTCAAGGCCTTCGAGGCCTTTATTTTTAAGTCCTGGTAAGGCACCACTTACCTGAATCCCCCTGAGCGAGGAAGCTCCCATGTAAAGGAAAACTCCGTACAGCACAGGCATGGGGATGAACTACAGATACAGGACAGGAACAGGTTCAGCAACGGCCTTTTCACACAGCTATCTGAAACACTAGGGGCTCATGAAGATTAGTTCATAATTCTCATTGAAAATTGACTTTCTACTTTTACAGTTGACAAGTGAGAAGTTCAGTGTCAAGGTAACTGTATTTTTTGATTGTCTTTTAAATGCTTACTGTATTTTTTCCTTTCGTATGCTTATGTCTTTTATGCAAATTTCCATGTGTGGACAAGAACATTTAATATTTGTATTTGCACGTTGGAAGAATTAAAAGCAATCAACACAGCACTGGCAAACAGCAAGGCAAAGACCTACTTTAGGTCAGGTATGAACAAGAGGAGTGGGATGCTTTTTCCCGCATTGCCTGAAATGGGTATTTTATATTCCATGTGTTAAATTTCTATTGTAAAGGGCTGTGTGACAACCTGTTTATAATCGCTGCCAAACAAATGATAGATCGGCTCTCTGACCTTGAGGACGGAGGTCATGAAGACGGAACAGCCCATGAGCAGGAAGATCATGAGGCCGGTGAAGCGCTGCTCCCGGATGCCCAGGAACTTGGGCTGCTCCCCGGGGGCGGAGCACTCCGACTCCAGCTTCAGGCTGTTGACGTGGGAGATGGAGAGCACGGTGGCTGCCACAAACCAGGGGAGGCCCATTATCGAGCACACGCCCAGCATCAGCCCCACCACGAACAGGTCCAGGTGATACCCACAGCCTTTCTGCAGGGAGAACCAACAACAACCAAACAAAATACACCTTTAACTATTCTCTGAAAAAAAACTGTCCTTGGTTTATCTCACAACCACCATTTAAGATCAACATATAAGGAGATTTGAAGATTTCTGGAAATAAATTATTTGGAAATTAACCTCAACGAATGTGTTTAATTGGATAAATATGCCTTGTATGACAACAATATTGTGTCATATAGTTTACAATGCTGTTACTACAGTCAATTCTGCCATAATTTCATGCACACAGGTTAAGTGCAACTTTAAGGATATGATATACAGTACTTGTATTTGCGTATCAGAAGGTACACTGGCAATGATTATGTGTGTTTATATGCATATGTAACACCTTTGCTAGTGAAACTGAAAAAAAATTAAACAACATATTGCAAAAAAGATGGTCTTAATTGATTATTTCTGAAAAGTCTCATCAGTTAAAGGAAGTGTAAACTGTGCATATTCATAATATCAGACAGAATTATTAAAATATCAGAACTGGGTCATTATTAGTTATTTCAAGTACAGGGCACAGATGGAAGTGAGTTAATTCTGACACCTGATAATATTTCAAAGAACCAGGGACCCTGGAAAAACTTGAATTAGTGATACATTCAATTTAAATTACAATGAAATGATGAGCCAAGATGGGGTCAATTGTCTGTTTTCATGGCTGGTCTTAATACAGTGAGCTCTGTAATGTTTGGGACAAAGAGAAATGTTTTCTCCGTACTCAATTTTAGATTGGCTCTCTGTACAATTTCAGACTGACAATCAAACAATTCACATGCGGTTAAAGTGCACATTCTCAGCTTTTATTTAAGGGTATTCTTATGTACTTTGGTTTAGCAGTATATTTGGGATTATAGTCTTGTTGTAGGATTCAGTGCCATGCAATGACTTGAGGCATTTGGTTGAACTTCCAGAGATAAGATGCTTCTATACACTTCAAAATTAATTCTACTGCTGCTATCGGCAGTTACATCATCAATGAAGACAAGTGAGCCAGTCCCTGTAGCAGCCATACATGCCCAAACCATAACACCCCTGCCACCATGTTTCAAAGATGAGGGGCAGTTTCGTTTGGCCTCCATCGTGTCATTACTATGATACAAGTGAATCTTGGGTCATCTGTCCACAAAACCTTTTTCCAGAACTCTGAAAGGTACTTGTTAGCAAAGTGTAACCTGGCCATCCTGTTTTTGCATCTGACTAGTGGTTTGCATCTCGAAAGGAGGCCCTGTAGTTTTGTTTGTGAAGTCTTTAACTGACAATAGTCACTGACACCTCCATGCCTGCCTCTTGAAGAGTGTTTCTGATTTATTGGACAGGTGTTTGCACATTTTTCTTCATTACGGTGAGAATTCTTCAATCATCAACTGTAGAGCTCCTCCTCAGGCCCTTTGCGGTTAATGAACTCAGCAGCGCCCTCCGTCTTTTCAATGATGTTCCAAACAGTGTATTTTGGTAAGCCTAAGGTTTGGCTAAAGTCTCATATACTTTTTTTTGTATTTCTCAGCCTCATAATTGCTTCCTTGACTTTCATTGGCACAATTCTGCTCTTCATGTTGACAAATGTCAAGAATAGACTCCAAAGAAAATCAAAAGCCAAAAATCAACGACTAGGTACTGACAGCTCTCTGATACCTACGGTACACTAAGGAAGCAATTGCACACATCTGACTAATCAGAAACACCGGTGAAGCCATTTTTCCCAAATATGTATGGTGCCCTGAAATGGGAGGGCTATGTATAACAAGCAATTTCTATATGATGAAACGAAAATGTACAATAAAACCCTTTAATAAAAGTTGAGAATCTGTACTTTAAACACTTGTGCATTGTTTGATTACAAATCTGAAATTGTGTAGTACAGAGCTAAATCAAGAAAACAATATGTCTTTGTCCCAAACATTATGGAGCTCACTGTAAATCTGATGTACACATTCTTCATACATCCAACAAACCACTTTTTTGGGGTGTTATTCTCCACATAATATATCATTTTACTGTATATTAAAGGACAAATAATTTAACACTGAAGCCATAATTTAACAGTTGATAAATGGGGAGGTGTTTCTCTCGGAATACTTAAACATAATGACTAAATATTACTTCATAAAAAGGTACAGCATTAAAAACAATATAACAGGTACACACATAACTACCATAGTTCAATATTAATACTAGTCATTTTAAAATGGTAGGAATCAGGATAGAATAATATTTACATTTGTAAAATAAATTTCAGATGAGCACTGAAGAAGAGGGTCTGTTTGCTGTCCATACCTTGAGTTTGTGCTCCTTTCGGTTGATGATCACAGCTGTGATCTGCTGGTCCATAAAAATAAGTATGGTGCACAGCAGGGCAGGGATGACTGTCACAACCGTGGTCCACCAGGGATTGGGGCCCAAGGGGTTGACAAACCAATTGCGGTCATCTCT
The DNA here is from genome assembly GCF_018555375.3 of Anguilla rostrata. Taxonomy (NCBI): domain Eukaryota; kingdom Metazoa; phylum Chordata; class Actinopteri; order Anguilliformes; family Anguillidae; genus Anguilla; species Anguilla rostrata. The sequence continues at coordinate 37,407,337 of NC_057935.1, forward strand.
GGTGGGCTACAGGAGGGCATGGTATTTATTTACAGGAAAGTACAATCTGAGGGAATCCTTGGGACAGTAAATTCCTTTTGTGCATTGTGAGTCAGTTTCAGTTTAGCCACGAGCAATGAAAGTTTTGGTCCTTCTTTATTCAACTGCAATGCGTACTTATGACTGTGAAACACAACCTGTTTGCTGACTGATTACACAACTCACCTTAAACTTACTGGGGACTTGGAGCTTTGGAGATGGGACTCCTAAGGCATAGTCAACGAAAACCATGGTGAGGATGGTGATGAAGACGGCAAAGTCGCTGATGATGGCTCTCACCTGAGAAGAAAACCATAGCAAAACTCAAAACACCACAATCTTTAACCATTTGGCTCTTCCCTGCCAGTCCAACTGGGCGTGCTCCTGGAAAACAACTACATGCAAACCCTGCAGTAATTTACAGTACAGTCAAAAATGAATGTGCACACCTGAGATGGACCTTGAAATTAATTTCAAGCTTCCAGGAACAAGTTAGCAAGTATTCAAATCAAATGAACTCCAGGGAAAGTCAAGGCTCCCTAAATACAGATTCATACTTGAATACTACATCCATAAATAAGCAATGCAGTATTAGAAAACAGACTATAGGACTTTTCCTGAGCCTTCCCAGAATTCATCACTAGAGGTCGCCAGCAGGCTATGCTATTGAACAGAACATGAGATCTGACTTGCTTTGGTGGGAAAGTAGCGGGTTGTCTTGAACTCCTTGAGGAAAGCAGACATAGCGACGGTGGAGAAGAAGAGCACAATGGACCAGAAGAGGACATCGGGGACGTACGGGCCATGGGGACCGCAGGCGCTGCCCACAAACTCCCCTCGTTTCTCTATGCAGTCCTGGAACAGCAAAGGGAACCTCACAGCCTGGGTCTGTGCCACAGGGATCCACAGGACTCACAGAGAGAACTTACACATCTTTTATTTAAATAAATTTATACATGCATATTCATGTATTTTTTATTTTATTTTATTTATTTAATTTTTTGGCTGAGGCAAGATTACAGGGTATAATAACACATATAGACGCAAGATCATATCCAGTGAACATTTTTGCGGGGAAAAGTGGGTGAAAACTGTGTCTAAGCATTCAGATGAAAACATGGCTACATTTGATTGAAAAACAAAAGTTTTATAGCTGACTAGGTCGTAGCCAGGTTTGAAATCAAAAGCTTCTGGCAAACCACTGAAACATCCACAGCTACCATGTGAAATACACTCAAATAGGTGCTAGCTTTAGCATGAATATAAATAAGTTTTATGTATAAATTTATGTATTTCTGTATACTGCCTGACTGTGACCTGTTGGGTAGGTATAGCAGAGGGGTAGATTACAGAGAAGAAAGTAAGTACAGTATATTTTATTAATCCCTGGAGAAGAACTGGTTTGTTGTTAGCAATAATACAGACATGCAACAATCACAGACATGACAAAATCAGTTAATTTTGTTCTGTTCTAAATACACATTTATAACATAAAAGACAATAATTTAAACCTTTAAATAACATGGCGCACAGTATTCATTCAACAAGCACGATAAACATCCATAATATTCCACAGGCAGAGTTTTGGCAGTCACGGTTGTAGTGTACTGAAGGGACCCCTGCAATGTGTAATTGGTGAGGCTGGTTTGTGTACTGCTGACGAAGTGTGCATCATTACAATTAATGGCACAGCAGCCCAAGACAAAACAAATGGAATACATGAAATGTGCTTTTACAGTGATTTTGCATGGCTAATCCTGGGTAATCCCATCCACATGCCCTTAATCTCTTCTCTTGGTGCAGCTCCATCTGGGAGAACATGCCATGCGGAGACAAAGCTCAGAAAAAGCCCTCTGTGTATTCAAAACCGTTCCCAACAAGCAGCTTTTAATCTCCAAATAAAAGCAGGTGACAGTGTGAAAAGCCCTTTTCCAGCTGTCAGACCTTGCTAAATAATCACTAATATAGAAAATGGTATCTCCCTGTATGCGACACACTTTAAGCACAGCACTGCCTCTCATACCTGTGTTTTGCAAAGGTTTTATTCTGCAGTCACATATGAGAAAGATCAAAGATCTGCATTCACAGATGAGAAAGATCACAGATCTGCATTCACATATGAGACAGATCACAGATCTGCATTCACCGATGAGACAGATCACAATTCTGCATTCACAAACGAGAAAGATCACAGACCTGCATTCACAAACGAGAGATCACAGATCTGCATTCACAGACAAGACAAATCACAGATCTGCATTCACAGACGAGAACGATCACAGATCTGCATTCACAGATGAGACAGATTACAGATCAACATTCACAGATGAGACAGATCACAGATCTGCATTCACAGATGAGACAGATCACAATTCTGCATTCACAGACGCAGCACAGATACAGACGCATTCACAAGAGCAGACTGCAGATCACTTCACAGACGACAGATCACAGATCTTGAATCCAATCAGACAGATCACAATCTGCATTCACAAAGTTTCTTTACCTGGGCATCCAGAGCACCATAGATCTCGGATTGTGATGTGTGTCTCCAAAAGTGGGTGCATTGCTGGAGTCCGAGCTGCTTACAGGCACACCTACAGGGGAGGAGGCATACCTGGATCACCTGTCCAATGACATCATCACCTTAAAACAAGAAAACACTGCACCTGTTTGCAATAAGCTTTCTACATGACCAGTGACATAGCTCTCATTTCAGATGTGTAAAATGGGTCTTTCACCCCTTAGTTGACAAATCACAGACTTGAGCCTCAGCAATATCATTAACTCACTGTGACCAGGAATCTGGAGTGGGACACATAGTTAGTCCTTCGGCTAGGGGAGACCATAGACGAGAATATGACAGTGACAGTGATTGCAATGAGTTTCCATGGGCTCGTGAAAAGCGTTTCAAAACTGCAGAAGTGCAGTTTTCATCCTGCCATATTGTACAAATTGGAGCCAGAGACTGTGCAGTAGGGAAAAGGAGGGACACTTATATGGTCCTGAAGTCTGGGCCGTTGTCTGGGTCTTCCAATAAACGTGTGAGATACAGTTACGTGCAGTTGCTTGGCAGTGATGTAAACTGTGCCTGATTCATCCACAATATATTAAGATATTGTCCAAATGCAACAAAACAGCAGATGGGGAGACATTAAGCAAAGAAAAAACACCATAGCGACTACATGTTCTTGTGGGAAAAAATTATTGACTTATTTTGACCGTATTGTTACCACTGACTTGCACTGAAATGGGTGGCTGAAAGACCTATACTGGAGCCAACCACACAGGCACTAGCGAGCAACGTCTCTCAACAAGACCAGGAAGTTAGCTCCAAAAACAAATGCCATTTTTTGGTTGCTTGGTGAGAACCCTCTAGTTGATCGGGTGCCTGCTGTCCGCCAGCACAAGCCACACATGCAGTGCACTCCACTGACACAATGACTGAGAGCTTGTGGACGGTGAAAATGGCTGGACTACGCAGAGAATAGAAGCAGAAGCATGTTTTGGAAGAAAGTCTATGCTTGTCTGTGCTCTCCTAAGCTGACAGAGGAGGTTGGAGCAATGAGACCGCTTCATGAATACAATTAGCCAGGCCAAATCAGGAGAAAAAAGCAAAATCGGCCAAATGTTGGCCTGAACACTGAATGTAAAGACATCGCCAATTTATGGACTGTAACCTTTTTAGAATTACTGCCAGGTTTTTTGGGCCTTATCAGTGTGGACCTTATGTTCCATAAAAATCCCTGATAATGATTCCTCAGTTTTTTTAAATTCATCATCAGACAGAGACCGAAGAGTGCTTATGCATTCCAGAATGTATGAATTATTCAGTGACAGGAGCCATTTAATTGGCAGTTTGTCACAATGCGCAGAAAAACAGACTGTGATATTACAGACAAAAAAAACCAACAGCACCTAATGATATCAGGCAGCATGGGATATCGCTAACCATCGGTAATTGTAGCAATTAATTCTCATAAAAAATCATTGAATTGTATGTAATTACGTAAGTGTGTAAGCGATTAAAGCACGTATCTGCGCTTTGCGAGCGAAGTTCCCAGGAACCGAGCCGAGCGCTTACCAATACTGGGTGAGTCTGTCGAGGTCATTGTGCTTGTTGATGGGGTAGGTTTCTCCCAGGTGGATCAGCTTCTCCAAGGCCTCGTAAATGAAGATGATGCAGATGAGGGAGGCGAAGGCTTCCTCAGTGAAGCGCGTGATGTAGCAGACCAGGGAGCTGGCGTCCGTGGCCACCAGGACCAGGCAGAGGAACGCGGTCCACAGTCCGATGCACGCTCTCAGCGAGAGGTAGGACAGCCCGTACTCCCTGGCGGGGACGAGGAGGCATGCAATCTCTGAACGCATGTACATAATCTGCGGCCATCTGCCTGCAGCCTGACTGGCATATGCACTTGATCAGCGTAACGTGTTTATCATGCATTACTGTGGCTCTAGGCCAGACAGCAGTGAGTAACATAGGGCTGCCCTTTCCTTCCCTTCTGTTCCACTTTGGCCCCGTTTCTACAGCAAATCCACCCCCTGCTCTCCAGACTGGGGTCGGCTACTCCAGCTGTGAAAGAGTCTCAAGTGAGAGAGGCTAACGTCCCCCGACCTATGTACACTGGCCATTCTGATCTTTTACACCAAGCTAAAATTTGATTGGTTGTAGCTATGCCTCCTGCATGCAGTGTGTGATCATGTAAATACAGCTGTGCCTGGTGTGTGCGGTATGCGATCATGTGAATACAGCTAAAAGCACCACCTACGAGTAAGGTACAGATATCAGAGTATGCAGCATTATAGTACTATAAATGTGAGTTTTAGACTACTGTTTAACATATGATAAGTGGTGACAGTTACAGTTAAATTCTTCCTGTACGCAGGCAACTAAACAATCTACTGTTAACACAATTTCCGGAGCAATAGATCTACGCCATGCAGAAGATCAGACATCCATGATGATGTGAGTCAGATATACAGTAGTAGACCGGCTGTCTATTTGATTAGCTCTACACATTTCGTACGGCACAGCTGAGCTATTCAGAATGTGGCAGTAACGGCTAGCCACTTGAAATGACAGAGCCAGGCATTAAACACTTGCTCATGGTTATGTTCAGCATGTAGGAAATCTGCTTGTGTGTTACCCATCCCTTATGAAGTTTAGCATCACAATATTATAGATATGCCACTTGGAACTTGTGATAGGGTTTCGGCACATACCCTGACGTCCAGAATTTAGTTCTGAAAAGAGGGGGTGTTGATGGATCAAGTCCTTGTATCAGGTTTATCTTCAGTGAAAAATGTCCTTATTTTTGGCAATTGAACTACTTTATCATAAGTGCCTATAGCCACAGAACATATTGCACCTGTTTAACACTGTTGCCAGACTGACCAAGAATGAAGTTGATCCATGTGTTTCAATATCATTTAGTAGCAATGACTTTATGAATTTCTTTGATGACACAATTGTAAAAATCAGGGACAAGATTCAAAGTTCTCCTGCCAACCCTCATATAGGGTCTGCCCTTCCATCCGCTCAACGCATGGATGCAGAATCTTCAGAAGAATCTTCAGAAAGACGGGCGGCCTATCTAAACTCTTTTGCTCCAATAGACCTTGTGGAGTTTAATGCCATAGTTAATTCCTCAAAATCTTCTACTTGTCTTCTAGACCCTATCCCTACGAAGCTTTTCAAGGAGATACTACCAGTGATTGGAACACCAATGTTACATATTGTCAATGCGTCTTTAGCATCTGGACACATACCACAGACTCTTAAACTTGCAGTCATCAAACACCTTCTGAAGAAGTCAAACTTGGATGTGAATGACCTGTCTAACTACAGGCCTATCTCGAACCTCCCGTTCCTTTCTAAAATACTAGAAAAGGCCATTTCAAAACAACTTGGTTCATTTTTGCACTCCAATCATATATTGGAAGTTTTTCAATCTGGTTTTAGACCCTCTCACAGCACTGAAACAGCCCTGGAAAAAATACTCAATGACCTCCTCCTCACTTCAGACAATGGCTGCATCTCTGTACTTGTGCTTTTAGACTTAAGCGCAGCATTTGACACAGTTGATCACCTCATCCTTCTGGATAGGCTTGAAAATCTTGTAGGCCTCCGTGGACAGGTACTCTCTTGGTTCAGATCATACCTATCAGACCGATATCAATTTGTGCATTTTAATAATGATTCCTCTTATAAATCCAGGATTAGATATGGAGTACCACAAGGATCTGTGCTTGGGCCTTTGCTCTTCTCTTTTTATATGCTCCCCCTGGGACAAGTTATTCGCAAACATGGCATTAATTTCCACTGGTATGCAGATGACACTCAGTTGTATCTATCAGTTAAACCTGATGAAGTTGTCCAGCTGTCAAAGATCAAAGCCTGTCTTATAGACATAAAGGAATGGATGACCCAAAATTTTCTCTTGCTAAACTCCGATAAGACCGAGATAATGGTAGTGGGGCCCAAGATGCGAACTATCTGACTATATGCTTAACATTGATGGAATCTCCATTACTTCAGGTGCTGTAATCAAAGATCTTGGTGTTACCTTTGATACAGATCTTGCATTTGATATACATATTAAAAACATCTCTAGGGTTGCTTTTTATCACTTGAGAAATATCTCAAAAATTCCGAAAATACTGTCCTTACATGATGCAGAAAAGCTAGTTCATGCTTTTGTTACTTCAAGATTAGATTACTGCAATGCTCTTTTGTCTGGATGTGCAAATTCCTCTCTGAAAGGGCTCCAGCTAATTCAAAATGCAGCAGCTCGTATTCTCACTAGAACAAGGAGATTCGAACACATCAGCCCAATGCTAGCCTTATTCTGCCGGGGTTTTCCTTATTGCACGCAGGCACCTCTGTCTCTTCTGCTCTGCTTGCTAATATACCTTTTGAACCCCCAAACAATGTTTTTTTTTCTTGGTTTTCCTCGGCTCTGGGCACCTGCCCAGAGCTCTAGCCCAAGCTTGCTGAGCACCCCCCCCTGGCCCGGAGCTCCAGCCCTAGACCAGCTAGACCAGCTAGACCAGCTGGGCACCCCCGCCTCCTGCCACTATTGATTTTCCATAACAACCCAGTGCCTGCCCACGGCAGATGGGTTCCCCCTCTGAGTCCGAGTTTTTCCTTGCCACTGTTGCCCTAGGCTTACTCTTTGGGGGCTGATTCTCTGTAAAGCTGCTTTTATGACAAAGCTCCTTTGTTAAAAGCGCTATACAAATATAATTGATTGATTGATTGATATTGCTGGCAACCCATATTTTGTGTGAGACAGAATAATGTTCGTTATGCATTGAGTTGTTTATTGCAAAGTTTCAAGCATCTAGAGCAGACTGATTATTAACTTGTATCTGAAAGAGTTTTTGTTGCCATTTTGACATTTTGTACTCACCTGGTGCAGGCTTACTACATTTACTACTCCTTTTTCTCGTAACAAAAATGTTCAACTGTTAGAAAAATGTTATGTTCACAGGTGCAGGACTTGCACCCACCCACACATAATGTAATTATAGTTTTTGATTGGATTGTTATTCAGGAAGAAAGCCATTCCGAAAGAAAGGGTTATATGACTAAATTCTGAGGTGCACACACAAAATTAGCTTGTTAACCAAATGTGTCAGTCCATTATGGTGAATGGGGAAAGCCATACCATTTTTCATTGATCATGTCAGCTCCTGTCTCTTTACGGTGTCAAGACAGAACCCAGGAGCACAAGAAAGCATGCAGCTAGACAGACTTACTTGCAAAATTTGAACAATATCTTCTCAAACACCAGCACAGGTCCTGTACTGCCCAGTATGGTGAGAGGCTGGCCTGCAACCAGGGAATATGCTATCCCTGTCATGGAGGCTCCAAACAGGGATTCAATGGCACTCTGGAACAAAATGACAACCGTTACACTGTGTACAGTATCAGAGAAACAGGAAATGCATTCCGAAATTAACTCCATCTATGAAAAACCACCCATTGGTTCATGCAAAAAAAAAAAACAATCACCATTTATTTTACATCCTAATTTGTAATGCCTAAATTGAATTTTCAGCCTACAAAATTACTGATGGATTACGGGGTAATCTACCAACAGTTCAGGAGAGCCCCTCTGCCCCAACAGTTCGGGGGGTTAAGTGATTACCAACAGTTCAGGAGAGCCCCTCTGCCCCAACAGTTAAGTGATTTTATCACTTAATTTAGCATATTTGTAATAATTTTACATAATAATTTAGCTTTTCCATAATGTGGCCATCTGTGGCAATCTCACCCTGAAACTTCACCCTAAAATCAGTTGCCTAACTGGATCAGTATAACTATAGAAAGCAAATCTAGCAAGCTATCTAACTTTATCTAATAAAACTACAGCTACATATATATTTCATTTTTAATGTGATCCTTTTTGGTTCCCAAATTTGCTGAATTATCTTTAACAGCACAGACTGCCCTCTTGTCTTGGGTTCTTCTGGCCCACTACAAAAATACTCATTAAATAAAATAAGAGAAATGCAATGAGAATGAAAGGTCAAGGTAGTATCAGTAATTATGAAAAATATTTTATTTACATGCCCTCTCATCCCATTCACACACAACACCCACTGAAATCCAATCCACACACAGCAAGACAAAAATAAACATTGAAGAACTGTAGACAATGTTGTACTGAAACATGGCGGAGTCAAATTTTGTGTCTCACATAAGGACACAGCAAGTAAGTTATCAGGGCATAGATATGTGCATTTAACCACAACTAAGTTTTTTTAAAACCTTTGAACAGTGAGGGATCAGGAAAATACAATAACACTGAAGAAGAGTTAAGTTCCCCTTTAATAAATTTGGTCAATTAATATAAATGGCTAATCAACTGGACCTACCCAGGGTGTATCCTGCCTCTCGCCCAATGCATGCTGGGATAGGCTCCAGCACCCCCCATGACCCTGACCAAGATAATCGGGTATAGATAATGGATGGATGGATGACTAATCAACTGACATCATACATCATACAGAGTGAAATTACAACATCTGGCTCAATGAGACACTCAGCCGAGTATGACTGTATTTCATAAACTCAGTCACCTCCAGGCCATTCCACACTCCCTGTGATTGACTGTAAGTGATGAAAGGGGACTTACAATGCGACCCTCGGTGGCCTCCCCGAGCAAGCCCCCAAAGGTGATGACAGGAGACATGCAGGCGCAGTACAGGAAAAGGAAGGAGGCCAAGCACTGCAGGCTGAGTGCGTCCGTGTAGTCCGACAGGTAGTGCGGCAATTTGCGCTTAAGGTCCATGACGAGCCCGCCAAAGAGCCTAAAAGCCAGACAACCCAGAGCTGATGCATTACCAAACACTGACCATAAATACTGACCATGTCAATGTGCTTGTGCACAGTACAGTAAATCTGGGCCTGATTCAGTCTACCGCAGCACGTTAAGAGGTACACAAATCAAACTATACAAGTTACAATGCTGATTATTATTAATTAAATGCAAATTTATTAGGCCTTTCTGATGTTGTGACACCGCATCACTCAGCTCTCAAACAGGGGCTGGGTTAAGTCAGCTCTCAAATAGGGGTGGGGTTAACTGAGCTGCCAAACAGGGGTGGGGTTAACTCAGCTCTCAGATAGGGGTGGGGTTAACTCAGCTGCCAAACAGGGGAGGGGTTAACTCAGCTCTCAAACAGGGGAGGGGTTAACTCAGCTGCCAAACAGGGGAGGGGATAAGTCAGCTCTCAAATAGGGGTGGGGTTAACTGAGCTGCCAAACAAGGGAGGGGATAAGTCAGTTCTCAAATGGGGGTGGGGTTAACTCAGCCTTCAAATGGGGGTGGGGTTAAGTCAGCTCTCAAACTGGGATTGGGTTAGCCAATTGCACTGTCCACTCTAAAGCTGTCTCAAAGGAGATGGTTATTTGGATTGTGCCAGTGGATGTTCTCTGCTTTTGCAACTCACAATTCAGTCAGATCCACACATCTCTGCAACATATTTCCATCAATTGTGCATTCTTGCCAATTTGGCTGTATGATAGCTATAGCTATTTATCACATGATCTATTTTGGATTAATACAAAATAGAGATGACTTTTTTTGACAAACAATAGAAAGTTTAAGAAAGAAAAACTTTTAAATTTGCACTATATAACACATGCATTTTCCCCTAATGTCTACCCTTGTGTTAACATTAATGAACTGAATTACAGCCCATGTGATGCAACGTAAACGCCTTTTCAAGCAGGCCTGGAGAGGTTCCGGCTCATCCCAGCTCAGCATCTTTCTTTGTTTTCATTTATTTCAGAAGCCTCAAAGCACTCAGGATACAACCCTCCATTTTCCACTCAGGATGGACACCTGTCACCTTTCACTCGAATGGAAATTTACAACATTTGACTTAAAACAGAAACCAACATTTCAAATAACAAGACCAGGTTAAAACCGAGTATATGGCTGGCCCTAACACACGTGATCCGGCCGACCAATGGTGTAACTTCATAACTCGGCCGACCAATGGTGTAACTTCATCACTCAGTCACTCAGTCACAGACATTCGCGTTTGTAGGGCTGGCTCCGCTGTTGCGGTCCAGCCAAAAACCTATAGTACTACAAGCTGAAAAGGAACATATGTAACATTCCACTCTGAATAGAAGTCCACATACTTCATGACTTTTGGTTCATGCTCAGTACTAAACCGTACTGACTGTCAACCTTTTCTGAGCCCATTGGCTACAACGGAAATGGGACCACCAAGGTATGATCACATTCCCGCAGCAAAGCAAAGGGATTCGTCAACTGTGCGGCAGAGGTTGTCGTGGCAACTGCAAGCTTGACACATATCTCAGCTGAAATGCAGCATGAGGAATAAATCAAAGTCAAACTGGGCCTTTTCCCAGCGGCCCTGGGTGAACATCGCACTTCAGTCAAAAAGCCATCTGGACCAGATACAATACTAAACATACAACCTGGTTAACACAATTAAGGCAGTGAGTACTGTTTTACCGGTTGATAAAATATAAATCAGACACAATACAAGTGAAGCACACCTCTTCAATGGGTATTAAATGACTACTGTGGCTTGATTTCCTTATTGCACAAGTCCCTGACAAATAGTCCCTGGACACCTATATGCACCCCTCTGCCCCTCTGAACTGTATATCAATATGCATTTCTTCACTTGTAATGTCTATTTTACCAGCGAGTTTAATATCTTATCTTATAACCTACCTAGCCTATTTGATTATTTGCTCTGATAGAACCCTAATCACATTTTTGTTACCATTCATTCTATCGTTACTATTATACTGGGCCGGCCAACGGAGGATCAACTCCCCCACTATAGCCGATCGAGTCCCTCTTCTCACTGCGGAGTTTATTTTTACCTCACATTTGCCCGCTTTTTGGGCATTCAGGCCAGGTTTGTGGCAGATTTTCCATTCTGTTTTCTATGTAAAGTGTCTTTGCGACAGCATCTCTCTCTGTAAAAAAGCGCTATACAAATGAAATTGAATCAAGTGAATTGAACATATCTGCCGAGGAAACAGAACTAAAGCGGGAGAAAGAGGAGAGCAGAGAAAGAAAGTGCGGGCAGCTCATGGCTGAACCGCTGTATTGAACTGCTAATGAGGAGGGCGACAGTGCATGCGGCAGTAATAAATAATGCCCTCTCTCTGAACACACCCCCATCCACACAGTAGGGGACCCCCTTTCTCTCCACGCGTACACCCACACAGTGTAGAGCACCCTCCCGCCCCACTCACCCCATCTTTAGACACACTCACCTGCCAGTGCGCTGCAGCTCTGGGCCTCCATGGCCGCCGTGCTCGTTGAGCTCAGCTGTGCCATTGGGCACTGCCGGAATCTTACGCTTCTCCTGCGTGAAAAACAACCAGTGTAAGCAGGGCAGCCTCCCCTTGCAGGCATGTAAACTCTTAGAAACACCAGTAAAACCATATACAGAATGCTTTATTACATTACATTACATTTATTTAGCAGACGCTTTTATCCAGAGTACAAAAGTGCATATCATGGTCATTGGACAACTACAAAACACAGCTTCCATAAGGCACAATACTCATTTTGTACAGCTATTTCCAAGAACACAGTTCAGTTCACGCAGTGAACACTATTCTGACCTAACTTATGCCAAGCCAAGAACAAGCTACAATATTAGGACAAATACAAATGACAAAAAGTGCTGGAATGGGGGTACATGTAAAATTATTCTTCAGGCAAAGTCATTATAAGCAGTTACAAAACTCACGTTAACAACAAAATTTTATCAATGCAATTATTATATTAGTTTTATATTAATATTAATTATGCTTTTTTATTTTAATTACATTAACTAATCTGAATAACCTCAAAACTTTCACTAGCATTTGATTTCAATTTCAGCTTAGCTCTGGTTAGTTTTTAAGGTCAGGATAGGTAGTTTTAGTTTTTCAGTTTTAGGTCAGTTTTTAGTTTTAGTTTTTATTTTTATTTAATCTTACAATGATGTATTTTTTCACATGTACTTTTATCTTAGTTTAGGATAATAACCTTGTTGGGAAAGTGTGTAATTCATTTTGCTAATTGATAAAAGTGATTGATGATGATTGATGATATATAAAGACCCATAAGCACACAGCCAAACCCTACACTTAGCAATAGTGTATTTGTTGCTTTTGGATTACTTGGCTAATTGTGCCTTGAGGAGAGTGCACGTCTTTAAGGACCACGCATATGCAACATAGATATGTTTGCAGAGAGAGCGATGAATGGCTGATGTTTGTACATGGCCTTGCAGGTGGCATTCCTTTTATGGGATTGCTAGGATGTTTCCTTATTCAAATAAACATGATCAGGTACATGATTTCAATTTCCGAACAATTGGCATTCATCCTCTGATACACCTGGGATATGTACAAAATCAAAGGTCTTCACATGTTCATGAATCCCAAATTGGCTTTTCTAGTACAAGAATAATTTTAAGTTTGATGAGCAATTTTTTTTCACTTTACGATACAAGTCCTCTGTTCATAGAACTTTAACAAAAAAGAATTTAATAAAAGTTTTGTGAATGAGGCCCAATGTCTCTTTTTCACTTTACTGCAGTTACTAGAGTCCTGCTTTGGTTTTTCGTAGGAACTTCTATTGAGAACAAAATTAAGAAGAATTTAAGAAAGGTTTTGTGAATGAGGCCCAATGTCTCCTTTTCACTTTACTGCAGTGACTAGATTTAGTTGTTGCAACACCCATTAGCAGAGTATTAATTTGCCTGTCTTCAGCAAGTCTAATCAAATTAATGTACCACACCAAGAAAAGGCATATTTCTTCCATATATATCAAGCCTTCAAGACCCAAGTCTGTAACAGGGACTATCAACTCAATATAAAAACCTCCACTGTTACAGAAGAAGTCAAGTCTGAAGGTGAAGCAGTCAATTGCATCCGCTGCAATTTATCAAAAGTTCAAATGCAAAAGAGAATCTGCCAGTACAGTGAATCATTCTCACGCCTACAACTGAGAAACAGTTAATGTGAAACATTAACACTGACATAATATGGATATAAGCTGAATCAAAGCATTTTTATGGAATGCAGTGAATTAACTCCAGCGTGGTTAATTAAAATCATACAGCCTGCGGGGTGAAGGTTTTACACTGACCTGAGATGGGACATTTTTTGGTGGCTCAATCCGAATGGATGGGTCCCATTCTCCTGGGGGCAGCACTGTCACCTGGTCCAGGAACTCATCGATACCGGCCACCAGATCGTTGCGGTCCTTGGCTTTGTAAGCGACATCATGGAAAACCTGAGACCAACACACTTAGACTCACTCTCCCTCTTATGGAAGTCAATGAGTCCTGACTCACTAAGAACCGGCCAGAGAGAACAATGGAGACATTACATACAATCACTAATCACAATCTGAGTTCCGAGAATTTAACACAAATTAAGAGAACTGATCTGAAGTACATGCAACTATATGAGAATATTTTGAATTTAGAGGTTTTTTAAATTGAAAAAGAATGTCAGTGGAGGCGCAAGGCTCCTACACTCTAAAATGTCCCTGATGTGGTGCCATGGCAAGGCATCAAGTGAGCAGATTTGGATGTCTGTGTTGATCGCTCGAGGCGACAACTCATTAGCAGGTGGATGACTCTGCTAGTCATTACAGGACAGATTTGCGTCATAATTCCAGCAAACACTTGGTGCTCCTCTTACCACCTCAAGTGTTTGGTGAGATCTGTGAAACGCTTGGGTCTGCTGCTCGGTGAGCACCGAAATGTGTTCTCACATGTCTGCTCGCGGCGTTCGCTCCGCTCGAATTTAACTCCGCGATGCGCCTCGCTGCTTTGAGATGCAGCTCCTCAGAAACAAACTTCAGCCGCTGCAAAACGCTCAGCTTAGCATGGAAGCGCCTCTGGCGGCTGCTGTGAAGAGACGGGCGCGGCTTACCTCGTCTGTCATCAGAGTTGCGATTGATCTACCGATCTCGTGGTACTGTGGCCCTTTCCCCAGTGGCCCCAGCAGAATGAACAGGAACCTTACAGGGACATAATCGACAGTCAACCCATTACAATCCATGGCTGTGATAAAGCACATTCCGTGTCTGCTTCAGTAGGTACCTGCTGTCAATTCAGTCATTCTTATTTTCATAAAAAAAAGATGAATTTGCCTTTGAAAAATGAAAAAATGAAATCTATGTGGGCATAAGATTGCTTGGGGAGCTCAAACGCAAACACAGAACATGTCTGATACAAAGGGAAGTGCTGTGAGTGCAGTGGATTAATTCACCAAGACCTGTCCTAGTCTCACTGACCAAATTGACAAAGAGCTAAGTAGCTATTAACCTTTAAAAAAGCTCATATGCAGAAAGGGCATTTCCAGAAGCACTTCCATCTTACAGTATCTGACTCATATAAGCAGCACATGTATGGACGTGAAATGTTTAATGGTAGATATGATCTGCTGAAAATACTAGGAGTGTGGGATGAGACACAAATGCATCGGAAAAAGAGGTCATTCAGTCATCAGTCCTTTTGAAATTGACATAAAAACACACCAATTTGAATGAGTTTTTGATGGGAACCATTTAACTTTTCATATGATGTGAACCTTTCCAGGGATACACTTTTGTGAACCTTTAATTTTGTTCATCCGCCTCTTTATATAAAACATTGCTTATTTTCTCATACTGCATTCTTTAGCGACTATTTCAAGGTATGCCCTTTTATATGTCATAGTATTTCCAGTTTCATTACCAATGGACACTCATTTCAGTTTAAAGCTTGTCTTTTTGCATTGATAGTAAAGTGATGCTATTTTCAGTCTCACACCCATTTGGTTGATCAGGCAGTTATACTGTACTTGTTCACTTGGTAGCAACTGTATAATGAGCACAGGTTCTTCTCCCCTGGAGTGTACAGGGTCTGAAGGGTGATCTTATCTGGACTGTACAGGGCCTGAGGGGTGAGCTCATCTGGAGTGTACAGGGTCTGAGGGGTGAGCTCATCCTGAGTGTACTGGGTCTGAGGGGTGAGCTCATCTGGAGTGTACATGGTCTGGGGGGTGAGATTATCTGGAGTGTACAGAGTCTGAGGGGTGAGATTATCTGGAGTGTACAGGGTCTGAGGGGTGATATTATCTGGAGTGTACTGGGTCTGAGGGTGTAGCTCACTGAGTGTACAGGTCTGAGGGGTGAGATTATCTGGAGCGTACAGGGTCTGAGGGGTGAGCTCATCTGGAGTGTACAGGGTCTGAGGGGTGAGCTCATCTGGAGTGTACAGGGTCTGAGGGGTGAGATTATCTGGAGTGTACAGAGTCTGAGGGGTGAGATTATCTGGAGTGTACAGGGTCTGAGGGGTGATATTATCTGGAGTGTACTGGGTCTGAGGGGTGAGCTCATCTGGAGTGTACAGGGTCTGAGGGGTGAGATTATCTGGAGCGTACAGGGTCTGAGGGGTGAGCTCATCTGGAGTGTATAGGGTCTGAGGGGTGAGATTATCCGGAGTGTACAGGGTCTGAGGGGTGAGATTATCTGGACTGTACAAGGTCTGAGGGGTGAGATTATCTGGAGTGTACAGGGTCTGAGGGGTGAGCTCATCTGGACTGTACAGGGCCTGAAGGGTGAGCTCATCTGGAGTGTACTGGGTCTGAGGGGTGAGCTCATCTGGAGTGTACTGGGTCTGAGGGGTGAGCTCATCCTGAGTGTACTGGGTCTGAGGGGTGAGCTCATCTGGAGTGTACATGGTCTGGGGGGTGAGATTATCTGAAGTGTACAGGGTCTGAGGGGTGATATTATCTGGACTGTACAGGGTCTGAGGGGTGAGATTATCTGGAGTGTACAGGGTCTGAGGGGTGAGATTATCTGGAGCGTACAGGGTCTGAGGGGTGAGCTCATCCTGAGTGTACAGGGTATGAGGGGTGAGATTATCTGGAGTGTACAGGGTCTGAGGGGTGAGATTATCTGGACTGTACAGGGTCTGAGGGGTGAGATTATCTGGAGTGTACAGGGTCTGAGGGGTGAGATTATCTGGAGTGTACAGGGTCTGAGGGGTGAGATTATCTGGAGTGTACAGGGTCTGAGGGGTGAGATTATCTGGAGTGTACAGGGTCTGAGGGGTGAGCTCATCTGGAGTGTACTGGGTCTGAGGGGTGAGATTATCTGGAGTGTACAGGGTCTGAGGGGTGAGCTCATCTGGAGTGTACTGGGTCTGAGGGGTGAGCTCATCTGGAGTGTACAGGGCCTGAGGGGTGAGATTATGTGGAGTGTACTGGGTCTGAGGGGTGAGCTCATCTGGAGTGTACATGGACTGAGGGGTGAGATTATCTGGAGTGTACAGGGTCTGAGGGGTGAGATTATCTGGAGTGTACAGGGTCTGAGGGGTGAGCTCATCTGGAGTGCACAGGGTCTGAGGGGTGACATTATCTGGAGTGTACAGGGTCTGAGGGGTGAGATTATCTGGAGTGTACAGGGTCTGAGGGGTGAGATTATCTGGAGTGTACATGGTCTGAGGGGTGAGATTATCTGGAGTGTACAGGGTCTGAGGGGTGAGATTATCTGGAGTGTACAGGGTCTGAGGGGTGATATTATCTGGAGTGTACTGGGTCTGAGGGGTGAGCTCATCTGGAGTGTACAGGGTCTGAGGGGTGAGATTATCTGGAGCGTACAGGGTCTGAGGGGTGAGCTCATCTGGAGTGTACAGGGTCTGAGGGGTGAGCTCATCTGGAGTGTACAGGGTCTGAGGGGTGAGATTATCTGGAGTGTACAGGGTCTGAGGGGTGAGCTCATCTGGAGTGTACAGGGTCTGAGGGGTGAGATTATCTGGAGTGTACAGGGTCTGAGGGGTGAGATTATCTGGAGTGTACAGGGTCTGAGGGGTGAGCTCATCTGGAGTGACAGGGTCTGAGGGTGAGCATTATCTGGAGTGTACAGGGTCTGAGGGGTGAGATTATCTGGAGTGTACAGGGTCTGAGGGGTAGATTATCTGGCAGGTGACAGGTCTGAGGGTGAGTTATCTGGAGTGTACAGGGTCTGAGGGGTGAGATTATCTGGAGTGTACTGGGTCTGAGGGGTGAGATTATCTGGAGTGTACAGGGTCTAAAAGGTGAGCTCACCTGGTGGTGATGGGAACCTCCGCTAGTCCGTTCAGCAAGACTGCAGGTGAGAGGCGCACAAACGCCACCACGGGATGGTCCAGAAACTCCAGCTCTCCCACCAGGATGTTGGATGCTTCAGCACCCGGGGGAATCTTCTTCATGAAGTGCAGGTCTATCTATAGGGGCACATTGGGAAACACGTGTATTTCAGTTTTATGATGTCAGAAATGCGAGCAGAGTCCATGCGCAAGCTGCAGGCTGCATTTCCCAAAATGTCATTCTGTCCACCGTTGCACTGAAACATCTCCTAAATAAAGCGTTGGTGCAGATCAATATAACAATAATGCTGTTAATACTACTACTACTACTACTACTACTACTACTACTACTAATAATAATAATAATAAAAGTTTCTGAATGAATGGGTGACCTATAGAGAAAATAAATCTTATTTTTGTTACCTGTTGCTTTAAAAAAAAAAAAAAAATATATAAACAAATAAAAATCGGCTATTTAAACTGGAATCGGTTGATTTGGCTTCAAAAAATCGGCAACTGGAATTCACCACAAAAATTCATGATCGGTGCACCCCTACTTTCTACCATTTAAACTGAATCCATGTTTTGCAATCTCAAAATAAACAACCCCAGAACAGTAGCATAAACATGCTCAGGCAAATGATGTTGTCAAGATAGCCAGTGAACCTTAGGATGATGACAATTTCTTTCTTTATTTATGTGTATGTGGATTTAGTAATGTGAAAAGATGTGTATTTTTGTCTTAGCTGGATACAAGCCTAAATTATTGATTTATTATCTGTAATGCTTTTATTAAAAATTTGTAGTCAAAAACTTAGTGACTACAAAAACTACATAGTCTGTAGTTTTGAGTTAAACAGATTATTTAAGCAACAAAACAAAAATATTCTCCACTCCATTATGCTTCACAGATGCACTTGTGAAAGGCTCCACATTCAACTGAACCCATAAGAAATCTGTAGTAGCACACTCAATATGCCTCGTAATAACAACAACATAATGACAATAATAATAATATCACGTTCTCAAACAAAAATGTGAGCACAAAACCAAAACAAATCATTTTTAATGATAAGAAATCTACTATCAAAGGTAAGCAAGGGGCTACATACCAGCACTGCTGCTAAATACAGGTTGGAAAAAGTACAGTGTCTGGTGTGAGTTGCAGTGAAGTACAAGATGTGCTCAATGAAGCCATGTAAGCAAAGGAAGAAAAATACACGATCACTCTATTACTATTATCAATGATAATGAGTATCATTACTTGCGAAAAAGTGCATAGTTTATGAATAGCACCCATTTAGCACTTTTAGATGCTGCTGAGGACATGCTTAATTAAATGCAAAAAAAAAAAAAAAATTAAATAAAAAATGCTTATAAACACAGACTAGAGGAAATGCATTATGACCAATGTACTCCTTCAGAAAAAGGAATGTCCAGCAATCAGGGTGGGTCGGTTTGACTTATGTAAGAGGACTGAAACATTACTGAGTGTTACTTTTTGTAGTAGTGAGCAGCGTTTTTTCTGTTATGCACATTTAAGCAAGTCACTGTGTAATCATGCTAGGTATCATAAGACTGTGCATTTTATGATTAATTCTGCCATGATCTCTAATCAAAAGAAAGAACAGACTAAACAATTACTGCTGATTTGCTTATTTATATCCCAAAAACTGTATTTGCTATTGACAATAATAAGTTTTGACTTATTTTTATTTTAGTAGTCATAAAAATGAGCAGCCCTTTTAAAAATTAGGTAACAGTAATTTAAGAAACAATTCTAATGAAAAAATAGGTGTGAGGTATGGTAGAAACATTTCAGTTCCAAACAACCTTAATTTCCTATGCTTTTACACACTAGATGGTCTACTGTACATACACATATTTATTTAACAAACACTGAATGCATATCTTAGACAATCTGACATGTATAGAGATGTCGGCTCACTCTCTCTGCATTCACCAAACAGACTTGTGTGACCAATAGTCTACCCAATATATTCAGTGATCATGTGGGCATATTGGTGAAGCTACCAAATTAGTGAGCGTCTGCTTTTGAGCTACAAGGTGGTCAAGGTGGGTAAAAACAATTTGATGCCAAATTGGCACAGAGACAAATGTTTTTATTTACACAGCCCCTATTGTTCTGCCAAACCCATGTAGCACAAGGCCTTAAAATATGCACTTTCGCAAAATATTTCATTAATCAAGCATGGTCGAAATGAACATCTAATTGCTTTTTATAATTATCCTATAGCATATCCAAATGATTCTGGGCACGTGATGATATTGCAGCTCCTGATGTGTACGTTAATAACACATAACATAAAATGGAAATGAACATGAAATGCATTTTTGCAAATAATTTAAATAGTTATATAGGTTATGATGGAGCGTAAACTTGCAATTAAATATTTGAATAATCTCGCTTAAGAATTTACAAGCCAGGACAAACTTGCCACGAAAAAAGTTTCAGGGGGCCGGTGTTTGCATATGCTGTTTTTCATAATTTCATTTTTAATGTTAAAGAAATACTCGCCAGTTTTACTTTTTTATTTTGCAATCTGGAACTACTGTCACCCGGAACTACCGTACCAATGGTAACAGTTACACCACTGTAGGAGGGCTGGCCCCGCTTGGTACTTATTCCAAAGATATTTATACAGTCTCTCTGCTTATTCACTGTTTTGGTACTTATTCACTGTTCTGTGTGTTTTCTGGTCTCTTAAACTGTGAGCCTGAATGGAGAGTGGTGCTTCGCTACCAAGTTGTTTGTTTCGGCACTGTTTTTGTGGTTGAATAAAACGTTGATTCGTGAATTCAACTTTCGTCTCCGACCCGTGAGTGGTACATTACACCACAGACGGCTCAGAACTGAAAACGCTGGAGAGGATCCATTCAAGACAGAGAGAGTTTTTATGAAGAACTTTTGCATCCAAAACATGAAGGTCCATTCAAGCAGCAAGAGAGTTTTATTAAAGGGGAACGTTTGCATCACAATGCTGGCAGAGGATCCATTCAAGCAGGAGAGTTTTTATGAGAACTTTTGCTCCAAAACGCTGGAGAGGATCCATTCAAGACAGAGTGAGTTTTTATGAAGAACGTTTGCATCATGGCTAAAAAGAAGCGCAAATCACTGTCACAAAGTCGTGATGCCAAACGCAAGAGATTGGCGCGAGCTAGCGAATCTCCAGAGAAGTCGGGTAAGAATTCTGATTCACCATTTGCCGTTAGCATGCTAATAAACTACCTAGCTAACTTTCATGCTTCTTGCAGTCGGCGCTAATAAATTACCTAGCTAGCTTTCATGCCTTTTGTGGTCGGCGTGGTCTACATGGTGCTGATTCACCGTCTACTGTTCGCATGCTAACAAAGAACCGAGTTCGGCGGTCAATATATCATTAAAATATCCAGTGTTATTATCTATGCAATAAAAAAGGGGACACTTCCGGTTTCAAATATTTTGACCAATTTATTACTGCTGTACTGTAATAAATTATGGTACAGGCCAACTGTTAAAACTGGGTACTAAGTCACTTCGTAAACGTGTCAGAAAATCATAGTTTACAGTACCATGGTGACTGAAGCTATGGTAAACTTTGGAACACACAATAAAGAAAATGGTCAAACACACAATAAAGAAAATGATCAAACTGCAATGCTTCAATACAGTGTATTTAATTATCTATACGTACAAGACAGACAAGCAACACTACCGAGTTTTCCACAGCAGTTTTCTCTAAAACTAGCGCGAGCAAGTACTTAGTAGAAGAAGAAGAGTGATATGAAGCTGCTATAGCGAGCAGCCCCCTCTGTTGCCCAAAAAAAGTGCAATGGAGAGGCCTGGGGTACAGGGGCAAAAGTCTCAGGGCTCAGGGGAGGCTCAAGGACAATGGTTGCAATGCCCAAAGGGCGCTTTGTTCTAGTATATTTAATTGGTATGTATCCATATAGCTAACTAACGTCAGCTGCACTGGTTGTCTTGCATTAACTTTTTACATCTAAATCTCCAGAAACATGTACATGCATCAGCACATAAATGACCCATAATGGCTGCTATGGCATCACGGTGGTGCAGTGGGTAGCACTGTCGCCTCACAGCAAGAAGGCCATTCTGTGTGGAGTCTGCCTGTTCTCCCTGTGTCTGCGTGGGTTTCCTCTGGGTATTCCGGTTTCCTCCCACAGTCTGAAGACAGGTAAGCTAATTGGAGCCTCTAAATTGCCTGTAGGTGTGAGTGAATGGTGTGTGTGCCCTGTGATAGATTGGCGGCCTGCCCAGGGTACAATCCTGCCTCTCACCCAATGCACGCTGGAATAGGCTCCAGCACCCCCCACAACCCTACAGGATAAGCAGGTATATATAACAGATGGATGGATAATGGCTGCTTTCGTCTTCTCAGGTTAGCATATCAATGTACATGAAGTCGCATTCAACAGAGTCTTTTTGTTATTAAGTCAAAAGCAAAATTATGACTTGTTTCAATGGCACATATTTGGTAATTGCATCTTTTAACAGACTTCTGCATCTTACCAGTGTTGTTTTTCAGAAAAGCCCTACTCTTCCTCTTTCGAAAGGCCTAGAACAAAGTCATTTCCTTTATTCGGTTGGATGGATATTCAGGTACAAGCTGATAATATCTGTCCTATTTTTTAACTCCAAAAACCCCTAATCATGTTGCTGAACGGCTACCAATTTCAGCTGCCACATCAGCAATCCCAAAAACACATTGCAGCGTTCTAATACTGAGGGTTTTTAATTACAGAAGGCATTTAGATGTGAATAAGGCATGGCTGCTAAATATAGCACATCAAAAATTCTGTGAAAATAAATATTTCATGAGGCACTGTCATAGCAAGGTGGCATCACTTTAAAGTACAAGACATGACTAAAATTGTGTGACACATTTTGATTTAGCTTGGACCTACTTTTGTGAAAGGAGAAATATTTGTATTACATTTGTGAAATATTTAACTCATGATTATCCTTGCAAGCTCCCTCCAACAGTTATGTGAAGAACTAAGAGTTCAGGCTGTGGTTGCAATACTGAATCTCATAAAGCAGGAAGTCATGTACACCTCAGCTATCTGATCCTATTTGTATTCTGTCCCTGTCTGCACTGCGTCAAACAGTTTAAAGAAACAGCGGCACAATTCACTGGCACCACTGTACACCACAGAACAGGCATGACCGTGACCTTTACACAAGCCCGCCCTGCACATCAATGCATGTTGAATCACTACCACATGTCGACCACAGCCCGGCGAACCATGACCAAACTACTCCACAGACAGGATGCGGCCAGTGACCAGACCTTACTCTAAGCAGGCAGATTAAATTCCTTCTCGGTTTATGCACCGACCACAAGCCGACCGAAAGCTGACCACACACCATTGCGCACAAGCAGCACAACCACATAAATTTAATATTGACTGTGAATGTACTTTCACTCCCTGTATTTCTAACCACACACAATTACCACTACACCACTTAATAGCTCTAAATAAAACCAGATGGAAATATATATATATTAGACATTTTAAAAGGAAACGTTTTAACCCTCCTGTTATGTTGCGGGTCAAATTGACCCTTTTTAAAGTTTGAAAATCTAGGAAAAATACTTAAAATTATTTTTTCAGTATGAAACTTCTTCTACTGGCCTTAATTAGTGTAATCAACATTTTAAATGAAAATGGTTCATTTCATGTATTTGCAAACCCCCCCTGTATGGGGACTGACCCGGGAACATTTTTGCTGTACCTAAAAAATGAACAGAACAGGAGGGTTAAGGCATTGAAAAAAGGAATGTTGTGATATTAAAAATAAACTGTCAGGAGGCAGGAGACTAGCCAGTTCATTGTTGTGGACATAAATCATTGAAACCCAAAACATGAGCAGAAGCAGTGGGCACCACACTCTCCCCCAGTGCAGACAGCATTATTAATTTGCTCTATCTTGACCAATCAAAGGGTGAACCTACAGGACTACAGATCTAGGTCACAGAATTCCATATGGAGCTCAATGCGACAGCATATTATGTATTGTTCCAAAGTGTTTTAAGGCATTTCAGGACATCCTATTTGCTCCTTCTCAAACCCCCACCTTACCCCTCCTCTCTTGTTCCTCTCCCGCTTCTGCACCTCTCTGTCTCATAAAAATGACAAACTGGGAACTTCCACTGGTGTCAATGAGGTTATGACTCCATTACTTTTATTATCAACTACATTTGAATTTTTAAAAACATTTTATACCCACTTTCAGCCACCGCCCCTCTTTGAGGGACAATTTCAATACTATTTTCTATGGTTATTGTTTTACATATCCACTATTTTCCTGTTCATTGGTTTTCAATTTTCTAACCAGAGTCTGAATCATATTTTCGGATTGTTTGTCTCATTTACACATTTTTAAAAATGCAATTCTGTTCAATTTGCTTTTGATTTCATGCCTTTTCCATGGTTAAATAAATACTTATACAGACAACAAAGCATGCACCTGAATCTAGATGTTCTGATTACTTCTTCACTAACAGTAGAGCTCCTGCCCCCTCCAGTGCTTAAACAAGCTAGTTGTTTATGAATATGTAGGCTATGCAATCAGACATATCACTCACCCCAATTACATGTTAGCTTCAAACATACAGGTCTGATTGTCATTATAGCAGAGAAACTGCTGTGGCTAACCGCCTAACTGAAACAGAAGCCTGAGTAATAATTATTTTCAGAGTTATTTCTAGCTCACAAGGAAAGATTTTGCTTTTTAAAATACTTCATAGAGTTATGGTAAGGCAGACTGATCAATATATACACAAATATCAGAATAATTATGAATAATCTAATTTTAATTAATCCTCACTACACTAAATTCATCCTCCCTAAAATAAAATCAGTTTATTTATGTAAGGTGAAGTTTGGATTGAGATCAACTCCATTTCTAAAGTAATATTATAAGAGTGTACTAGTTAGAATACAATCCACCAGGAAGTTCACTTCCAGCTTCAAATCAAGATTACACGAAAAGGGTACAATTACAGATAAGCGTTTCTACCTATCGGATTATTTTAGGTCTTGGAGTACACTGTGTTCTAGGTCAGGTTATATGAGGTCATTTTTTATATACTTTATCCTTTATATACCTTGACTATTTAGAATCCAAGGTAAAATGAATAAAACCATCTCTTAAAACAATATTTTGAATACAGATTTCTGAAAACTCAGAGCTAAATACGTTTTTCTCACATTCAGCACCCAGACTGAATCCCTCTACCACATGGTGGCAGGCCACATCCTGCACAAATTTTATTTCGACTATTTAATTTGGCAGGCAGTCTTATCCAAAACCACTTACAAGGCCTTTGTGTACACAGTAAAGTGTATATTTAAATATATTTAAGTGGGATTTTTTTTCTACTTCTATATAAGTAGCTCTCAATATCTATAGTGTCAAAATGAAATTAAGTATTTAGATGTCTTCAGAATTATATTAAAAACAAAAACTTGAAAATGACTTAATTGATAGAAATTCACCCCCTTGACAACCTAAACTGGCCCTGTGTATTCCATTTTATTGACAGCTCATATTGCACACATTAACATGTCGATATTGAATCCACCTCTGTTAAATTCCATGTTTCACAACTGAAACGGCAGATCAGATCAGTCTGCCATAAAGACCAAGCAATTGTTTGTGGAAAATTGAGACGGAATTGTTAGTAGGCAAAAAGCTCTATAAGGTTATCAAAAGATTGGCAAAGCTTGGAACCTTCCTAGGAGCACTGTAACAATAAAAAAAAAAAATATGGCACAACCAAGACAATACCAAGATCAGGCCATCCCCCCAAACTGAGAAAACAGATGTAGAGGGCAACTGTCAGAGAAATTACCAAGAGGCCAGCTACAATATTGACAGAGTGAGTTACAGAGCTCATTGGCAAAAATGGGAAAAAGGTCCAGAGATCAACAATCTCTTCTGCACTTCACAGATTTGGTCTCTGTGTTACAAGACGGAAGTGCGACACAATTATGAATTCTATAGAAACAAATCAAATATGACTGTGTATAAATGAGATTCAGAACTCTAGTACCAGAGCACACAATGTGACATAAAAATGTGCAGCCATCTTCTCACCCCTAGATTAATATTAAATTGCTGTAGTGCACAGTCCATTAATGCAATATCATTATGTAACATTTCTTTTCTTTGAGCACAATGAATGAGCAAATTTGAAATCATCTTGCAGAGCCAACACAAAATAACACAATCTTACATAAAACATTTCGGTACATAATGTCACCAGAAAGGTGCCTATTCTTCATCCTGGCAGATAAAAGAAAGGGTCCTTCTGCTGATGTAACATCCTGTTTGAATGATATGAAACAAACCAAAATAAAATGAGTCAAGTTACAGCTGCCAAGGCTCTGAAGATCCCCTACTCTACACGGTCAAAACTGCTCAAAGAAGGGACATGGTCATGTTAAATATGAATGGGGACAATCAAGACTGGTTTGAGTACACCAATGAAGGTGAAAGAATGGGCTTTAACAAACAGAAACATTGCTATAACGTTGCAGCCACATCACATAATGATTGAGTGAAATGGCTCTTTATTCATCAGAACTAGCCATGACATATTTTGGCTACACATGCAAAATAACAAGCTGCCATGTAACTGATACATACAGCCTATGTTCACAGGCAGCATCATATTGTGCTTCATGTACCAGAAATACTCATTCCAAAAAAAATGTTTTTTTTTAATGACGTGGGTAAGATTGTTTCACTTTACAGTGCTAATAAAAGTATTTAATTGTAAGTTGTGTTTAAAAACAACCATGGTTTGTTTGCTGATAGGATGTTAATAGAATGTGTCTGTAATTAATTTATTAATTCATATCCTTAACACAAATTTGTTTGTTCTGTTCATTTCTATGCACTCCGCTTCCATTAATCCATATGTAAGCATTAAACTGTGACAGATGCTAGTCATACACGCCAGCAACATTGTATCTAGAGGCTTCATGGCAATGGGGTGCAATGTTCCATAATTCCTTCATTCAAGACCACAAGACATTATAATTCACCTATGGAAACACAGTTGGTTGCATGCACATGTAATATATTTGTTGGTATGTAGAATCACGTGCTGAAGGAGTTTGGTTTGTTTACCTCTCAGCTAAGAGGCCATTTAAGGACTGATTTACAATGATTACTCACAGCTACTTACAGTACTTACAGTAAGTATAAACCTATAGGCTACACTAAGCCGATTCATTCTTTAAGTAGCAACACCTCTAAATCTGTCCTTGCAAAGTTTATTTTCCTGTAAACTGCAGGTCATGCAAAGTCTTTCACACTCTTTCACAAGGCCATAAGTGTCATAAGATTTATAAGCATGCTAAATTGCATTTCAGGAGCATTGTGGATCTGGGCAAAATTATTTCCTGTGTAGGGACGGCAACAGTAGCCGTAGTGTATGGGGGGATTGTCCGGTACACCCTCAGAGGAAAACCATTAATCCCCCCACACAAAGCCATCGGATGCCAGCCCCTCCCCAGTTACCGAACCACCCCGCCCCCCTCCAGACCCTGGACCTTGGAAATAAGAAATAAGTTGTCCGCCACTGATCGCAACCTAGCGATGATGGCAGGGCCGTGCGCTCCCGTGTATCACCTTGCTGAAGTCCACTGCACTGTTCTCCCGGCTGACATCACCCTTCCCCTCAGTGGAGCAAGGCTGAGGTTGAGGGGGGATCATCTGACCTGGGTCAAACAGAAGAGTGGACACAGTTACTCACTAGTTCTGCTTCGACACCCAGCAATATAGGTTCTAGAAAGCATCACAGAAATGTTTTCAGTTTTTAATAAATTGCACTGCTTTTTGCGTTCATCATTTGAGAGATTCTTGTGATCAGGGTTAATGCATCCGGTCTCACAAATGGAATCATCTGCTCAGCAAGCTTGAAGCATGGCATACTGTATCTAAGACTGGCAACATGATCATGATCATGAGGATCATGAAGAGTAGACAGAGCATGTGATTGACAGGTAGAGGTAATGGGAGGTAGAGGCCTGCATCCTGACCTGAAACTCGAAGGAGCCCAAAGGTACAGTCTATGCTGTGGCTCTGTGATGCCAGATCACAACAGGCATGGGCAAGTGCTGACAATGCGAAAGTTTACAAACAGTAGCATAGCAACACTTTTACCAGCTGTTTACAATGATTGACAACAATGGCGCAAAGTTTCCATTTTTTTTTGTTGTTGTACTGTTATGCTCAACTAGCAAATAAAAGCAGTTGCATTTGACCACACAGAAGAGATAAACTTCACATAATGTTCGACAGAAGGAAAAACCGCAATTAAGCTAGCTGGCTAGCCTGTTCTGATCATTATGAATGTTACAATACAAATTAATCCACTATTTTACAAACTGAAGCAAACCGCTAGTGGGACTCCCTAACTGAAAAGCCAGAGGTCAATTCAACTTTAGCACAGTGGTAAGTGTGGCCACCTCTTAACCAGGAGACCTGAGTTTATGGCTCACCGTGATACACTATGCAAACACATACTGAAAGGAAGAGGAAGTCACTCCTATGCTGTTTGTTGTAAAGGGGCAAGTGACAAACTTAACGGCACATTTAACAAAAGAAAAAGCATGTTTAAAAAACCAGCATGAAAACTCAAATATGGTTTTAATTTACTAGTCGAGCATAACAGTACACTATAAAAACCAGAAGCCTTGCTTTGCACTATTATTGTCAATCGTAGTTATCAGCTGGTGGAAGTCCTGTTCCACCCCACTCTGTGATCGCAAGCACCCCCACTAGCAGCTTTCCTGTGGGAAACACTACATTATTTTCTATTGTGCTGCAAGGCATTGTTGACTTGTTATTGATTGGGCCCTTTCGTGTTCAGGCTAAAAATTTGGCTCGAGCTTGTCGGGCTGGTTTGTGTTGAGGCATAAAGAGCTTTAGCCCGATGCAGACCTCTAATGTGTGTGAGTACATTAGGGAACTTTACATGTGCATCCATTATGACTTCAGTGCCGCTGATCTCCAGGACAGATCAACACAAACATGAACAGCCAGACTGAGATCACAGGTCACAATGAAAAAGTAACAATGTGTAGTATAGTGGTTAGAGAGCTGGGCTTATAACCTGAATGTTGCAGGACTGATTTCCAGGTAGGAGTTCTAGGGTTGCCAGACATCAGGTTTTCGACCAGAATGTCCGGTTTTCAAATAATTTGTACTGGTCCAGTTTGTGGTCCTGACCGGACAATGTAATGTCTGGTCTGAGAAATTAATGGAATAAATTTTTCGGTAGTTTGAAATGAATTTGTCTGCCAGTGACTCCCTGGTTCAACAGAACATTCCCCTGTCTAATGTTTGAGGTTAACCCCCCAAGTCGTTCATGATTATGCTTCCAGCTCTGCACGTTGTCTGGTTTCGACAAATTATAAATCTGGCAACTGTAGGTAGGACTCTGCAGTTGTACCCCTGAGCAAGGCTACTGCATTGTTACATAATATCCAGCAGTATAAATGGATCCTATTTAACAATGCAATAGTTGTTGGATAGTAGAGTCTGTTAAATGGTGGTAATGTAATGTAGCAATAAGACCGTATGCAAATGCTAATTTCATTGTTTGATCCGAGCACAGGTAAGTACATGTAGCAACCGAAAGTCACTAAATAAATAGCACACTAACTGAGGTTGGGTTCATATGCTAGTTAACTTGAAGTCAGTTACGGTGCACCAGCTGGGAGATTGGGTGTTTCCAACAATTGAAATACCCATCTACTGCCCATGAATAAACACCAATTTCACAACCCCTTTAGATAAAGCATATGAGTGAAACTCTGGCAGCATCTTCAAATGCATGGTTTACTACTGTATTAGTCATTAGTCACTGACTACACCTACTGCTGCTTGTTAAAAATAGTTTTTGGACTAAGCACTATAGTGCAATTAATATGGTCATGGCTTAAAACTTACACAAATTCATTTATAAAATAAAAAATGATTTACTAAAAGGGTTTATGAGGTTTTTCATTTGACGGAACAAGCAGTTGAATCATAAAAACTTTGTAAAGAAAGTTGTACAACTTGCTTCCTAAACATAATTCCTGTGAAAGGTGTATAGGCTTTTCACTAGATAAGTAATTGAAGGCATGTCCATCAATATTTACCAATTACGGCAGTATAAAGATTTCTTTATAATAATAACAAATAATAATAAGCACCACGATAATTATCATCATTATCATCATCGTCGTCATTGCCATCATCATAATGCAAATATCCATAATTGTGAAATACGCATTAAAGCTGCCTGGGAAACTTCACCTGGAGGATAAATGCAAACAAAAATGCCTCGAGTCATTTTAATGTACTCATTCTGTAAATATAAAATGGAGTCAAATCGGGAGCTACAATGATGCAATCTGAGCCAATACCTGTGACCTGCAGTGTTCTCTGAGAGGCAGACACACACATGAACTGACTGAGTCTGTGGAAACAGACCTGGCACTGCCCTTTGGAGACCTGCTCTTTACCCCAACAACACGGACAGACACAAGGGCAAACGGGGAGAATACCGCTTTCACAAGTTATGTTCTAGGAAGGCATAGGAGATAAAGTCTGTCAAGGTTTCAGTTGCCTGCTTCAGGATCGTCTTCCTTGTCCAGGGGCTGGATATCGGAGATATCCACGGCACAGTGGGGGCTGGGACTGCCTGTCGGGGGTCTGTGGTGCGCTTTGGCAGGGGGGATGTGGGCGGTGGATGAGGGCGAGAGTGGAGTGGAGGTGGAGACGCAGCGAGGGCAACAGAGGGGCCACGGAACGCAGGACAAGACCTGCCCGTCTCCCCCAGACCCAGCTGCCTTAAATGAGCCCCACAGGGACGACATGAGGGCAGAACACAGAGGTGAGGCTCCTGACAGAGACACGCACACATGCATGCACACACACATGCACGCACGCACGTAGACACACACACACACACACACACATGCAGGCATGCATGCATACACACACACCCACACACACACCAAGAGAAGAAAGGGGAGAGACAAAGACCGAGACACTGAAAAGAAGGACAAATGCGGACAATGCACAGTATAATGAAAGAGTACACAGTAGTGCTATAATCTAAAGAGCCATTAGGAATCTTTCAGTCTTTCAGAGGAGGATATTGTCATATGGTTTGTAATATCCACAAACATATGCACACAAACACAACCACACGCATGCACACAAAATGCATTGGGTACACATAAATGCTATGATATAAGCTAGGAATAACTCATTAGCATTACTATGAGAAACAGCACTCTATATAATGGGTAACTATAATATCTCTTTTGGAAAAAAAATGCTAATCTGTTGAGTGAACATCAACACCACTCTACTCTGAAACCTAGGCTCTAGAACATCAAACACCTTGGCAACACACAGTATACAGGCAGCTGCACAGCCAATCACTGCTCACAGGCTAAAAGCACTCCTTCCAGGAACTGCTTTCTTCCTACACTGCTCTTGTGTTTTTTAATAAGAATAAACCCAGAGTGGAGCCAGTGGTTAGCGAGCTAGCCTTTTAATGGGAATGTACAGTCAATGGACAAGATGTAGATAAGATGCCCCAAAACCAGCTATTCATGTTTCCCTGGGCAAGGGCCTCTGGTGTAAACAGGGTAACTAAGACTGAAACATATCTGTAACCAGGGGCACTGTAAGACTGAAATACTTCTGTAACCAGGGGCACTGTAAGACTGAAATACTTCTGTAACCAGGAGCACTGTAAGACTGAAATACTTCTGTAACCAGGAGCACTGTAAGACTGAAATACTTATGTAACCAGGGGCACTGTAAGACTGAAATACTTCTGTAACCAGGAGCACTGTAAGACTGAAATACTTCTGTAACCAGGAGCACTGTAAGACTGAAATACTTCTGTAACCAGGAGCACTGTAAGACTGAAATACTTCTGTAACCAGGAGCACTGTAAGACTGAAATACTTCTGTAACCAGGAGCACTGTAAGACTGAAATACTTCTGTAACCAGGAGCACTGTAAGACTGAAATACTTCTGTAACCAGGAGCACTGTAAGACTGAAATACTTCTGTAACCAGGAGCACTGTAAGACTGAAATACTTCTGTAACCAGGAGCACTGTAAGACTGAAATACTTCTGTAACCAGGAGCACTATAATACTGAAATTCTTCTGTAACCAGGGGCACTGTAAGAGGGCCAGATTGGCTCACCGTTTTTGTCCATGGAGTGGGGCTCTGACTGTTTCTTGCCGATGTCAGCGAAGGAGCGCACAATGGGGATCCGATTGGCCAGCTTCTTCTGGTTCTGGTGGTGGTGCTGCTTGAGGAGCGCATCTCGGATCTTCTTCCGGACGTCCTCCTCCAACGGGCCTGAGGAGTCCTGCTGGTCCAGAATCATGTCTGAGGACAAGAGAACCAATTTTAAAATGAAAATATCCATATTGTTAGATTTGTGGACAGGTCACCAAGATGGTGCAGTACACAGTAACAACATCCTGAAAAGCCTAAGAACAATTTGGGAGCCAGCCACCACATTAATGAATGCCTCGCTATAATATAATGATGATAATCATTATTCATAAAGGATTTACCTTTCATGATAATGAAATCACATTTCAAATAAAATAAGAAAGAGAAGAAAAAAGAAAATAATGGAACAAATAATAGAAAACAAGGAGAAAAGGGAAATACTAGAAACAATAAATAAATAAATAACATTTATAAACGACTAATAAACTTACACTGTTCATTAAAAAGGAAGGATTATGGCTGTGCACTATCAACCGACAGAGATTAAAGTACAGAGAGGATGGCCCATGAGGCATTAACTGTATGTGTCTTTATTAATAACTGGTAATCGAAATTAGGAAATAAATCAAGCAAAACATGCACTGACAGTGGGATCTAAGTGGGTCATTGCTAATTTAATGAAAAGACTGGTCCGAGCTCCTTCAGCATGCTGTTTTATGAATGATGAAAAAAAAAGTCATTTAGTCATAGTTTTTTTCTGATTCATTATTTCATTGTATCAGGAACATTCTGAGGACAAAGGGGACCAGATTTAATGAGGCTGACATTCAGGCATCCTAGCACATACTCTATCACTACCGGAATATATGATAAAATGGATGGTAAATTAATTATAATTTCAGAGTAAGCTATATGTTTTCTGGGGAAATAATGTAGTCAGTGGCCATTAATATGAGCTTTTCATATTAATAAATCCTTAAATGTATATTCCAGTTGCACAAAAGCCACAGTCAAGGCTGGAAACAGCAGATCAGCTTAATTATAAAAATGCACAGTTTTTTCATCCATGTAATGGATAGAAAATCATGTTTTAGATTTTGAGATCAAGTACAGTAGAATTCGTTTTTCAAATGTTCTGTTCTTTTTTAGTCTTTCACATTTCAAACCTGTGCTGTATGTTCCAGTGCTTCAGCAAAAATGGACTTTCATACATCAGTTTTTTTTCATGTTTTAACTTTCCAGGAGCCATTAGTGTAAAAATAATGTTCTGGGGGCATCTTCTCTGCAGTGGTATTCTCAGTGGGGGTGTGCCTGATAGGACTGAATACATGTATCCACTTCGGAAGTCTTTACACTGGTAAATTTATTGTAATTTTAAAAACACATTCTCTTGTCATTTTCTGCAAAAACACACAAAATGGATATATGAGACGCTATATCTTCTTAACTGATATTCTGTAATAAATAATGGGCTATTGTGTAGCATATTTATGGGTATCTAATGATTACAAAAGCAATATGAAGTTAACAGGAAAATGGAGAGGCTTGATGACACTGTTAAAAGTACTGTTGTGACAAAGCTCAGAAACAGTAAGACCAAATCTTGCTCTTTCATTGTATTAGAACTTTTGCAGTAATCCCTCTCCACCTTAGCTAATGTGTGGTGAGCGTTCTGCCGCAAAATGGCTGCCGTGCATCTCTCAGGTGGGTGCTACACGTTGGTGGTGGGTGAGGTGAGTTCCTGGCCTGTGCCGAGTGTGCAGCAGGTATCGGTGGGTGTGGTTGCCGGAGGCCCTGCGGTCAGTACCTGCGATCTCCTCCAGCGAATTCGCTCTCATGTCCAGCAGCACGGTGCCGTTGAGGATGCAGCTGCGCAGCTCGAACAGGCTGTGCAGGGACAGCGTGGCCACGTAGGGCTTGCTCCAGCGCTCCCCGCCGTCCTCCACGTCCTCCTCGAACTTCAGCCACCTGCGCGTGGGATAACAGCGAGCGGTCAGCGCCGATGGAGCGCCCAGAGCCCGCCGCGGAACAGCACCGCCCTGAGGCGTTCCCTCCCGAGCTCTGAGACCAGCCGCTCAGATAGCAAACCCGCGAGTGAGAGAGATTACACACCGCCGGCACCTGTCGAGAAATACAGCGTTCCCCTACGGGAGCTTTTGAAATGGGCTTTTTCAGAGTGACAGCCGATGTGGCTAGTGGATGAGGAAATGCACCAGACGCTGAATTTTTACAAGCCACAAAATTCTTCTGACAAATGAAACATAAACATTGTACTAGTTTCATATTAGCGTTATTAGGTTTGGAGTCTCAGGTTTGTGAAAGGCCTGCTCAGAAGTCACTAAGGGAATGCTGTACAAATAAGTCTAAAGCGAGAGGGTGATCACTCTTAACCTGTGCCTGTTTTTTTTTTAAATGTTTTTTTGGCTTTTTCAGCTTTATTAGAACAGTGTAGAGAGGAAGAACTAGGAGGAGAGAGATGCGACAAAGGTTGGCGGTCGGACTTGAACCGCCGACATCACGGCTCACAATGAAAGCGCTCTATGGGCTACGCCACTGGAGGCCCCCGAACCTGTGCCTGTTTAAAAGCAAATCACAAACCATTTGGAGTCCCGTTTACACTTTGGCTTCCAAGCACTGCTCATGCAACACACTTTAATGGGGCTCTATTTAACCTTCACCCCAGTGGTTAGACAACCCTCCCTCTTTATCCAGTGTTAACTCTGTCAGGCGACAACAGCAGCAGCTGCTTTGGAGAAATCACAGTCATCACACTCTCTAAAAGGACGAAAATCAGATCATTAGCATTAAGTGCAATTTTCAATCTGCAGCACATGTTAACACGGCCTATAAGTAGTAAAAACAATGTCTCACGTACTGTAAATATATAAACAAGCAGAAAGGATGTTCATTGAACAGACTACAGTATCGGAGCACATAGCACATAGAGGCTTGATTTACTGAGACCAGAATGTGATTGCTGTGTTTCATGACTTTGCCACCATTAGCTTATGAATTCTAAGACAGGATTTTATTGACAGGGTAATCCAAATAGCGAACCAAAATAGTGTTAAGGCACAACAGCAGCCAAAAATCATTGGTTTATTAACACAGCTGTAGTGTT
Source organism: Anguilla rostrata (assembly GCF_018555375.3). Lineage (NCBI taxonomy): Eukaryota > Metazoa > Chordata > Actinopteri > Anguilliformes > Anguillidae > Anguilla > Anguilla rostrata. The sequence continues at coordinate 37,442,400 of NC_057935.1, forward strand.
GTTCTGACCAGACCAGGCATCACAGGTGAGCTAACTCACAGTATGCATGATATGCATGCTAATATCCATGTGGACAAGTACATTCAGCCTCTTTTTTTTTAGCAGACAGGCCCACTCTCCTTTGGGATTTCTTGTTTTATTCAGACAGGCAGAACAGGTATGAGAGCTCACGGTAAGGATCGAACCCCTGTCCAGGTATAGGGAGACGCACACGGCTGCCTATGGACTGGACCACACGTCTCGCCAAAGCATGCTGTCCTTTTAAAGCAGCTGAATGAAGTGTAACTAACTGCAGGGGTAGCTGGCCGTCAATAAGCACAGGGGCCTTGGGGGCGGTGCGTGTGCTGCGCTACCTGGCGGTCTCCCTCCACTCCGCGTCCTCCCCTTCACGCAGACAGATCTCGTCCAGCTCGGTGAAGAGGTCGTGAGGGATGTGCTCTTCGTCATCGTCTTCGGTCCCCAAGAGGAACTGCACTCTTTGTGACGGGGTGTCTGTGGTACGCAGAAAAAGGTCATTGCTCAGAAATACTTTCGAGGAACTGTTTAAACAGTCAAAAAGGCACTGGGGCACACCATATTCTTTCAGTTATAGATGATTTTTAAAGGACACCTAGTGCTGTTTTTTTTTTATTTGTTCACCTTACAATTGTAACAGTTACCATGCTTATCAAACTACACTTTGAGATTAATGTTGATATTTTGTGGATGTATTTGAAAATGAAGAAAAATATTTAATTAAATGTATGAAGTATGAAGTCAGCTGCGATTAAAGTGCCATTGTATGAATGTTTGGCACTACACTGAGTATCCGCCCAAACAATTTCCCCACGTTCTGTGTTATTGTAGAACACTTGCAGAATCCATTTAATATGACGCAAACACAGTTGCTTGCATGTTTTCACACAAGTGAGTCAGAAACTTCCAGAACTGCGGTGCGATCAGCGCGAGGACACGCAGCTGAGGTCTCAGCTTCAGCTGGCGAGGAGTCGGCCGCGCAGCAGGAAGAAAACGAGCAGCGTGAATCACTGCTGGTGCTCCGCGGCCTTCTGGAACGCGCAAAGCACAACAGCACTGAACTGAATAAATAAATAAATGCCCCTCTTTTCTTAGCCGAACCGTGCCAACTCCCGCGTTGACGCTCGGTTTAAAAACACAGGGCTCAGTGCGACATGGGGGCCCGTCCTTACTGTAGCTGGGCGACTCGCGGCCGTCGTCCACGCCCGAATCACGTTCCCTGTCCCTCTTCCGGTGCCTGTGCCCGTGGTGCCGGTGTCTCCGGTGCGGCTTCCGGCCCAGGGGAACGTGCACGCCGATGTAGAGCGTCCGGTGACCTGCGGGTAAGCGGACGCACCATTAGCAAATGCGGCTCCAGCACTTCCTCCACGCTAAAGCTGAAAACAAACACATACATAAACGAGAATCGGCATAATCCGGATTTAAAACGTCAAGGTTACTCCAGGGACATTTAATTGAAAGCGGATACACCCCGGGCCACAAAGTGGATTGTCTTTGACATTAACGAGAAAGACATTTGTTAGAATGCTTAAGCTGATGTTGTTCCACTTTCATTAGTTGGCCCTATCTTTATCAAAGCGCTGCTGGGTGCTGAAATCACACGGACCTGGTTCCTGTTACTAATCCTCTTCAACATCTGGTGTCTTTCACCAGCAGCGAGAAAAAAATGGGACAATCACCTAAAAGCACCGAAGAACACTGACAGACCTTTATCTTGGCATGGGAAGGGTATTTTAAACATGGAACAGAGAAACCTTCGGTTGAGCTTGTATAATGAATCTGAATAATCTAGGGCATTGGTGCTGAAGCCGTATAAAAATCTTACTGCTTTTGTACTGTTATACAGTTTACCTACTTACCCATTTTTGAATCCTGATGATATAAGCAATAATGAGCTCAATTCTGTTCTGTTCACAAAAGTAAAATAACCAGATTCAATGTACCACAGATTAACAAAAGATGTAGCACATACGGTGATGCGAAAAAAAGTACACCCTCTTTCAGTTCTTTGATTTTACATATTAGGACACAGCTCACCCTCATCTAGTCCACACCAAGTCCGAACAGCAGACAAATCTTACCCCACGTGGCAACTAATATGTGACAGATTTTACTTTGTCTCATCATTTGTTCAACCAAAAATAACCCATCATGCAGAAGCCATGTGCAGAAGCAGGACGTGCTGTACGATCAGGATTTCACTATAATAGGCTCGGCTGTGTTCTGTGGCAGGGAAAAGTGACAGATGTCACATCCTTGTGAAGGATGTCACCTGGTAGCCTGTGTCTCACAGTGACAGAACAGGTGTGTTGATGTCCTTTCTCGCCCCCTCTCACCTGTGGGAGGAACACTGCTGATGGCACCATGCCTCTGAGACTCCAGCGACAAGCCAAGGGCTCTCCAAGCCACTAGCCTCCCCAGTGTAAGCAGCACAGCCACCAGTGTCAATCAGCTAGCTACTCAAAACCTCTGTCAGAGATACTGTACTAGAAGGTCTAACAGATTTCACTCCACAGCTGTAGCATTGAAAATTTCATTACTATTGTTCAGACCTGGGTCAAATACGTATTTGTTCTGGATTCTACGCTTTACCGATCGTGTCTGGTGCACTGGAACCAATGAAAAATTGTTAAAAAGTGCAAACCCCGCATTCTGGTCATATTGGCAGGCTCAGTTACAGCAGGCAAGATAAATAGAGCACAGATTCAAAGTATTTGAATCCAAAACAAATACGTATTTGACCCAGGTCTGCTATTGTTCAGTGCTGGTAGGCAGCTACAGTAATCTGCTAAATCTTCAATACTCCCAATGATTATGACTCTGATTACCCAAGATAAAATGCGATCCAAATCTAGTGCAGGAGTGAACCTAGTGTTCTAGCATAGCTTTCTTCCACCTTGAACGTGCGCTTCATTAAATGTAATGCCCAAATAATGAAGATATGCAATGAATTTTAAGCAATATTCTGACAAGTCTGAATTCAGGTTAGGAACCGGCCAGGCCTCGTCACGCTTTGGTGACATCTAAGCGCTTTTGGAATGAGCCGTCGCTCCCCAAAGGAACATGTAAGTGACACCGCGTGGCGCTATCCTGCGCGTAGATGAAGCGTGAGCTGCAGCAGAGCTGTCACACGCATGGCTGAGTCACCTGTCAGCGCGCATCACACAGCGCAGCCACAGAACCACCGCGCGGGCACTAGAATCCGCGCACGGGAAGGGGGGGTGACTCTGACATTGCATAACATGCAGAAAAGGGAAACCTCAAATCTCGCTTCTGCACTGTAATTAGCACTCACTCACACAATCACCTCACCTGGTGATTCAAATTCCTATCCCATAGACACCCTAGACTCCCCTGTAACAAACCAACAATGTTAATGTAATGGATGACAAAGGTTTCTTGCAAACACATCTTGGATTTTACTTCAATTATCAGGAACGCCAACAAATTTCACTGGAACGACTTCAATTTGTCTTCTTAACTGTTCTTCTGAATTATGTGCTCCAATTATTTTTCTCTTTCCTTAACTGACAGTAAAAAATGTTTCTCCAAGCATTTTCAGTGTACAATTTGCAATTAGCAATAATAATATAAAACTCAGTATGGCAGGATGAGAAAACGTTATGAACCAAACAAACCGAATGATGACTTTGAAGAAAACGAAAAGAAAAACGGGGCATGTTTCCCCCCGTTGCGTGAGCGTGGGCGGGAAGATTCTAAAATAGAACGTTTCTGGAGGTCGGTGTGGTGCTGACGTCACCACTCAGGGACCAGGAGCACCGTGCTCTCTCTCTCATCAAAGAGGCCTGCTCTCTCTCTCCCTCTCTCTCTCTCTTTATCTGAGTCCTTTGGTGAGACCGACACATCAATGCGGTTCTGCTCCTCCCCAGACCACATCTGTGAACCATCGCCTTGGTTTCCAATCCGTAACCACTGAAACCCCTCTCTCAAGTCATTTTTCACCTTTCCTTTAACTATCTAGTCCTTGTATTACTTTTATTTCCTAATATATAAGCACCTTTCCTCTAAGGCCCTAGAAATCCCTACTTCTTATTCTTATTCATTCTCATCTAAACCCACAAACTGTACCTGTGGGTCAGGGAAACCATCCATAAGCCATGCTGTTTTTTAAATTTAGCTCAACAGTGATGATAGCATCTGTACTCTTGTACCTATTTTCCTGTGTAATATTATAAAAACATTTAAAACATCCCTCCGAGATTGCTCTCACAACAGAACTTTTTACTGGAGGGCTTACGCTTACCTTCCAGTTCTTCCTTCTCAAAGTTGGTTTTCAGCAGGGACCTGGTGCCACCTCTGTCGACCACGGCCTCCTCATCGCTCCTCTGTAAAACACAGCCGGTGCCAAATCAGTTCAGGACGCTGCTGTAGGACGCTGCTCATGCGTAATGACACCGTATGATGATGCACCTGTCTTTTTAAATGCTATTTACCACCATCAAAGAGACATTGGTAACCCTTATATTCACTCTCCCAGGTCTTTGAGTGTCTGAACATGCTGGGCCAAATGTGACGCTTCAGCCAAGTGTAATGATCTGATGTAAAACCTAGTGCCTGTCAAAACTACCATGGCTACTTAGTTTATACCAGGTGACCTTTGCATTCTCTGCCCGTGGGCAGGAAGAGCATCCAGGAATACAAACAGTATGTACTTTCTAAGCCTAACTTCCAAAGACAGTTTCCATGGCAACTAATGTGGTCGATAGGAAGCTGGGGAGCCTTTCTCCCGCGGACGCGGATGAAATTGTTTCAGCGGCTGTATTAGCGACGCTCACACGGCGTGTACCTTGTCCTTACCGATGCTTCGCTCTTCAGCGTGAAAGAAAATTATTTTTAGGCTCAGCCGGCCATCAAGCTGCAAGCAGTTGATGAGACACGAAGTTCTGCTTATTACATGCATTTCTGTTTCGTTCAGGGATACTGATATTTAATCATGGACAGCAGAAACCAGAAATCTTGATTCAAATCAATGCATAATGGTTTATTTTTATTCATCCCAAACAACGGCAATTGAAGTAAACAGGGTCCCGCTATAACAGTCTCATCAAACCCTGCTGCCCGGAGATAGAGACAGACAGCGTGAGTTGTTTGTCAATATTCAGTAATGCCCCACTTGAAACTGAAAAACATGGAAATGAAAGCACAGTCAAATCAAGATTTTTTTTTGTCTCTGACTAACACATCAACCAGATTCAGGTCAGTATGAAAAAACCTTGGTGAACAATAGACCTGTGACTCATATACTAACATGTATGTGTGTGGTGCATACTGTTTAATACCTTCAATTTCAGTCAGCAAGCATAAAATTTTTAGTTCCAGCAAGTACGTAACTTAAGACTGCTTCGCTATGGAGAATGAAGCTTCAAAAATAAGCTACCAATGAACCCCACTGTGGTGACCCGGTGGTTCACTGTGCTCTACCCAGCAGGGCATATAGCCCCAGCTGATACAGGATATTCCAGAAAGAAATCCTCCTGCAAGAATTTGGGAGTTGTACTGGCGGTCGTAAACACAATGATCCTCGACTAGTCCAACACAGTGGGTTTAATTAAAAGCTAACATGCTGACAAAATCACACTGTCAGGCGAATCCTTATGCTGCAACACCCTCTGATTGCACAACTTTCTACAGTTTAAATTACCAGAGGAGCCATACAAGAGAACCTGAGGCAGTGTTCTCTACAGTAACAAAGAGCAATCTACTCCGCAGCGCAGAACTATTGAAGGCTCCTAGATTTTCAGTCCTGCCGCATTACACTTTGGTCTCGGCATTGTTAGGACCTGGGGACATGTCAGCGGAATCTATCTATATATAGAAGTATTTAATAATTACTATTTTGATTCTGTGTCTTTAAATCATTTGTACATTTTGAAGGCAAAATGAAGCGGCGGTTCCCAACGTGTGGGTCGAGACCAACCAGTGAGGGTCATGGGAAAGGGTTGAGTTGGGTCATGAGTTGAGCTGGCTTGAGTTGATAAAAAATAGCTTGCTGTATAATACACTCCATTAGCAGTCAAGCCAGTCCAATTACATACTGCACTAGTGAGTGTGCATGCACTCGTTTTGGTATATGTTGTAATGCACTGTAATCCCATATTTAAAACACACAAACACATACAATAGGACTACATTTAAATAAGGAATGGAATAGTATTCCCTTGTTAAGTGGGTCATGGACTAGTCTGGGAGTCAGTAATGTATAGCACTGCTGTTCCAGCTGTGGACAAATACAAACAAGGAACACGCCGGAAAGAATTAGGGTAAGAAGCGGAGCTGTAGCGCTGATTAGAGGAGTGACTTGGGGAGATTAATCGTGTTCTGCTGCTATTGCACGCACCACGCATGTGTGCAAATGTGATTCAGTAGGGGGCTGGGAGTGATGTAAGCAGATGCTGGTGGTTGGGGGCAGGGTCAAGATGTTTGAAGCATAGTATAGAACATTTTCTCTTTCATTTACACATTTCATGGACAAGTTACAGTATGATTTTAAAACATGTGAATAACACGCTGTGTCAGTAATCACTGATGGGGGTCACCCAGCATTTGCTAATATTAAAAACATTTCCATTTAATTTTCTTAATTTACCAGTTTAGCCTTAAAGGTCCCCTATTACACTATTTTTCGACAATTTTATATCATTACAAGATCTACCAAATATGTTGATAATATTTTTTTAAGTAAAAAATACTGCAATACATTTTTTAAAAATATAAATCCAGTGAGATTCTTACCCTACAAGCTGATTTTTTTCACATGCTCTGTGTTGACAGGTTAATTGACGGGGAATGACACAAATCCCCCCCCCCCCCCCATCTCCCACCCACACTCCCACTTCAGAAAAGCAAACAAACACGGCATCCGTAATTCAACCAAACATGCCTTCCACATATGTTCAGAGTTGGATCACAAATTTAAAGCCACGGTGGAAAGGGTCCAGCAGGAACTGTCTAAATGGTATGCCTTCTATATCTAATCAAAAACTGTAGGTTTTTTTTTTATCACATACCTAGTAATTTAGCTAGAGAGCTGTAAAGCACAATAACAGATTATGTCCAAGGTCTTACTATATTAGCTGATTGGCCTGACACAGCACATTTATCGTGCCCAGTTTTGCTAGTCATTTGCTGGTTTGTTTGTAATTATACTCTGATCATAGATGCTAAATCACAGAAAGGTAATTTCCTGTAGCCTAATGACATTGTCTAATGACAGTGGAATGAGAGCCCAGAGGCAGTGGAGGTACAAGGTCGATGGTTGATCACTTTACAATAAGATCTTCACCTGAGAAATGTTACACAAGCACATGTTACACATTTTTATGTTATGCCAGTAGCCTAGCTAAAATACTGCATTGTCATAAAAAATATTTTATCAGTGGTTTCTTTAACTAGCTTCCTAGCTTCTAGTGTTGGTCATTAGCATATTCGCTAGTGAGTGAATACTTTCGGTGTTAAGCTTTTGTTTCATAATCGTACAAATTTTACAAATAGCACCCCATAGCACATAGTTACCATGCCACACTACACAGTTAATGCCAAAACTACAGGTGTAGGTAAACTCAGATTTATAAAATATGGATCATTAAAGGTTGTACTACTTGTTGACTTGGCATTATTAATAACAATGCATTAGGAAAACTATGGGATCACGTTCAGTCACAGTCTGTTAGCCAGTGTTTATAGGATCACTTTACATGTTTGCTTGTTCACGCCGTTCAGCATTACCAAGCATAAAAAGATGCACTGCAATTTTCTAATTTTCACTTTCTTAAACATTGTGATAAACGGTCATCTCTGGCCTCTTTATTCAGAGGGAGATCTGAGTTATTACTAAGGTAATTACAGAGGGGGTCTGCAAGGAAATGCAACATTTTCATCCACTTGAATCCATAAGCATGATTCATTTACCCAAATCTCAAAACTGCCAAACTGGTATTCGTGAAATTTCCACTGAATAACCTAACCTGACATTAGTCTTTAATTTTCTAAAATAACTAGTTAATGGTTCATTTTTGATGTGGGGAAACAGATTCTATTTTTAAATTTCCACCTCTTTTCCTTTTCCAATCATATTCACCAGTTCTTTGCTGCAAGCTCTACTATCAGTTCAGGAGAGTGCAGACAAGCATGCTCTCTCCTCTGAACCACAGGATGTCAAGCATCTGCTTCTTTTCAGACTGCAGACACCCTCTGTAATTACCTCAGGTATACTCAGGTGAATACTCAGGTCTCCCTCTGAGTAACGATGTCAGATGACCATTGAGATGACAACTCCTCTATGTTCATACTGGCAATGGTAGGATGCTTTGCTTTCATAAGATTATGCATGTGAGTTTTTCCACCCATACATTTTAGTACTGTATCACAAAATGTACATGTGATACAGTACTAAAATGTACAGCGTGAAATATTTCATTCTGAACAGCAGAAAAGCTAAGGTAAAGATTCCTGGAAGTAGTCCTGTTTGTTCACAGGAATTTTGCCAATCTCAGATCAGTCTACTTACTGTATCTAATGTTGCCCTCCTGCATTCAGGAGATGTATTGTCCACATTTCTGTAAGCCCTTTTTGAAACATTATGACAACAACATGAACGTGCACTCTAACTGGAGGCAAAACAAAGCCTTTAAAACAAATTGCCATTACTCCAAACAGCCAATGAGATGGCACACTTACAGATAGCTAGCTGCTTCTAAATGAAACAAACTCTAAAATGGCATCAGCCTGCTGTGTTGTTGGGTACCAAAGCAAGCAGAGGAAGGAAGAAAACTTTACCTTCAGCTACGTGACCAAAGACTCCCAAACGAGCCCATCGGAGGCATCTCTGGATTCAAGCAATTCGCCAAGCAGACTGGAATGACCAACTTTTTAATAATTCCCGGCTGTGTAGTGCACACTTCATATAAATAAAATATATGAAATACTTGGCGTAATACTTTGTTATTGCAGATAGCTTTGCCGGTACTCTATCATAACTCATAACGTATTGGTATGCCTCTAGGGATTTATATGTCCTCAACTTATCTTTGGTGTACAGACTTGCTTTGTTTATCAAGTAGTTGTAGGTCTCAGGGAACTGGATGCTAGCTAATTTGGATGTCTCATCCACCCATTAATTCAGTGAATAAGGGTCTCACAATCAGCTGCGATGACTCAAGGTAAGCTTATTCAAGTAAGATACTCAATCCTTTGGGTCCAACGGGCCTCATTTATTAATATTTTCATTAAATCAACCATTTTTTGCAAAAATAAATGCAAGTGAAAAGCGTGTTCACAGAACTTGTGATTAGCATAAATTAAAAATGCCATATGCCAACACGGTCAATAACTTAATGTACAATATAATGATCGTAATGTTAGTATGTTAGTACCAGAAATGTTAGTATGGTTTTTGGAGTGTACTCTAGCAGGAATATGATGCTTGGTGACCAAAAAAGCAAGATGTCCCCATTTGTGAAAATATAATATATAATATAACATCTGTTACAGTTATGCCGCTTCCGAGTTGCTATAAGAAACAACTTGCTTTTTTTTTTTTTTTGCTGTTATATGTTTACAGAAGGCATCTAAATACGGTTGGTACCCAGGGAGGACGTGGAGAGGGCTTCAGATTAGGGAGGGCTTGGAGATTACGAACAATAGATAGTGATGAAAACCATCTACATGTGGTGTCCACTGTGGAGACCTTCAGCAATTTAAAAGGTGTTTAATGTTTATTAAAGAAAATTTACTTTACATCAAAGTGTTTGATTTTTAAGTTAGTTTAGTGTTTAATGTTAAATGTCTTCAGCTAATTAACTTGCTGCGTTGACATAGCCTCATCTTCTGGATGCTCCAAGTGGTTAATGGAAAAGAAATTCACCTGGTCAGAGCCATTCATAACAAGCACACACAATTTGTGTGTATGGTAGGCCATTTGCTTTGTATAAGCTTACCTGGGTGTTAAGAAACAAACAAAAGCAGCTTTCCTCTTCAGCTTTCTCAAAGCTGCTGGTGCATCAGTGTTTGCGCACATGTTCGTGTCTTTTTCATGAATAAAGCCCCATGCTTGGTAATCTGAGGATGTGGCTGGTCTCACGTTACCATTGGAAATGTGTTTCCTTTATTAACATTAGTATGTGCAGAAAAAACCTGCGTACGCACATTATAGGGCGTTTTCAGTTACTGTTACAATTATTCCACACCTCTGTTACAGTACAATCATACCGACAAGGTGGTATGAACATAAAATCAAACTGTGTGCACTTTGGTTTTAATTGTATCAGAGTCGATCAGGTTATGAATTTAATTGAAATGGCTCATGGTCAACTGGTATGTCAGAGCTGTTTGAAGTTAAATTTAATAGTGCTATGCTAAACATATTCTGAGTAAATGAGCAAAATCCAAAAACTGTTACATTATATCGTCATTCAGTCAAAACCTCACAAATATATGCACTGTAGCATCATAAAGAGGATGTTTCAAAACAGGTGGAACATTACAATACAATGTGTGGCATGTCATGTGTTGCATAACATTGTGGCATGTTGTGTGTTGCAAAAGTGATGGATGTCTTGGACACAAATAAGGACACATTACAGTACTGTAGGAGGTGTGATTGTGAACTGGAATTGCTGGTGGCGATTAATGAATCAAAATACACCAGCCGCACAGGCGAGGAAAAATCAGATGGCAGATAAGCTACTTCATCTGTAGCCTGGTAAGCAAATGAAAATGGTTGATTTGATTGCAAAATGTCCAAAACATCATCAAGCTAATACTGAATTTATTTGGAAATTTTAATAATTCTGGACAATTTAAATAATTTTTATGCATTTGTACAAATTAAATGCATTTCACAGGGATTCACAGTGTATGATGGGTTTTTTTTTTACATCTCGATGTGATTCGAAAAAACAAATATTAATTCAAAAATCACCATTTTAACAATTTTATCGTTCTTCATTTTTCTTAAATGACAGCGACCAGGTTTCTATACTTTCAGCAAATAAAACCCTGATTTCACCTCTTACTCCATAACTGAACTAAATGATGTAACTGAAGAGATCTAAAAATCTAATCAAGAAAAATAAACCTTTTAAAAATCAGAAAGGAAAACAAATTTGCACTACATTACACAATTAATTCAGATAATTTTAACGGACTTATGCATGACTAGGTCTCTTAGCAGAGGTAAACCTGTCTTTTCCAAGTCTTGCTAACTGCGCTATGTTAGCAATCTGCCAAGGTGCAAATACAGGCGACTTTAAAGGGAATGGAAGATAACACTCTGATTGGTCAATCACACGTTACAGTATGCCCAAGACACGCCTATTAATTAAGCCACTAAGTTCAGCCATTTTGAACCTTGCGCCATACTTTACACTCAAACTATCCGCTGTTAAACTCGCAAAAGTGGATCTGACCACGCCCTAAATTCACTTGCGCATTGCACTTTATGCACTTTAAGATCGTTAAAATAGAGCCCCTAGTCATATAGCGATGATGACAGACTCAGACCAGCAATGTCTGCATGCATTCACAGGCTGAGCCACTGGGAGGATCAGTGAGTCTGAATCAACTTTTAAAAAAATGATCAAATGAAATATTAGATGGCTTAAATCCAAGTAACATATGTAACCCCATATAAATATTTCATTGGGGTACAAGTATTCCAGGTTTGTAGGCAGTGCCAAAGGTAAAAGAATGCATATACACCCCACACTAGATTATTGGGACAAGAAGACAAGTAGTAATTCACCATTCATATAAGTACAGTATGTTTAGTACCAATCAGGACCTTCTCTTTCAAAGTTAAATATCACTGGCTCATGAGCAGAAAGCTCCATCAGTGCCTGGACCTGCATTTTCAGAATCACATGTTTTTCCAGGTATGGTACGGAGGTCATGTGATCAAGGCTCCAGGGATGTGGGATTGTAATGCAGACCAGACGACACACAACATCAGGACAATCCAGCACAAGGACACTCTGGCAGAAGGATGGCAAAGTGGCTCATTCACCTGCTTAATATGATCTGCCCCTATCAGGTTTCAACAAAGATATTTATTCGTATACCTGAAGGACCTTGAAATCTGAGCACTGTATCCTAAAAATGTATCCAGGTTTTGTAAAACAAGCATTACAGGAGACCTTGGACCTTTTACTCCTGATAGTTAATCCAAATAATATCAATGGTGATGAAAATCAGACCCAATGTCTGTTACCGAAGACAGAAAAGATTTATTTGCAGATATCCAAGGAAATAAAAGCATGTAATAAATGATCACAGATAAAAAGTGCAGTTCCCCCTTTAATATTTAAATAAATAAGAACTCGGGCTGAGACCAGAGGTTGCAACGTAGTTGCAATAAGATGCCCACCAAGTCAACCAGACGCTGAGGCACTGCCTCCACGAGAGGTAAGACAAGCAAGCTGGGATCGACAAACATCTGCGTGTTCTCAAATGCGTTCCCACAAAATTATTAATCTCTCACACTGCCTACTCAAAGTGGAATTTTTGTCAGACGTTTGGGGGTAACTATCCAGGCACAGGCTTTCGTTGTTTGAGCCTCAGAAAAATAGATCCTCTCGAGGGACACCAGGAAAGGTGTGCCCAACAGTTGGAAAATCACAGCACCGAGGGTTCACAATTTGTCCTTTTGAATCATGGTCCCTTAATTAGCTTTTAACATTTCAGCATTCTTGTTAGATTATAAATCTTCTAAACACACATGCAACAGATTTTAAAGCTGCCCATTATTTCTGTAGTGTTTTACAGAACCCATTTATGATTCAGAGTTCCAAAATGTAGTGTGTATTCTTTTAAAAAATATTCCACATCATAACACCTTTATGAAAAAGACAGGAAAGACCGTATTGTGTACCTTGAATGTGAACACTTACGCAAAACCGGTCCATTAATCTCCAGGTACACTTCATTTGAGTAAGTGTTAATCTATTCTGCCACCCTACTGAGATAAAAAGCATATTGCTATCACCATTATAAAAGGCTTTTACAGCACCTTGCACATGGCCTACATGCGCCTTGCACACCGTATTCTTGCACGGAAAAAGCGTGATTATTCAAATAGCCAGAGACGCGCAAGGACATCTCGAGGGATGTCTGCCCGCCTCCGTGACTCACCTCCCCCATCTCCCCGGTGACGAGACGAACGTGCCTGTCGATAGAACGATCGAGGGGAAAAAAAGGATGACTTTCTGCGCTTCAGTTAAAATGACCTAGGTGAAAGAGAGAAATTTTCATCCCGCTCTCCACAAGTAGGGACGTGACGTGTCACTCGACACAGAGGCACGTCACGCAGAGCGTACAGCGCAGAGGCAGGCAGGCATCACGCATGCAGACTGAGGCCACCTCATATATCACCCAGCAAAGCGCCAAGGACTCCGGAGAGGTGAGTCCTGTGGAGGGCAAGGAGAAGAGTACACACACACATATACACACACACACACACGCACACATGCACACACACACATTTACACACACACACACACACACATATACACACACCACAATGGACCCAAAGTGGAGCAAATAATGGCAGACTGTACATCTCCCATATAGATATACTGACTGTCCTCCTGTGAGTATGTGTGTGTGTGCATGTGCGTGTGCGTGCGCCTGAGTGTGCGTGGGCACATACAAGGGCATACCCACGTGGAGGAGGGTGTACATCATGGTGATCTTTACTGACATTTATGCCTGTGACAACAAACACTGTCAAGACAGTGAACGAGAAACAGCGTGTTTATGTTAACAAAGAAAATTGTATTACAAAAATTGTCTAAAATGGCGGCTGTGTCACCTACAACAGACATCTCCATTTTCATTCATCGGTTACTCAAGTGTTTTTCACGCGCCACTAAATAATGGAGCCTTCTGCCTCCATGAAGTCTCTTTGTACACAATTTCATTCCACAGTGCACAGATTTAGCTCTTCCTCCAGTATAACGGCAACTGCTGTCAGGCAGTAAAGATGGCCTTTATTTCAAGCACACACCCCCAGGAAGACAAACATTCTCCCTGTTTAGAAATGTGCCTCTTAACTCACCCCTCTGCCTGGATCACAAAGTCAGACATGGGCAATTCATTGCAGCTCTTCTGTTCCAACGCATATTGTTAAGCACAGCCTGCCTTTAAATAGACCCCGCTGCTTTATCGACAGCATTCAGGCTTAACACAATGCTTCAAAAAACTAAATTTAAACAGTGTCGACTGTAATGGTAATATTCCTAACAGCAATCTATATCCTGAAGCACCGTGTCATTCCGAAAAGACTCTTAACTGCTGCTTGAAATGACCCCTCCACAGTAAATTAGCCAGCGTTCAAATCTGTTCATCATGTAAAAGCATGCAGTATAGCTACTGTATCTAGAAGCTGTACTTCATATTCACAACCATACTACTCCGTAGTGCTACAATAGAGTAGGTGGATTTGTTTCCTTTTTCTATCATGATAAATGTTTCTGTCTCTAACATTCATATCTTGGGTTTAAAACAGACTATTTTATTGGATTAATGACAAACCAGTGTTAACATTATTGTGCAGCTGTCTTTAAAAAATTTCATATAGATATGCACAATATTCAAGAACATACCCAATACATGTATAAACATACGGCACAAAACATTTCATATAGATAAAAGTAATATTCAAAACACATACCCTATAAATATATAAACATATGGAACTTTCTTGAGAACGTTCTGGAAAATAAACTTGCATAGCAAACGTACAGCAGTAAATTAACTGAGATGAGAATGGGAGTAAAATAATTAGAATAAAAAAATTTCATTCTATAGAAAGTGAACTTTCAGCTGAACTTTCAAGGTGTTTGCAAAAAGATTGAAATATGAAATCCACTTATTGAACAAAAATATATTTTCACAGAATAAAAGCTTGTAAAAGACTAAATAAGGGGCAAGGCGAAACTATTACTGAGGGAGCTTTGGTGTGATTGAGTATGTCTATACAAGCCTGAGCTTCACACACTAAACAGCCTGCAGCTATCAATTTATGCTTTTATGGTATCAAAGGGACCAACTTGTACAGGGTGATTAAGGCTAATGGCTAATGGGGAAGCGTGGTATTTACTTTAAATGAGATACTGGGATTGTGCTAAGTGTAATTGTGAAATTAAGTGATTGTGCATTCAGAGTATCTGAGCGAGTCTAGTTAATTGAAAAAAAAAACCAAGATGGTCCATTTCAGTTAATTCCTCCGTGGCTCCTTCATAACCCAAAAAGCATGACACAGCCACAAGTAAGCTTTGGCACCAGTGGCCTGGCATACCTATTACCAGAAAGGGGTGAAGCACAGTTAATCAGACTATGTAAGCAAAAATAGCACAGACAATGCAATGTATAAGTCTAGAAGAACACAGAGCAACATAAATGCAAGAAAAGAGAAAGCCGGTTCATTTTAAATGAAGAAGACTGCAGAAGACTCACAGTAATTTTGTGTGGTGAACACTCCTGTTTATGCCAAACATGGCTATGCCAACAGGACAGCAGGTATGCCTTCTACAGAGATGTGGGTTGGCGGGACATATCTGAGCCTATACAGGGAGTTTGTGATTCTCTTGGTTTAACCAGCATGAGTATGTAGTCACAGTCCTTACAGATACTAGCTTCTGCATGTTCTGACCTTCAGTATATTAAAACATTCAATGCAGTGGCGGAAAAGCTCACTGGATACTGCAGCACTAATCAGCTGAAAAAGAAAACACAGTTCAGTTCACAGTTCACAAATTTCTAGATGTGTTAGGATTTTTGCCCAACAAATATGTACAATAGAAGCTTCCCAGTGATATAACTAAATGTTACAGTCAGCTAGCTATCCATCAACTGCTAGCTGATTCCTCCTCCAGCCCAGGGAGGTTAGCAAGGTGGCAACATTCATTGCTGTGCATTGTGGACTGGAAATAGGGAGTACAGCTTCCTGTTCCTATTAGTGGTAGTACAATCATTGCTGTTCAAAAGAACAACTCACTTCAAAATGACAAGTTTATCTGAATTAATGTTATACTGAACACAATAAAAGCAACCTCTGCCTTATTTCATATAAAGCTCACACATGACCGAGTTACCCAGCACTTTAGCAATGGCAAGCTGACCTACAAGCTTCTAACAGTTCACTGGAAACTACTGAAGTGTAGCTTACTAGGCAGATTCCAAACCCTACCCCCAAGTGGCTATGAGACAGTTAACAAACAACATCAAACCTATTATCACAGATGGATTGGTTTTAAAACAACCACATAAAATCATATTCTGAGCAAATCTTCAGTGAACACCAATGCTGATCTCTAGAATGTATTATGCAGTGACTTTATTAACTCACTGAAAGCTATGCCTGATGTTGTGAATACTTACAAAATAATGCTGAGACTCCTCTGATATTTATATGCTACACAGAACACTATAAGATATAGCCTTCATTTAGATTCAGAGTTAAATTTCATTTAGCTATTTTTTAAAATCATTTTGTCGATCCACTACATTAGTTTGTTTAATTTCATTAGCAGCATGGTGCGTGCTGCCCTCAGCCTTTCTGACGGCTCTCATGTCATCAGTAGATTACCTGTTACAGTTTCATCATACCTAAAACAGGCCTGTGGCTGCAATGCCTGCTTCAAGCACTAGGGTGATGGAAATAATTTGGATTTTTAAACAATCAGACAAAAATTTGTTAAAACATTATCCACCTATTTAATGTGAGAATGACATTACTGCTTACTGAATGACATTAAAATGTAGTTTATCTATGTTTATATTAATTTTCAGATTGAAATGTGTTCAGGAGAACTGTCTAGCTGAAAGGTCAAAATAAAAATTTTGCTGAAATTAAGGGGGTCATTTTTGAATGCAAAACAATTAAATCATTTCAAAAACAACGTTTTTCTTAAATATTGTCAGCCAATGAAAAAGTCGCAAAAATTATTTTATCACAAATCTTTAGTGAAAAATAACGAAATGCTTCTGCACACAAAACCTACTGCTGTTTTTCATGAATATCTATCATTTGCTGCTGGCAATGCTCATGCAAAATATGGCATCAACAGTATACAAGTTTTACAAGACATAAGGTGCAAGACACACTACACTCTGCACACAGAAGCTCTCGTATATGTATATAACACGGTTATGATGGCAGAAGTCCAATCCATAGCAGAGGATCTCTGCTGTGTTCATCTGGGGTGCGTGTGGTAGACATACATGGTAGACATACAACGCATGAACATTGGATGGAAGTTCCATACTTCCATTCTGGAATAGCCTGACGAATGCTGGGCACATGCTGCTGTGTGTTGTCCCATGTAAACATTTGGGGAACATTTTGCACAAAGTAAGGTTCAATCAATCAAGCAATAAAATTTAATTTACATTGCATCTTTCACAGCAATTGTCACAATACGCTTTACATACAACCCTGGCCTAAACCCCTACAGCATCAAGCCTAAAGCAACAGTGGCAAGGAAAACCTCCCTGTGGCAGTTGGGAAGAAACCTCGGAAGGAACCAGGCTCAATGGGGAAACCCATCCTCCTCTGGTCGGCTCTGGGTATTGATTAGTGACCGACATGGTCAGTCAGTCAATGTTTACATCGATCAAATTGCGGCTCAGATGATGGGCGGGGCTCAGTGGCAGCAGTGGGGAGCAGCAGGTGTGTGTGGAAGGAACATCACCATGCCTGCTTCATGTGGTCAGTCATCAGTAAATGCCAACTGTGATGTCCATCAAATTTCTATTTAAGTTCAAACCATTACCATCTCTGACTGGTGCACTTGTGTGATGCCACTCTTTCCATGACTGTGTTACACTCATACAGGCATGCTCATGCTGTTAGGTTGGAATAGGCCGGGCTGTGATTATAATCAAATATAACAGGCTGCCGGGTGGCTCATGCAGTTAAATCACTGTTATGGTGCATGGATGAGCCCCACGGTCACAGAGCAAGACTGTGAAACTGCCAACTGTGACCGATAGCCAGTGGGGCAACATGCAACTGTCCACTGCATCACCCAGGGGTGAGAGGGTGCAGTCAGTTAGGGGTCTCTAGCGATCCTTGCTGGTCATCTGGATGTCTGGGGTCTGCTTGCCAAAGCTGTGTATGAAGCGTCTTCCTCCAACTCAGTTCTGTGCAAGCTTGGCCTATGTCCTTGGTGTGAGAAGAAACTGGCTCGAGACACCCTATTTCAGTGGTGAACTGTGAATGTCTATATTCACTCAAACTGGCCGCAGGGATTGCTGTGGGAATTGGGCAAGGCAAATTCTTTTTAAGATATTATATATCAAATACCGAATTTGGTGCAAATTTGGTACCCAGATATAACATGTTGCTACAACCATTTGATCACCATACAGATGCAGTACAACAGGCTCAGAAGCCACAATCAGGGAGCCAGTGTCTTCCTATTTGGGAACCAATTTGCCCACAGACATACAGGCGTCCCTGGAACAATGAGATGTAGGAAGATGCCAATCACAGAGTGCATGTCAGGCTAGGCCTCGCACAGTGGTAGCGATGTGACTGGCCCCCGTACAGGCCAGTTTCTGCCAGAAGATGAACCAATCTGACAATGTATCACCTCCAGCCCTCCTGCCCACCACCTGCAGTCACAGGAGCTGAAGTGCCAGATAATAGCCATGATCATGTGCACTTCTGAACAGCAGCTAACCTGTTAATGTTTTTCTGGAAGAATAATTGTGAGGGATAATGACGTCGGAATGGAAATGGGCTGAGTTACAGCTCAAAGGGCATGCTTATCAGGCTCTTACAGATTTCAGGAGAAAATAATGATCATATATTTAATATTGGGCAGTGGCATAAGCCAACTCCAAATAAACATAACTATCCAAACAAGCCTATCTGTAAAGCTCTCTGCGGGTATATGCAGTCTATGTGCCTTCTTGTGGGAAGTCTATAAGCCTTGACCTGTGGGTATATACAGTCCATAACCCTCCCCCTGTGATTATATGCGGTCTATAAGCTATCCTCTGTGGGTATATGCAGTCTATAAGCTATCCTCTGTGGGTATGTGCAGTCTATAAGCTATCCTCTGTGGGTATGTGCAGTCTGTATGCCTCCCTCTGTGGATATGTGCAGTCTATAAGCTATCCTCTGTGGGTATATGCAGTCTATAAAGCTTCCTCTGTGGGTATGTGCAGTCTATAAGCATCCTCTGTGGGTATGTGCAGTCTATAAGCTATCCTCTGTGAGTATGTGCAGTCTATAAACCTCTCTCTGTGGGTATATGCAGTCTATAAGCTATCCTCTGTGGGTATGTGCAGTCTATAAGCCTCCCTCTGTGGATATGTGCAGTCTTTAAGCTATCCTCTGTGGGTATATGCAGTCTATAAGCTATCCTCTGTGGGTATGTGCAGTCTATAAGCTATCCTCTGTGGGTATGTGCAGTCTATAAGCTATCCTCTGTGGGTATATGCAGTCTATAAACCTCCCTCTGTGGGTATGTGCAGTCTATAAGCTATCCTCTGTGGATATGTGCAGTCTTTAAGCTATCCTCTGTGGGTATATGCAGTCTATAAACCTCCCTCTGTGGGTATATGCAGTCTATAAACCTCCCTCTGTGGGTATGTGCAGTCTATAAGCCTCCCTCTGTGGATATGTGCAGTCTATAAGCTATCCTCTGTGGGTATATGCAGTCTATAAGCTATCCTCTGTGGGTATGTGCAGTCTATAAGCTATCCTCTGTGGGTATGTGCAGTCTATAAGCTATCCTCTGTGAGTATGTGCAGTCTATAAACCTCTCTCTGTGGGTATATGCAGTCTATAAGCTATCCTCTGTGGGTATGTGCAGTCTATAAGCTATCCTCTGTGGGTATGTGCAGTCTATAAGCCTCCCTCTGTGGATATGTGCAGTCTTTAAGCTATCCTCTGTGGGTATATGCAGTCTATAAACCTCTCTCTGTAGGTATGTGCAGTCTATAAGCCTCCCTCTGTGGGTATGTGAAGTCTATAAACCTCCCTCTGTGGGTATGTGCAGTCTATAAGCTATCCTCTGTGGATATGTGCAGTCTTTAAGCTATCCTCTGTGGGTATATGCAGTCTATAAACCTCTCTCTGTAGGTATGTGCAGTCTATAAGCCTCCCTCTGTGGGTATGTGAAGTCTATAAACCTCCCTCTGTGGGTATATGCAGTCTATAAACCTCCCTCTGTGGGTATGTGCAGTCTATAAGCTATCCTCTGTGGATATGTGCAGTCTTTAAGCTATCCTCTGTGGGTATATGCAGTCTATAAACCTCTCTCTGTAGGTATGTGCAGTCTATAAGCCTCCCTCTGTGGGTATGTGAAGTCTATAAACCTCCCTCTGTGGGTATATGCAGTCTATAAGCCTCCCTCTGTGGATATGTGCAGTCTTTAAGCTATCCTCTGTGGGTATATGCAGTCTATAAACCTCCCTCTGTGGGTATGTGCAGTCTATAAGCCTCCCTCTGTGGGTATGTACAGTCTATAAGCTATCCTCTGTGGGTATGTGCAGTCTATAAGCTATCCTCTGTGGGTATATGCAGTCTATAAGCTATCCTCTGTGGGTATTTGCAGCCTATTAAGCCTCTCCCTGTGGGTATATGCAGTCTATATGTCTTCCCTTTAAAGCCCTATGTGAG
The DNA here is from genome assembly GCF_018555375.3 of Anguilla rostrata. Lineage (NCBI taxonomy): Eukaryota > Metazoa > Chordata > Actinopteri > Anguilliformes > Anguillidae > Anguilla > Anguilla rostrata. The sequence goes on from NC_057935.1 coordinate 37,463,065, forward strand.
TATGTGCAGTCTATAAACCTCCCACTGTGGGTATTTGCAGTCTATAAACCTCCCTCTGTGGGTATGTGCAGTCTATAAGCTATCCTATGTGGGTATTTGCAGTCTATAAGCATCCCCCTGTGGGTATATGCAGTCTATAAGCTATCCTCTGAAAGTATATGCAGTCTATAAGCTATCCTCTGAAAGTATATGCAGCCTATAAGCCTCCCTCTGTGGGTATATGCAGTCTATAAGCTATCCTCTGAAAGTATATGCAGTCTATAAGCTATCATCTGAAAGTATATGCAGCCTATAAGCCTCCCCTTGTGGGTATATTCAGTCCATAAGCCTGAAAGCAAGCTTCTTCCTGAAAAAAACTGACCTTCTCTGTGATCTACCCACCATTAATTTAGTCCTCGCTTGAAACCCTGTACATGTTCCAGAAACCTGACAGTCTCTCATTTTTTAAGCTCATTTCTGCAGCTATTAAAATTTCTTTATGACTTCCTTTTAGCTGAAATAATCACCAACATATTCTATTGCGTACCCAGAAACTTACAGGAACAGGATTTTGCAGAATGCACTTGAGGTACAGCTTTGTGCATCTATTGTTTATAAGGGCTTTGTTCATTGGTGTATGCCTACAAAAGCATGGCACGCAAGACTAAGAAGGAGGCATTGAAGGAATTAGTGAGTGACAGTTGCGACTGTGATAGCGACCATCCAAGTATCCACATACTTTTGTAAATGTAGTGTATATAGCAATAGACATAAATCACTGCAAAAACGTGTGTGTGTGTGCATCTGTGCCTGCATGTGATGGCAAAAGACAAGTTGCAGCGAAAGACGTGAGCTGCCTCACTTCACACTTTCCTGTGAAATATCTTTATAAGCTTTTAAATCTATGGGTGCTGTGAACTGGTTGGCTTATTATGATTATGATTATTATTATTATTAGTAGTAGTAGTAGTAGTAGTAGTAGTATTGCTTCACAAATGGGCACCTGTAGGTAAGGCTGAGGCTCTGCCTCATTTCATACAGCCACTGTTTGCATATGCAAATTACAGGGCTACTTTCAGCTAGTTCCCCCTCCCTCCCTCCCTCAGTGGATTGATTGTTAGTGTGTGTGATAAGCAAACATTATGAATATGCACAGAAGCTCTCCAAAACGACTGGAGGCTACCACCCTTGATATAATTAGTTTCAGTTAGTGGAAGATGGCTGAGAAAAAAAGATATTTACAATGTTCCAATGTGGAGAGGTTTTAGGGACACTTGGGCCCACGTTTGGTTAAACATGTGAAATTTTATTACTTTATTCAATTAACACCAAACCACTGTCACTCAGAATTTCAAAATTACAAACAGCACCACACCAACACCATTAAGCAGGCTACTCATTTAAAACCAATATTTCCAACCAATTATAGAAAAATAATTTATGTCTTCTTGGTGATGTTAAATCATTGCTGCACTGTCTTACACATTACACTGATATTGACATGTGATAAATGTCAACAATGATAAACACCCCATTGTTCCATCTTCTCATGCACCTCATTAAGTGGCAATGTAATGATTAACTCAGATTGCTACAATTAATTGCTTGATTGTTTGACTTGTGACTTGAAAACAAGGTTCTATAGACTCCCTGGTGGTGGAGCACTGAAATACTTGCACACTAGCACCTGCAATCTTTACCAGTTCTGGTGAAACTAGTTAGCTTGGAAGACAGAGCAGCATGCTGTGACAGCATTTTGAGACACAATATCTGGTTTCTGCCAGGATATACAATTTTCAATCATCAGTGACTTCTGCTAGTCGGCTTAAGGGACTAAGCAGTTAAGTTGCTAACTTCCAGATTGCCAGGAGGATGAGATATCACGAAAGACTTTTGGGCACTTTTCCAGGACATTTCAATGATGGTACGATATTTTACCACATTCTATTAGCTCTCCATTTCTTTCAAGGATGAGAATATTTTCAAGGGCTTTGAGAACCAGGTCAAAGGCAAGGACTAGAATGATGGGGTCATGGTTTTAAAGGTTTAGATGGTTTAATGGATTAATGGTTTGTCATAGACTAGACAAAGGTCAGTGTTACAATTCAAATTATGGCTGTGTTTTCAACACATTTTATCCAGACCATTTAAATACTCCAAACTGAGTTGAATTCCACTCCATGCCCAAATGCCACTGCCCCTTGCCTTTAACTGTCCTTGATACACAGATCTGAAGACTCAGAGGTAAAGGCTAAAAAGAGCTGCACTTTTGGGCCCACCTTTGGTTAAACACGTGAAATTTTACTACTTTATTCACTTGACACCAAACCATTTTCCTGGTTTTGTAGACATCCTGAGGTGTGATTGGAAAAATAAATCTGGTTTGATTCATGTGGCATTCAGCTGGTGGAGAGAGAACATACACCTGGGTTGCTTTAACTAATCAGCCCAGGTGCTTAAAGGTGTGTTCCTCTTCACAGTTCAGGGCAGAGACCACGAGTGCACACCGAGAGAGCGAGTTTTTAGTTTAGTTTAATTTAGCTTTTTTTGTTTTGTCAAGAAAGTAAACTGTCATTTAAAAAAGCAGATCAGCTATGAGCGGTGAACTGAAAAGGTTCCACTCAGTTTTGCTTTCTTTCGTCATTGTTTTTGTAGTTTGTTGTTTTAGTTAATTGTTTTTGTCCAGAACCCGTGAGGGGGAAGGGTTAACATGTTAGTTAATTTAATTTCATGTGTGTGTGGGTGTGCTCTCTCTCTCTCTCTCTCCAAGCGCCAATCAATGGTGCACTATCGGAACTGCCACATCTCCCTCCCAGGGGTGTCACGCTGGCGTGTGACAGTCCAGCATGAGAAGCATGAGCAATCACTAAAGAATAAAGAAAACACAAAACGATTTTTGCATTTCTTCGTTGTTTTTCAGAATAAATATGTGTTTATGTCTATTTTTACAGAGTGAGATTCAGTACTCCTTGGCGTCCTTTATTTCAAGCTTTGAACCATGTCTGTACTGTATATAGTTTTGGAGATAATTATGATTTTTATTACCATTTGATGAATGGCTTTAGGAAGGGTTAAGTTTAACCCCTCAAAATCCACTTAAAACCCAGGACTTTTTTCAAACACACACACACACCTATACACACATACACAGCACAGTTCCATTTTACACACATAAATACACATACACATGTGCTTGTACCGTACATGTACACACACACCCTCACATGCACGCACACGCACACACACACACACAGATTTGATGCAGAATAACAGGTGAAACCACATTAATTCCGCAGACATAAATACATCCCCACCTACACTGTTTTATTGCAGAATAATGCATTAAGCCACATGAACTTTTCTGTAAAAACAGATCAATGAGCATTCTCAACAGGACACCCTGTCCCCTACCAAGACAGCACAGCCTCCCATCTGTCAGCCAGCTCTCCGTGTCATGGATCCACACTGTCCTTGTAGCAATATAAGGAGTTCAGCACAATTACGACTATTTCCCATTCTACAATTACCAGTGATAGAATGCCTTCATGCCAAGGTAAACAGATGTGTCTGTTTGAACTGTATCTTATTCCACTATGTGGGGAAACTGTAACAATGAAACAGTTTTTGTAAAGGAGGTGGGTCTGGCAGGAACACCATATTCAAGCTGTCTATCAAAGCGCAACTTATTATGACAGCAAATACGTTTTGTCCTTTGAGCTTCGCTCGGTCACGTCCACAAAACCTAATATCGCTCTAATTTCAGAAATGAGAGAAATAAAACAAACAACCTCCCACTAAAACAACCAGCGGATGGAACATCTGCTGCGCCCTGATCAAAGCGAGCTCCACCTCGGTACCAAAGAGCGCTTCAAACCAGCCCGAGCGAGCGGAGAGCCCTACCTGGCAGTTAAACCGGCCGTACGGGTCGGAGCTCCCCGGCTGCATGGCCTGTCCCGTGGGGTCTGAGGCGTCCTCCTTTTTTTCGGGCGAGCGCGGGGGAAGTAGCTCAGCCTGGACAGGGGGCCGGTGCACTGCAGAGCACAGGATGCCCTCTCACCGTGCCAGGAGAAGCCTCACAACTGCACCGGGTCTGCCAGCCCACACAACCTTAATGTCTTTTGACAACTGGGCATCCATTCCTCCACCAATCCCATGCGAGATTACAGCGGTGACATCACCGATGCCACGCTCTCTTATCCGAGGCAGGCTAGCGCTAAGCCCTCAGAGTTCCCCTTCAGCGTCGGCTTCGATAATAAAGCCCTGTAGCAGCTCACCGCTCCGACGCTGCGCCGCGTCTCCCCTGAGGCATGCTGGGAGAGCTGTCCGCATCCGCAGCCTCGACCTGGCAGACCGGCTCCTGCCTGACCTTGCTTTCAGCCCGAGCGAGACACGGGTAAAATAATACTTTGACGCAGGAGCGGCAGAGATCACGTGAGGCACAGCGTCACTCTCGTTTCTGCAGCAAAGTATCACGTCCTCGACTATTTTTACCACACGTCGATAAAATACGGATCACTCAAGGGGGTACTCCAGGTAACGGCAGGGCAAATCGAGCGGAGATGCGACGTGACTAAACCTGTTTCCTGATGCTAAACAATGAGGTCTGAAGACCAAACAAGTTCAGCCAAGGCAGAAATCACAGGATTACCTCCTGGTGAAGGTAGGCTGTGGAGATCAGAGAGAGCTGAGATTCTGCATATCAATCAACAAAGAATCACGTTCATTTTCTCCTCAGTAGTATAACATTACCCTACAGTAAACAAAACCTAAATAATTAAATGCTGTTGGTTATTCCTCAATTGTTTCACAGGAAAAATAACATAGACCTATTATGACACACTTGAACCTGACAGGGGTAAAAAAAACTAGGGTAAACTAGTAGCTATGAAGTATAAAACCTTTTTGCAAAAAAGGGATAGATATGGTATTTATGGGTTGTCCCGTTAATATGTAACCTGGCCTGCGCTCAGGAGATTTCCAGTCTTGTTGTTTAATATTAATTGCTTCTGTAAACATTAACCGTATAAATACCATAAGCAATGTAGCTTGCACCTTAACAAGATAAGGAGCACTTATCTATTATGGTACAGCATATCAAAATCAATATTTGTTATAATTCTGAGCACATATTTAAGGTCTGGAAAAGATACTGAGCATGAGGCCATCTGGGCTGTGAATCTGCATTTTAGCAGTTATCCTCTAAGTGTCCCTGTACGGCAACTGTTTGCCAATCAGCCCCAACACTTACAGACACATGGTATGGTTTTCCAATGGAGCTGCTGGGGGCAGTGGCATGGTCAGGAATGAGTCTGGGAGCACAGAGTTGGGGGAGACGGGCATTCAAAATTCCAAAGAGAAACTTTGAAGCTTACAGAATTGTGCCTGGCAGAGGGGGGAGGGGGGAGGGGAAGGGGGGCTACAGGCTATACAAATATATATTCTAGTTCACAATAATTGTCTGAGCCAGTTCAATTTAAACTATTTAATCTATTTTGGCTACTTAACATAAATATTTTCTTTGATAGTTTCGCCAACTAGAATATAGAATGTAGAATAGCCACATTTTTCCCTTATGTAAAAATAATGTACATTACACTATAGTAATATAGGAAATTGTATCAAGAAAAAGTTTCTAATATGATATTTTAAAATTCCAATTCTTGAACAGACAATCATCATAAGAAGTAGTATGGCAACGTCAAAGGCAGGCGCTTCAAAAGCGTCTAAACAAAATAGCAGTTGTACACATCGCCACTATCAGTGCTATCATCAAATCTCCACATTCATAATACCAGCACAGTAGATGCTGGCACCAACACAATAAACAGTTACGTTTAGATTGGACACATTTTTTATTGGGGAAGCAATTACTTTCTCTGTTCTCCAGCACCTTCAAGCAGCTGCTGCACTCCTAGTTCCCAGATCAATATACATATTTAGCCAGGGGTTTGATTATGGACTAATTATGAGGTGTTCTTCAATATCAAACAATGAATGTTATGAATAAAAGGGATGAAGTGAAACTGACAGTCTCAAGACTGATGACCAAGTAAAATTAAATCTTACTTGCAACTCATAGACCAATATATTCGATTTATTGTGCTTTCAACTTATCTTTAGACCCCAGGTCTCATATGGCAACAGACTGCTAAAGACCCTATTAACACAAAAGATGGCAGTCGGAGACAGACAGAGGTGAAATGGCTGTCAAAAGGATGATGCAATATACTCAGTGAAAATATTATTTTTGAAAAATTGGATTCATCCAAAATTACACAATTTTTTAAGGAACATTGTCAAAACAAGAAAAGTTATACCAAATATCATAGAGGCATAGTGGCACAGGACATTTGTTATTTGCCAATAACCATCAGCCATGCAAATCCAGATTGGGAACTTGGAATTCTGCCACAGAGTACCTTTCCAAATACAATGGCGGTTTATTTAGTTTGTGGAGATGGACATGACACCCAGCACAAAAGGTGCATTAAAGAAGCCGAGGACATTGTTGGAAGACAATAGCAGTTTGGAGAAACAGCTTTGGCTCACTTCCCAACATGGCATGGCCTACTTGACCTCACCCAGTGGTTTCAATCAAAAATCATGAAACCTGCAATAAGCTAATGCAGTTAATGAATGCGTGTCAAACACCGACACAAAAGGGTTCACACACAGCGCAGACAGAATAATAAACAATCAATGTATTAACAAATTAAACAAAACAACATAAAAGCTCACAGAATACCTCAAGCCCAGTCATTTGAAAAACAAAACATGGTTCAGTATCTGAAGACTGTCAGGATTTTTGACTGAACAACTCCGCAGTCTGAATGCAGAAAACCTTTCACTAGACCTTGTATCAGGTCTAAGGAGAGCTGTCACTCAGAATTTCAAAATTACAAACAGCACCACACCAACACCATTAAGCAGGCATTTAAAACCAATATTTCCAACTAATTATAGAAAAAACATGTATGTCTTCTTGGTTATGTTAAATCGTTGCTGCACTGTCTTACACATTACACTGAGATTGACATGTGATAAATGTCAACAATGATAAACACCCCATTGTTCCATCTTCTCATGCACCTTATTAAGTGAGGTGCATGACATTAACTCAGATTGCTATAATTAATTGCTTGATTGTTTGACTTGTGACTTGAAAACAAGGTTATATAGACTCCCTGGTGGTGGAGCACTGAAATACTTGCACACTAGCACCTGAAATCTTTATCAGTTCTGGTGAAACTAGTTAGCTTGGAAGACAGAGCAGCATGCTGTGACAGCATTTTGAGACACAATATCTGGTTTCTGGCAGGATATACAATTTTCAATCATCAGTGACTTCTGCTAGTCGGCTTAAGGGACTAAGCAGTTAAGTTGCTAACTTCCAGATTGCCAGGAGGATGAGATATCACGAAAGACTTTTGGGCACTTTTCCAGGACATTTCAATGATGGTACGATATTTTACCACATTCTATTAGCTCTCCATTTCTTTCAAGGATGAGAATATTTTCAAGGGCCTTGAGAACCAGGTCAAAGGCAAGGACTAGAATGATGGGGCCATGGTTTTAAAGGTTTAGATGGTTTAATGGATTAATGGTTTGTCATAGACTAGACAAAGGTCAGTGTTACAATTCAAATTATGGCTGTGTTTTTTTACAAATTTTATCCAGACCATTTAAATACTCCAAACTGAGTTGAATTCCACTCCATGCCCAAATGCCACTGCCCCTTGCCTTTAACTGTCCTTGATACGCAGATCTGAAGACTCAGAGGTAAAGGCTAAAAAGAGCTGCACTTTTCCATCTGGCTGGCTGGCTTGAGAATGTAAAAAGCTGTCAAGACTCCAGCTTCTGTTCTCACCAAGTGTAAAATGTGAGTGTGAGGAGGGAGAGCATAACCGGGGGCCTCATTTTAAATAGGATATTGTTACTCACACATTTTGACACCCTGACAGGTCAACAGCACCAGCATGGCCCGGGTGTAATAATGTCAATAACTACAAGACGAAGCTTAAAATTCAAACGGTTCGGCATACTGTCTTCAGCAAAGAAAAGGCACTGGGTGTTGATGGCAACCTCATTAACACTAAACTGTCATCACAGGTGCACAGGCTAGAGGGGAACTGCCAATCAGAGCTTCTATATTCAGAAAAGCTGTTAACGAGTAAACCGCACATAAAATAAGTATTAGGATCTTTTTTTGGCTAAAACCAATTCTGATCTTACTGATTAGTGCAAACTATCATGAATTATGCACCTCTGTTTTTAATTTACTGGCAGAAATAAAAGTGCAATTTCCAGTGCCAGCAGTCTCAAATCCTCAAAGATTCATAATTTGCAGGTAAATCTAAATGACACATAGATACAAGGCATAAACTCATCGTGAGAGAGCTGAAAGAGCAGGTTGCTGAGGTGGCACGTCAGCATGCGGGAACAATGCGACCAATTGCGAGCCAGGTTTACGCTATGTTACGGCCGGTGCAACTTAACGAGCCGCGCCGTAGCGCACGGCAAACGAACGACCTCAGCTCGGTGCGCGAAACACCGCAGCGCGGCGAGGGACGCCGGCGAGAGCCGTAAACTGGAATCCCTTCAGCCGCGGCAGCCGTCACATCGACGTCTCGTCGCCCTCGTTAAGAAGAGCTCCGCCGTAAACATCGTCATCCGCGGTCGCGTCTCGCCGCGCACTACGACCGCTCTTCTGGGCGAGAGGCCGAGGTGTCCGACTGTCGCGCTGAGGAGAGATGAAGCCAGGAGCACACAGCGAGGGCACGAAAGCTACACGCTGCCCGCTGTCTGTCGTGCCTGGATTAGACCCAACACCCACTCGCCAGAAATCACAGTTCAGGCTCAAGGGAATGTCTTAATTTCACCGGATCAAGGAGCTCCTGTTCACTGGAATTAAACAACCCATAGTGGTTTATTTTTTTGGCCTTGTGGCTTCCGCTTTACTTTTAAAGTGAGTGGAAAAAAGTGTTACATTCTTTTTCACTCACTTTATATATATAAAGTACTTTTTTATGTTTTTGTCAGGTCACAGCTTAAATGTAAATAATAGAGAAAAAAAATTCTATGACGTCAGAACGTCAGACTCAAAAATCCTGGCAAGTTTTTTACAGGAAACTGAGATGGACAGGCACCATGCTTGCCATGGAACAACCGATTACTTACAGAAGCAGTTTGCCTGAGGGGAAATGGCCAGCTTATGACATCAGACACAACCAGCGAGGAAGTACGGCAGCAGGGGCAGAGAATGACAAAAATATGCCTTTCAAGAGGAGGGAACACGCAATATGTGACTCAGACAACAACAAGAGGCATGCTCTGTGGAGATCAGGCCACCGCCTGGGTTAACCCACATATGGGCCATTTCCACAATACTCTACGCTGTACAACAGAGACAACCCATTGTCTCTTGAGACAATGGGCAGGACACAATTTAACTGTACTGTGTATGTTATCATTTTAAGAAAACTGTTGTTTTATGTTGAACCTGTCAGTAATCATACGTTTTGTAGAACACGCATTGCTGTTTGAATGAACTAAGGAATATTATTTTTATATATCAAATACTATATCTTAAAATACATTTATATTTTATTGTACCAGCTGGTAAGGTTTCCTGATAATCTCCCACACTAAGCAGGAATGAAGAACACTTTTCCTTAAAGCTTAGCAGCAAACTCATTTTACAAAGAAACTTAATGGAAGGCTTGTCGTTTTGACAAATTACACCTAGAAAATCATTTAGGCCTACCACTAAATGGATTTTATGGCTTAAGTGTTACTTTATCTTAAAGCTAATATAATAAATACAAAGTTTAATACTAAGTCCTTTTTACTATTAGCAGTGACCCCAAATGTCCGCCTGTGCTTTTAACATAACATATGGGAAAGAGGGGGAAAAGGAGCAAAAAAACAAAACAAAGTTTCTTGTAAGAATTGTACAATAATTATGAGGCAGACCAGTGGCCTGAATCCAAAAATGTGCGTAAACCAGATAGGGAAAGCATGATTAATTACCTATCAAGTGTAGAGAAAACAACAGCCATTTTATGAAAGGGGGAGGTAAAACATCACGTAAAAGAACAGGAAGTCTAATAAGAGTGGTACAGACAGAGGCAGGCTGTAGTCCTGCGAGCAGCACGCACAGCAGGCACACAGGACTGTAATTACAGGGACGTCGTGAGAGAAATGCTGAGGGCCAGGTTGAGCGATGATTGAATCCAGAACACGCTGTCTTCAATGATTGAACTGGCAGAAAACACGCCGAAAATGGCCCCGCTCACAAGCATGGCAGGGCTCTATGCAGACAGACTAAATAACTGACCACTGGAAAGAAAAGCACACCACTGGGCCATGTGGCAGAGGTGAATTGCTTGCCTGAAAGCACAACCAACAGTGCAGGGCCATGGCAGATAAATGCAAACTAAATACAGACTTATCAAGGAGACCTGTTATTACCAGGCAGAGATATATCAAACAGGCTCGCCGAAAGAGGAGCTAAATGTGATTTCACTGAACGCAGGCTGAATGCAACACTGTATACACTATGTGCCAGACACCTACAGGTCACCAGCTCTCGAGACACTCCTGTGTGGCTTTTACTGTGGAAGAAATAGTCACTGGCTCATAGGTGTATGTCCTTGAGGAGTGCACATGATCAGTTGAACCTTGCTAAGGTGTGTATGGTTTAATGGTGATGTGAGAGCACGGTACCTTTGGAGATTTTAAATACGAATAACTCCATCGACCTCAACCCCAACCCTCCAAATCCACTCCAGCAGTAGAATCAACATAAAACTGAGCACAAAATTGCCCCAGTAAAAGAAGACGGACATTTCTGACAAATGAAGGCAAATTAAAAAAACTAGAGAGAGAATGAGTGAGACGGTGAGAGAGAGAGAGAGAGAAAGGGAGGTGGATGTATATATGGTAGTTCCAGAGGAAGCCATTTCAGGTCAGAATAACGCAGCTACATGCCAGACGCCACACCAGCAGTGCTAATAATATAATTGTGAACTGAAACAAAGCAGAAGGTGACAGTCTGGAAAACTGATCTACCACTGAAAACATACCTGAAGACTTAATTACTCATCCAAGAACAACTGCTATTGCATAGCCAAAAACACACCTCGTAATCAAGCTATACTTCACAGTAAAAGGAACTGACTGTGTCACTTACAATTACATTAACATTACCATGTTAATTATGCATTAATGTGCACTTAAATTGTGTTTTAATCACCTGAAATTACCAGCAAACAGGTATAATTAACAGAATAATACAAAATGAGCAGGCAGAAGCTGCTAGCACAGCCATTTCTTGTTCAGAATTCTGTGGCCTCTGCCAATGGCTAATAGTGGCATACAGGAAAAGGCAAAATGCCAAGGTTGTCTCCAAACAGGCTAACGTGAGCTCTGTGCTACATTACATACTTTGTGCCTGTCTAAACAGTAAAATCAGCATTCCCAGCAACACAACCACAGCACATCTAAAGCTTCCGTGACACAACACTGGATTTGAAGCGCAGAAGTCGATCGAATGAAATATCAGGCACCAGCTGTGAGCTTTCTGCATGACAACGCACAACATTAGAACCTGGAAAAAAGTGCCTATGTACATAAAAGTGTCATTAGCTCCTTCAAACAATACGCCAGGGTAGAGCGTGCAGTATGGAAAATAGGCATTGGCAGGTAAGTGCATTAGGGGAGAGCATACACTTCAGCGGCAGCGCATGTGTGGGTGCAAGTGCAACTGCAAAGACTTGAGAGGCCACTGGCTATGCTGAACTGGGAAGACAAAAGCAGGAAAGCTGTTTACAAAAATGACATTAAAAAAAACGTAACAACGCCTTTCCATTTTGTGACTGCCGTCATTGTTCAGCTCCTGTGTCTAGACTTCAAACCCAAAATATTATTAATATTATTAAAAGCAGGTACGTAGCCTGCAGAATGGAAGAGGAAGTAATAATACTAATAATAATAATAGTTATTATAATAATAATAATAATAATAATAATAATAATAATAATAATAAAAAATGTATTTTATATAGCGCTTTTCACAGTCTCAAAGACACTTTACAACACAGGGAAATCAAGAAAACAATCAACAAAAGAAACCAGGGTACAAGCATCATTATCAATAAACAGACAAAGATACAATAAAAAAATAAAAACATACAATACAAAAAATGCAGTGGGACCAGTGGTGCAGTGGTGGTAGGAGGGGGTGTGATGGACAGAGGGGGAAGACTAGGGAAAAGAGGTGGGTTTTAAGGCGTGATTTGAAGGAGGTGAGTGAGTCTGAGGTACGGATGTCAGGGGGGAGGGTATTCCAGAGTACTGGTGCAATGAGAAATGGCAGATAGAAACAAAATAAATATACTGAGTAAATGGTCAAAACTGTACTCTAATAGACATTAAGTGTATTTGAGTCGGCTCTGCGAAACCGTCATATTTCACTCACAATGCGTGAAGTGTTTGACATCTGACATGCTGCTGAAAGCTGATTCAAATCAGTCGACCAGTTTGCCATTATCAGTTCCGTTTTAATGAAAAAGAAAAAATATATATAAATATACAGTATATGTACATACACAGGAAGGTTTGTAGAGGAGACTAGTAACTAAAGGACTTGCAGAGGTAACTGCATGGGAAGAGGCTTTGCTCCCACAGCTGTGGGCAGGTGTGAGTGGAGTATAGGACAAGGAGGGAAGTAGGTCAGCGACAAAATTGTTCCTTCACGGTGTTAACTGGAGCTGGCAGTGGTACTGCCAAGACATTCAACCTACCGACAGAAAAGGCAGCCAGTCAAGACCCTGAGATGCTTTTATTGCATATACAGTTTTGACAAAATTCTCAGTGCAGACAAGCAAAATGCTAAAAAACCTTTTTCTTCCATGGAAAATTCATTCCACAATACCCAATGTTATGATGGGAGAATGATGTGAAAACTGTATACAGTGAGCAGTGAATTTTGTGCACAACTAAACAACAATAATAATAGTAATAACAATAATAACATATCATACTCTATTATATTTACTGTAAAGGCTCTGGACTAGTTTTCCAGGTGAGATCAGTGCTGCAGAATATGACCAATATTCAAATTTTATTTATTTATCCATTTATTCCCCATACAATTGAAATACAGTGCAGGCTCTCACAATAATCCTCTGACTTCTAAATTTGTGTGGAATTCCAAGGGTAACATTTTCATTAAGATGTTAAGAGTGTTTCATGTATTAGATTAGCAAACTCTCTTTGAAAATATCAGTTACCTTAAGAGCTATTCTGATGGGGCTGCTAGGTGGCTCAAACAGTTAATTCAGTGTTCTTGTTGTAGTTCACAGATGGACACTGCAGCCCACCGAACCAATGCCCCATAGGGCGACGGGTAGTCAGCATTAAGGGAGGGTTCAGTCAGTAGGGATTCATGTCTCATCATTCCCTAGTGACCCCAGCTGGTTCATCGGGCACCTGCAAGTCCACCTGTTAAGCTGTACATGAAGTGTCCAACTCTAGGACTCAAGCTGCCGTGTGATAAGAAGTCGTTTGTGCTATCGTGTGCTTCAGAGAAGAGCACTTGCTTGCCTGTGTTCTCCAAAATCGAGTACAGTGGATACAATAATGAGTGCTGACATATGATCGGGCATTCCAAATTGAAAAAAAGGAGGCAAAGAAAATGTTACCAAACTATTGTCTGAAGCCTAGCTCTAAGCCACCATACATTGCTGTCATCTAGTGAGCTAGTGTAGTGTAGCTATAGCTGACTAGCAAAGATATTGATATACACTACATGGATAAGTATGTGAACACCCCTTCTAAATTAGTGGGTTCAGCTACTTCAGCCACACCTATTGCTAACAGGTGCATACAATCAAGCATACAGCTATGGAATCTCCATAGACAGACATTGGCTGTAGAACGGGTCACACTGAAGAGCTCAGTGACTTTAAACGTGGCACTGCCATAGGATGCCACCTTTCCAACAAGTCAGTTTGTCAAATTTCTTCCCTACTACAGCTGCCCCGGTCAACTGTAAGTGCTATTATTGTGAAGTGGAAATGTCTAGGAGCAACAACAGCTCAGCTGCGAAGCCATTGGGCTCTGGAGCGGTGGACATGCATTCTCAGGAGGGATGAATCACACTTCACTATCTGGCAGTCTGATGGACAAGTTTGGATCTGGTGAATGCCAGGAGAAGGATACCTGCTTGAATGCATACTGCCAACTGTACAGTTTGGTGGAGAAGGAATACTGGCCTAGGGCTGTTTTTCATGCTTGGACTAGACCTCTTAGTTCCAATGAAGGGAAGTCTTAATGCTGCAGCATGCAATGACATAGAGAATTGTCTGCTTGTCAACAGTTTGGGGGAAGTCCTATTTCAGCATGACAATGCCCCCATGCACAAAGCAAGGTCCATAAAGAAATGGTTTGTCGAATTTGGTGTGGAAAAACATGCCTGCACAGAACCCAGAACTCAACCCCATTGAACACCCTTGGAATGAACTGGAATGCCAAATGCGAGCCAAGCCTTATCGGCCAACATCAGTACAAATCCCCACAGCCATGTTCCAAAATCCAGTGGAAAGCCTTCCTAGAAGAGTGGAGGCTGTTACAGCAGCAAAGGGGGGTCCAACTCCATATTAATGCCCATGGAATTAGAATGAGATGTTCAACAAGTACGTATGGGTGTGATGTATCCACATACTATTGGCCAGGTAGTGTATTACACCGTTATTTTTTCACAAATTATTTTATTGCCAACGCCATAAATATAATTAAAGTTAGATTATGATTACCTGAGAATACAAATTAAGATTTTTGAATATAATTCAATTTTAATATAAGTTAATGTATGATATCAATAGAGGACAAACATATTACCACATTCATTACTGAAAGCATACCAATTTCATGAATAGGAAACATGCTCATAGATGTGTGATAATTTGATTTAATATTATTCTTAAATATATCGATGCAGACTCTGCCGTGACGAAGGCTTCTGTGACAGCTTATGCAACTTCCACATATAAGGTGTTTCTTGAAAAGGTTGTTCAACCATCACACTTCAACCCTTTTGAATCGGGCCATGTGACCTATGTTGATAAATGAAATGTTTTTGTTCTTGGTGCATCAAAAAAACTATGTATCACACATGATGCACAACATATCCTCTACCATTAATATTAATCTTTGACTATAAAGTCTGATGACAAAACTTTCAGTGAATTTGTCAAATTATTTTTATTGAATGTCCCTTGTAGCATAGTAGAATATACAGTTCTTGAGATTAAGACCAGACACTCATGTCCCCTACAGGGGACATAAATGAATTGCCAGGTCTTAGGAGGAACATGATATTGTCTCAGGCATTTGTAATAAATGATAAATTGAAAGTGACTCACTGCAGCAATCCTCCTAAACTCCTCTCTTCCTGAGGCCATTCACAAGTCATGACATACATGCGGCATGAATAAGACATGATAGGGGTACTGGCCGCAATCACATTTGACTTCAGTTGCAGGTTGTGCATAGAAATCATTCAAAGGTAAATAGTTATCACACCTAAGGTCTACTTCTGGGGTCAGACGCAACATAAAATGAGAACTCCCAGGAGAATTAAATCAGGCTCTAACTGTCAAAGCGTCTCTTGGACTTGTTGGAGGTTTTGTCAGAGGGCTGTCCTGAATGATGCACTTTCCTTGGCCCGTGGCCAAACATATACAGGTGTATGCAGGTGTTACATTCAACAAACTTACTTGGAAGCAGATTAAATTGATTGAATATAAAGTCTCAGATAAAAACCATTCTTGAGACAGAAAAGAGCTTCCTGCAGCTGCATTATAGCCAAGCGTGATTTAGCATTCCCCAGCATTGACACTTTCCATGGCAATGCAGCTGGATGCAGCTTTCACTCACTGAATTTTGATTGAGCATAACAGCGTACGTTTCAAAAAACTGTATTCATACAGCCCATAGTGCCAGGGGATATCTCAGCAACACAGAACAGTACAAACAGGGTGCGGATGCGAGCACACTCTACACCCACTTCATACCTCTCTGTCGATAAAAACCCTTCCAGGTATATGTGGAATTTACCTTAATAAATAATTTCCACCTATGCCCCTTGTTCTGCTAACCCAACTCAACCACAAAGATATTATGGTAATCTTATGTTAATCACTACTTTAATGACTATTATGAATTTTAAAATCCAATCAAATCCTCCTTAGTCTCCATTTACAGAGCCTGAATAGCTCATTCATTAATCATAACTTTCACATTTGATACCAGGAACCAATTTAATTTTGTTTCTTTGCACTTTTTCCAAGAGATTATATGTTCTTATTACTATGCAGTACCCAAAACTGCACACAATGTTCTAAATGTGGTTTGACAAAGTTACTGTGTAACATCAATATAACCTTTAATTTGCACTCAATACTTCTTGCACAAACCCCATAGTAATGTTTGCCTTTGACACCACTATACCACAATGCATTGAAAATGAGACACAGATCACTTCCTACTTCCAAGCCTGTTTCATCACATTCCAATTTTTCTATTTCCTAATAATTATTAATTAATAATTATCTATTTAATTTCCCATATACAGACCTTTACATTTCGATATAATGAATGTCATTTTCCTGGTTTACTTGCAATTGTGGTTTCTGGTAAAATCTAGGATTAGTCAATTCTGCAGTCTGCTTTTTACTAAACACCCATGTTTTGTGTCATCTCCAAATGTAGCTACTTTGCTTTCTTGCTGTATAGCTAACTATCTTCCTGTATGCCTATAAAGATGATTAATGCAAACCTAAGATGTTTGTTACTCATGATCTCTCCCTGCAAAAACCTGCTGGTTGTCTTTTAAAATATTATTTTTTCAAAAATCCACACCTGTCCCTTATGATAGATTCCAGGATTTTCCATGAGATGCAAATTGAACTACCCAGCTAACCCGGAATGTTCTCACAATGTTGGCACCATGCAGTGGCAAAGTTATAACACCGACAAAACATTCCAATAACATTGGGAACATTTTGAGGAACAGCCCCATAGTTTCCTGGATCAGTATGGCACCCATTCTTGTATTATATTATCTTGCAACCAGTCTGGTGGCATTTCTTCAGCTTTTAGAGATGCAAAAATACCTGTCTCTGGTTTATAAATAATCTCCCCTAATGTTTAAAGCACCAGAGACAATGAGATGATATCAGTAACATTTTGTTTGAGTGTAGCTGCAGCATGGCACATTGGAACAGACTCCAAGCAAGTGCGTGAATACAGCCTCACAAATATTCCACAGGCTGAACAACGGTTAAAACATACGAAATGTGGGAGTTCGTTGCAGCTTCACACTGGCACTGGCATTAGTAGATACATACCTGTTGGCTACCAATGTACTGTCATAAATACATTTTCTGTTCTCCTAGAATTTTATATTTATTATCTCATTTAAAGCATTTTCTTGCGCAACTGCGAAAATCAATAAACAGGTTTCAAAACCAGTAGCCAACTTTCAGAATGAGGTGTATGCATATGACGGAGAAACACTAGAGAGACTGGTCTCCAACAAACAATGGGGCTTACTTAAAACAATTTAACTCAGAGACCATTAATTGAAGTGTTATGGTATTTACAAATAGAGACTACCATCTTTGATAGCTCTCAACAAAGTAACCTTTAAGGGTATCATCAACATCTGCATTATAAAGCAAAGAAAAACTTCTTCCTTATTTTTAATGCACTAAATCCCCCTCTTAAATTTCCAAATATATAATAAAATATAGCATTGCTCTCTGCAAAGTGGACAATTTGTAATCAAAAGAGCATTTTAGGCAGGATGCACAATCTGGTCATTCTGGGCAGACATCCATAACCAGTATTTTACTTGCTGTACTGAATGACGCTGAAACCACCCTGTTTTACAGTATGGCACTAAATGGAAGCTGCGAGCTTCCACATTAATGGGAGAAGTAGATGAGCACAGACAACAACCTCAGGGAAAATGTAACACATTCAGTTTGTGTGACAAAACATTTCAATTTACTTTATTACTGAGCAGAAAGCAACTGAGTTTTTACTGAGTTTCAGATGGCTATGATTATGACGAGCATGACATATTACTTAATTTGCAGCATCGGTGGAACATCTAATGCCGCATCATGTTGCCCCATAATTGGGTTCAGATTAATAGAGAAAAGTTTGTTTTAAGCTATTTTTGGCTAATATCAATACAGCTTCACCATTATCCTGAATCCATGTTTTAGCTGGCGGGTTTTTAGCTTTTATACGCCGATAACAATATTCTACCTCATTTCTCTCAAAATAGTTTTCTTAATATATACTTAAATCTCATCTTTTGTTCACTGACTATGGATCCTAATCTTTATAAACAAATTTATATAAAATTGCTCTACTTTTCTTTCAGTTGGGGTACTGTATAATGGAAAAATATTATCATTTATTCCAAGTGGCTCTACTATCTCTCAGCTGCAAATTCTATCAGAATTACACAAAAGCAGACCCAGAAGTGATTTCTGTAGAATTACAAACTAAAAATACAGTAATTTACAAAATATAATAATTTAAAACATCTTCACATTGTCGCCATCCTGACAAAATTTCCTAATGAAGTGAAATTAATTCTAAATTGAACTGACAGACTAGGAATACCTTTCCATCACAACAAACTTGCTTGCTTCCACAGTAATCACCAGCTGGCGATTACAGCAGGGGTTTTTAAAATCAGTCCTGTGGGCCCCCTGTTTATGCTGGATTGTGTTACAGCCACAAAGCAACATATACAATGAGCGCCATAATGTTTGGAACAAAAATATTTTTTATTTGGCCCCACAACTTTTGATTTTGATTTTAATCAAACAATTCACATGTGGTTAAAGTCAAATACTCTCAGATTTTTAAGGTATTTTCTATACATTTTGGTTTCACCGTGTAGAAATTACAGCATTTTTATACACAGCCACTCCATTTCAGAGCAAACATGACTGCTTTAACTGAAAAAACTGATGAAACCAAAGTGTATAAAAATACCCGTAAATGAACACTGAGAACAGGCAAATTGTGGAGTACAGAGCCAAATAAAAAAATCAAGAAAAAATAAGTCCTTTTCCCAAAACATTATAGAGACATTTATTTTTATTCATACTTCCTCATCAAATGAAGTTTTTGAAACAATCTTTCAAACTTTTTTGTCTATAGCTGTTTCTTTAAGTAAGTGCCTTTGAATTCTAGAAATGGTTTAGGGTCCATGGCCAGGTGTCCACACTTACAGCTTGACCCCAGTGATTTTACCTCTCAGTCTATCCATTAATCAATTGAAACACATAACCACTTTCTCAAATAACTATTAGTCGTAGAACACAATACAGAAAGTGAAATATTAGTTGATATGACTGGTTAAAAGTCCTGGAACAGGAATATGTGACATTTATTCTTCATGGCGTGCATTACTGAGAGGGTCATCATGGTTAAATTAAAAAATTAAGTGAAAGACAGGATGTGATCATGTGATCCAGGAGGAGTTCAAATCCATTCCACATTCCATCTAATATGAAACAGGTTAACTAAATAGCCAGGCCTGTAAATTAAAAATATATGTCAAAAGAACCAATAATATTTTTTATGCTGTGCTTTTGTTTGAAAGAAAAAAGGAAAAAAAGACAACACTCAAACTCACCACATTTCTGCCCTCCCCAGGAGTGATTACCTGAAAAGGAAACAACACAGTCAAACCATGGTCAACAACTGTTTCTTATTCAAATTTGAACAGATCCTTCTCCAACAGTACTCATGTCTCTGATCATGAATCATGTGGAAGTTAGCCCAAATCTTGTGATCGTCAGCTGCTTAGATTGTAAGTGAAAGCACAAAGTGCAAAGTAAAGGATGTCACGGTCTAACATTTAAGAGAAATTGCCCCCTTCCTCATTTCCTCTATCACTGCACTGAGTGGTTTGAGATCTTTAGACAAAATGTAATATTAGACAAAGGGAAAACGAGTAAACACAAAGATTCTTGAATTATTATTTCATTTATTTAATGAAAAAAGTTATCAAACACAAAAACAAGTATTTGCGCCCCTTACTCAATCAGCTAGCAAATCAAATGTAATTGATAATTAGATTCAGCTGATGGAGCACAGCTGGGCTTGATTGCAGCCAGCCCTGTTGAATCAAAATATCACTCATATTAAACCTTACCATCACACTGAAGTAGTCACCACAAAGTTTCTATGGGCACACTACGCCACAATAAAAGGAAATTCCAGAAGAGTCTTTTTGTTCCATTTTTTTGGCTTCCTGTTTCCCAAAATGTACATTTTTATCAATTTTAAACTGTTTCCTGACCCTCTGTTTCCACAATTCTTTGTTCGCACAAGGCGGGGCAGCTGACAGATGGTGGAGAATGCGAGTAATTGAGCCCATGCTGCTAAGAGTGAACAACATAGAGGGAACCACAGTGCATATTTAAAAAGATGGAGCACAAAATGGAAGAAACCCTCGTCGCCATCATGCAGGCCCAGAGCACACTCCAGAAGGCGGTGGCAGAGCTGTGCCAGAAGACAAAAAGTACAGGACAGAAGCGGAGGTCCTCACTGACCTCACAGCGGATGATGAAGTGGAGGCATACTTAGAAGTGTTGGAGTGGACAGCATAGAGGGAACAGTTTCCCCAGGAAGAGTGCAGTAGCACCTTTCCTCACAGGGGTGTGCCGGGACCTGACCAGCACTGAGGCTGGCAAGTACACCACCCTTAAAAGCAGCTGTACTGGCTCAATATGGCTACAGCTCACCAGCACAAACCCAACATTTCCACCAGTGGGCATACAACACAGCTCTACCAGCATGAGATGGGTAACAGCCCTGTCACATCTGACACGCAACTGGCTGGTGGAAGGAGAGGGACCGTCCATATTAGAGCAGATCATACTGGACTGGTGCATACATACCCTCTCTCAAGACCTCAAATGGTATGTTGCCCAGCAGGGCTCACAAAACTTGGATGTACTAATCGCTTTATTGGAAAACCACCAGGTCACGCAGGAGATGCTGCAAATGCCCGAACAAGGGGCCACAAAGGGAGTGGCCAGCCCCAAACGGACCTCAGAGAAGTGAGCAAAGAGGAAACCAAACACCTGGCCACCACAAAAAAAGCCAGCCCCTCCCAAACCCTTGGTGGAATGTGAGAAGCGACGCTGCTTCTCCTGTGGGGGAGAAGGCCACCTAGCCCAAGACTGCTGAGAAAAAGATGAGCCCATATCAACAGCAGAAACCTCAGAGTTTACAGTCTACCTCTGTACGTACCTCACCACACCCTCACAGGGGACAACAGTGTCTCTCCCCATCCATCCCAGTGCCTCTCCCCATCCCTCCCTACCTCCCTGTAGTCTCTAATTGACTATGTAAAGCTTAGGTTTGTAGCTAGGTAAGCAGTTTATCTTAGTTTATTATAGTTATTGCTCTCATGCCTACTTAATTATTGCTTGTATTATTTGCATAGACTGCTTTGTTGCTGCTTTTGTTTGTGTTGATCAGATTAACCTACAGGGGCCAAGTTAAACTACGCGGTCACTCCCTGCACTTGGAACTGTACTTCCCTCTAGGGTTTTCAACACACTTGTTCATGGTTATGGTTATACACTTTGTTGTACGTCGCTCTGGATAAGAGCATCTGCCAAATGTAATACGAGCTGAGGTAAAGAAAATGTGTTAGGAGAGTTACTCATTGAGAAGTCACACAGTTCATGGTCGAGCCCTTTTATATAGGTCCCAAAACCAGACAGAAGCATCTGGTTCTGCAATAATTTTAGGAAACATAACAAAATCTCACTGATGAGAAGGATGAGCCCAAGATTAACTTGATCAGAGTAATGACAAGAGCAAAGTGCGGAAGCCAAAAGGAACTGCCCAAGATCCAAAGCAAATACCAAATACCTGAAAACTCACTGAACGGTGCTTCATCCTACAGCAAGACAATGATCCAAAACATAATGCAAAAACAAAAATTGAGTTTTCAAAGGTAAGAACTGGAAAATTGTTGACAGGCTAAGTCATTCACCTACACTGAATCCAATGGAACATGTTTTTCTCATGCTGAAGAGAAAACTCAAGGCCCCTAAAACAAGCAGGAGCTGAAGATGGCTGCTGTACCGAGACCCTACTCAGCATCTGGCGATTTCTATGAGCCATAGACTAGCCTCGTGAGCCAGTCTCTTTTTTCACTTCGTTCAACAGAGCCTGGCCGATGCCTTGACGTTCTAGGCATAAACGAAGGAGGCAACCTTCCTGGGATAGTTATCAAATCTGAAGCAACACTACATGCCTGTTTCACACCTGAAAATAAAATGTACTACAGTGCTGGTCATTCAAAGTCAGTGAAAAGGTGGAATAAAGAATGAATAAAACAGATGAGCGATCCCTATAATTCACAGAATTGTTTTCTTGGCTCAAGGGGATTAAAACAAGGTTCAATAAATGCCATTAACAAATAGAACATTTCAATTAGTGCCAAGTACCGCTGCTGATGACAGGTAGAGGGAGGAGACTGGCATTTGGTGATTCAGCACAGAACATTACATTTTCTTCATGCAGTAGTGCCAAGCTGAGTGGGAGAAGCCGCGATTACTCATCGCTTTGCTTAGCCTTGCAGAACCTAGGGAAAGCATTTGGATTCAAGACGGGGCACCAATTAAATGGGAATTACATCAGTACAAGACCGCATTAAGCCATAGAATGAAGCGGTCTCTCCTGCCCCTCAATCAGTGCGCAAGGACACATCTGAGGGTTTTAACAAAAAGCTTCTTTTCCATCAAGCAAATGGATAATGAATCTCTGCAGAGCAGAAGTGATTAGTGCCACGCTGTCACCGGTGGTCAAACACCAAGCTGATATTCTGACTCTGGTTTGAACTAGTTGGTAGAATGGGGTCTTATCCACGCACCCTTAGCGCTAGCTAACGTGCTAAAGCTGAGATGTACGCCAAGACTGCTGTGGGGATGCTGCACTTTCCGCTGAAGGTGCTTTTAGGTCACCCGTGTCTCATTTTCTTGTGGTGTAATAAGCAGTGTATGTCTTCTGTGTTTATTTGCACCTTTAAAAATATTTTGAAGGACTTACTGCTATAACAGTTCTCATGCATTATGGTAAATGGACTGCATTTATATAGAGCTTTTATCCAAAGCGCTTTACAATTGATGCCTCTCATTCGCTCATTCGCATTAGCCACATCAAGACCAGCTTGATCTCAATTAATATTTATATTTATGGTAAAAAAAAACAAAAACATTTATTAATCACATTATTTTTATTGTTTTGCGGCAACTGCACAATTTCCTGTAGGAAATTGTCCCAGGAAGCTACAGATTACCTGGCCCTGAATGAATGACCAAACTGAAATGAAAGCTGTCACAAGCCCTAGCCCAGCTTTCCTTATACTACATTCCCACCTTCATACTAAATGCTAATTCCTTTGTTATCCAAGCAGTTTATGCTTTTTTAAGCAGTCTTTGAAAAATTCTAAAATTCCATGACATTCTTTTCACTCACGAACCACTACAGGCACCTAAAATGTAGTGCCCCACATACAATATAGCACAGCACAACACTGCACAGACTCCAAGTGCTGGGAAGAGATGTGCGACCAAGCTGAAAATGTGCTGTAACTCGCAGCTGTTTGAAAATTACCTGAATTGAACAGTTACATGCTCAGAACCAGAAAGCAGAACATTAACCCTGGCAGAACTGATCTCTCACAATCCTCCTCCAATCCATCCCAACACCCAGTGCCAAGCTGCCTGTAGCACAGCAGGTACTGTCAGCCTGGTCTGTGGCTCTCTCTGTATGAGAGAGGGAGATGGAGGGATAGAGAGACATCCAGGCTCCACAACAGATGATCTGTGAGCCCCAAAAGAGCAGGGAAAACACTGGCATTTATATACAGGCTACTATGCAACTCTCTTAAATATTTAAATTGAAATGCAATGGGTTCACGCAACAAGTTACAAGAACAGTGTCCTAAGTTACAGGATCGTCATGGAAGGGGAAATGCCACTAGGTGACACAGGTTATATTGGGAGGTTCACGCTTCACAGAAATTTGGATAGACTCATGCTTTTGCTCTGAATTCTTTTAAGCATGGTAGACTAAGTGCATACTTTTACAATCATTTCCAAAACAAATCAGTATTTTCAGTACGTTTACACGTAGCAATTACACTATTTCTTAAACAGGAGCAACTGATCATCCGCATACTTCGGTTGTTATGCTCCAGAAAAAAGATCCTAATGTAAAGATACAGAAAAGTTCGTAGAGTGTTATGAGATTAAAACCAACTAAATATGCAAATACAAAGAGCACGCATAATGAATGATTCTGGGCTTCTCATATGCCTATGTTTTGAGGCATGGTTTTTTTCAGGTACGAGACTATGCATTTAACAAAAGTGAAATTAGGACTCCACATGAAGGCTATTCACTGGCTAAATGAACGTGAAGCAGCCCATTTATTTTCCATAGGTGACAGTATGTAACGCAAATAAAAGCTACATATGGACATTAAGATATAATACGCACATTTATTATTACCAGTACAAGTCACGTTATTTGTTCGTAGGTTGCAAATGGTTCGTTCATTTATTTAGACGCCGCTAAGATACATTACGTACCTTTGCATCAATGCCATCCTACCGGCAATTGACGAGCCTACTGCAGCTTGAATTTCTCTCGACACAAAATCAAATACAGATATATACCCCAGCGTCAAAGATGTTCGAGCGGTTAAACGAGGTTCTTACCGTTGGCAGAAGAGGCTCCATTTGAGCTCCTTGGTCCTTAATGTCCATCTTTCGTTGTCTCTTTCTATCTGCCTATGTTCTTGTGATAATGAGGTTCTCTAACAGTGGAGTCGTTATAAATGTCTCAATAAACCGACTCGGTCCTGTCACATGTGCTTAAGAGCCCTGGATCCTGCCCACATATGATCACTCCCAGCTAGAGCCTACAGTAGCGCATTTCATTAACGCGCTCAAGCTATGAGCATACAATGGACGTTCTCACGACTTGACAGACTAGGGCGTATGTCTAAATTCATCAGGAAATTTTTAATAGCTTATAAAAATTCAAGCTTGTTGTCAAGCGGTCCAGCTGCATAAAGTTCCGGCGTTCACAACGCATAGTCCAGGTCCAGATATTTCGTGGTTAAATTACAGTAAATGCGTATAATGCGCAAGAATGCGCATGAACCTCGATATATTCACGTTTAAGACTATGTAGTATTATGACGGGACGAGCACCTTTCGGTTTTTTTGAGCTGATCCACTTTCAACGAGCAGAAACGATCAATTGTAATCCAGGAGTCATTGTCCAACAGTTGTATCATGTATGCTACTTTATTACCTTTAATTTTGTTAGAGTTTCAACTTTTATTTCTTGCAGGCCTAATGATATACAGATTACGTGTTTTCCCTGTTCCCTGACAAATGTTATCCTGGATTGTCTGCAATTTTTATTATTTATAACAGTCACATAACACACATCAGCCACATTTGCCAAACGTTAAAACAGGATCAAAATAAAGCAGCTAAATGTTAGAAACATGATCACAATAAACCAGCAAAATCGCCATTTTGGAGCATTATATTAATAAGTGCATTCCCTTCACTAAAGTTTGCATTTGAGAAAATTTTAATGGTGTATGTGTAGCATATTGTCTTAAAATTGTTCAAATGGAAGTGCGCAGGTCCTGTAGGTTTGAGTTAAAAGAAGGAGGATGAAAGCTCACCTTAGACTAGCTAACCACTTGTCCAGATAAGCAGCTGTTTGGTACATCGTCAGATATATTACTGTTATGTGTCCTCCTGAGTAAATATATTGATTGTGATTGATACAATTGCTGATAACACAATGTCATGTGCTAGTGCAGTAGCATACCCACAGCTGTGTAGCAACATTACTGTAGGTTATGGTGGATTCATGTGACAGTCACTCAGTCTATGTTATTTAAAATAAAATAGCTATTTCCTTTTCATCACATTGCTTCCGAGCTAGCCATCATTTGTGTAGCATGTTGGGTTAAAACAGAAAAATAAGAGTATTTCTGTTTGATTTTGTGTTTTAATAAATCTGTCATCTATCTTCTGTTGAGCTTACTTGAGTGCAAGCTGGCTGGGTATCTGTGAATGATGCTATAACATTTGTTTTGACCAGGGGTGCAGTATCTCCGGAAATTACAGTTTGTGAGATTAGTGTGCTGCAGTCTTAATGGTTTGAGCCAGTTTTAGGCTGTCCAGTGTTATAGGTCAATCACCAATTTGGCTTGAGTCAGACCAGCAGGTAGAGGCCCAACAAGATCATGGTGTAATTATCAAAGCACAAGTTTGGACCTCATATCAGAGAGTCAAACTGTTCAGGCTCACAATACTGTAAATGAAGCCAATGTAAAAATGAAATATAACAAGACTGCACTACTAAATCAAGATGTTAATTTTCTCTGGAAAATTTGATAATTGCCCATTTTCCTTCATGCATCTGCTTTCATTGCAATGCATTGTACTTCCTGTGACTGGGAACAAGAAAACAAAACTGACTTTGTAAAATAAAAAAACAAATGATTAACAGCAACAATTCATGATAAGAGTGGCAAACAAAACACAGGAGATATAAATTGGAGAGCTCTGAGGGCTGAAAACATGTGGCAATGTCCATTGAGCGCTTCCCAAAGACGCTGGAGAGAAGCAAGCAACAACTGGGATGCTTACCGAGCAACATTCAGGTGTGCAGACCTGCAGCTATAGCCATCACTGTTCATGTTCCTGAGGGTGTTACAGACAGAATGCCCATTCCCATTTTTATTTGTGTACGTTGCTGAGAGGACAACTTTTCAAGAACCATAAGACAAATTCATGTGGGATTTGACTACCTGTTGGTTTTCTAAATTTAATTTGTGAAGAAAAAGTTAATATGTCAAAAGGAAGTGCTAATGTCGAGGTAAGAAAGACATGTACAAGACTTTTCTTAACCATTGAATTAGTTACAGGATTGGAAACACATTTGATTTTCATGGAATTTAATATAAATGTACATGTTGCCTAAAATATGAAGGGGAAAATTTACTAAGACTGCCATAAATGACAAAATTATTATGAAAATGAAAAAGGTGTTTATTTAGAAGGATATTAACTAATTATGCAAAGGAACGCAATAAAGAATGTGCATTCTATTAATGCTATCCTTTTAGAAGCTTGTCTTGCATATGTTGCAAAATATATGTTAGTTCTACTGTACATCTGATGGCTTGCTTTGCATGGGTTTGGATAATTTTTCTCTCTCACCGAGTATGCCCCAGTAACATTGCCTTATATTGGAATCCAAAGGCTTTGAAGTTTTTCCCCCCCTGGACACAAGATATTCCGGTAGAAAATATTCTTTCTATTTGAATTTGTAATCTCTGATGCCAAATATATCTCCCTAAAGCTACAACCACTGTAGCTATGTTAATGCTCTCATGCGTCATTGAAAGTTAAGACTTGCACTTTCCAAATGGCAAAAAATAATGATAATAATAATGAAAGCAATTATATCAGCAATTACGATCAGTCTTGATACATTGTTTTGGGTAGCTCACATAATTTATTTATTACCAGTATCATTTCTGCTATATCAAGCCCCGATATATTCTGCAATGCATAATTTATGACAAATAAAAATAAGTCCAGTTTTATCACTACTGGCCAATGACAGACACCCCACAGCACCGTGTATAATCAGTCACCTCCAGCTGCAAATGAATCTATATCTCTGATGATTGACTGAACAGATCTGCTTCCGCACATTTCAGTCAATCAGTGACAGGTAGCACAAGTCTCAGAAGAGTGATGTGACTGACCAATTGATATAATTTCACATTTCTCCATACAGCCATATTTACTCTAGGGGCCATGCATAGGAAAATAAATATCCCATCTGTATGAGCAAATTTCTGAAAGTCTGAATAGCCTATGTATTTAGGGGCTGACTTACACACTTCAAGACCTTTAGCATGTGTTAAACCCAATAAAGCGTGCAAAGGAACTGGAGAGGGTGAAGCCTAGGAAGTAACGAGAAACAGCCTCTACTGCACATGTTCAGGGCAAAAGAGCTTGCGGCCCATTGAATTCAATGTAGAAAACCAAGGTGATTTAACAACCAAAGAAAAC
Source organism: Anguilla rostrata (assembly GCF_018555375.3). Classification (NCBI taxonomy): domain Eukaryota; kingdom Metazoa; phylum Chordata; class Actinopteri; order Anguilliformes; family Anguillidae; genus Anguilla; species Anguilla rostrata. The sequence goes on from NC_057935.1 coordinate 37,491,280, forward strand.
CTTATCAGTCCATTTTTTGTGATCATAAATTTCATTATGTGTAGCAGTTTGTGAAACAATGGTTTTGGTCCAGGAGTCCTAAATAAATATTTGTTACTATATGCTTAGTTTAGTTGAAGGCATGCCGGACTATCTAGTTAAATATGAATGTCTATGGTAAAACCTTTGCACACATGTAAAACCAATAACATGGTCAATGATTGATCATGGTATTTATTTTGTACCAATTTGTGTTATTAGTTTTGTGTAATTATTTTTGTGTGTGTTATTAGTTTTCTGTGTGCTAAAAGGTTTTGCACATGCCAAAAGTTTTAGTAAATCAGGCCCTTTATGTGACAATAACTGATCTCAATTTAGGGCTCATAACAAGATTCAACAGTGACATCTGCTGGTCAGGAAAGAAAACAATGAGCACAGCGTCAACTTCAGTGAGATTAACTGAGTGACAAGGTGTAGATATACAAACATAAGTCACTTCAAATAAAAAAACCTTACCTCAGCCATTTCTCAAGTTATGTTGTTGATTAAACAAGGAAATACACAATATAAAGGTTGTCAAAAGCTTTTCTGTGAGTAAGAAACAAAACATCTGCTATAATTTGGAATAATAAAGCACATACTGTAAATTTAAAATTACCTTGTAATTATATTAAAGATCAGTTTCTCAACGGGATGGGTGGCTAAAAAGCTAGCCAACAGGCTTCAAACATTCTTAAATAAAAATGGCATAAATCATGACTAGCATGCCCTATCTTTCTTTCTGTAATTCATCTGAAAAAGTAACTGTGTATGAAAGAACACATTCGAGCCTGTAATCTAGTCTCCCTCAACTCTCTCAATACTTTGTCCAAAAGATAAATTAATCCTATATTGTTTTTGCACTTTTTCCACCCAAAAGACCAGCATTTGTTTATATATATATATATATATATATATATAAACAAATGCTGTGCTCTTTTGGGTGGAAAAAGTGCAACAACAATATAGGATTAATATATCTTTTACATATATATAATACTACATGTGCACACACACACACACTGGGGTTGTACAAAATGATACAACATAATGGAAACAGCTCAAGACAAAGGAATTAAACTTTGTTGTTACTAAATAACAATTACAAAGGCAGCTAAACAGGTGAGCCATATTAAGTTGATTGCCAATTAAAAGCATGTGTGAACTATAAAAGATATCTTACACTCAACACCAAAAAGGCCAAGTAGTGTCTTTCGCGGGCACATCGGTCACAAAAACCGCAAAAATATTTAATGAGGTAAAGGGAACGGTGTCAAATGTTCTGGAAACATAATATGCCAAACATGAATGAACTGCAACAGAAATCAGTGGTCATAAGAAGAAGCTCACTAACAGGGACAGATGGACACTTAAGATAATTACTAAATACCACACAACTACGGCCTCAAAAATGACCACAGAACAGCCCTGTGACCCAGTTTCAACAAAAACTGCACATAGTGAGCTTCACAAAGCTGCTATTTATGGAAGGGCCACCATTCAGAAACCACTTGTATCAAAGACTAATACACAAACACATAAACGCATAACCTCTCATAAAGAGCACAGAACCTGGACTTGCAATGGAAAAAAGTAATATGGTCTGATAAGTTTATTCTTTTTAGTACATCTGGACAGGTTTATGTTTAGAAAAAGCCGATGCCTTGTACCCACACTATCTGTTACCAACTGTTAAACATGGTCATGCATCTGTAATGGTATGGGCAGCCATCTCACGAGAGTGTAAGAAACCCCTCAGATACACCAAACACCATTGAGGTGGCCAACTATGAGAAACCAGAACTGGCCACTTTGAGGTCACCAACTTTAAGAAACCAGAACTCTCACGTTGAGGTCACCAACTGTAAGAAACCCCTCAGAGAAACCAAACAGCGGAAGGATATGAGTGGAAAAGGAATATGTGTGGTCTTACTGAGTGCTACTGGAAATGGAATAATTTAATGTTATCTCTGTTATCTGCCTCCTAAATAGTGTTTAAACTTTCCTCTGTGCTAACAGCTATGCATAGACGGATGAGATTGCTTTCCACCAGTAGCGTGGCTCTACAATATCTATCTTGATAGATGCGGACGTATCTCTGGCTTGTGTAGCCTGTATAAATACAATTGTGTATCTTGCTACAACACTAGTGTATAGGTGAGTGCAAATATCCAGAGTTCTATGCATATGTTAGGACCATAAAACTACTAGGTGTGCAGTGATAAGAGTCAAAGAGGAATGCCAGGTTAAAGTGAATGCAATTTGTTGTAGATTATGTTAATAATGGCAATACATAATGGTGCAAAAGTGTGCGTGTAATTGAATGGTTATACACATATGATGCATAGGAGAATGTGTTGATGAGTCTCCCTGAACCATTCCACTTTTCCCCCTATATATAAAAACATTAACGGAAAACCCCAAATCATCAAATAAACACACAATCATAACAAAACAGTATATCAACGATCCTGCTAGCGCTATGTCTGTTCGCATACCACACGGGGTTAACTTTTGTATGTGGCTGGTTGCTGACCCATAGGTATCAAGATCTTTAGTCAGCACCCCACCACCAAAGACGTCAATTTGTTCCCCATGACATAACGGCTTTCCAACGATACAAAACATGATTACACTGTATTATGGGGAACCTAAGGTTTACATAATGCTGATCCAGCAGGATGTTTTGCAACTGAGCACCGTCTCTTTATCACACCTGCTGACTCCCTGTCAGTACAGTAAACAGTGTTTTCCTTTGGGTGTTCTTATAAAGGATACACTTCTGTAAACCACCCTAAGCTACTGCTTCCGATTCTTGCTCTACATGGCCAATGCCATTTTACAAGACTGGGTGTAGCCTATAGTGCAAGCACTGTTCTCTCACTGACATCTGCATATTCCAAGATAACAATGCAACCATTCACACCGCTACACAAATTCAAGAGTGGATCATCGGCAGAACATCAGCATGAAGTGAACTGCCTTCTGTGGCCTCCACAATCACCAGACTTGAGCATCATCAAATTATTGGAATTACCCCAGTTTTGCCTCCAGAACAGCCTGAATTATTTGCGGTATTTTATTTGTGCCCTTTCTCTTTGCTTCAACAAGTCTGCCCATTCTCCTCTGACCTCTCTCATAAAAAAGCAGTTTTCAACCACAGAACTTCCATTTACTTTTGTTTGTTTGTTTGTTTGTTTATTGCACCATTCTCTGTAAACTTGAGAAACTGTAGTAAAAAAAAATTCCAGCAGGGCAGCTGTTGATGAAATGCTGGAGCCACCACGTAACAAGGTAACAGGTGTACCTAATAAAGCAGCCGGTGTGTATGTAGATCAGTGTGTGTATTTTTATATACACTCACCGGCCACTTCATTAGGTACACCTGTTCAACTGAAAACTACACCCATTAACGCAAATATCTAATCAGCCAATCACATGGCAGCAACTCAATGCATTTAGGCATGTAGACATGGTCAAGACGATCTGCTGAAGTTCAAACCAAGCATCAGAATGGGGAAGAAAGGTGATTTAAGTGACTTTGAACATGGCATGGTTGTTAGTGCCAGATGGGCTGGTTTGAGTATTTCAGAAACTGCTGATCTATTGGGATTTTCATGCACAACCATCACTAGGGTTTACAGAGAATGGTCCAAAAAAGAAAAAATATCCAGTGAGCATCAGTTCTCTGGGCGAAAATGCCTTGTTGATGGCAGAGGTCAGAGGAGAATGGCCAGACTGGTTCGAGCTGATAGAAAGGCAACAGTAACTCAAATAACCACTCGTTACAAGTGAGGTATGCAGAAGAGCATCTCTGAATGCACACCACGTCAAACCTTGAAGCAGATGGGCTACAGCAACAGAAGACCACACCGGGTGCCACTCCTGTCACCTAATGAAGTGGCCGGTGAGTGTATACAGTATGCATACATATATATATATAATATATATATATATTGTATATATATATATATATATATATATATATATATATATATATTATTGGTGTTTGTCATAAGGATTGGTGTTGTGCCAATCAAAGACAAGGAAGCCAATATAAAATAAATAGTCAGAGACATAGACCAAGTACTAGGCTTACCAAAACCAGCTGTTTGGAACATCATTATGAAGAAAGGTGAGCTCTGGTGAGCTCAATAATCACAAATGGCCTAGTAGGCAAACAAGGATTTCTACAGTTAATGACAAAATAATTTGCACTGTAATGAGAAAAACCCCTGAACACCTGTCCTATTCATTCTACTGCTGCTATCAGCAGTTACATCATCAATGATGTGAGCCAGTACATGTAGTAGCCTTACACGCCGGTTACACCCCCGCCACCATGCTTCACGTATGAGGGGGGTGCTTTGGATCTTGGCCAGTTCCATTTGGCCTCCACACTTTGCTCTTGCCATCACTCTGATACAAGTGAATTTTTGTCTCATTTGTCCACAAGATCTTTATCCAGAATACTGAAAGCTCTTTTAACTACTTCTTAGAAAACTGTAACCTGGCCAGTCAGTTTTTTGCAGTTAACTATTGGTTTGCTTTATGCATTGTAGTCTCCGTAGTTCTGTCATTTAAGTCTTCTGCAGACAGTAGTGACTCACACATCCACGTCTGTCTCCTGTAGGGTGTTTCTGATCTGTCAGACAGACGTGCCTTTCCTATGGTGAGTATTTTTCAGTCATAAATAATAGATGGCTTCCTTAGTCTACCAGGCCTTGGCAATTGCTGTGCTCACCAGAGCTTTCTTTCTTCTTAATGATGTTCCAAACGATTGCTTTTGGGAAGCCAAATGTTTGGCCAATGTCTCTGACTGCATTTTACTTATTTCTCAGCATCATAATCACTTCCTTGACTTTCAGTAGCACAGCTCTGGTCCTCATGCTGAAAAATGCCAGTAACAGACTCCAAAGGCAATCAAAAGCCTGTAATCAAGATTAGATTCCTAAAGTTCTCTTATACTTGCACAAAGGAAGCATTTGAACACACCTGACTATTAAAAAACACTTGTGATGCCATTTTTCCCAAACATTATAGTGCCCTGAAATGCGGGGTTGTGGGGGGGGGGGAGAGGGGGAGTGCTGTTATTTCTACATGGTGAAACCGAAGTGTATTAAAAGACCCTTTACTAAAAGCTGAGAATTTGCATTTTAACTGCACGTGCATTGTTTGATTGCAAATCTAAAACTGTGGAGTACAGAGCCAAATCAAGAAATAATATGTCTTTGTCCCAAACATTGGAGCTCACAAGACCTATTGTTTCTTGATTTTTCTGTTTTGTAAACTTTGTTTTCACCATGTAGAAATTACAGCACTTATTATACATAGCCCCCCACCCCACCCCACCCCAGGGCACCATAATGTTTAAGGCATATTAATGTTATATTGGGACATATTAATGTTGAATTCTGTTACTCATAGACATCACCAGGTGCTGGGTATCTTCCCTGGCGATGCTCTGCCAGGCCTGTACTGCAGCCATCTTCAGCTCCTGCTTGTTTTGGGGGCTAGTTGCCTTAAGTATTCTTTTCAGCATAGGAAATACATGTTCAGTGGGATTCAGATCAAGTGAATGACTTGGTCAGTCCAGAATTTTCCAGCTTTTGGCTTTGAAAAACACCTTTGTTGCTTTAGCAGTATGTTTGCGATAAATTGTCTTCCTATAGGATACAGCGCCATCCAATGAGTTTGGAGGCATTTGCTTGAACTTGGGCGGATAAGATGCTTCAGTACACTTCAAAATTAATTCTGCTGCTACTATCAGTAGTTACATCATCAATGAAGACAAGTGAGCCAGTACCTGCGGCAGCCATACATGCCCAAACCATAACACCCCCTGCTGCCATGTTTCACAGATTACGGAGGGTGGGGGTGCTTTGGATCTTAGGCAGTTCCTTTTGGCCTCCACATTTTGCTTTTGCCATCTGTCTGATACTAAGTGAATCTTGGTCTCATCAGTCCATAAAACTTTTTTTCCAGAACTCTGCAGGCTATTTTAAGTATTTCTTAGCCGACTGTAACCTGGCCATCCTGTTTTTGCACCTAACTAGCGGTTTGCATTGTGCAGTGTAGCCTCCGTAGTTCTCTTTGTGAAGTCCTCTGCCGACAGTAGTCACTGACACATTCACGCTTGCGTATTTCTGATCTGTTAGACAGTTGTTTGTGGTTTTTTTTTCATTATGGTGAGAATTCTTTGGTCATCTACTGTACAGGACTTCTTTAACCTACCAGGCTCTTTGAGATTGCTGAGCTCACCAGTACTCTCTTTCTTCTAAATGATGTTCCAATCAATTTATTTTGATAAGCCTACGATTTGGATTATGCCAACCTTCTTTCTTATTCCTCAGCCTCAATGGCTTCTTTAACTTTCACTGGCACAACTCTGGTCTTCATCAAATGGCAATAACAGACTAAGGAAATAAAAACGAAAAATCAGGATTAGATACTGACAGCTTTCTTATACCTGCACTAAGGAAGCAACTGAACACACCGGACAAATCAAAACACCAGTGAAGCCATTTGTCCAAAACTTTATGGTACCTGGTACCCTGCCTTGGGGGGGGTATTTATAAAATATGCTGTCATTTCTACATGGTGAAACCAAATGTATATTAAAAATACCATTTAATAAAGGCTGAGAATCTGCACTTTAATCCCACATAAATTGTTTTTTTATTAATCTAAAATTGTGGAGTACAGGTTCAAAGGTTTTCCTAAACATTATGGAGGACACTGTATATACACAGTATATTAGCCTGTTGAGTTTTCAATTTGGGGAATGATTCTGGCCAGATAACACTGGGGAGAGTGGGCTTCATGCCCCTCATTTTGACCTTTTTTTTAATCTCCTACAACAGTTTCCTCCTCCTGGTACTTGGGAACCAGGAAGACAGTCCTAATGCTGGCCACTTTTACTTATTTATGAAACAAGAGTAAGACTAAATCAAAACTATTTCCAAGAAACAAGTACATAACAAAAGGCAGGGAAACCCAAAAATCACAGCCTGTCGCACTATCAAACTCACGCAAAGAATCTGTACAAACAACATTTGCTGAAATGGGTCTGTGAGTACATGGATTCTGCCTTGGGCTGAATGTTGGGAGAATTGCACTCAGCTGTGAAGAACACAATCTGAAGAATCACAAAAAGAACCCATTCTGTTCTTTGATATTCTATTCTCCATGTGTTCAATATCAAGAAAATACCAAGAAAGACTAAATATGCTCCTGGAAAGCCAGTGGGGAAGCTGGTTTTTTACTTTATCCTTAAAATAAGCAACACATTTTGACCCAATGATACTAGATGAGATAATTACATGATCAACTGATTTAATTGATCGATTGAATTAAGCAACAGCAAAAACCAGCAAATGCTGTAGCTCTCAAAGACCAGGGTTGGGTAGGCAGACCAGATGTCTGTCTTTTTCTCATTTCTTTTGAGGACCAAAAATATCCTTCCTGGCAGGATGTCTAAATTCCTAAAAATTTCTGGTAAGATTTTGTTAATTCCATAGCCCATATAAAAATAAACGGCCTAGTATTTTGTTCATAATGCTCCCCTGGCACTGTCTTCTTTTTATGAAAAATCCTATATAGGACCACCCTAGTACAACATTTGTGTTTCATAAAACTTTAAACTGAAAAATAACAATTAAAAATCCTTTATTTTCTTTGGCTGATGTTTTCATAGCGCTTTTCCTGAACATGACCTCAGAAACATTCGACCTGCATTTCAGATCTTGTCCTCAAGATGTCACTGTAGGCACTGTAACTGCTGCTGTGAGTCAAAGAACCTTGACCAATAATGATGCAAGCCCAACAGAAGAGCTTGTCCAAAGCCTGAATTCAATCAACACTTTTTCTTAGCTTTGTTTTATGATTAAAGGCAAATGCTAGATATTTTCTACAGATTGGAAAATTAACCTTGGAGGTTGCTGAACTTGCCAAATTGTTTGTGGCAGAATTATTAGTAAGACAAATTTTAAGGACAAATGCTTGACCAAATTCAGCCCCAAGTCTCTAAACCAGAGATGCTCAAATCAGTCCCTTGTGGCCAGTCATGTGACTGGATTTTAATTCCTCAAGCAGGGACTGGTTATGAGCTGGGACACCATGTGAGTGAAATCGCTGGCCAATGAGAGACATCAATAAATAAATTAACTATCAGGTAGGGAGGGAAATAAGCAGCAATGTTGCCTCCAAGGGGGTTCAAATCTCAGGTCTGAGAACCCCACATCCATACAGGCTGCTGTGGGTAAAGGTTCTAGCCAGGCACTAAAATACCAGACTTAACAAATCAAGGTCTTCACTGAAACCATGGGTAGTTCATTCATTTAACCTGGTGTCATAGTCTTAAAGCGTAAAGTACCACAATGTCTTGATTGCTTAGCAAGTGGATTCTTATATTCCTGTATTGACCTCTTGGTATTGGAAAATTGAACCACGTGTTAATAAGATAAATTAGAAACAACTCACAGCCATATACATAAAGTAGCTACGGTAATTATTTATACATTCTGAAAAGATAGGATGATACAGAAAACCAAATGAGTCAGCAGATTTCTTTCTGTGTTATCAGGTGATTTCAGTATGACAAACATATGAATTTCAGCCTTTTCTGTGATATTTGTATAGAAATGTCTTGATCAGGAATTTGTCTAATGCCACAGTACTTGGTACATAGAAATGAATGTACATTAACACAACTTCATAGGGGTGGGTGGGCCAGGGTGTGCAGTGGCCACCTCAGTAAGATCCTGGCCAATCCATTTATATGGGATGAACTACAACACCCAATTGTGAATGCCAACATACGTAGTTCTGGTCCACATAGGTCTATGCAGATCCAACAGTATGAATACAGTAGGCCCATTTCTGATGCGCTGCTGCCTTGACACACGCTGAAAACATACGAAACATGGTCAGACGCACTCAGATATAGTAAAATGGAACTGTGCATATTGAGTCACACGCTGCAACACTGACCGCAATGACAAATCGCCTATATTTAAAGATAATCAACTGCCTACTGCTGCCAATCGCCACATTTCTTTCTGCTACACCTTTAAGGCAATAATACATTTGACCCAGTACACTTATCAGATGGCTTTAGAAAAAAAGGTCTAATATCCCGGAAAAGAGACGGTCAAACGTGAACATAAACTTCCGCATAAAAACACAAAATATCAATAAATTGTAGGCTACATATAACGTTTCTTCTGAGATATCAGTACAATCAAGAATCAGTGTATGCTACCTCTCTCTTTATAAGAATATCGGCTTAAGAAAGGCGACAATTCATTAAAATGCACTTAGCTTTATCAAGTGCAGCAAAGACCACCGGGTGGCAGTGCAGTACAGTGCATCTTCTGTTCATTACAGGAGATAAAAATCCTAATGGCTTCCATGCGTTCCTGAAAAACTGTCATTGGAGTCTTCGGGACGGTCCAGGAGAAATATAAAATACTGCGAACAACACCATGAGCCAAATACCACTTAGAGGTATATTATATGGTTGATATCATGCAAACACATTTCCAATTTAAATGCCAATCATGATGATCACGGTGAGCGATACATATTTCCCAACCGCTCACGGGAGATAACATTATACATAGATTTATCAAGATATAGCACTTCAGTGTAATTGCGTCTGTGCGCTGTGTGAGTGCCATGTGGAATGGAGTGGTTTGACGTGCCATGGGGGTGGGCCTTTTCATAGAGTGTGCCTTAAATAAACAAAGACTTCTGATTTATCTTCAGTAAATTTTATTGTGAGCGCGCGCGCATGTGGGACGTGAACCTTAATTAAACGATTGAAACGGCTACAATAAAAATGAACTTTATGCTTCAACAATGCGCAGGCAAAAGGAAGACTTCCTCGTAAAAACGACGAACAAGCGTTTGTTTGAAAATACAGCAACTTCCTATTTCAAAGGTTCCTGTGATCAATGAGCTCATCATTAAATTTGGAGCTAATTAACTAACTTCCCAATTTCGTATAATGTAAAATTTAAGATTTTTTATTTCTCAGTGACCATCGTGATTAAATATCACGATAATAGCACTGAAATACATTGTTATTTGTTGCGCTTTTTTGGCTTGCAATAAAAAAATACATAGTGAGGAAGTCACAAATGTACCTGTCATAACCTTTACCATTTTGTAGCGCTGACTTCATTGCAAATGCGCCTATAAAGCACACATTAAAATGCTTAGCGTTCATTTAACTTTTACAAATTACATGACACTAAGAGGGACCACATGTACTCCATCACACTGAACATTTTACGACACATATACACTTCCGACATGGACAAAAATCTATAGCTATGTTTAGTATAGGTTTTAGAATCGGAGGAACAATATTAATATCGATACCACCCCTGATAACGTGATTTCAAATTGTTTTATTATTAACTGACTGATTTCCTTTTAAAAACACAGTATGCTATTGATCACATGTATTTCAAGAACTGTGGTTCAAACATAAACATGATCAGATTCTATATTGTATTTTTCGTCAAATGTCCATGAACAGACAATACATTTTCTGAATTTTTAATTTCGTGTTTGCACTATGACAACATATACATTGTTAACCACAACATTCACTTTGAAACACAGACTAGCCTAAAGTCGAAAAACGCCGTAAAGCCGGAAAAACAATATTTGTTCTTTTCACACGACAGATGAAATGGTCAAATACGGAGATATTTTCAAGGTATTTATAAAATAATGTACAACTGAGAACAAGTAATATTCTACATGCCAAGCCATTTGAACGCCGCTAAAATCTAAACAAACATATAAAATGAGGCTACACATTCAAATGAGGTCGTTGACTTTTAACTAACGCTTCGATCTAAATTGTGATTTACTAAACCGTTTCCTTAGTCCTCATGTCCTCATATCCTTACATTTATTTAAACAAGAAAACAGTACACATCACTCTGGTGACTATACATCTGCAGAAAAGCGATAAAAGTTTTTTTTTTTTTTAAATATAGATTTAGAAATATCAAAATGCCAATCAATGACTTTTACATACCTCTACATCTGACACAATATCACTACAAGCTAAAGATGCCTGTGCATTGTTTTTCATAATTACAATGACAATCTAAAAATGAAAAACATTTGTGGGAAATTAATGTATTTTTATGGTTTCGAGGAAATTATATTTGAATTTGGCCTTCGCAATGAGAAGAAAAAACAGGTAGCCTATCGGGCAATCTCTTTCAGTTAATAATAATAATAATAATAATAATAATAATAATAATAATAATAATAATAATAATAATAATAAATTGATTAAACATCTCGTTCGAAAAGCTCTGGACCAATTCAAAAGTAAGCAAATAGGCAAACAAACGAACGAATATATAAATGAGAAATAAAAATAAATATACAATGTAACCATGCTACTACGCTTTACAATATTTAACATTTTGTAAATTTCCCTTTTTTTAAAAAAAAAAACCTTGACAGCGGCCACCGTTTTGCGCATGGAGTCATTTTCTAACTGTGTGGGTAGAAACTGTAGTAGCCAATGTCTTTGGGGCAATTCTTCTCACATTCCCGCGGTGTTAACATTTCGCTTTTCAACGGAGACGCAGTTTCAGAAACCGGCGTGGCAGAAGGGGATATTCGCCTCCGTTTCGCCTGCTCAAAAATTCCAGAATCACTTGAATCGATCGATTTAATGGAGGAAGGCGTCTCTATCCAGCTGGACTCCGACAGGTCTTTAGGTTTGGCATCCTCGGACGCACTGAGTGGAGACCTTTCCGTTGTCATCGTGTCCCCCTCATCCACCAGGTAATTTGAGGTTCCAGTCCTGCTCCCAGCGGAATTTGTTGGCCAACAGGACAGAACTGAGCTGGATTTACTACAATACTGGGGTGGAGTGCGCGTGCCCCAGCCCGAGGGGTCGGCGTAATAACCCAGAGGTCTACCTGAACACCCCGCAGTGGGCAGTGGAAGCGCCTTGACTCCAGCAGCTGCGTAAGACAGCAGGGTGGCCGCGTTACCGGCAAAATCAGCCGCGGCAGCGGCATCGTATGCCGAGGCGGCAAAGTCCAGTCGATTGTTGGCAGGGGTGACAAACCATCGCTGCGGGGAGGCTGCTGCGGTCTCTTCGGCTTGTTGCGGGGATAGCAAGCTGTTGCTAAGTGGGACGCTGCGGTCCGTGCCAGGACCGGTCCCGGCGCCAGGGTGGAAGCGGGATTTGGCATAAGTGCTGACAAATTGGTCCTGCAGGAAAGAACCAGCCATGGCATATCTCGCACCAGGCACGATCTGAGAGCGAGGCGAGTCACCAGGCGACGGTGTCAACCGGTCAATGTCGCAGCCTGTGTAGATGCTGAAAAAAACACACAAACGCGCCAAATTATATCAACTTGCGCAATGTTCATCAAGTACATTTTACTACACGGATAGACTATGTGCCTTGTTATGTTAAGCAGATGGACCTGGCTATAGTCGAAAGGGAGGACGCACTGAGTACACCCGAGTCACAGACACTGATTTTCACTTAACGACGAGATCACAAAATATATTAATATGTTGAGGCTACAGAGGAAAATATCCAGTGAGCAAACGGGAGTGGCTGTAAAATAATGTTTCGTATGACACGCAGATTTCCCTGATTTTCATTAACAACGCTATGTGACAGCATTTTATCCAGCTGCGATTTCAAATAATTGAAAATACATATTTTATGAGTGACGACGACATACAGTAGGCTATGCGAACCAAGCGCCAAAAGGTCACGAATTCCTCTTTGTGAAAGTGAAGAGTTGAGATCCTCCAAGTTTACTTGATATGGTTATAATAATTTAGGCTACAATGGTATTTTGGCAGTGTGGTGTCAAATTCACAGATACAATTTTTATAGCCGCGTGAGATATTCACTCTCTTGCTGCCATTAAAGTGCTCCATGGACGCCAGCCTAGTAACGTCATAACGTTGGAAATTGCATGTTTGGAGTATAATTAGTACATTAGGCTTGTACAACGAATTATCTATAATATTTATGTTATATATTTTTAAAATGTGTAAACACTAGGCCTATACCAAATTCTCAAACACTGAAAAGTCATGATCAGTTTTCGAGAGATGGTCCGTCGTGTAGAAAAAGAAGGGTGAATCCAATTTGACGTTTCCATTCGATAACCTGTAGCAACCAATTCCATTTTCATTTATATTTGCAACAATAAATAAACAAGACACATTTACAGTCTCCTTAACAAAAGGAATGGTGGATCTTAAAAAAATGACAACAACACTTTAGATACTATGGATGCATGCCAGTTAAAACAGATTCGCGTAATTTAGCATTTTCCTTTCCCTTTGTAGATAAGCTGCTTGCGGTATATTAATGGCAAGATGTTTACACGGAAAGCCTATTTCTGCGTATATTTTCCATCTCGATGACAGATAACGCTAACGTCGAGTATTTTGAAAGGCTATTTCAGAAAATATTAACTCAAAATGTATTTCAAATATGCAACTAATTTGGAGTGATGACCAACTCAGGATAACTGTAGCCAATACCAAGGATAACTTGAAAAGAGTAATGTCGAAGTGGAGCTAATGGTTAAAAAAAAATTAACGTCCTCAAATTCAAACATACAGGTGCATTTACCCCAGTATTTCAAATACATCCAAAAATGTAATTTACTTATGCTTAACAAACTTAAGGCCACAGACTCTTTATATTTGGTACATAGACCACGACAGAAAATTGATATTAAAAAAAGTGGAGAGACACGGTCAATTTCCTGTACCGAAAAGTCATAAAATTCAATTAACGTTTGATTAATCTCTTAATATCAGTAAAATATCGAAAATGTGAGTCAGATTCAACAGCCTCATATAATTTCCTCGCGGAAACAATCATTTCATAGAATTATCCTACAAAATATAATCTTAGTTTTAATTTCATTTTTGTCCAGCATGCTGGAGAGAAATCCTTTCTCATCTGGGGGCGTGTGTCCTTGTAATGACAACTAGATTCACGGCAAATATTGCCCTTGACAAATTCAATAATAGGGAAACGCTCAATATTTTGCAATTTCATTTTTTAAAGGATGTGTTTCATCAGCATATGTTGTAATGTGTAGACTGTAAATAAAATAGCAATATTTTATTCGACAGCCAGCTGTCGTTCATTTTCAACCGACTTCGTTAAAAATGGTAGAAATAGCCTAAACTGGATTTTCCCATAATGGTAGTGTATGACATTTCATTTAGTATATAAAATAACATATAACATTGAAAATGGTTTTTATATATATTTAGTTTCCCTAGCCTACTGTGCGTAGGCGAAACCTATGGTAATATTTGCATATTAGTATTGGAGTAAACGTAGGCCTGAAGCATAATAATACAAATTACAATAAACAAGTTAAACATTCTCATTGGATTCATGGCTAGCTAACCGCAACTGGTAGTAGGCTATCCTTACGTGTCGTAGTTGTCCCGAAACCCCTTTGCAAACGGATTGTGGTCAATTTTCAGCTGCGTAATCTGCACAAAATGAGAAACAATTTTCAATTTTAGCATGGAACCAACTACACATGACTTTCACATTTTCCCCCAGTAAACTTAATATCCATATGGAACAGTTTTCTTACATCGGTATTTTGATAAGCAGTGACTGCTATGAATTGTGTTTCTGGGAAAGTGAACGTTTGAATTCGACCGGGTTGACTGGAATCCTCGGTTCCATCCTCGTTCACTTCCACTACGTGCAGCCTGGGTTGGTATTTGTGCAGTGACTGTAACACCACCATCTGCAGGGAGAGAAAATGGAAATCGTAAACAAACAAGGGACCAATTTTAAATAGCCTAACCAAATTTATCAGATATGCTTTACGTTTCGTTTCCCCTGCGATATCGTATCAAAGTGTCAGAAAGTAGCCTATAAAAATAAACAATTCTATTTTGGAACGAGCACAACCATTTTACAAGCTTTCTGTTGAAAATGTAATGCAAAATCAAATATATCTTTTAGGAAACCGGTTATCATTATCCGCTACCATCCTTGATAGTTGTATGCTATGACCCGCCGTTGCCATTTCATTATTATATGAAAATCACTAGGAATTCGTTTAAAATTGCAATGCCAACGTCGTTAAGTCACGAGTTGTTTTTAAACGTAAAAAGATATGTGTTTAATGATGACTGACCTGCCCAGTATTGTTCGACGCTCCTTTGTTATTTGTTAGCTTAAGTTTTCCAAAGGATATTTCTTGGCGCATCCAGTGCGCTCCGGTGTTCGGAGAATCTGGATGCATGTATACCCGATTCCCTGGAGAAATCGCATAAGTAAAATTAGCATAAATAAATGATCTGCAACAACATAAATAAAATGCGTTATTTACTCTAAACTTTACGGAATGCTGTAAAATAAATACGTTGTCAAAATGGATTTTATTCATTTAAAAAATATATTCGTTTTCATATTCTCTGTATGAATTTATTAACACCGAATGACCTAGGCTTTTTCAGTGCAACAGTCAATATGGCCCGCGAAGATTTCTTCGTGAATAATTCTCACCTATACATGTTCAGAGAGTGTTAATTGGAAGAACTTGCCTGTCACATTTGTGTCCGCTTTGCCACATGGAACCCATTTTCCTCCCTGAAATCTCCAGTGATTGGGGTCAGCCAGAATTACGTCCACAAAAATATTGTAATGTGCCGTCGGATCAAGACCAGAAATGTTAAAACTTAAAAATGGGAACATCCGTCTAGAAGAGAAAAGAAAAAATAATGAATAACTGTACGGCAGACCAGATCGTACAGTGTATACCCAAAAGCTAAGCACCTGTTATTTTAATCCCGAAGCCAATAAATAGGTTTTGCTTTAATTAATTGTAATAGCTAGTCAATATGCTACAATGCAGCAGACTATGTTATTTACAATAGCGTATCAAACATTAAGGTTATAAAAATTTGGCGATTGATGTGTAAGGCGCACCCATATCAAATAATACACAAATGGCGTATGATTTAGTCGAATGTATTGAAGAAGATGCTTTTTATAATACGTAATAGATATTGCACATTAGAATGAATTATTTAAATGTGCAATTTAAACAAAAATTGTTTTCGGATTTTCACTATTTTATCTCAGTTTTAAACGTATTCTTGGAGATGCGCATTAGCAAATACAATCAATCACGATATCCGTTTTAACCCCTATTATGAAAAAGATAATTTATAGCTACTGAACCGAAATAAAGAAGTATTTTTTTTCGAGTTCTGCTTACAGTGTTATGATGTGTACCTACCTCCCTTGTTTGGTGATTATCATTTCTGTTTGATGTCTGTGAAACTTTAGCCACAGAGCCCTGTTGCAGAGATAGACTTGAGCTTTCCCAGGCACGAGGCCGGCTTGCGCCGAGGAGAACTGATAGAAAGCGCCCCCTTGGTAAGTGTGTCCATACTGTTGTGCGTAAGGATAACCCGCGGTTGGGTAACCTTGTGGAGAGGTGTTGGTCAAGAGACTGTTGTACGCTCCATTGGTTATCACCGGGTGATGAGCCATGTAGCGGTTCGGACTCCCAATAGAAAAAGCTGGATGCGTTGGTCCATGTTGACTTGGGTAAGGAAACATGGCAGTAGGCGAAGCAGAGACTGGCTGGGCTTGGCTAGACTGAGACAGAAGGTACCTTTCTGCAGCAGATCCATCGAAATTGTGACGAATTTCAGAGACTCCGTCCAGAACAGGAGAGACTTTGCTTCTCTGGACGTCCCCTGGTGCGTCCTTGGAGTCAGGAAAATCGTCTGCCTCTAACTGATTCGTCATCCCCCTGGAAATTTTTTTCAGAGGTGAACTTCTATCCAGGTTGTCACTTAAGGCTATAATAGGATGGTCCTGCAATGCGAGCTCAGATCCGTCTGTGTTGGGATAGCCACTGCCCACATTAAGAAATTTCTTGGAGAGCATGATTGATGGCGAGATGCAATGTTCCAACTGCATAGTTCAGTTGCAAACAGCGATGCACGCAACCTTTGTGAATATCCACTCGCCTAACTTAACGCCCCACGAATCCAGCTAGAGAGAAAACGCCTTCCTATGGTTTGAGCTACTTTTTTGTTAGACGGCAAATTAACCAATTGACACTATGCTGCAATCAGGAGCGATCCGCTTTTGATCTTTCTGCCAGCAACTCTAATGAAACAACTTTTGCTATTGGTTAGCTTGTGACAGTAATTTAATTAGACAGACATTAATTAGGATAATCATCTGGGTCCTAATCGCTACGTATATAGCAAATAGCAAGAGATTCTGCCAGATGCAATACATGGTCTCTTCGTGGCCATCGATGACACTTTGGGTTGTAAATTTTTAGTCATAAAAGTGAATATAGCCGTGAGGTTATAACAATATTTTTAATTAACTCTATTTCTTTCTGTTCTGTGGGGAATGCGTTTTTTCAGGGTCCGATTTATAAGAAGAAAACAGACGATGTTTACCTATTTATGTGGTAGAAGTAGCAAAGTATGTTTGCCAGTAAAACGAGAATTTATTATTAAAACATTGAAAATGACAGTCAGTGCACTTCATGCTTTAAAATGTTTGTGATATAGCGTGAAATCATTCAGTACCTATGAAGATATGTTTACTGGTCCCAGGGAAATAAATATTTAATGTTAGTAGGCTACTTAGAGGTATGAACCAGAAAGTAGTCACCTAATAGCAAATGCATTTCCAGAATAAAGAGATACAGCGATAAAGGAAACATTTTAAAATATAAAACTAAACGAAATGTTCGTGCTTAAAACTTGAAATATTTTTATTCAAAAACTGATATTGTGCCAATTCATGCTAACCAGGATGCGTACGGTATTGTCAAGTGCTTATATGGGAGCCCTGTCTTATGCACAGCCTATATAGAATTTCCACGATTTGCCGACTAGCTACATGTCTCGTATTATGATTATCACCTAACCGGAATTTGTAATAGGCTAACTCAAATTTCTTGATATTTAATTTAGCAATAACTGTAAAAAATATATATCGAACAAAAAATTAACCATACCGCTGATGCTAATAGCCTGAAGTTACTTACAGCCTACCTATGGAAAAAAAAATCACGAAACTGATGCAAATGTTAGTGGATATCACCAACGCGCTTTAAAAAAAATAAAGTTCCATTTATTTCGAGGAGAAATCGCGCTCCCCAGTGAATTGGAAGATCGCAGCAGGATGTGGGCCAATTATTTTTCTGTGTGAGAGACTTCTTGATGTGGGGGACTGTGACAGCATCCCTTGCCAAAACCCGAACAAAAAGACTGCAGTCCAGCCAATGTCTATCAGAGTCTGATTGTCAAGTTTTGCTCCACAACATCTGGTACAATCACCTTAAAGTTTCTTTATTTATGCACAGAATTACCCCAACCTTCTAAACATTCATATACCTTCAAAACATGTGTAAAAAAGAAAAAGGGGCTCTCAAATCCTTGCCAGTTCGCTAGAAAATAAATGTGGGAAATTAATGTTTTCCGCGGTGGTGTATATTTAAGGGTAAAATATGTTGTACTCATAATAGAAATTGAATTCTACTTGAGGCCCAAAACAGTCCGAGTTTTACATAAAAACTTACCTTTTAGCTTTAGATTACCCACAATCGCTTTTTTGTGCATTGTTTGAGATAGCTATTGTATATAATTTGTAATTTTGTCAATATTATGAGCGCCATCACTGGCCATTACTTCAACACGAATCTTTAAAATTGTGTACTGTCATTCACGGAGTTTATAAAACCCAGGTCAATAAATCTTGGATGTAGTTCTCGTAATTTGAGATTACGCACCTCAATTCAAACTTTGCTCCATTCAGCCTAGCTCATCATGCATACAAATTCTCATTGAAGTAGGCCATTTTATGCGTTTTTCTACCTTTCGCATTTCAACGCGTCAACTCAGACGCATGCAAATGACAAAAATATAACATAAAAACAGGGTACAATGGCATTTCCCCACTGTTTTTATACATTTTAAATAATATTTCCGTGTCAATCAAGCTGCTTAATCACGCTGTCATTACGATCCCAGCCCTGTCAACCAATCGGATTCGATAAAAGTGATGTAATTAAATAATTGTATTTACATCATTAAAAAAAAAAAAAAAAAAATGCAGTTTAACGTCTATTTGGTTGAACATCAAAATTTTATACGCATTTATATCGAATGGTTTTACGTAGGATTTAACCTCCGCACCTACGACCTGCTTCCAAGCACCACTCAATGACAAGCCGGTTTTCTAACCAATCATAGCTTTTCATTAGAGTGAACGGGAAAACATAAATCACGTCGAAAAGGCCGTTTTACCACGCAGAGCTCTCAGAACTAAGACATCAAAGCCTATGTCTTGTGACGATATTAATTAACAGTTTGTGCATGGTGATGATTGCATTGTTTATAAACTAAGCAGAGCTACAAAACATGATTGAAGCTAAAGATGGCCTCTCTGTGGGCTACAACTGCACTGGCATCAGACCGACTGTTCCTGTGTTGAATGTAAGGCAATGGGAACACAGAGCAGGTGCACTCAGGATGACAGAGTCCTAGCGCATCATGGCTGGCTGTGCATGGCTGCAGCACAATGCTGTCTAATGCTCATGTACTGTAGATGCAATAAAAGCCAACCAGTGCTGGCTGTACAAAGAACCGAACTCCTGGAGAGAAAATTAACACCTCTTCCCCAAATATGTGATGCTTCACCACTTCAATACAACATTTGCTCAAATCGTCTCTTTTTTGTGTACTTATCTGGCTTTTATTTAACATTTGTTATACAAACCAAAATATATGACAAATAAGTATCAAAAGGCAAAAAAAAAGTGAAAACAATTTCCCCTGCTCCATATCCGTCACATAAATGTATGTGCCGAAAGCACTGAAATATGATCGTGATGGGTTTCTGCTAGACAGTGGAAGCAGAGAAGTTCAACTTAGAAATACTGTGACGGAAACGCACACATTGTTGTAATTACATACGCCATATTCTGTAGAGCAGTCCAGTAATCCAAGTTCAAGTTTAAACTTTTATGCAAGTTTATTTTTATAAGAATAAAACAGACAGAATTACATAAACGATGACCCGAGGACAGACTTCACTGAAAGACCACAGTATCCAACATGGCTGCCAGGCACTGCACAATATTAGAAGTCATCAGGACGTCTACGTGCTCTTCTAAATGCCGCTTTGGATCCTGCAGGGAAGAGTTAAGAAAACAGCATTGTGTATGCATATTAGGTTTTGTCATCAGCCATCATCTAAATATATAGTACACACCGTCCATTACATCCAACCATTAATTTGCTCTGTTTGAATAAGATTTTATGTTTTTCATTTGTTAGTGGAACTGTTGAACTCAGCGCTCACTGAGAAAAGGTAGAGTTGTAAACAAAATGTCCTTGCAAAAGGACAAAGCAAATTGTGGACTGAATGAAGAGCACATTTGCTGCGTATGCAATGGGACATGTTATATTACATTACAATCTTAACAGACACTCTTATCCTGAGCGATGTTCGTGGCAGGTTGACATTTCTGAAAATTTGTGGTGAAGCCCCTGCAGATTGACCCGTGAGGAACGCCTACAGTCATACCGTGCTTCTGCACAGTAGCCTAAAAATAACGTCACTCCAACAAGGCGGCGACGCCCGTCCAATTACAGCCCGTCGGGTGGAGCGATGTACGCGACGCTCGCAGCGACTTACCTGTTTCCCAACATTCTTAATGGCCAGCTGTTCAGGGGTCATCTTGTCCTCCTCCTCCACAGCCTGAAACAGAGGAGCGAGACTCAGCGCAGGGCCTTGCGTCCGGCTCGGGCCGAGAGCAGACTGCGCAAACGCTCCCGTCGAGCGTCAGCGACCGCCGCAGCCATGGAAACGCCAGCGGTGACGCGCGTCGGCGGCGGCGGGGGCCGCGAGCCGCTCACCTTGTTGTAGTTCTTGGCCAGCTCCAGCATCTCCTTGACGATGGTCTCGTTCAGCTTGCAGTGCTCGCTGTAGTCCTGCAGGGTCAGGCCCTCCATCCAGCTCTTCTTGTGCAGGTTCAGGAGCATCTGCGCGACGGACAACAAGCCGCCGTTGGAGCCCGAGCGAGAGAGAGAGCGCGCGCGTCCTCACGCAGCAGGAACTGCCGTCACTGGACGGCCCAGTGAAGAGCGCACCACTGCGGTTTACAGGTTGTCTCCGCTTCGCCACGCTCATTGCATAATACCCGCCACTCAGTGACAGCAGCTCAACACGACACCAAGCCAGATTAGATCCAACCTTTTCAGAAAATTTTGGAGTGACGTATTTAAAGAGTAATGATGCCTTTCACTTTCAATACGATGCTTGATTGTCATGTCTCTAACTGGCAAAAATCTTACACGTCAAAATAAAAGCCCTAGTTTATTTTTTCTTTTCACACAAAAGTACTGCTGTGTCTGAACAGCAATGGTTTAGTAAAGCCTGATGATTTAAAATTAATATTACACATGAACATGACAAAACAAAGAAATAAAAATAAATAAATAAATAAACAAATAAAACACTTGCATTAATGGAAACTACCTTGAAGCCCTTGACATTTTACTGAATTGGCTTTTTTCAGGAACTCAATGAGGCATTTACAACCCCTTCAAAAGACACAAATATACTACCAGTACTAGTAGTATTATAGCCTTTCTAAATGTCTCATTGAGTTCCTGAAAAAAGTCAATACTACTGCTACTGCTACTACTACTACTACTACTAATAATAATAATAAAGACACATGCATACAAACACTTATTGATGCATTCATCTACTGGCAGGCACTTCCATCCAGAACTTATAGCAATTATGACATCATACATGAAACCCACTGCAGTAAAATCAGATGATCATGGCACCCTCATTAACACAAGCTGCATTATATAAGTCACATATATAAGTCACAGTGTTAACATGGTGCCAAATAATGAATCATACTTACTTACAGACTTACAATGACTAACAATGAACTGGAATGGAATATTATGCCATATGTCAATAATGAATAAGGATGCTTTAAATTACTCAAATATTCCATAATTCATTGCGGAATTCACAACAGTTTTGATCGAACAACGGCGATAGGAAATGCAGGAAGAATTCCAAACCTTTTGCTCCAGTTCATTCTTCCTGTAGTTTATGGTAATTGAGTAGTAATGTCTGTTCAGCCCATGAATCAAAGCCTGGAGAGGAAAAAAAAAAAACACACACACACTTCTGAGAACATGGACGAGAGCGTAAAGTGGAAGCGCTCCACGTTTACGATAGCCGAACCGCGGTCCCGAGAACACCACTATTTCACAACAGCCGGTGACAATTTGCCGACACTGTAAAAGTCAGTTAACCTTCGGATGACTGAAAGCATTAGTACTTGCGAAAACAATGGCAGAAGGAACAACCAATTCTCACCACGGACACGTAAACATATTGCTTTTTATTTATTTATTTATTTATTTATTTATTTTTTACTCGTATTAAACTCTATTATAATAAAACTGTAAACAATGCGAGTCTTCCCCCTCCTAAATGTGTGCAGAAGGCTGTGAATCCGAGAGTTGCGTCGCTCGGGCTGTACGGAAAGGTGGAGGTGTTTGTGTTCTAATGAAGGGGCTTGCGTCTGTGAGGCTAACGAGAGAGGTCATTACGGCGATGCAATAAGGTCCAGTAATCTGTTCTCCCCGAGCGTACAAGCACGGACTTGCCTCCGCCCAATCAAGAGGCAGGACCATTTCCTCCTCATTACGGGATTATACCTCACTTTCATTTCGTCGCTTTAACAAGCAAACAGGGGCTAGCCTTTTTCCTTTTAACCGCTTGTGGAACAAAAAACGTTCTGCGCTGCCTGTCCCCGTGCAGCTTTTTGTTGTTTGTGTTTTCTGCGTTAGCTGCGCTGCGCTACGGTTATTAGCCTGGTCTGAGACCTGAATCGCAGAAGAACACGTGTGGCTATCAACAGCGAGGCGGTCCAGCCTCCGGGGAGTTAGCGCATGTGGCGGGGAGCTACAGCCCTATCAAGCTGCCCTTATAAACACGCTGTAATGACTTAATGTGGGTGCTAGGTCAATATGTACAATTACACCACTCTAAAATATTTCCTACTTCCTAAAAAATTGAAATGTGTAAACTCGGCAATTCAATTGTTAATTCATACAAAAATCAGCATATTATTCAGAATAGATCTTTTTTTAAATTTACACTTTAAAAAAACATTTAAGAAAGTTGGAACCATTCACAAAATGCACGAAATGGAAGCAACGACCTTCCATGTCCAACCCACACGTTTACCTGGATGGAGGGCTTGTTCAAATGGCCCAGGTTGGAAGTCGTCTGCCTTGGCTCATGGCCCAAGACCATCATGTTGGCATTGATCAGCCTGAAGGCGTCGATAACGACCTGCAACGACAGGGCAAAGCGTCAGAGAGGGGGGGGGAGAGACAGAGAGAGAGAGAAAGAGAAGGGGAGAGAGATGGAAAGATAGAGAGAGAAAGAAAGAGAGGGTGAGAGAGAGAGAAAGAGAGAGAGAGAGGGGGCCACAGACTCTGCACCTGCACATCTGCCTCTGGCTGCCCGCCAGCAGTTCTTCGGTAATAATTAGAAATAAGAGAATCCTGCTGATCCTTCTGTGGAACAAACCATTACTCAGACCAGAGAGAAGAATGAAGATTTTACTATACCTCTTCATTCACTTATTAATGTCCTCACTGGGGGTGGGGGTGATTAAACAGAAAGTTTGGGAGAAAAGGGGCTCTCGCCGAACGCCGCAGACCCTTCGGAAAGGGCGACTCATCCCCCCCGCTCGCCGGGTTTGATCCGCTCGGCGGCGTGACCGCCGGCGAGCGCCTGAAAGTGAGCACCGGCGCTGGGGACTCTACCTAATGCCCGGCACTGTCACATCGATGATGCGATCGCCGCACACGAGATGACAACAAGATTAGAGCCGGCGAGGACGCCGGGCCCGAGCGCCGCCCCAGTCAGATGCTATTGCGCTTCCTGACTACGAAATAGCTTCTCTGGTGTCAGATGGATAAACACGGCCCTGTCAGAGCGCTAATATAGGCCGAGACGAGAGAGAGAGAGAGAGAGAGAGAGCGCGGCCAAGGTTACCCCGCCGTTCGTGACAGGTAGTGGCTTATATTACAGCCCCACTAAAAATTTCATGGAGGGGCGCATTGGAAATGGCCCTTAAGTTATTTATATGTTGTTTGCTAGATGTCGCATCGGAAACCGCGTTTTAAAAAAAACGAAAGCGATTCGAAAAATTTTCTTTTTTTAAAATAAGCTCGAATAAAAACCTCGCGGCAATTTTTATACATTTTGGGAGGCTGTTGTGTTTATACACGCGGCGGATAAATGAGCCTAATTGTGCATGCGCTCAAATCTGTGGGCAGGAATTTAATCCAGGCTCCTGACCCCTGTGGATACTCACTGTCAGAGAGAATCAGGCTGCACTCCGGCTGACAGACGGGCCCGCGGGTCTTCAGAGAGCCGCCCGTACGGTTGTGGCTTTTAAACCCTTATTAGCCAACGCTCCACGGATCAACACCCCCGCCGTCGCCGAGAAGGATCTCCCCTTACTTATCAGCCTCGCGCCTCGTTCCACGGCCTCTCTCTCTCTCTCGCGCACGCGTGCGGTCGCGGTCGCTCACATTGTTTCAACCCTGCCGCTGGGGCTCTTTGGCGGTCCTGCCTTTGAGCCGGGTAGAGAAAAAAAACGCACGCGACAAACAATGCTTTCCGCAATCCGTGCGACGAAATTCGTCGCAAACTGACAGTGCCCTACGGAGTCGGTCATTTCGACCGTGATTGCGGTCTCTAATTTCTTCCACGGAAATGGCTCGTTCCGGACCGTTGTCCAGAATCAGTGTGACAACGCAAAATTTAGGCTTTATGGTCTTCAACTCAGGAGACTTTAAGGCATGGATGGAATCTGGCAGTTCTCAAACCGCTAATCCGCCCGAGTCTTGATGATGATGCACGCATTATTAAGAGAAAGAAAAGCAGCTGAATATTATCCTGCATCTACAAATCTGAAATGCAGCCATTAAATAATTAATAATAATTAAAATCTGAAAAATACATTGATATTCATGTGCATTATTATGGAACTCAGAAGTGGTAATTATTCATTGTGCGTTTCTCGTACGCGCATGCTCATCAACCAACATAATCCAAGCCATTACAGAACCTCACATCGCAGTAATGATTACAATGCTACTTACGTGCCATCAAATAACCGATATACAGAAGTAAGAAAAATGGCATAAATTAGCCTGATGAACAAGCATACTACATAAGGCTAACCACACTGACAGCAATAGAAATCCAATTGTCTACGCACTCAGATATAGATATCTACTCTCTGTGGGGAAGATTTTTAATCTTGTAAATATTAATTTAAGAAAGTGTTTAAAAATGTGCAGTAATCGTTGGAAAGATGTAACAGTTTTTTTTTTTACTCACAAAAGAAGTGCTTTGTTACAGTGAGCGCACTGTATCACAACTTTGCTGTTCCTTTTAGTGGTGTGGATTTAATGCCTTGAACACTTAGCTTTTTTTGTGCCAGTTCATTTGCAGGTTAAAAACAAATACAAGGCTCTCCTAAGTGACAAAATTCAAGCAAAATACAAATTCCTATTTCTTGCACTCTTTGGTGAGTCATTCATTATTTATATTTTCCAGCATCTAATCATTTACAAAAGTTTGGTTGGGTTTCAAACTCATTGCAAGCAATTTTTTTCCCTCCCAGTGGAGCTGGCTGCCACATTAAGTAAAATTAAACTCTTGTGCCCCCTTTTTATATTAAAACTTTTTTTAAAAAATTCAATTGTGCCAACTATCAGACATCTGGTCATGTGGTGAGCGCTAAGCCTAATGTTGTGTAAGAAAAATGTAGAAACATAATACCAGCGCACAGTGCTCATATCACTGCCTACCCGAAATGAAAAGACTTCAATGCGCAATTCCGCTCGACCGCTTCATGCGTACATTCGGAATAAAATCGAATCTTAAATCCGGCTGAGCTCAAAGAAATTCGACGATAAGCGAACCTAATGGCTACAATAAAAAAAAAACGAGCCTTGGATTAAAGGGGCGAGAAAGGGTAATGTATCGAGTGAGGCAGTTAATATGAAACCTTGCTCTCGCGACAGTGGGCATCACCTGTGGAGCACAAATCAAAGGGCCTTAAACGCGTTGATCATTCTGCCACCGACTCCCCCACAGCCCGAAAAACGGGCAGCCAGGCTGGAGCAGGGTTTTTACACACCGCAGCGTTACAGCCGGCGGTGGTGAAGCGCTGTACAGTCACAGGCGATTGCAACATTTCCACCTGGTCCTATGCCCAGAGAGACTAATTACAAACTAAGCGTAACACGGTAGAAAAACCAGCCGCATCCCGTTAGAATATGTTTTTTTTTTTTTTTTTTCTCCCTTCCTCTCCCTCTCCCCTCTTACTGCAGCGTAGATTCGCGGACATCTCTTTTCAGACTAATCACACATTCACACCTGCACAACTATATTGTAACGGGGACTATTAAGGGCTCGGCTAAAAAAAGGGACGTGATTGTAAATAAAGGCTTCCCACAAAAACAACGTTTTCCGACGTCTGCGCTTCGGTTTCCTTTCGCCCGGCGAACAGCCGCGACTGACAGTCCTCAGTCTTTTTATTTAAAGGAACGGCAGCGCCGGGAGCTCGGCGTACCCGCTTAGCGCTCCGAACACGAGAGAGAGCGCGAGCCGCTACTAAGTCGCTACTATGTCCTCCCTCCACTACTGCTCGGCTCGCGTCCTGGTACTGCGACAGCATTTTCGCCTGCGCTTAGCTCCCGGATCAAAACAGAAGCGCAGTGCTGGGCTCAATCTTATTTCCATGTGTTTTTCCTGCTGTCTTTTTCTCTAGACCGCTCGGCCGCCCTTCCTTATTAGCGCGCGGCTAAAGGCGAGGCGCCGGGCGAACGGTCGCCGGGATCCGCAGGTTCGGAAAAGCCGCGCGGGAAAAAAAAGAAACACGACGCCGCGTCAAAAAAGCCGAACCCGCGAGGCAACTCTGAATTATGTAAGACTTAGAGCACCAAACGAGGCGCCGCGAGGAGGATCGAACACGCTCTTCAGGGGGAGAAACAATGGAACTAAGTGATATGTACACATGCACTAATCACAAACGATATAAATCAGGGGGGGAAGAAAAATCCAACCGATGTAAAGCAGAAGGGAGCGGTGACACGAATCTGGTCTTCCGCCCGTGTCTCTGACGAGTTCAGAGTCGACGGCGGTTAGCGCTCGCACGACCCCGGCGTCTGCATAATGCATGCGGAGGAGCGCGCGGAAGGGTCTGGCACGCAGCGGATCTCCAGGAGTGGGGACGCGTGGGAGCGGGCCGGCCTTTCACCGGCAGCGGCGTCGCCGGCGGCAGCGGCGCGGAGCTCCCCGTTCAGCCCGGGCCGCAGAACGTTCTGGAAACCAGAGGTCGAGCGTTCAGCCTGCTCCCGACAGCTGGGCGACCCACCGCGACGACCCGAGCTTGAGGGACGCTTACGAAATATCGATAGTTTCGGAATGACGAGGAATCGCATTTTCGCCGTCTAACGCAGTCACGGGCCGCGTCTACGTTGAGCTCATGACCATATTTGCGCTTGGCAGCTAGTTAATGTTTATGGGTTTTAAAGTGGGGAAGAACACTGGGAACGTGGAAGCCTTTATATACAGTATTTTCCTTTTTTGTTCAGCGAAATAATCAAACCTTTTTTTAAATACAATTATGGGGTTTCGTAGCAAATAACATTAACGTAACATTTCATTATTAAAATAAGCAAAAAGCTGGATTGTAATGGTATTCTGTTCGATTAAATTTGCACAGCCAGTAAAGTAACGTATGGATACAAGGCCTGACGAGCTTGCTGACTCTGATAATTTTATCTGTGAAAATAATATGTAAACATGTTACACACAGTGTGTTCCATTCATAAAATTTCATTTATGGGCAAGGAACTGGGTGTTCTAGACAAGCTAATGAGTTTTAACATTTGAAAAAAAAAAACTGTACTCATGTCCCACCATTATACAAGCTAGCAAGCTCCTAGAAATAATGTGGATACGGTCTTTTTTGTAAACCATTTAACTGTACTTTGTATTTTCTATTGTTTATGCTAGCCATAGTAACACACAGTGAAATCCTATAAATTCTGTCAAAATAAATAGATTGCAAATAATCGGCACGTGTTGTTTCTCCCATTCTTAGTAGCTTCGTTAAATCACTGAATCACTAATGAGTTCAAGGTTCTGGGTCTGCTGGAAGAAACACCAGTATTTTGCCACGGAATATCTCATAATTTCATAACCGACGTGCGAGCCTACACAATCACCTGGTGTCTTTTTTATGAAAAATCGGCCCGCAATGACATGAGAACATTAAAAGACTCGAGTGTTAAATAATGCTGTGAAATTATACTCAGCGCAATGCGACCTGTCAGATCACGAGTGAACACGTCATCATGAGCAGGTAAAACACGCGCACGTGGTTACGCCGCGACCTCCTCTTAGCAAACGGCATCCCCGACGCGTATTATTTTCCGTTAAAACTGCGAGGATATAATGTCAGAAATCGCAGACTGAAGAAAAGGGCTAATGTCCCGTCTTAAAAAACTTTTATCACCTGCAACTGACCTGTTATCGACTGTTTGGTTTTGTCGCTAGTCCGTTTAAATATTAAACGCGCGGGGTGACCCTCGGAGTGCAGCAGGGGTTTTGCGACCATTTTGTTACTTCTGCTGCCATGCGCTATCAGACATCTGCAAGTGAAGAACATCAGCCACTGTCCCCCAGCAAGCCCACGGCATAAAAAATTCAGGGAAACCGTACTTTTCCGGCCATTTCTGATGAAAAGCACGCGAAAGAGAAACTGACTTATGCCAAATGAATATCTGTGAGTCGCCGTGATTGCGGGTTTTTGATGTTTGTAACGTTGAAATTATTTATAAAACATCAATTTTAGCTTAAGAAGAGCGACGCCACAAAGTGCGCGCTCTTCTCCTCTGCTCTCCTTAGAGATTTTCCACATAAAAAAAATCTCTCTCTCTCTCTGTCAGCCGTCTTCAGCACTTCTCTGCAAGAAGGTCAGAATGGCACACTGTTTCTCACACAACTCAGACACTGCTACAGCTTTGAAATCTGCATAGGAAGCTTAGGCCAAAATGAAGAAAAAGAGCATTGCAATTCCACTAGCTCCGACTTCACCATAAAATACAAGCTAATAACCACTAACGGTAATTTTATGTTGAAATCAAAATAAGCCAGCGATTTCTGAAAGCCTGCGAATATCCGAACGCGAATTTCCGCGTACGATCCGACGCGCCAGTTAAATCGATCTCATTCCGACAGTGTCGGGCGTTAATAATTCCGCAGGTAAAGATCGTAAAAAAGAACATATGGGTGACAGTTCACCAATTCGCAATTCGCGTACGTGTTGTGCTGCGAAACCGATTCCTCTCGGCGTGGTAAACAAATGCTGACATTTCGTGCAGGAAACTACACCACAATAAAGAAAGGAAATATGAAAAAAAAATAAAATAAATAAATAAATAAACAGAGAAAACAGGCGGCTGCCATGTTACCCGATTATAATCTCAATTAAACTAGCAGGCAGCCACGGCAGGCCAACGTGCCACTCATTGAGAATGCAGTGCGAAAAAGTCGGGCCCACGGATGCTTGCTTTCGGCTCATGTTTAATTCATGGCGGGGCGACGCGCTCGGAAATCTCTTCTCCGCTCTAACGCCGAATCCGCCGATAAAAGCCCCGACGAAACCCGAAAAAGGCGAGGAACTGCCAAATAGGGGCGTACACCCAGCGGGCAAAATGGCCGAACGAGACGAACGGGGAGGAGGGGGTGGGGATGGTGTGGGGGGGGGGGGGAAACGTCTCCCGTACGTTCCACCGCGAGTCTCGGCGGAATCGCGACATCGTTTTCCGTCAATATTTCGCGTGCGCGAAGCCTAAACGGACAAAACAAACGCCGGCGGCTCGGCAATCAAGTGCCGCACGCCTAAACTACGCCAATTTGCAATTTTCAGCCGAGAGAGCGAGCGAGAGAGAGAGAGGGAGGGAAAAAAAAAAGTCATTGTTGTACATTTGGACCGGCGCGTGCCTCGAAAACGAGAGGCGCGTCTGGTTTAAGAAGCGGTCGGATAATTCCTGGGCGAAACGTGCAGGAACACACAGCTACCCCGCAGCCTTGCTCCGATACGGGGAGCTCGGAGCCAATTTCTCTTGTGTTGTGCTGCATTTCCTCTTTCCTCCTCCCCATGGCCAAGTGAAATCGAATTGCCTCTCACATTTACAGACAGCTCTGAGAAGGTGATAATAGAGCTGCTCCCTGCTGTCTGCAGGCAGGAAATAGGAAAGTGGCATATGGGGCCAGGAACCAAATACAGGAGGACATGCGACCAGGCGAAGGGGAGAAATGAAATTAAAGGTTAACAATCATTTCGGAGAAAAAAAAAAGGGTGGGGGTGGGGTGGGGGGGGGGACTCCACTCAAAAGTTGATGCAAAGTTAAACAATTTTATGCCGCGTTTGTCGCCGGTTGGCGTGCATTTTCGACGAACGCACACAATGAAATCCGAAACATCCCAACGTCGCTATTGTATAAACACATCTATGTAGAGGGGAAATCAAGCATAAGGCTTTTTGGAGAAATGGCCCACAAAAAAAATTATTTAACCATCGAGTGACGTGGATACTCAAATTTTCTGACAGACACAGATACCGCCTTTGGCTTTAAACACAGAAATAATGACGAAGTTGGAACTTTCATTTATTTATTTTTTTGCCGCGTAACACCGTAAGCGATTTTGCACTACGCAGCACCGAAATAAAGGCCTTTAAGACTTTGCATTAACGCGTGAGTTCGCACAGCCCGAAGCCTGTATAGCTCTGTGGAGGAAGAGAGGACGGACTGGGCGAGGTTACCTTTCCCTTGACGCTCTGGATGGGGTCCACCACCACGGCGACGGCTCGCTCCGACAGCGCCTCGAAGCTCTGCTGGGTGTTGATGTCCACTCCGGACAGCCAGCAGCCGAAGCCGGGGTGGCTGTGGTACCAGCCCACCACCATCTCGGGCCTGCGAGACAAGGGGAGCGGCGAGGAATGAGAGCGCCGTCACCCGTCGCCAAAGCGAGCTCGTTACGCGCTCTGGGTTACGAACGGAGACGTACTGTACCGCTGGCGCCGGAAGGAAAAGGCAGGGTACGAACCGTCGCGGGGGCCCCCAACGAAGAAAATAGAAACGTGCATGCTGTGGTGAAAATATTAAGACGAACGGGGGGGAAAAAAGGGAGTGTTACCATTAAGGGGGGACGTGCTTTAGCGCGGGAAAAAGCTCGATAGCACCCTGTTCCCACTCCTCGGCTCTGACGGCTTTACCCTTTCAGCACTTCAGACCGAGCACCGACCCCTTTCAATTATCAATTAATCCGGCGGCGGGGGCTAAAGCAGTCCATCAAGAGGCAATTTGCGACGGCGCGGCAATTTCCCCCGCGCCGCTGAGAACTCGCTCCCCGTTCGCGTATAGCGGCCGCCGCGCCCCACAATAAAGGCGGTCGGAGAGCGGGGGTGACGAGCGGCGAAAGGCTCGGAGACGGCGCGAGGAGGCGGCCGCGGAAAAACGGCGGTTTTAGCGGCCTCGGAAAGGGGCCGGGAACGCGCCGCTTTCTGCCTCAGGACCCAAACCCACAAACTCCCTGTTTGGGAACGCAAAAAAATAATCACGAGACCGACGAAGTCGGGAATTTTTCGGATTTTACCTTCCGGTTTGCTTCAGCATGTCCAACATTTTAGCCTGGAAGACGGGGTCTACGGCCTCCACGCTGACACCCTGTCAAAGACAGACCTCGATTACACGGTACATTTAACACGGGGATGAACACACAAACATCTACGAACCTGTATCACATTTCCTTTCAAAAATGTCATTTATTTATTGGTCAAACTCTTTGTAACATGGAACCATGGTAAGCCTAAATGTATAACATTAAGAAGTTTATCCAAATTCAAATCACCAAACAGAAGGGAAAACATGTTAATACATTATTCTGGAATAAAAAATTGAGGCAATAACAATTGGAGATATAGACATATTGGAGTCTGGCTTACACATTCTTTACAGTGAACTTACTTTCCCCCAAAATGTACTTGATATCTTTGAACTGCACATGCTCTCAAATGGCCATCGGTATGGATCATTTAGCAGTCACTTACTGTTCCTGATTGAGGCATAGCAAACACGTCGATCACTCGCACGGTGTAATCATCAACGAATTCACCCAACATCAGGCCCATGACTTCCATTGGTACGCCAGCACGTCCGTGTTTCAGCATCTAAACACAAGGAGCAGCCCGTGAACATAAAAACGCATTCACTTCACAACAACCGGGAGTGACAAGTGCAAACACAATTGCTACTATTATTTATTATCATAGTCACATCGTTGTCATTCAGCAGATGCTTTTATGCAGGGTGACTTAGGCCACACTGCAACTTTGAGAAATAAAAACTGACATTGTTCTCAAATATTTGAGCAACACTCGAGATTCAGAGGTTGCCGATGCGATCGTGAGTTGCTCAAACGTGTTGCTGGAAGCTAAAAGACAGAGCAGTTTGAAAGAATCTGATCCTTACGACGCATTAGGTAAATAATCACAATGAGCCCCGATGCTGGGTGGCTCACTGCGTTAAGCCGACGTGCGGTGGCTCGACGGTCTCGAATCCGGACTGCGCCAGTGCCGACTGTGGCCGGCGGCACCGCAGGGCAATGCGTAACTGCCGATTGCATCACCCCGGGGTGAGGGAGGTTTCGGTCGGTCAGGGATCAGTGGCTCCCTGCTCTCTGGAGAGTGTGCGACAGTTCATTTGAAATCACAAATTACGGTGGGAATTGGATGTGTTTAGTCCCATGCTGGGCACCAATATTTAGTTAAAAAAATTATTTAGATCACATTAATGGATATTTAAGACACTATTAATGTGAGTTATAGTAACAGAAAAAAATATAAGTGTA
The DNA here is from genome assembly GCF_018555375.3 of Anguilla rostrata. Classification (NCBI taxonomy): domain Eukaryota; kingdom Metazoa; phylum Chordata; class Actinopteri; order Anguilliformes; family Anguillidae; genus Anguilla; species Anguilla rostrata. The sequence goes on from NC_057935.1 coordinate 37,524,395, forward strand.
AAAAATGAAAAAAGTGTCAGTCCAATTTCAATAACAGCAATTTTGGTTAAAAACAGTATTTAAAAGTTGCATCAAGAAGTGGCATAAAGACATTCTTAAATAAACAGAAGAGCAAGACACCAACCTCATACACACAAAATAAAAAACTCAAACTTTCTATAGGGATTTAAAAAACCTTTCTAGTACAGAAATGAAATAGTTCGTTTAACTTATGGCTCTAATTAGCGAAAGAATTTGGACACCCCTGAGGTCCCAGGCCCTTAGTAACGGACACTAACAGTACAGTTCCATGAGGTGATGAAAATTTGCAGTGCACTTAATTGCTACACAAATAACAAATGCTAGCAGCTGTATTTCCTGTGACACCAACTTATGCAAAGGGGGAATACAAGTGGTGCTCGGAACGTTTGGTAGAGCACAGCAGACAAATTTAAGGCAATTACAGCAAAACTTGAAATTCTTGCAGAAAATGGTGAGCAGGATAACGAAAGCTGGCTAATGAGATAGCTGCCTGGCTCAGTTGGGCATCTACTTAGCTAGCCAGCCTTGGTACCTATACAGAGTTCAGCACTTGCTCTACTCAAGTCAAAAAATAAAAATTGGTAGCCAGTTAACATTTTATTACCCAGCAATGGTAGTTAATTGCTGAACACGAAATCTATCGTGAAAGAATTTCAATTAAATAAATTCTTACTTGCCAAATAGTATAGGCCTACATTATTACACTGTACACATACGGAAGCACTTAAAAATACTTTAAAAGTTCAGTGTAAACATGCGTCATATACTTCGAATGCGCTCAAATTTGGAAGTGTGAATATACAGTCGTATACAAAGTTTTGGTCCCCCTGATCGAAATGGTGAATATAAACTTTGATATTATGAGGTTGTTTTGCATCTATGGGTCCCAGAACTCTGGTTGAGGTCAATTAAATTATGAACTCTATGAAGTACCAAGACATTTTACCCCTAAAACCTGGTATCTGCCCCTCCCACCCCTCACAAAACATTAAGGTTCTGGCAGGGATATCACAGTCCCCTGATTGAAAGTCTGTGGGGAGATCTCAAGCATGCAGAGCATGCAAGGACACCTAGAATATTTATGAGCAAAGATTTTCTGCAAGGAAGAGTGGGAAAATCTTCCAAAAGCTAGAACAGAGACTTAGCTGGCTACAGGAAATATTTGGAAGCTGTTATAGATCTGCCAAAGGAGGTGTTACTAAGTACGAACCGACAGGGTGCCCAAACTTTTGCACATGCCACGTTCACTTTAGCTAATTATTTTGAATCTGTAATAAATGCAGATAAATAGTAATCAGGCATTTAAATTTGCAGAAAGATGTCACGTTTAATTTTCTGTCACGTAGAGGCAGGGTCAGCTTCTGTTCATTCAGAGATTCATAGTAACATGCACTTTGAGCAGGGGTGCCCACATTTTTCAATACAACTGCAAAGAACCCATTTTTCAAACATTTTCCTTTGCAAAAGTTTACTCATGAATCGACACTACAAAAAAAAATGCTATATTTCTTCACCAAATACATGAAACCCTAACTGCCAAAAATGTTGGCCACTGCTGTGGCTATACTTTACTAATCCTTCAGTGTTGCTGAAAGTAAAATGAACTTGCAATTGAAATCAGTCTCTGAAGGGCACAACTGGATATCTGGCTAACATTAAGCATTAAATTATCTAAGTGAGAAAAGTGGCTTGATTAATTAAATGCAAATGACCATTTTATCTCATGGTATTTTGTGTCCAAATGGATATGAAATTCCATTAGATGAAAATGTTCTGCTAGCATACTGAGCAATTTCAAAATATTATCAGTCTATGTGTATGAGAGGGTTAATGAGGTGTGGACAGCATCAAAATTACACCTCTCAAGCAAATAATTTTATTACACTTTAAATAAATTTCTCAATGGCTGTAATTTCAGGGCAACAGAGGACAGGTTATTTGGGTAAAGACATTGGTGGGTCAGTTCAGTACATCTTTATTGTCCCCAGAGAGCAATTTGAGTGCAGCAAACCTAACCCAAATTTCTCTAATGGAAACCAACTGTATAAATGAGCTGCAGATATTTTCATATTTCAAGATGACAACTCCATAAATATCTCCCATGATATGAGTTTCTACTGAGCAAATCAAAGTTGGCACTGAAACCCATTGTAAATTCATAAACTTATTTTATAAATCACTAAATTACAAAGACATACTAAAAATGTTATTTTTTGCTGTATTATGCATACACCAATTACAAAATATTTTTTTTATATAATATGCTTTTATATCCACCAGTATTTACATACAGCATTTTGGTTCTCCAGTTTTTTAGGCAACATAGTGCTATTCCCCCGGTAGAGCACTGAAAAACGTCTCTTAAAGTATTACATTTTTAAAAAATGCAAAACTTAATATTAGTTTTACATTTTGGTGGAAGATGGGCTCAAACTCATGAAGTACTGGAGATCAGACACATCTGATTGCAATAAATTGCGAAGTATTATCTGTGTCCTCATTGTGAATTATTAATAAATATAGTGGCACTAAAGTGCAACTAGCTCCTTGGTCATTTGGGGGGTGGAGGGGGGGGGTTGGTTAGTCATCAAAATAACCTTGAATTTCATTGTTCAAATATTATATTACTTATTGGTTTAAAACAATAGTTGACACAAAATCAAGGCAAATACATATTTGGCCTATTATTACAGTGTGCACTGTCCCCAAAGACGTTTTTCTGAAAATTACAATAATATATACATCCACCAAAAGGCAATGGCTAGCATGGTTAGCATTAAGGTCCAAGAACAATGAGAGTCTCGGTAAACGACAGGCAGCATGCTTGAAGCAGCAAAATGCCAAAATGTCCTCTCAGAACCTTCCAAGTCGCTGAACCATGTGGTTCATTTGGTATTTGAACATGTATTGGCATCTTAAGTGATATTTTTTTTGCAGAAGCACATATTTTACAATATTACAACAATACAACTGTAGTAGGAAGCATGCACAGTAAAGTAAACAAGCCCGAGAAATGCTTTCAGAAGCACAAAATTTAAATTAGATTAGCAACACCAATTAATGGATCTCTTTCCCAGACCATTCTAAATGTACCACCATTCTTCAAATTACAGAGATACAACCCCCATGGGAAAGGGGCTCATTAAGAACTCTGAAATGTACTAAATGTAGTAAACTAAACTCAAAATAAACCATTTTATTTAGAATCATGTATTTGAACGGTTACTTGTATTACCTTATTTTTAAATGGATACTTGCACAACTACAGGCTCTTTAGTAGCCATAAAAAATACTTAAAATATTCAAAACACAAAATTTGTCTTTTGAATTTGTCATAGAGAATGTATATTATTGCATCAATTACGGTGAAGCAGAAAGCTACTGACCAATAAAAGCAAGTTAGGCTTCAGTAAGGGAACATTAAAGGGAAAGCAGTGGTCTTCAGATGCACAGACGGCTTCTGACTACCTCTGCTGACTGCAAACTGCTTCTGGCACTGTGAATGAATAAATACATTGAGAAAAGCCTGAAAACGCATGTTTTTTTTTTGTTGTTGTTTATTTCCTAAAAAAGGTATTTTTTTCCCCCATTGTGCCACTCCTTCCAAAGCATTCTCCCAATTCACTGAACTGATATGAACACAGTTACAGATGGTGGTTTATTTTTTTATAAGAAACTCGTTTTGGTTTAACGCTTGCTCCTGCATCACTGATAATAACACCGAATATACACTCAGTGGCCACTTTATTAGGTACAGCTATCTAGCACCGAGTAGATGGGTGTACCCCAGAACAGTGAGAAATATTCATCATGGCATGGATTCAACAAGGTGCTGGAAACATTCTTACGGGATTCTGTTCCATGTGCTCTCAATGGCAACTCGTAGTTCCTGCTCATTTTTGGTCACACATTCCTGCTGCAAACCTCCCATTCCACCTCATCCCAAAGATGACCTGGGGACTGTGCAGACCATTGGCGCAAACTGAAGTCACTGTCATGTTAATTTCATGTAATGTCATGTTCACGTTAATTTCAAACCCTATCCTAAATTCTGCATGTTGCAGCACAAATTGAGATTCATCAGACCAGGCAATGTTTCTTCAATCTTCAATCATCCAGTTTTGGTAATCACGTGCCCATTGTAGCCTCATTTTCTTGTTCTTAGATGATAAGAGTGAACCTGGCTTGGTCTACAGCTACTGAAAGCCATTGGATTCAAGGTTTGACACACTGTTCATTCAGAGATGCCCTTCTGCACACCACTCTTCTAAAAAAGCTGTTATTTGAGAATTTGCGGTCTTTCGGTCAAATTGAATGTTTCTGCCCATTCTCCTCAGATCACTCTCATAAACAAGGATGTTTTAAACAAGGACTGCCACTCAGTGGATGTTTTCTGTTTATCGCACCATTCTCTGTAAACTCTAGAGAAAGCCGTGCATGAAAATCCCAAGAGGGCAGCCGTTTCAGAGATGCTGGAACCACCACGTCAGGCATCAACAATCACACCATGGTCAAAATCGCTTAGGTATCCTCCCCATTTTTATTTTGGCTTGAACAAAAATTAAACCTCTTCATCATGTCTGCATGCTCAAAATATTGAGTTGGATCCACATGACTCTCTGTTTGGAGTAGCAGGCTATTTGTTTGAATGAGCAGGTGTACCTAATAATGTGGCCACTGAGTGCATGTACGGTGTATTAAGGAGGCTCAACGACCAGAACTGCTTACGCTACTTCTGGATTCATGTCCTGCTCAGTCAACCAGTCAGTCTGTAGCTCTAAGATTCCTATCGCTGAAATTCCACAGCATATAAAAACGTGAAAGGTTTTCATTGACACTGACTGTTGTAATGTGCGGTGTGACCTTGGGCTGCGTATCATATACCTCTCAAGTGAACCACGACCCTTTCCTCTCATTGTAAACTGAAGCATCTCCTGCACCTGAAAGAATAACACTAAGAAGGCGGCAAGTGGATAACACCAATAACACCAATTACGCGTCGTAAGGCAAGTGTAGGATGAGCCTGCTACAGTAGACCAGACGGTGGGCTCTGAAGCCTGCCTTGTCTGCCGTTTCAGATGGTCCAATCACGCGGTCTGAAGCCTTCTCCCCACATTCCATGTGGAATCTAGGCCAGCGACCGTCTCAACTACTGAGGAATGGAAGCAGGACGGCTTCAGCTGCAAAAGGAAGTTCCTCCGACAAGAAAAGTGAGGGCCAGGACTTACAGCACCCCCTCCTCTAAAACGAACAGATGTGCAACCAAACGTTCTTAAAAAGGGGGGGGGGGGTGATTCCCCTCTTATTCTCCACCACTTTTTTGGATGTGTGCATCGCATGCATTGAGACTACCATGAATCACTCTAAAAAATCATCGGAAGGGAACACGAATTTGGCTTGCACGCGGACCTGCAAACGCGAACACATGGACGGCCTCCCGCTTTAATTTACGCGGTTAAAGGGACTTCCGTTTGACATACATTCTGAGTGATCCCTGCCGCCGCCGCCGCCGCCGCCGCCTTCCCTCCGCCGGCTTGCGCCGCTGCATCTGTTCCGCGGAGGAATTCCGACCCAAACCTGTTTATTTACCCTGGGCTGCGAAGGCGAGCGGAGAAAGCTGCTTCTCCGCCTTCCAGGGTGTTTTGTTTCTCTGCTCTCCCCCGCGCGGAGGCTCGCCGGCGGAGCCGGTAGCGGACGCGACGGTCCTGCTGCCGCGGGCGGCCCGGACTCGGCTGGGCTGGCGACGCGCGTGCGGTTTTTAGTCACGGTCGCATATGCCGTGCTTTACGCCGGCCCACATTTCACTGCGCCTCAACCTGTCTGTTGTTTCTCCTCCCCCCCCCCCCTCATCCATCCTTGATATCACATTCCAGAATTAGCTCTTCCTGGACCGGGAATGGTCTCGAGGCCACTCCTTTCCTGACTGAAAACTCAAACTGGCCAAAGCAGGCCAATCGGAATTACACTGTAAAAAAAAAAAAAAAAAAAGTTCGGAATACTCTATATTTCAAGGCAACTTGCTTCACTAAAACTTCTTCGTTTTCAGATTAATTTAGATTTTTAAATTTTGAGTTCAAATTATGCAAACTAACATTCATTAGTTCAGAAAGCTTACTTTTCATTGTTAGAAAAACTTAAAACTGACAGTGATTTTCAGAACAAAACTAATGAATTTTAGTTGGAACAACGACTTAAAAATATAGCCTAAATTACGCTCAAAACTAAAAAAAAATTGTGATGAAAGTTGTCTTGAAATATTGAGTATTCTGGACTTATTTACTAATTTATTTATTTTTACAGTGAAGACGTGTTCATTTTGATATGGCGGAACGACAGATAGGGACGTTTTGGAATGCTATGCCTTCCTGGAGCTAGGGAACCATCATGCGGTTGTGCTGAAGCTAAATGTGCTCTCGTGTTTTTGTGGAAAACTCATTCATTAAATCACAGACCCAGCTAAATGACAACGGTGTTACTGGCACTCTATAATCCATTCCTGGTAATATGCAATCTCATTGCTGTGAACTTCTGCAGAATCAACAGTGTTATAGTTATATCAATATTAACCCATACTAAATTGAGATGAATTCATATTATATGAACATGGCCTGCGATCATTAGTAATTAGGAGAGGCACGTTTTTTCTTCTTCTTCGGTCAACTCGATCTTTACCCAAAATAAAGCCACTGATTGGCAGAGGCCAAGAGTCAAACATTCAAACTGAGTGCCAGTGAGCAGCGTGTTGAGAGCCATCTCTGAAACGGGCAGTGCCGCGGACTCCCGGGACCAGGGGCGACCGCCGCGGATGAGGTCGGGTGGTACCCAGCGGGTTTCCCTCCTTACCTTGAGCAGCGCCAGTGAAGAGATGTACACTTGCTCGGCTGTATCCACAGCTGGGGCGTCTGTGGGGGGACCCTGGGAAAAGACACACAGGTGCACCTTTTAAATCCCCATTCATTTCGCAGGCTGACACGAGGCTCCACTTCATTATTCCCCCCGCAAAGAGCAGGGGGTAAGAAGCCTTTCGCTAGAACACATCAGTGAGCAATCAGCGAGAGAAGTTCTAACAGAGTTCAAAATTAAATTCACGTTGATTAATCGTACGACGTGAACGCTACGCTAATAACATACATTATTCTGGTGGAGGCACTTGATGCTAGACGCTGAATAAATTGCCAGTTGTATTCCTGTTACATGGCAGTGCTTCATAATTAAAATGTGAATAATTACTTGGTTCAAATACCTCCAGATGTGGCGTGCAAGCGAACAACTGCAACATATATTGCCCAGCAGCAAATGAGGGAAAAAAAAAAAACTGGGTGAGTTTTAAGTAACCAGGATTATTGCTTATTAGGCCAAACCTTCTATATCACCATTATACGGCGTTCGCACTAACTCAGACACACAAATGTCGGTGTAAAACGCGACTTCCCGTTTTCCCACTCAACGCGGCGAGCAAACTTCGGTAGTGCGGCTTTCCTCAAACATTCAGCGCCGCCTTCCTCCCCGCATCGAAGCTGCGACTCGAGTGCAAATGATTAAATAATGGCTCTGAGAACTCGGCGCAGAGACCCGCCGCCCGGTCTTCCCCTCTCCCGGCGGCGGAGGCATCGCTGAGAAGCGCACGGAGCGAGGAGCTCCGGAGGCTGCGGGGTGCGCTTCCAGACGTTCCCCGCGAGCTTCCCGCCCGCGGCGGCGGCGGCGGAAACGGCGCAAAAAAAAAAAAATTAATAAATAAAATAAAATAAATAAACAACGCCCGCCGTCTCCCCGCGTCCGTCTTAGAGGAGGGCTCGGCTAACAAGCCGGCGAGGGGCTAACCGGTGACGCAACCGGCCGCCGTTCTCCCTCCCGTTCCCCAATTACCCGCGCCGTTCTAATGATGGTGTGAAAGAGACGCTCCGGAGGGATGACGAGCGAATCAACAAAGCAAACAACCTCTCTGACAATGGCAGCGCCGCGTCTAAAGATAACTCGCCGCGCGCGAGGGCGCGGGGAGCGCTTCGCAGGTAGCTGTCACAGGTATGGCAGGAGAGAATTGCACTCCGCGTCCCCAGGTGCACGAAGCTGTGAACAACATACTCCGGCTATTTGTCTTACACCAAATCAAAATCAAGCAAAATAAATTAACCGCTTTTTTTTTCTTCTTTCTTTTTTTTTTTTTTCCCCGTGTCCAGATATTCCGCGCCGCGGTCGCGCGCCGCTAAATGTTTTAGCACGTTTTTCCAGTTGCGCATTTTTACGTCTCTCTCTCCCTTATTGCGGCTGTATGTATGCGCTTACACGTTTGAGAAAAGTGCTAAAATAATTGTTTTGTATCCTAGTGGGTCTGATCACCTACTACGAGGTGCCATGCTGCCTTTGATGTCTTCACACACAGACATTGTTTGGAGATTAAATCCCATTGCCACTCGACAGATATGTTCACTCATAATGCATGTACACACACACACACACACACACACACATATGTTGTTAAATGTAATGTGGTACTCATTAAGAACAAGAGTAACAGTTCCCTTAGAGAACTGAGGAACAGAACACAAATGTAAGTTTCATGGTGAGTGCTGGCCACTCTCACATGCAGTCCTCCATTTCTTATGTCAGTAAGAGAATAGAGGCATTTACTGAGAACCAACATAATTACATTCTGCCACAAATAGGAATTAAAGGTAATTCAGCTATGTTAAGAGATTTACAATATATATACAATTTCATCTCCTGAATCCAGGGCTTTTCAGTAAGAAAATATTGGGTGGGCCCAGCTAATTAAATGACACCCATACAAGAAACAACATTACAACTAATGTTACAAACAATGGAGGCTCAAGTGCGTCCTAGAACAGAATCAGTATTCTGTACAGCCAACATAGGAGTTACAGCAGAGTATGTGATTTCTAGATCTGTTGGGTGAACTGGTGATCACACAACTGCGAGGCATGACGTTACTCCAGTTGACATTTTCAAAAGAAGAGGATGGGCCTGTGTCATTACCTGAGCTATTAAAACATTCAATAGAGTCTGGAATGGCTAACCGGCTACAGAAAAATTCTCTCACAGCACAATACACTTACCGCGTTAGCTGCATTCCTTAAAAATCACTGAACTGTGCATTATCATCGATCATAGCTACTAGCCAGTGATAAAAAAAAAATCAGGTTCAGAGCAGAGGGTTCCAAAAGAAGCTCTTTTAGCCAGCCAAACGATGAACTGTATATTTAAAACCAGTATAATACTAGGCCATTTCTAGTAACATTTATTCGCAAAAGTAAAGAGCCTGGAGCAAGCAGTAGGTCAGATAATGTTGGTTAGTAAGTGTCAGGCAGTAAAATATTGGCCTAGTTTAGCGACAATGCCACCAGAATGCACACATCAGTTATTGTTGTAAATCATTTGTTTGTTTCAACTTTAAACGTTACTTTGGGATACTGAAGCGAGTCAAACATTCCTGCAATGTTAAGTCAATGAAGACGTTTAAAAATCATATTTAAAAAGTAAGAAAATCACGTTTAAAAAGTACAAATCCTATAGTTCAGAAAACAGCCAACAAGCAAATGGGTTCAAGTTTATCTATCTTAAAAACTGCAGGAGAAGATATGTCTGCAGGTAATGAAATTAAGAATTACAATAAGCAGTATAAGTAGAATGTTTGACTGCTGATGGCAAGAACCAAAAAGTGACTCTCTGATGTAAAAAAATAAAAACAAAAATAACAATTTCACAATTAAAGGAAGCTATAAACTAATCTGGTGGGCTCTGGAAATATTCAAGAGTGCCAAAAGAATGGTATGCAGTGACCAAAACACATGTAATGTAAAAGGGAGCAGCGGGGTTGTATATTCATGTCTTGAACTCGTAAACAGCATAGTATGTAGGCTATTTAATAGAACTGTTGTATTAACATTTGCAAGCAGTTTGGCATGTATCGGTCTGCACTTATAACCGAGACTAACTATTTTCCTGTGACCTAAACTAACCATTCTAACTGAACTGCCATTTAGGTCGAACATCCCGGATTCCAGTTTATTTTGATTCCGGTGTAGGCCTACTAATTAAATACTTTTTAAAAAACTAATGGTGGAGAACGGTACACTTCCAGACAAATACAAAGCTCTCCTGCAGCTTGGAGCAGAGAGCCGACGCGCTAATGAAGCTTTATCCACCCACTAAAGCGAGGAGGCATCAGTCGGGGGAAAAAAAAAAAAAGGTCCACTAGAATAGCTTTCAACTTTGCCTGAGCCAGATGGTTTCTTAGCACTGAATAAATAGCTGGACTGGTTAGCGGACCCTGGTAACAGGGTTCATGCACAGGACATGTCTGCAGCACAAGTGTACAGCCGCCATAAAGGGACAACAACAAAAAAAAAAAGCTTAGCTTTGATAAACTATGAAGAAAATAAAACAAACGCAATGGAGGGAGAGAAAAAAAATTAAGTGGTTTCCAGAGATTATAGGAACCCCAAACAACATTTCAGAGCACTTGAGAGTGTTGTGTTGACAAAGTGTTAAGACAAGGCATTTGCCATCGTAACTGTACACTGCTAACAGCTCAACGTGTTACCCTCTCAGTCCTTCTTGGCAAATTTGTTAACACAATTAGATAGATTACCTCACCTGTCCCGTGGTGTGAACTGGTATCAATTATTTAGCCATCCTTTGATTATTATATTTTATTAAAATACCTGCTAATGAATTGTGAACCTGAGAGTTAGTGTGTGTGAGCATGGATCCGTCCCCACTATTTGTTTTACCGTGCGTTTGCATGGGCGTGCAAGGGTCCGCTTTAATTGTAACCCTTTGGTTTTTTTTTTTCAGCGTTTGAAACAGTGGTGTAGGTGTGCCCCTGTCACGCGGAAACCAAAGACGTTTTTGATTTCGCAGCGTTTCCAAATCATTAAGGACCGAGAGCAAAGTGACTTCTACCTGTAAAAGGGACTCCAAGGGAAAAAAACCCCAGAGCGCTTTTCACCAGGTGTTGGAAAATTCACACCCTTCTGAGGTGTTGTTTAGTAGTCTGATAAACATGAGCCGAAAAGTGTGCGAGTGAAGAGAGACTATTGTGCCATCCACCACGACAAACGCTAATGTTAAGATCTGGTGTCCACGGAACACCGGCGCGGCGCAAGCGTTCGGTGGGGCCGCAACCTGATTTAATCAAAAGAGAGAGCATGAACCGCCTTCGATTCACGCCGTCGACCGTGAAACAAAAGACTGAGAGCGTATTATTGAGGAGTGTTTCTTGGAAACCAGTCTCAGTTCTAATTGTAACTACACAAGGCCATATGGACATGTGTGAAAATAGAACACCCAAGAAGTACACAAAGCTCCATGGAAGGAAATTAAGAGAAAAAAAAGAAGGAAAAAAAAAAAGAAAAGAAAAAAAAGAACAGGACTAATGTATCCTTAATTTTTAAAAAAAACTTTGCCTCTCGGGAACCAGGACTCTAATCGGCGAGGAAAATAACAATGGAAGATTGGTAAACAAAGGCTCGGTATCTTCTGCAGCCTCGCTGAGTTAGTGGCCCCGGCTGCGAGCGGACGAGGACAGCGCGCCCTCGTTCAATTTCCATTTGAATGCAGAATGTGAAGTTTTGAATGGTAAGGGAAGAGGAGACTGAAAAACAAAGTGCATGGGAGGTGCTCCTCTGCGCTGCCGCTGTGGTGTGCAGAGGCAGTCTGTTATCGGAGGTGTTAATTGGCAAATTCAGTACAAGTCAGGAGCATGTTCCCCGCCGTCCGTACCCAGCAAGGCGAGGTCATTAAACTGGGAATGAATTCTTTCATGCGGCCTTAACCCTTGCTAGACAAGCTACGTTTTTTTTTTCTTCCCCCCCCCCCCCCGTCCCCCCTTTCCTCAGCGACACTGTCCCTCCCCCACGAGCTTCTTTTTCCAGATGCTGTAATGAAAAATCTACTAGAGTCCACTGAACGTAGAGCTTTGGCGAAAAAACAACGGTGCCACTAATTAACATTTCACATCTCCTTAGCTATGAGAATGAAAACCAAATGTTTGCAAGGTACTTAAGGCTTCTGACATTCGCTTTAGTTTGGGTTCGTAGCGAGGATGGTCAATCGTTAAAGCATTGATTAAAAGAGCCAGCTCTTTAAAAATAAATCAATGTTTGTTCAGACGAGGCTGACGTTCCTTAACGTCTTTTTTAATTTTCCCACATGTTCTGTAATGACACACAGAACAAAACACTCATAGTTCTGTCTCCAGTTCCCCTCCTTTAACCCTCACAACACCCCATCCTCCCATCAGCCCAGAAAAAATAAATAAAAATAATAAATATAAAATAATAATAATAGTGATATACAAACACACATATACACAATATATAAGTTCTTGAACTCACATTTTTTTTCCTGTATTATTGGAAATAATTATTAATTAATTATTAATGGTCTCATCTCACCTGCTACTTTGCTTGGTAAGGCAATTAATTACAAGCGATCACACTGAATTGCACAATGGAAGAGAACAATTAAAATTCACTGCTTTTTATTGGGATTTATAAGTAAGCGCAGTCCTGAATGTATTTATGCAGCAGCGGTGTTATATAAATTACGCGGTTCAATTCGGGCAAATGTTTACATGCCATCCAGCTTCCCGCTCCCCAGAACTAGGGAGTCTCCTCTGGGATTGTGAGCGCTCTCTCACCACTGCCTCTGTCACCACTAGCTATGACTGCCAAGTACTCCCTCCAAAAAAATAAATAAATAAATAAAATAAAATAAATAAATTAGGCCTTTCAAGTCACCACAGAAACTAATGCACTTCTGAGGGGGCAGGTCTAAGTCTCGCCAAAGGCAGTGATGACTCCGACACACTTCACGAGATAATTAGGCTATTGCCTACGTTACGTTGAAGCAGAGAGGTATCGGTCCAGCTACGCAATTTTGGACCAGAGTCCAAAGGCTGGCAAGCTAGAGGTACAACCTGACTGATATGTCGGACGTCCGATAAATCGGATCAATATTTGCATTTTCGGACCATATATATCTTGGTAATCAAGGACGATGTGTGGTCAATATATAGCACCAATTTATTTACTTATTTCTTAAACACTGACATAGGACTCCATCAAGCACTTCTCACTGCCCACAACATCACGTGACCTGGAATCTTCACTAACGATAACTGGAAGGAGGAACACTGTCAAGACTAATTTATACTTTGTTGCACAACATTTTCAAAAAGTGAAACTCCTCAAAAATGAAGGTGTCGCACAACGTTTGGCATTTACACTTCGGCAAAGGCCTGCGAGGAGGGTTCTGTCTCTATGGGAATGAGATTCCGAACTCCTGACCACTTGTTCATATTTGTGAAAAACATGGCAGTGCCCAATGAAATTACTGAGATTACAGAGGAAGAAGAAATATGAAATCTGCTTTAGTTAATGAACAACGTGGAAAGAACGTGGTCTGCCTGTCCCATAAACCAAATGAGCGAAAACCTGGAAGAATATGTCCTAGTTAAGCAGATGCGTGAAATGCTGGATGAAGAAATGCATTTCAAATATTTTGGGATGTGGTTAAGTCATTGAACTGGCCAACCAGTGTTATCGATAACTGTATCTGTTATCATGGGTAGAGGGCCAAAGAAACTCATTGGTCCCAAAGCCTTTTTCCATTTGGATGTGCATTCCATGGGCACATTTAGTTTCGACAATCTCTTGCCTCAAGTCAAAAAACGTCACTGACAACGAATTTCGGTGTACCCCCTGGCTGTATTCCTACCGACAAAGCGACACTGGTGAACAACACTGAGAAAAAAATATTAAGCGACATTTTTTCTCCTGAAAAGACTTAATTTTTGTCAACCAATACTTGCCAAAAGCCTCGGCAAAGAAGTACATATCAGGCGTTAAGCTAGTCAGAAGGGGTCAGAGGTGGTCCACTGGAGGAAAAGTTAGCAGACCAGTGGCAGAGACAGCCAGTGGTTCACTGGCATTGTTGCTGATCGGCTGCTCATCCGCCCGCTGGCTCACTCAGAGCGTTTTCAGACACATGCCCGCTGATTTGCTGCTTGTTTACCACAGATTATAGTCGGCAGGCTACTGTTGGACCTCTGCTCATTTTCTCTTATTTATAGCCGACTGTAAATATATTTCTAAACATAGAAACAGACACAAATTGTTACTTTTGTGAAAAGAATTTTCATGTCCCCAGAGAGTGTTTTTGGCACAATACTGAACATCCTTGAGGACAAGAGGAGCTCCCTGGTGCAAATGCAGAAAACTTATGCTTCTTGTTTTATAATGCGTCACTAATTGACTGGCAGCATTGATGGTCAATGTTCATTGCAAAATTGGTTATTATAATGTTATTAACAAAATATTCTTTAACAAAAGTTATTTGTGCAACAAAACAACCCGAGTACCTTTGCATAGCCATATCGGTGCAAACCACTACACAGTCCACACAGAAAAAGATCTATTTTCATTCCAGGTCAGAAATTCACTGAAGCTGCATCTCATACAAGTTTGGATTTTGTGTCAAAAGATGGAAAACGTTCAGGCACAGGAAGATAAAGACAGACATTAAGGAAAGCAGTGAGCGAACCCACCATTGCTAATGAAATTCACTGACAGTGCATGTGCTCTCAAAAATTAGACTTTCAACAGGACTTCCTGACCACTTTAGTAGCAATTTGAGGGATGTTCTATGTTTCTCCAATCTGCTTCTCAAGGTCTACCAGTAAAATGCATAATCTTACAGGAAGCTTTTTGGAGACATGCTATATGGTTATGGTACGAGTGTCCCTTAAAATGTGTACAGCAAGCCTTCACTTCTGGTCACTTCGCAATCCGCCAGCTGAACAGTGCAGTTACTGAACCAGGGGACTGTAAGAAGCAGGTGTCGGTAGATTGTAGGTGCTCATTTGACCAGAGGGGTCGCTATTGAGTGAAGAGACAGACGACAACCTTCCCTCTTGGGCTAAATTATGAGAAATTAGGTGTCACCTCAAGGGACTCCAATGTTAGTGGCAGGGCAAAGATTTTGACAGGAACACAAGATTCATCACTGCACTAAAAATAAGTGACTCAGTTGGAAACAGCCCTGAACTGTGTGCCCTGAGCCTGTATACAAAAAGAAATCTAATACTGGTGCATCCATGTCTGATGACAGTACAGTTTCTGTCTTACTACATTTACCTACAGACTCTGCCGTTCCATTACATTTGGCTGCTTAAGTCTTTGGTTTGAACTAGATTAATGAATGGAAATAGACAATAAAAAGGAGAGAATACCTGCCCAAGTCCTGGCATTCCACTTCCAAGCCTCAGCAGCCTGTCCATGGTTCTGTGGAACACACGCACAGTTATCACACTCAAAACTTTCCACACAACTATGCATGCAATTCACCTCCAGTCTTTAAACGTCAAAAATATTGGTGGTAATTACAAGACGGCATCAGACTTCCTGTTAATTAACACCACATGCTAATTCAAGATTCTGTCTTCCTTTTCTAATTAACAAACATTTTTTCTTTGTGTGTGCATGTTTTTTTCTAGGCTGCCCTAGTTTGCAGTAGGGTGATATTTCTGTATCATTCTTCACTGAATCAGCTGTCATGAACCAGCTCGTCAAGACTACATATCCCAACAAGATGGGACATATTCACATTTGTATTCTTGACTGAAACAGACTGTACAAAGTCAAGTGGCGAAGCATCAAAAGAATAGTTATTAATAGTTATTAGTTATCTCGGTTATTAATAAGTGTAATCTGAACAGCATTAGTGCTAATGGAAACAAACAGTCTGGTCAGGTGAGATTTGTACATTCTTCATGGGTAAATGCTTCCATTTCATGAAAAATACCACGAACATCAACAGCACAAGAATAGAATAATATTAATGCTGAATTTAATGAGCATTGAACATTGATTTTGGTAAAATCACAGGCTGATCAACATGACCCCCCCCCCCCCAAATGAAAACATCTTATGGCAGATAATAAAAAAAGAGTAAGGGTATGTTTTCATTAACAAAGACAAGATGTAGCTATTCTTTGTTCATCAAAGCAAGCCAATACTATTTTGTTGATGAATCCAGATAACAAATGGCAGATAACAAAAAAAGAGTAAGGGTATGTTTTCATTAACAAAGACAAGATGTAGCTATTCTTTGTTCATCAAAGCAAGCCAATACTATTTTGTTGATGAACCCAGCTAAAGGCTAAAAAAAAAAATTAAAAAAAAACATGTGTAGCTCAACAGCTTAAAACAAATGATAAAAAAAAAAAAACTTCTGGCTTATTGAAGGGTACACCAATGACCTTTCAGAAAATAAATTTCATGTTCAATGTAAAGCTCAAAAAGCAAAATGCTGGGTTTGAGGCATAATAACACTTATTTAAGTTATTATTTATGCATGGATTGTTAAAAGCAATACGTGTAACTTAAAGGAATCGTGCGCACTCACAAGAATGGAGGCCTTTATTGGGACAATGGAATCGATTACAAACCTTAAAAAACACTACATATGGCCTTCAATCCTATTTTGGAAATAAATCACACCTATGCTCTCGTGCGGATTGCCACTGGCCCACTATTGGAAATGCCGGAGGACAACTCAGCATTTTCTGTTATGTTTATGGATCAGATAATCTTGCCATTTGTTCCTAGACGCATTTAAATTAGTCTAGGTGATATAAAATGAACTATATTTAAGATTGCTCGTTAACCTTGAATCTATAAATGTAATCCCAACGTGCTTTTTCTAAAAAGGCGAACAAATTCATTTGGATTCAGTATCAAGACTAATTCTGGTAAAGTAAAATAAAAGCACGGAGCGGAGAAATGGCATGAACAAATAACGTTATTCACAAGACTATACACGTCGTTTTACTTCAACTGTCAGCGTGAAGTTAAAACAATATTTATGCGCTGTCCAGTTAATTAAGTCGTAGCGGAGAATAGGACAAACAACTAAGTAGCTTGTGCTAACGGACTGGCTAGTTGCAAACTTAGCTGTAATTTGTTCGTTGGAGTGCCTGTCACCCATTTTCTTATTCAAAAGCTAGCTATGATGACATAAAATCGAACTTGAAATATCAGATTTAGGCTCAAAGCAGCCCATGCGACACATTCACATGTTGACCAGTGGATGATGTTTCAAATGTGAGCGAGCCAACAACCTAGCTAGCTAGCCAGGCATTAGCTAGGTAGCAAGCAATCTAGCGCGAACATTAGCTATATCTCGGTGACAAAATAAGTTACCTCTTCTGCTTTAGCAGCTAGCATACCGGCAGTTTGACAACGTAGCTATTTAGGCAATACTTTCTGCCCCAGATAATGTTAGCCATGTCTGCTGAATCAGTCAACATTCTCAGGTCGCACGAACCAATCTTACGTTTTATTTCTTATTAAACCTGAAATATTAATTGAAAAGACTAACAGCAAAACTTCTTTGGTACTCAATTAGCCAATAGCTTACCAAGCACTTCATAGCCTCTGACTAAGCTAACCGGTTGACTACATGCGGCTAACTATAAAGATATAACATGCAGGTTGTCCTAGCCATATCACACAAATAAGCAAGCTAGCTATTTTCCAACTATCTACCAAACAAACCTAACATGTAAAAACCTTGTTCTGTAACGTCAGTTATGTTAGCTAGGCCATGTTGTAGATATCTGAGCTAATGTTAGCTGGCTAACAATGTTACACCTTGCCAGCAAGCTACGTTTGCTCATCAACAGTTTCAGCTGGGACCGATATTTAACCACTCCGAAGAAATACGCCATTGTATAAAATTATGGCTGCTTTCATTACCTGGTATATAACGTTAGTGTAACTCCGAAAACTTGTAAGAAGAAAAGGTAATGTCCCGTGTAAAGCGTTTCAGCATCAGCAATGAATCAGCCCGTTTGCAATCAAAACGACAAGCTTGCCCTACTACTTCCGGGGCACTGCTGAGAGGTTCACTTGCATTATTATTGTAAGGATTAAATAATATGATAATGTATAGGCCTAAATGTTATACATGAGCAATTTAAATCGTATTGTTGAAAGCTATGCTCTGAAAACAGTATTTAATTTAAAAAAATTGAAAACGAAAATATGTTTGAATTGAACCACACCTTGTTGCACAGTGGATGGTTTTGGACGTCTAATGATTAATTTGATATTTATACTGGATTATATGAAATATATAAGTCGACCGAAATATGTCGTTTCATCTTGAAAAATCATTAAAGTGTTAAAATTTTATGTGTATGCAAGTATTGATGCGTAGGCTATGGATAATTCAGTGGTACGCTGGTGTGGTACTTTGTGAATGTAGGTGATGGATTAATTATTATAGACCTACGGGTTAGGTACATATTAAGCAGTTTTGTTAAAATTGTTTACTGTATATTTACTTTACAGTATTTGCACCCAAAACATAGTCTCATTATATATATATATATATATATATATATATATATTATATATATATATAATGGGTTTGTGTAAATCCCACATTAATGTAGAAAACTTTCAGGTACTCTACTCTAGTCTGAATGAATGTCTTTTGTTTTTTTCCTTGTAATTGCCAATTTGCATGTATAGGCAGATGCTGTCTTGGCTCTCATCTCTCCTAGAAACCTTGCTGGAGATGCCACACTTGGCATTTTTCCCAAAGCCAATTTCGCTCAACTTCACAAGGCCTGATAGGCCCTTCATGGCAAATTAAAGTTGTACTTTTCATACAGCTTCCACAGTGATGATGATTCAATGGTTTTTACAGACGTGTTGACACTTAGGAGGAAATGCAATTACGTTGAAACTGTCCCGGTACTAAAGGGTATTTGGACTGAGTGAAACAATAGAACATGCTTGGAAACATGAGAATGGAAACCTTTCATTGAGCTCATTGCTGTGTTTTGTGTACAATATACACATGCATCATGTATTTGTTCCTGTCTTCCTGAAAGCACCATCTATTTAGTATGTATACAGTAATGAACGAACCTTAATATTAATGCAGTCAGTATCACAATTAAAACAAGTTCATCCTTTAGCCACAGTATATTTTTTCCAGATTTATTAAATTAAAGAAGTTGAGTCCCCTGGAATCACATGCCAAAAATAGAAAACTTACTGCTATTATACTGAGTGAATTTAGAGTTATCTGTTCATTATACATTACATGAAAGTCACTTGCCAGACACTCTTACTCTTCAGTCTGTGCTGAATTTTTCATAATGGTGTAGTTGTGTAAAGATAGCTTATCTGTTGAACCTTCTTTAGTTACAATTATTTAGTTACACTTATTGATTATAAATGGGCCTCTATGACCACCAAGAAGTCCCAGAGGCCCATTTATAATCAATAATTGTAATATTAACCAAACAAAAAAACAATTTGTATCGTAACTAAAGAAGGTACAACAGATAAGCTATCTTTACATAACAATAACATTATGACAATGGAAACTCAGATAAAGAAAGAGAAATAGAAAGCTTATCTAAAAGGGTCAGAAGAGCTGTGGTGAAGAGGTAAGTCTTCAGTCTGTGCTGAAAGAAGGGCAGGGTTTCTGCTGTTCTGACTGCAGTGGGAAGATTATTCTACCACCCGAGGGCTGTAACAGACAAGAGACCTGACCCGTTCAAGTATGCCGTCGAAAATTTCATTGAAGGTGACCCATATTCGATGCTGGGATTAACGAGCATTCTGAACTGCAAACAGTTCTTTGCTGAAATCTCAGTATGGGAAAAAGTATGATCTTATTTCTGGCATGTTTCCTTTAATTACTAGCTTGGATTACGTTCCACTGAGATGCATGTTATAGCCTCTGAGCAATGACATCATTGTGTGTGCATTGCATTTCTGTACATCTGTACCATCTACTTGTCAGGTGTTACAAGGGTATTTGCCAACCAAAATAGGAAATGTACACCTTGCTGTACAAATATTTTTGCTACCTATAAAAATTTGTCATTTGAAAAATGTAATCTACAGTGCCAGTAGTTGATATTTCTTTGTGCGTTATTTAATGACATTTATAATTACATGTAATTGTTAATGACATCTAATTACATTATTTATTCAATAAATAGATGGCTTACCTTTAATATACAGGATGTTCCCTTTCTACAGCTGCATTTGAGTAAAACAGCTGGTTCCCCTGCAGGAAACCAAAATTGCAGCCCTGTTGGCAAGCTGAACCACTATACCACATTTTATGCTATAAGGTAATCCATCTATATTTAAATTCCACATAAAACATTTTACTGTTATTTGTGAAAATGTAATGATACAAGACAAGTGTTTTTTTGTAAGTGTAGTATCAAATAGTCATGTCAACATATCCAAAATAAACTAAACAAGAAAATCACTTTCTTGTGTGACAGTTGCAAGCATATGGTTTTTGAGATATTGATTTAATTTGTTTATTCATTGTCAAACAAAAAACGTAGAACACTTCCAATAACACCTACACACACATACGTACACACACCTAAACTCTCTACCAGACAGTAATATTATAAATAAGAAGAATACCTTATCGTTGGTATGATCTGAAAATGTGTAATACTGCATCAGACTCCATATGATATGTCCAGCCCACCTGTGAGGGCATTCGCTGAGAGACTGAATACCCAGACATCTGAGAAACATTTAATCTTAATATAGTGAATGAGCAGACATAAAAATACATTTGATCTCAATGCTTTTTTCTCATCTAACAAGACATTTTGCAAATGCTTAAGTATAATGAAGTATGAATAAGACAACAACAGATGTTTGATTGGCAAAAGATGCCAATTTAATGTTATTATATGGACATTACTCACAGGCAATTTATATTGAGTCTACAATGATTTAATTTCCCAAATGAAAATATATATTTTGTGCCTTCCACATTTTTCCTCTGAGGGGTTAAATAATGCTTGTTCTGAACACTCAGGAGTAGTGAAATCTAATAAATCTACACACCACATGGAAAGAAAAATATTTTCTTGATGGGTGGAAGAAATACAAAATAGCAGTCCAGCCCCTTAACAGTTGAAATTTGTCGAGCAAACATAGTCCATATACCCAATCTGCTGAGAGACATTTTCTAAATCAGTGTCGTTTACAATATTTTACAGTGTACGGATGAAACAGACCACACTCAAATGGACCCCTTGGCTCATTCAAGCTTTGGAATAACTGGTGTCAATAATAAAAAAAATAAATCTGTTGAATTCTTCCCTTTTCCACCAGTCTGAAATGACAGAGGCCACTGCATTACCCTGAAGCTGCCGACTTACAATTTCTCGGTGAACTCTCCGCAGTTCGGGAAGGCAGTACATCAGCCATTCTGATTAGCATGCAGTAATGATTGTGAGCTGGGCCCCATTGTTCTAACACCTCCCCTCTCCTCCGCACCAATCTGTCACCGTTCAGCGGGCGAGCGTTGCCTCGAATGCTGCACGCCACAAATGAGATGGATAATTAGGTGCCCCTCACGAATGCTGCACTCTTCTCACCCCTGATTGCTTTCACCTTTTTGCTCCTGGCAATTTTGACACCTCGTAATCAGCCTGCTGCTTCATCGTTTCAATCCATATCCCTCTCTCCTTCTTCCTTTTTTATTTCTCAAACGCTCTCCCCAAACGTACCTGCTGCAGTGCAAGAAAACAACACTCTGAACAACAAGATGGCTTCCACCGAAGAGACAAGCCACAAGGTGGGCAACACCGGACTCCCGAGAGCCAGATTCTTTCAAGAACGGATTTTCCCCCTCTCTTGCTGCCTACATTATTTTATTAACAACTGAGTAAACATACAAAAGAAAAAAAAAATACATGGACCCGGTAACTGTCAGTGCAGCTTTTCTCTTCCAAATAACGAGCAATGACAACATAATTATGTGCAAGCAGCTGTCCTTGATTCCAGAGAGAACACCATACTGCCTGTGCAAGCCTCACCATCCCTTCACAGATTTCCAAAGCAAAATCATTAGGGAGACTGGTTATCTTGTATTTGTTACATGCTCGGAATAAATACTCTTTGCTGGCCATAATTCCGAGTGAATACTTAGACAGTGAGCATTAGACATATCTGTATATAGACAAATTTAGTTCATACCAATTCGAGCATGCAATATGCATGAGATTTGTATTAAATTAAATGTAATGAGTCCATTGTACATGCCGTACAGCAAATGAGCATAGTTTGAATAAGTTGAGATTATTTTTAAAGCAATTTTTGACTCAATTTCTCAAGGCTTTGTGTTGTTGCAGGTCCTCAGAAGCAGACAATTTTTCTTCTTAAACTGGAGAAAAAAGTGGTTCCACTGCTTATGAGCGTAAAAACAAATGAAAAATACAGTTTGCGACTCCTGTTGCATTAAATTTAAATCCTGTTTTCACAGTTAAATTGAAACTTCTCTAGGTCATGTAGAATTAATGCATCAAATTACACGAAAAACTTTCTGGTACAGAATGTCACTTGGTATCTCCAGACAAACGAGAAGCAATTTTAATACAGAATACAGAATCCAGAATACAGAAACCAATTAATACAGGATCAGCAACAGTACTTTAAAACTGTATAATTCTGAGTTTCAACTGTTAACCTCAGAATTATTTCGATAATCAAGTTCCTTCGTGTAAAAAAAAAAAAAACATTCAAATGGCATAATATAGACTCTTTATTTAAAGAATCTACTCATGATGCATAGGTACAATAAAAAAAAAAAACAAAGCACAAAAAATATCACACAAGAGGAACTTCAGTTGTTCTTGTAATTTCAACATTCCATTATTTTCATTAAGTTCACAAAGGGGTTTAACATAACTGGCGCTCATAATTATTATCATAAAATATTTGACCAGTTTTGTTAATGGTGCATTGAAATGTCAAATTACAGAATGTATACACACACACACACATACATATATATATATATATACACACACACATATATATGTGTGTGCATATTCTATATATATATATATACACATAGGATTTTTCCCATGACCTCCATGTATTATAAATAAAGGCCTTGAATTATCAGCATGCCAAAGCCACATATATAAAGCGGAGCTAATAAAACAACCAGTTAGCAATCTTCACACCAGCTCATCGACACAACACAAGTGTTACCAGCCCGTATCCGTGGGGCTGCAAGGTCCTCTCTGCACAAGGCTGAGTTTAAATACACATATTTTTTCCATATTTCCTTAACACATCTTCTCACAAGTTTGTGAAAATTATTACATTTGTTTGCAAAGCTGTAATAAACATGCCCCTTAATCAAGCAGTGTTTGTAGGCAGAATGCTAAAACCCACCATTAACCAATTTCTTGCTCTGTTTCAAGCATTAAATAAATTGTATACAAACTGTAAGTGAAGGCACTTCAATAGAATACATTTATAAATTAATCTAGAAATTAAATACAGAATTTATATTCATTTCCTCTACTGAAAGAAATATGCTTTTTACTGATCAGTAAAGGTGAAATATTTTTGACATTGGATTTTATATGATTTCAAGAAAATGTTCATTAGAAAAATAAAGATTATTTACTTTCCAGTGAATACAGCCATTAAGTGCAAGTTATTTTTCAGTGTCAATAATGTTGCAAACATATATTTAACACAAATGACACCAAAACCTCCACAACTATACAACACCAAATAATCCAGTATTTAGTGTGTCCACCCTTTGCCTTTATTACAGATTCCATTCTTTTCAGGAGACTTGCACTTCTTGCACTGACTTGAGTTTTTCGAAGAGATCCACTGGGAAATGCACCTCTAAAGTTCAATGATTGGGGTCATTACTTTGCCGTATGAATATGCTCACAGTGAAATGTTGTCCAAACAATATTGCAGACATGTTTTGTTTGTATTTATCAGCATTTATGATGCCTCAAAACCAAATCACTAACTCCAGATATTGTTACAACCCCAAACTTGCCCTGCTATGACTGATGGCTGTACTAAGAGTCTTTCGTTGTTTTTGGTGGCATACATACTGCCGCCTCTTACTTCAGTTAATTTCAAATTTAGACTCATTGGTCAATATAATCTTATTGCACATCTCAGGTGGCCAGTTTTGGTGTACTAGTGCAAATTTTCTGCTCTTTTGTTTGTTTCCTTTTCTCAGTTGTGGCTTTTTTGACCGTTCAGACCCATAGCATTGAGTTGTCTCCTCAACATAGGAAAGATCGACAGAAAGACCTGTGGATTTCTTTAGATCTGATGCAACGAGTGGAGGTTTATCTCGCAAGGTAAATAAAAAATTTAATTTTTTTTTTCTTTCGAATGGTGATAATCTCAGTGGTCTGTAGTCCAATTTTCTCTATATCTTGCAGTAATCTTTTGAACTCCTGTCAAAAGATTACTGCAATCCTTCTAGGATTTTCCTTTGACTTTCACCTTCCTTATGCAGTTGAATTATCATCTTCATCAGAAAAAATATGCTTTCACCATTTTAGACGCACATGGCAAAGAAATCTACAAAACAACTAAAGCGTGCTTGGGTAGTTATTTATTTGAATGTTGAGTCACTTTTGAAGGCAAAGGGTTCTAACATAATGGCATTGACACTTTTGGTAACCATTTTTGTTGGGAGAACACAGCTGTAACTTGTTTGTTGATTGGAAGGATGGAAGACTTAAAAGTGGTAGTATGGTCCACAAAAGAAAGAGTGGACTAATACTGACCGATCTGGTATTATATGCAGGGGTGCAGGCTTTCCTCTAATTTTCTGTTAAATGTTTCCTGCATTGACACTGAAACAAAAAAATTTTACACTGAATGGCTGATTTAACTGGAAATTGAATAAACGAAAGGGTGGTCTCTGACTTTTGCGCAGTACTGTATATTTATATATATATACATCTTAGTTTCCATACTGGTAGTCAAAATCTGTGGCAATCTTCATTCCATATTTGCAAATCTTCAAATTCATGGAAAATGTAGCTCACAAAAGAAATATAATAGAAATTATTGAGAAAATATGCAGCACAGTACACTAGAGTTGTTTTAAAATCAATTTAGATCATTTATCCAATTAGAAGTTGAATGCTGCCTCAGTAACTTTTAATTAAATGCTCATGACCAGCATAATGAGCCAAGACATATGAGCCAAGCCCATATGTCTGCATGATCCTTAAAAATCAATGCAGAGTGCATTACAAATATTTGAACTGATGTATAATACATTCAATTAATGCACTAGGCCTGTGATTTCCATGGACTATCTCACAAAGATGAAGATAAAAATAAAAACAAAAAGCCACGAACCCCATAGAAAATAAGCTTTGTGTTTACTGTCAAATAATGTGTGGGGTTTGCTCATTTTCATTTCATTTCATTATCATGGGTAAGAGATCAGAAAGCAGAGAATTAAAAAAAGGATATGCATCCTACACAGTTGCGGTAGCCCACCTGAAATCTGTGCTGTTGTGTCATTTTGTGTTCAGAAGGCAAATGCAAAATATTTCCTGGGAAATACATTATCATAAAAATATGTGTCTATGTGTGCGTGTACTATACACACAAAATACTACTGAAGTACCGCGTTTTTAAACCCTGATACTACACTCGAAATGACAAAAAAGCCTCTTTGCACACTCTTCACAAGATATCCACAACATTCAGCGTGACATTTACGCTCTATGTTCTGATTCCTCTACAAACTACAGCCTGCGACGTTCAGTTGCAGTCCAGGAGAAACCCTGTGTAATATTTCATCAGGCGGACCACGGCACAGGATCCACTTTACACCCTTCAACATCTTCAGACACGGCCTGAGGCCGTTTCAATATGCTTCCAGTCAAGAAAACGGACACATTAATGCAATGTACAGGTGATAAAACTAATAAAAGCACGGCTTTATTACACACAACCATTCAGAACTTACTCCATGCTGAGCAGACTTTACAATTTTTTAAAGACAAACACTAAAGCCTATCATTCTACTCGTACGAAGAGACAAATTAAATATGTATACAGGAAGGAGCAACTCATTCTTGTTCCAGGGCATAATGTGTAGGTAAATGTAAACAGACACACTACATACTACACGCATTCACAGGGAGGTTACAAAGAGATAGATGTACCCTCAGTAAACCCATTGAAGGAACTCGCGTCTGCTAGTGTCCGTTGCTGGTTTCATCCAGGAAGTGTGAATTAAGGTGGCTGTATATGTGGTCTTGGGGAACGAGGGTATTGCAGAAAGCGCAGTACTTTGGGCTGGTGTTCTGCTGGAGGTCAGCGCTCCCCTCCAGTCCTGTGGCCTCACACAGCTCTGGGCTCCAGACGAGCTGTAGGGGAGAAAAACGTCTCGCTTAGTATCGCACAGTGTCTGCCTGGCTTACGTTTTCTCATTTGTGAAATTCTTACAAAATCCTAAATCCTTTCATCGAAGGCAGAGAAACCGTCCCCCGCTTTGGAGTTAAACCAGTAATCCTCTCATGAATCGCTCTTACTGCTTCTCATTCTCCTGTGTTGAAAATTTTGCATTTCCTCACTAAGTTTTATGAGTTCAGATAAGTTCACCTTGTTTTACCATGCACCACTTTGTCAGATACCCAAATTACTTACCTAACAATGGATCCAGACCTGATTTCTCTCAGCATACACTCCAAAAGTCGGGGCAACTTAAATCACTGCAAATTAAACTATCAAATTAAACATCTACTAATGTCCTTCAGCTCAATTACCATTCTAAAGTAATTCCTATCTGGAAAACCCTTAGCCTTGTGGTTACAGACCCGGCTCAAATACAAATACACCTTAGGCTATATCCACAATAGTCATAGAATATGGTTGGTAACCGCCGATTTTGATACTGCATGATTCCAGTGTCTTTCCTCCTGATGCCAGTTCCTTACAATTGTTAACAGGCAACAGTATGTCACTTCTGTTTTTGGTGCTGCTCATTTCAGATTCCTATGTCTTCGGTGACCTCCATGAGGTGGCATGAGAGAAACGAGCCAATGTATAAACCAGGAGACCACAGTATGATTCTCGCAGCCATTTAAACGAATGGGCAGGCAGTCCAGCGGTGAAGCTGGAGCTGCATTCTTCCCCGCCCACTCACATATATTTGTGGAACAGTGTAGGCTGGCTGGAGTACACCACTCCACATAGTAACCATAATCAATTATCATTAACATTAAAGGTGAGGACATCTCATGTTTCTTTAAGATGGAGCAAATACCAAAATGTATTTGGTTGCTGTGCTACCTCCCATAATCCCAACAACCAGCCTGGATTTTGAGAAGTTGTTTATGTATAGGAGTGTGGATTGGATTTCCAGTTCCTGAAGCAACAAGCAGAGCAATGATGCCACAGTCTTTACAGGGCCCCAGTAATAGCTCCATGTTTAATACTCTGATGTCCACAAAACTCCAAGTTCTATGAAGACAGTTTGCCATGTTCTCCATTGTTTTTTAGTTTCCAAATTTATTTTGCATTATCAATGAATTAATCAAACATTTTCAAGGCATTTTTTGGTGGTATGGTCTACTGGCAATGACTTCACTCCCAGATACACACTGCACTACCTGTTCCCAGTATTTCTCAGTATTTAGCAGCAGGGCAATATACACAGACTTATTCTCTTGTGATGTGAGTGCTTATGCCAATTACTGTTTGTACAGTTTTATCCCTTTGTAAAATGGCTGTATAGGTAGCCATTTCAGTTAAGCAACGAACAGTATGTGCGTTTATTCAGGGTAATGACAGCGATGAATGTTGCAGAATGTATTTAGCAAGTGAAATATTATTACCTGACACCGATTGTATTATACTATGAGTAAAATTTAAATATAAATAAACTTCCACTCAGTTGTATGGTTTAATGATCAGTAGTTCAAATTCTTAAGAATACAACATATAATACAGCTGTGCCACAACACAAAATTACAAATTACAAGAAATGTTTTTTTTTTCTTCTCGATTCTAAGATATGTCTGATTTTCAGTTGAGTAACTATTTAAACTTTTCTCACAATGCCATAGAAAAGCAGTAGTCCCAAATCTTCACTTTTTTACCCTATAGATCATACCATGGCGCCCCTTTATGTGATAGAAAGCTTGGGCATAAAGAGACATCGCTGTACCCATATACTGAATGGGAATGTACAGAAATAAACGCATAGTAATTGAATGTGAGTGGATTTTATGAAAACATGGCATTCTGCATATTTAACAGTACGTCTAGCAGTTCATAGTGAAACCAATATTTAATAGAAGCTTTCTTTACATTTCTCTCCCTTTGACCACCAATATTTTTTCATAAAACATCCACTATTTTAAAGGGCACATGTGATGAAATTCACACATTTCAGTGTTTTGCATGGGTTATAGACTCTACTGCAGGAGTGTAACATTGTGAGACTTGTGAATTTGTTTGATAAGAAGTTTTAGGTGTAGCTGATTTTAGTAATTTGCCTTTTGAAACTGACACATCTGAAAAAATGTTTTTCTACATAGAAAACTGACTTTGCTGGAGTCTACCAATCATATTTTACCTGCTAATTTAATATCACCAGTCTCTCAGCGGACATATCATGAAGGCTGCTACGAACAGTGCATTCATGTACATTAAAACAATCTACACCACTCCTAATCTAACTGTCCAAAATCTCAGCTTAGCACACAAGTTCTTGTTTGGTCAGGGCACTTCTCCATAAGCAATATTCTAAATGAGATGGAGTGCAATGCTGGGTTTGCCTCCAAGCCGTACTAAAACCAGTTCCAGCTATTCAAGACCCAACTGCAAACGTCCAGCCTGTAAGTCCTTGTGTTTTACCTAACAATTTACCTGATCAATGCCTTAAGTTATTGATAGCTAATCATTTCCAGATGCAACAGCAGTGATACATTTTGTTTTGTCCACTGGGCTTCAATACATACGCGATACAACCAGACATGGATAGTTACATGATTTCCCTTTGTGCTGAGGTGTTGGCTGGATTGAGTTAGACATCCACAAATTATTATGGGAATGTACATCCCAGAAATATTTTTGTCAGTGGTGGTATCATGGAAATCCAATATAAGAAAAAGAAACAATATATTGCACGCAATGTAGTCTGGCAGTTTATGTTTTTTTTTCTCCTCAGGCAGTAGAATGTAGTAGTAGTAGTAGTAGTGATTTTGACTATATGTTACACTTGACAGATGGATAAAAAACACATTTACATTGAAAACAGGTTGCTATAGCAAATGATAGCTAGTTAATAAAAATTACTGGACTATACTTAGTGGACTAAAGTTATTAAGCAAGCAGTTCCTTACCAAATCAAGTTCACTAATGAACTGCAATACGGTAGTATGCTTTTGTGAAGGCCTGTGTGGACTGGTCTGTCATCAATTGCGTACTTTCAGCCAAACAGGTAAGTGAGCTCTCAGCCAATCAAGTAGTGAGCTCATGAATATTAAAATGCACCACAAAAAACAACTTGTTCTAATATGAGGGGAGAAGGGTGATGGAAAATAAATATGTACAGACATTTTCATAACCTTCACATATTTACTTTATAATACTACAAGAGTTAATACTAAAATTGCAAATAAAACTGCTGAATGGAGACTTATTGGAATGGTCACTGGGCTATTTAAGATATGGCCTAATTTCAATGAGTCATTTCTTAAATTTGATGATTTTAATAACCATTGACTACCTAAATAAAATAAAGGTAATATAAGCACTGTATGAAAGATAAACACTACTGTACATTTGTTTAATTACTGCTCGTAATCATTGCTTTAAAACATATTAAGGATATTGATATTGCATTTTTACACTGTATTGAAATTGTGTCTGTGAACAAATCTCCCTTTATGCAGAAGCCATCAGTATCACTACAGACAACATTTGCAGATTTTTAAGCTGTAAATAATCTGTGGACTGTATCCTCCCACAAGTGACACAGGGGTCTTCTATACAGACTGTCTGAGGAAGGAGGAGAGGAAAAACCATAATGCTTCAATAGAGAATTCTAAGACCGTATCCTCTGGTGTATTCTGATAGGCTACATTTAGAAAGCACTTGCTATTACACAAATAGATGAGTCAAGTGGGGAATTTCAAAGGCAAGAAAAACATTTTTGCGGGAAAAAAACCGACACAATCCTGGATACCACCATCAATGTAAGGAGAGCAGACAGTCTGCTCTCCTTTCATAGTTTTTGCTTTATTCAGACAGATAGAAAGCAGAGAGGGTAGTAGACGAGGTTATGTGCGTAATCAGTTCTTTTTCGATTCCCTACTCGATTCCTGGCCTGATAACTATTTTGTTTGTGTTTTTTTGGGGGGGGGGGGGGGGGGGGGGGGCGCGATTTTAGCAACTATTGGAAATCGCATTCAGTCTTATCATAAATACTCTCTTTTTAGGTTACACCAAAAGATTAGAAAAATAATGAACCAAAAAAAACTGTTTCTTCATGAAATAAGGTTAACAGAACCAAAGTAGCAACGATAACAAATCAACAATAATACTTCTGAAGGAAAATTAACTGTGACATTTCCGCATTCTCTCCTGGCTCGTATTCCCTTGCTGAGCTCTAGTGAAGTGTTTTTGACGTTCGTCGTGGCTGGGAGGAGGAGGAGGAGGAGGAGGGCGAGGGGTGGCTGTTGCTGCCAGACAGTCTAAAATGGATATGTTAAAAAAATATTTGTAAACTTATCAAAGAAAGTAGCTTATCTGCTACGCTAGTGACACGGTAGCTGCTGAAGCCGAGTCAGCATGGGCGCTGGCAGCCGGAGCGGGCGTAGCGCTATCATTAGGCGCAGCGCTATCGAAGACGGCGCATTGTTTTAAATTAACGCCGCGCTGCGGCTGCAGGCGTTTCATCGCGCCGCTCAGGTGTCCTGCCTCACAGGTGACAGTCTTTCGGAAGACACTGCATTTAGCTGCGTTTCTATGAGTTTCGCTGAATGGAACACAAACGTTTTTGTTCTCTAGGCCATAACGGTAGCTAGCTATACGCAAGCAGTAGAAATAGCGAAGAAGAGACGCTGAATGGCCGACGTCCAATTGTCGCGCTTTGAAAGCAAGTTAAATGCTTCAGCAGCTGTCAAACTTGTAGGGATGAGATGTTTTATTCTGACTGAATAAATGTGACAATGCCTCAAAAAAAAAGACATGGGAACCAAAAGTTATTAAAAAGTGACCATTCTTAGTAACCACCCCAAGTAACAGATGGAAGGGAGTAGAGCAGAGAAAGTGGTCAGCCGCCCTTGGGACAGATGCCACCAAGGCCACCATCAATGATGCCACCATGATTGTATATATTTTCTTAATACCCTTAAGAAATATTGGAAGCTTAATAAGTCATGAGAATGCAAACTTTGGGACAAAGGTTACTTTTTACATTCTTTGTGCCATTTCTGCTGGAAAGTACACAGAACATGAAAGATCAGTTACGCTTGCCCCCGAGGCAGAACTGGTGGGAGTCACTCATGTTAAAAGATAAGAAGGTGCAAAAATGAATGGGTTTGTGATGGACCTCTACTTGGTGTAAATGCCTGAGTAGAAATCATTTTTCAAGGTTTAAGTCTGTATCACCGTGGTCTAACTCAACCAACCAAAAGACCAGAAAAGACCTACTGTGGATGATTGAATTAGGCCACGGCGCTACAAACTTAAACGTTGAAAAATGATTTCTAATCAAGCATTTACACCAAGTAGAGGTCCATAATAAGTAGAGGGAGCCTAATTCAACCTGCCAAAAAAAGGGAAAAGGCCTACTGTGGATATTCTGCAAAGAACAAAAAGAAAAACTCCTGCACCAGGTGGTGGGGCTCCACAGGGGAATTGCAATAGTCTTTGCTTAGCAGGCTTCAAACAGCAGGACTTGTATGGGATCAAGGTGACAAGACTTAAACCACAGCAACGATATGATCTTGCATCGATCCCATTCTCTTGGGACGGTTGCAACTGTCTTTGGAGACGTTTTCTTGTTGTGGTTTTGTTAAACCCAAGCTAATATGGTACTTGTTTAACAACAAACAGGTTTTGCATGCAGTTCAATTAAGGCTGGGTGGAGTTCACGATAACTGCATGCAAGCTGACCAATTTGAAAATATAAAGATGTGCACCTATTTAAAGCGTTAAAAAATCACTACAGAAACACAGAAATCAAATTCCATTGTTGCTATTGAAATGAAAAATAAAAAAAATGTCACATAATTTGTCCAAATCCAAGGACACAACATCTGAAACAAATAACAGTTAGCTATAGCCAATACCTGAAATTTGAAACTATAAAGCTGTGGCATGAGATTGTAATACATTCCATAGCTGGTTGGTGATGGCAGGTTTGCTTTAACTTTCAGTGAAACAAGGTTTTACGAAACAGTGACAATACAGTTTCAAGCAACTTTCAAATTATATATAACTCTATATCTTGCAGCAAGGATTGTACATAAATTGCTGTGTACCCTCAAGCTACTGCCAATGAAAGAGTAAAAGTCAGAGTAAAAAAATATGAAATACAGAGTAAAAATATGAAATACAGAGTTCAATGATACACTGCACACGCAAGTATTTTGTTCATGTTGATACAGTATTTGCACAGGAGATAGGCAGAGCTATCTGAGCTCATTAGCTCAAGTTCATTTCGGAAACTCACTGAATTGAAATGGAATTGACAGCATGCCTTCTCATTAGGCCATGTCTTGGAGAGAGAGGAGTGTTTTAAATCAAGCCCCGAATGCATTAATTTAGGATTTTAATTAAATTGAACTGAATAGTCTTAAGGCTGCCATAGCCACCCACCAGTGTAAAAGTCTGATATGGGAGTGCTTCCATACTTCCATGCACATTTCTCATTCTATTGCATCCTGAGATGAAGAGTAAGTACACAGAGTTGGAGGAAGAGAACTGAGAGAACACAGCAGCTGCATAATTACAATGCATTCTAATCTAGCGTATACAGCAACAGCATTCTATGGGCAAGAAATACTTTAAACTATTTACTACATAGATTAACACATGGTAGCTATACGTAATAGACAAAAACAAATGTACTCATAATACATAATAACACACCAGAAAGCAATAATTGCTCATCATAATTAATATTAAGGTTTCCAAACGAAATGTCCAACATGCAGGTGACGCTCTAGGGAACTAGGGGTTGTGTGACATAGAACGCTGGGAATTGTAGTACAATGTCATGGTGTTTAAACCTCAGTCAATCTATCATGGTTCTGTTATTGCACCACGAGAAAACAAGGGTTTCAGTTCTGGCCTCATGCCTAAAGAAGTGAGCCATAGTTTAACAAAAACAAGTGTGACCGATTTAACTATAGCAGGAAAATGTTGAACAAGAGGCTTAACAGGTCAGTTCTGAGTCTTCATTTAAAGGCCAAAACAGTTCCTGCCTGCAATACAATCAGGGGAAGTTTGAGAGCTCAGAAAGCTAAAAGTGCTGCTGCCAGTTAAAAGTTATAAAATTTTGGGCACAGTGAGATCATGTGATCTGAGAGTACTACTTCAGTCATATGGGGGAATGAGATCACTGAGGATCTCATGCTCCAAATCATGTGATGCCATGTCTCCCATCGAGGACAGAAAATTTAAAATCCCATTGGATTTGGGACTGATACGTAGAGATATGTAGCAGTAAATTAACACTCATTTTTTCCTGGGATTTACCAGGAACAAAACAAATAATTTCAGGTTCAAACCTTGGGAAGGTAAACAAAGACAATGGCAAATGAAAAAGACCCTCGCTGATACATTTTGTTTGAAGGCCTAAGAAACATTGTTTCTCTGCACTGACCAAGAACTAGGTTTCTTCAGCCATTTCCTCTGGGAAAATAGGTGAAGTTTTATTATATTCATTATCACCATCACTCGCTGGTTTCACAAATCCTACCTCACTAGCATGGCACAACTGTAGGTATTGTTTATAGACTTGTCACACGACCAAAATTACATCCCTGGTGAGATATGTGAATGTATATGCTCCTTCTTTCATATCCTGCCACACAGAACAAGACAAACATCAGACCTTCTGTCCTACCCAGGTTTCGCTATACAATTACAATGCTGGGGGCAAATGTGGAAATGTGGAAATGGGGAAGCCTCCTTTGGTGCAAACTTCCAGTATGATGGTAGTTGAGCAGTGATGTAATGGAAACTCGGAGGGCCTCAACACAACCTTTTCCATTAACATTCCATAAAAAAACGTTAGCTTATTTGTAACTGAGGTGAGCGTTGAGTTGACGCATGACTGAGATAGCTGCAGGGCGATCACTGAAAAGCTGTTCATCCTGCAATTTACATACAATGTCGCGTGACGCAAACAACAATCTTGATCTTGAACGATTCTACTACATTCTGCCTTCAATGTGTCCAATTATCTTTTCATGACAGGGGAGTCTTTAACACATTATTATCGAAAAAATTGTCAATTATCTAACCCCTAGGCCCATGCTGTTCAAAGTTTAAGCGCCATTTCAGGTTTCCTTTCTCCTTGTTGCTTTTAAACCAGTACCACAACACTTTAAAGCGAGCTTCAAATCCACCCGAAACGTTTTAATTTTTCATGTGCGGTTTGTGAGTTTCGACACGGGGTGCTAGTTAAGAGAAAACACACTCCGAAACACGACGGCACCGGGAAAAGAACAAGCGAGGAGCAAAGAACTAACATGTAACGTAATAGAATGTGTGTTTCACAGCTCCCCAGGCCCATGACAAGTTATGAATGAAGCAGCATAATTAAGTTTGATAAGATCAAGTACAGCCGTGAAAAAGAGATATTTGAGAACGCAAAACATGTATGAGGTTTACATTCATTGTTCCAGTGTTTTTTTAGATCTCTGGAGCAGTAAGCAAAATATAGCCAAGAACCATTTAATAACGCCAAATAATAAAAATAAAAAAAATTTCAGTGCGGATTTTTCTGCCATTCCTTTTCCTTTGCTCCCCAATGGTGTTGTATGTTATTTTTTTATTTTTTTTTCTTGTTTTTAATCTCCCAAATTGTTCTTCATTTAAATTACTATTAGATACAACAGATTTGTGACAGACAGGTGTAAAGCTACAGTCGTGGGATGCTGCCTAAGGATTTATATGCACACCACATACGACACATAAGGGAAACACACACTTGATGTTAGGCTTACCTTCTGGGGACCTCGAATACTGTCCGGGTTGAGTGGGCTGGAGGGAGAACCAGGTGGAAGAAGATCGTACGGGAACCTGACAACCCCCTCGTCTGCCACTGCGGGGACCACGACAACCATGGCCGGCCCTTCCCTCCTCATGGCCGCCTCAATGTGTTTCTCTGGGGTGCTGTTCAGGAACTCGTATTCGCTGTCCGTGGACGGCGGGAACTTGACGCTCAGCTTGACGAGGGAGTCCATGAAGTCCCCGTCCTCGGGGCTGGCGCCCCGGGACGCCAGGGACGCGGTCGCCAGCTCCTCGGCCCTGACGGCGGACGAGAAGGGCCCCTCCGCCCGCGCCGCCGTCACGTCCGTGCACTGGATGGGCATGGAGAACTGCTGATCTGAGCGACAACCGAAAAAGCTCACCTTCACTCACGAGGCCTTCAGCGCCAACAACCGAAACAAACGGGAGGTCAGTGCAGGCTAAAATCCCTCAGTCTGGAAATAAACACTAGGTCCAACATAGGACTCGATATAAATGCAGTGCACAAGTCACGGTTCTATTTTTGTATGAGTCCTCATTTCAGAAATCTACCAAACTCGAAATACTGTGTAAGAACTTGAAGGGAAACACTTAATTCAAGTGAAATGCTTTTGAGACTGATTAAGGCATGATGAAATGGAGTTAATGGAATAATTGTTTCTGTAAGAATAAGGAGAACACTTTCTTGAGTAATTACTGTTGACTAACCAACATCGCACAACTTTGCCAATGAGATAATTAAACATATTTACTTCAGTATTCTATTTTAACACAGGTTAAAGGATGTAGTTCAACAGAGCAATATAGCACCAAAAAAATTGTTGTGTTACAGGTGTTGTTCTGCTTAAGAGTTAAGAGTTTTTCTAGCACAGCAAAAAAGCAAAAATATATCATTATTTTCAGTATGTTATGACAATTTGAAGTAATTGTAACTCAACCTTTTTTTCCCCTCATAATTAAATTAGTGTCAGATTTGGTTTGCATTCAGGTTAAGTAGACGTTCGTCCTAAGCAAGCTATTACCACAAGTCAGTGCAAAGCAGTTCCTGAAAGCCTTAAGTGACAAATTAACGAAGGAAAAGCTGCAAAATTACCATTCGCCGGATAGTTTCCTGAACATATTTTTCTCAGGTGATCCTTCTGTTTTTTAGCTAACGTCCGGATCAGGAAGAATTTTCCCTGAAGTTCACGAAACGCATCAAGAACGTCTTTGCTGAAGAGGAAGAGAACAGAAGTTAAGACAATTCTTTGCTTGGGGAAACTTTAGCGAGGCTAATGTTGCAGAGGAGCAAGCGAGCGGCGCGTACTTCTCTGTGTGAGAGGGCCTGGGCAGGCCGTGTGGAGACACCACTGCAGCTTCCAGGCAGTCTTCCCCCTAAAGCAGAACGAAGCCACAGGAATTAACCACCACCGGACACGGAATTCAGAACAGAGAATTGTGACACCCGCTACAATGTACCTCAAATCTATAAACTACGCAGAAATTATTTTGCGCCAAAAAAAGAAAGAGAAATAAACAAACAAAATGGCACAATTACACTGTGAACATGCGGGGGGGGGGGGGGGGGGGGGGGACGCAGAGAGAGGGTGACAGGAATGAGTGTGTAAACCATTTGCACTTTGTGAAATATGACAGTTGCAACAAGAACCATGACAGCCATTGCTGTAGTCACGCATAAAGCATGATTTAAAAGTTTGGAACAAAATATGTCACAATAAGTGTGGCAGCGTCTCTAATGTCTGACAAACCAGAATCAGTCCGAAAGGCAATTACAATGGCTTTCAGAATTTTATAATTCATGGAACTCAAAATGAAAAGAGCTCCAAATGGTCTGTTTTCAGACAAATATCCATGAATTTATCAGTTGAGGTTTTTGTTATAAAACTTCAGATCTCAATGACTGAATTGGATACAAGTGAATATTGCTCCTAAAATTGTTTAATGTCAACAAATATATTTCACATAAAGGTCTCCATGCGTATTTGTATTCATGTTAGTACTGTAGATTGATTATTAAAATATTGGGAGTCTTACAACTAATGCAAGATGTTTGGTTTCAATTCATGAATATAAAGAAGTGAAAGAGTTGCAAGGGCACATGGATATATGGAAACACCAACAATACTTCCAAAGCTTACTGCATGTATAAGTGTCTGGTATGCACGTGTGTGTTTTATGAGCGTCCGTATGTGCGTGTGTGCATGTGCGTGTCAGCGAGAGACAGAAAGAGAGAGAGACAAAACGTCCCTCTGAGTGCATAATACTTTTTCGATCTAGTGAACATAAGAATGCCAATGTTTCATTCAACAATGCACATTGAAGTGGCATGTGGTAGTTTACACACCCTACTAAAGTTGATATTTTAAAAAAAAAAAACTAAAAAAAAATCAAAATCTCATGAACTGAATGAATCTCCACAATACCTAAGCCTAGAAAATGCCACTGCTGCACAGAGCATGGTGCTTCAAAAAATGTTCCGATCAGACTTTCATCTGACAGGGAAGATGTTGTACTAGAGTGCCACCTACTGACCAAAAATATGCATTTTGTGAGAGGCTTGTATGCTGTACCACATTTTTCCTGCCATCTCTGAACTTAATTGCTGAATTGCGTTTGAACACTTCTTGACTATTATGACATCAGTGATAAATGGCATGGCCATTCCGTGGGCCCCACGCCTGATAACTGTTACTGTAAGAAATATAAGCCGGGAGAAATGAGACTCTTTGTGGAATGAAGAATCGCTCGTCTGTCAAAGCAAAATATACATCATACATATACTGGAGCTCAGAGAAACCCACTACATCTCAGCTTTAAGGCTTGTGCTGCCAGTAATAATAACTAATAGCAATAATAAATACAACAATAATATTAAGAAAAAGAATGAAGAAGAATCAATTTGCCAAGCACTTCTCATACTACTGTGAAAACAACATAAGTTTAGTGAAAAAGTAAGTAAATGTAAATAAACAAATATTTTTAAATACAGAGTACACCGCATACAGTAAATGAACAGGAAAGAAAAACAACAAACACCTCATCGAACACAGCCATTATGAGCAGCTTTATATAGTGCAGTGCTTGAGAAGGGGTAACAAGACACACAGTATGACACATTAGGGACTGGAACAGGAAGGGGCTTGCACTGCATGGAGCTGGGCTGTTTGCCTTCCAAAACAGCACTGGAGAAACTAACCGTTTTATCATCATCTTCAGAAAATCACTGTTTCCCAGGTACACTGCACAAAACCAATAAGAACTAGCCGTGGAAAACATAGGATGCAGTCACACAGAATGCGGCAGTGACATCAAACCTGTTTTCTCCCCTGGGAGACGCACGGCATGCCGTCTGGGTGCTGATCAGAGTCTGATAAGGTTTCTACTTCCTGTTTCCTGAGACCCGGCTCACAACTTTTCCCCTCCACTGAGAAACAAAAGCAACAAACAGCCCCCATAAAAAAAATGAGCACACACTGTTGCTACTGTCATTTGAAATTTTCTATAGCACAAGAGCTGGTTAAAATGAGAGATATTGTTAAACATTGATGTGCAGCATTGCCGTGTTGCATCATAAGAATAAGAACAAATGGGCAGACTAGCCAATTGGCTTTCTGTGAACATGAATGTTCACAGAATAATATATATATATATATAAGAGAAAATACAGTAAATACTAACCTGAAGTGTGCTTTGCTGCCAAATTCAACTGAGATTTAAGGTTAGAAATGAGCTGGTTTTGGTCCTTTATCCTTTGTTCAAGTTCTTGGGTGTATTTTTCATAATATTCTGTCTGCAATGCACAAAGATAACACAGATTTGTGAAATAACGGTAGGGCAGATACATCACATTATCATAAATACAAAATAAACAGACTTGGTGTGGCTTTTCTTTCAATGACAGTAACCATGCCAGCTGCTCTAACTTCCTCTTAGCTGTCTGAGGCAAACTGAGGCTGGGCTTGGCATATGTGGATGAGAGATCTGGGGGGGGAACAAATACCCCTGAGCAAACCTGTGCATAAACTAATTCCTCTGTATAGTGACTAACCATAGTTATTAAAGATCCTACATAGTACTACAGTAATGGTTTCCTAGACAAGTAGAAATTTCCCATTTTAAATATCTTTATTATTATTATTATTATTATTATTAATAATAATAATAATAATAATAACAATAATAATAATATCCATCTTGGCAAGGCTGCATTCAAAAGTCAGAGCTTTACAACACATTTGAAAGAGAGGTTTCATTTAACCAAGCGATAAAAGTCTGGACTCCAGCTCCAATCAGCCACATTGTGAAACAATGTCACAGTTGGCCTTTTGAATGTATTCGTTTCGTGGCTCCACTTCAAAAAACTACAGTGCATCACCTGGTCGGGTACTATGCCATGGTACTGCCTGTATAAACACACTGCTCCCTTTATTAGAGTGCCCTGCGATTGTACATGAATTATATGCATTGTTATTATTGTTAAGTTGCTTCCTCACACAATGTTCTACACTTTTACCTTCTGCTGGAGTTCCTTTTTAGCGCTATCTTTCTCGATAGAGGCTTGTCGAAAGGCTTCGAAGGCTTTCTTGAGCTGCTCTCCAATATTCTTCTCCATGCTTTGCACTTCAGTATCATTACTGACACAGCTGTCATGAGCCCTGCATTCACAAACAGTACCAGTTATACCAGAGCCATACTGAAATGGCCTCTGGCTTTCTACGCATGCTTTTTTTCCCCCTGTGTTTTTGTGAGCATATCAGACATACTTTTCCAGACTCCAAAATACCTAAATTGTAAACAGTGCCGGGCTGAACCAAAAACCAAAAAGTTTTTCGACGTACATTTACAGCCTTGCGGGAGATTAAGTATCTTTTACTGAATTGTTATGGCTATATTGGTTATCAGAAAAGGGAAAAACCTGCAATTAGCACCTGACTGTGCCTTTCCAAATTAATAGCTGGATGAGGAGCCACACATAATGATATTTAGTGAGCACCTTCTATGCCATGGGTACCATGAGGCATACACAATGATATTTTTGATATATATTAAGGAGACAATATCCAAGAAAATAAATGGGTCATTTTTATAAGCCTCCCAGACATGAATTTACTTGGACATAAATTAGTTTCCTAATAAAATGCCACAGAATCCCTTTCCAAACATGTTTAAAACTAGTTGGGAAAATTAAATCAAGTGTTCATATATGTATGTTTGTATACGTAAGTGGTATTAGCCATTTGTTCAATTAATTTTGGTACCCCAAAATTGGGGTACTATGTATTAAAAGGGCCGCAATTCCTTCATGGATCACCTGACAAAATTAAAGCTGACAGTTTTTATTTTAACCTCATATTCACCGTTTCATTTCTAATCCAAAGTGCTGGAGTACAGAGCCAAAACAACAAAAATTGTGTCACTGTCAAAATACATACAGACTGTAGATTATGTATCTCATACATATAGTGAGCTCCATAATGTTTTGGACAAAGAAGTTTTTTCTTTTTTTTTTTGAATTTGTACTCCACAACCTTTGAAATCTAACAATGCACTTGTGATTAAAGCGCATATTCTCAGTGCGTATTAAAGGGTATTTTAATACATTTTGTTTTCACCATGTAGAAATAACAGCACTTTGTATAGGCCTACATATCCCCCAATTTGGGGACATCATAATGTCTGGGACAAGTGGCTGCACAGGTGTTTCTGATTAGTCAGGTGTGTTCAATTGCTTCTTTATTTTGAGTATAAGAGAATCCAGTGTTGATTCTAGGCTTTTGATTGCCTTTGGAGTCTGTTATTGGCGTTTGTCAGCATAAGGACCAGAGTTGTGCCAATGAAAACCAAGGAAGCCATTACGAGGCTGAGAAATATGAAGAAGAAAAAACAGTCAGAGACATAGGCCAAACCTTAGGTTTACCAAAATCAACTGTTTGGAACATCATTAAGAACAAAGAAAGCACTGGTGAGCTCTGTCACAAAAAGCCTGGTGACACCTGACACTGTTTTTACATCTAATCCATCTAATCTAGACTAGGTCCTCAATAGCTGAATGTTTGACAGTATTAATAAAATATGAAGCAATTAAACATGATAGCCTACTGTTCTTCATGCATCCTGCAATAGGTGAGTTGTTGAAAACACACATGCTATAAAGCCCAACTTGAAAACTGAAAATAAATAAACATTTCAAACAAGAAGCCATATGATGGACGTGCTTGTTAACATCTGCAAAGTATTTTCAAATCTGGGATCAAAACAAACTCTTACCAACACAGACAATGGAGAGCACATGATAGAAATATCACCTAACAAATTGCACAAAGCGAGTTCTTTAATCTTCTTAATCAAACAAAAAGAAAATTGTGAATAACAAACAATATGAAATTGGAAGGATCGTGTAATAATGACGTTCAAATAATTTTGCACTAATTATCTTGTTTAGCTAAACTACTTTATAATCGTGAAAATATCACAGGATACGAACCGACAAAAAAGTGTGTGTGTGTGTGTGTGCCCGCGCTTGTATTATTTGTAGAACTATTTTTGAAGATGACAGACAGAAAATGTTTTATGATTATGGACAGATTATGTTTTTCGTAGGCTTTAGCCTATCGACAGTAAATTTGGCTAGGTTACGCATATCACTAGTATTCTGGCCAAGTTCAGTAAGGTTACTAACTAACCAGGAAGCCACTCAACAATTCATATCACGTAAACAACTTTTTCCGTTCAATTTCCTACATTCTGAGTACTGTAACGTTAACATCAATAATTTATAAATCTAATTAGCCTACATCAACTGAACGAAGATGAGATTAACCTCATCCGCTTTGCGTGCTAGAAGCTGAACTTTTAATATAAATAAACGTGTTCAAATGTAAGGCCTTGCCATGATATCCTCTAATACAAAGCAACCCTATAGCTAGCCTAGCAAGCGACTAGTTAGCTACACTATCGATAACTTAAAGCTAATTACATTGCTAGCTAGCTAGCTCTCTCTATACAGCTCTTCTAACTTTCGTAACTAGCAAGTAAAACACTGGACTAAATATTCTGAAACAAACATTTACTGTATTAAAAATATGCAAAAGTGCAGTTTCGTTTTCTGGAGTCGATATGCGTTATCGTCTCATACTCAAGTAATGTAAGTCACTACAGACTTCTAGCTCAGTTGCCGGTTCCCCTATAGTAAATGGGAACACTAACCAGCTATAGCTAACGATATCTTACCTTAAATCGAAAACTCTCAACAAGATCTACATTTATTCTGTCTTTTGACACAGCGACAGGTTTTGAATCTTCAAGTTCAACTTTTTTTAGCACAAGCGGGAGAGGAAACTGTATTTCGTACAAATGTATATTTTACATGTTTATAATGCGTTGGGAACTTCCCACGGGGAATCCCCCTTACGCCGCTGACTTCCGCCTTGCTGGA
Organism: Anguilla rostrata; assembly: GCF_018555375.3. NCBI lineage: Eukaryota > Metazoa > Chordata > Actinopteri > Anguilliformes > Anguillidae > Anguilla > Anguilla rostrata. Next base: position 37,566,956 of record NC_057935.1, read on the forward strand.
GCCTGACCAATCAACATTTTAGTAGCTTACTCGAGCTTAAGAGGTCGTCGTCTGAGCAGATGAACTTCTGTGCACCCTACTTTGTGCAGAAGAACCTGTCAAACCAACTGTCATTTTACAGCAAGCATTTATCATTTGTAATGTGCATTCTCATTCACAGTAATATTAAAACGACTCGCACACAGCTAAATGTAAAGTGGGGGCCCTCAAAACGATAAAAAAATAAAATAAAAATGTATTCTTTACTTCTGCATTTAGAACTAATGTGGGCCCCGTGCAAGTGATTGAACACTTGTCCTTGCATAAAGTCACATATTTGGTGGTTTCCAGATTTACAATTCAATACCATTTCAAATAAATAAAACAATAACTTTATTTTAAAAAAAACAACTGTTATATCTGATCATTTACATAACTTTGTGCAAATACCACAGCTGTGTAACATGTTTGCACGTGACTCGTAACAGATAATCAATACGCAATTTAAACCAAGACGTTATGTTTATGTGAAATATCACCAAACAGAATTTTCTTTTTTTCTTCTTTTTTTTTTTTTTGCTTGAAGAGGCAGCAGTTGTATTCAGTCCTGTCCCCGCAGAGCTCCTGTGCAGGTTTTTACAATAACTAATTAACTGTACATACCAACATCCTTGATGAATTAAGTAAACCCTTTCATACATGGATACAAAAACAGTTTTTTGTATCTCAATGTGAGATCTTTTCATGGGGCCCAAAATCCCTGGCGGCACCCCTGCGTATGGACATTGAATATTCTGTAATATTAAAAAGACCATCATTGGTGGCCACAGCCACAGTGCATGTAGTATGCATGCTCATACAAGTGAACAAGAGTGACCAGAGGGCTCATTCCAATTGCTTATTTGCCCGATCCACCTTGTAATCACTCCACCTACACACTAACACTAATTTTGTACGTTCACAAAAGTCACCTTGTGCATGGGTTGTCCCAGAACTGAGTGAGACTAATTTGGCCCTTGAACACTCCCACAATAATGAGCAAATTAAAGTGCTAGCTTTAATGTGCTGACCCTACAGGCACTGTGTTGCTTAATGTCATTACCAGAGTCATTGAAGCATGGCAAAGGTGACCACATCCTAATGTAAGTTGACTGCCATTTAATACCAATACCAAGACAATTATTATTGTCAGTATTGTCTTGTTTGCAAACAACTGTTGTCTCTACCAAAGCAAATTTTGTCAATTGCACTGTCAAAGTCAAAGTGCACTGATATAGCTATCTAAATTGGGGTAATCATCATTTGTAATGCAAATGTGGAGGTTCATAGTAGTGGAGGTTCCCCAGTGTGTCCAACTTTCAGGTGATATTTTTTAAGTGGTGATGATTTATTATTGACCATCATTAATTCTTTGTAAATTCTGATCAGGGTTGCCGGAGCAGATCACAAGTGTATATCAGTGCACCTGTTGCTTTTTATGCTCCCTATCCCCTCAACACTCACTTGTGAGTGGCCCTTAAGTTATAATTAAGCATAACTCAAACAGAGGGGGGAGTGATTATAAGGTAAATTGGGACTGGGGGCCAGTGTTCCTCATTACAAAGTGGCCCTTGTGTGCATCCTTGGGGAAAAAAGTAAGCCACTCTTTTACATTTATCTCATTCCTTATGCTATTATTATCTTAATCATGTTCCGTGAGTGTAATGGTGAACGTGTACTTCGGCTAATTAGTGCTATCACTTTATGTTTTACACTTGTGTTAAAATGCTACTTATCTTACAGAGGTTTATACCTAACAACATTGTCAGGCTATCGTGTGTTTTCCTTGCTCCTATGATAAGAGAGATGAATGTTATTTCTGTGCTTAGCTAGCGTCATAATGATGTGTGCTGCCAGGAAAGTGGCAACTATTCTAGCTCATTAAAGGGGTAATATATCCTAAATCATGTTTTTTGAGTATCTCGTCTCCATTTGATACATCACATTAGTAAACAAAAACAAAAATGTATGCAAATCGTGCTACTGTATTTTGTACAAAAAACAAAAAAAGCCATACACTGCCACCCAAGAGTGAAAAGTTTAGTTTAGTTTCACCTGGAGCCCAGCCCCGCAATGCAGAAGTAGGTAAAAGCCTACTTCTACGTAAGCAAGTTGAAGCCCCATCTACACCCTTCTTCTTGAGTGTTTGGTAAGTATTCGAACCGGTCTAATACGGCTGTACAAATGACCCTGGCCATTTCAAACTACCTGCGGTCGAGCTGTGACCGTGTGAACAGTGTTTTTTTCCCCTCTAAATTAGTTTAGCAGGAAATCCTTTTAAGGCCTTCCTTGCTCCATTCCAGTTACATTTTCTATATCCTTCTTTAGCACTATTTTTGGCATTATAGCAGTTTGTTTAGTAGTTAGTAGCTAGTAGTAATGTTAGTATTTTATAGTTCATTGTTAAGATGAATGAATGAAAACCGAATGTTCAAAGTGAAACTGTTCAGCTTGCTAAGGTTAGTCTACTTTTCATGGTCAGGCATCATACGTTTGTTGATGTGGTTGCTAAGTGGGGGAGTAAATTGTATGTCAGGGAACGAAACAGTCAGATCACTCATTTGTTTACCACATAAGGACAGCACTATAGTCCCATTCAGTTTATTTAACTAAAATACCTTTCCTGATATGTGGGAAACACAAGATTTAAATTTGCTGACATGAAATATCAATTACAGGATATGTGACCTGAACTTCTTCCCGAAAGCCAGGACAACTACTGCAGGAGTTGGCCCAGTCTGGTCCCTACTATGAATGAACACCTTGTCTTCGATGGCATCCTGGCCAAGCCCGCTCTGAAGTCTTCCTAGGAGATAATATTCAGCCTCATCAATCTCCTGCCTGACAAAGCATACCTCTTTGTGATTTTTTTCCTTTCTGCCAAACTCAGGCTTCTCCACCTCAGCTTCCTCTAGTATCTCGATACCAGTCATTGCCACAGATGTCCAGATCAACATGTTCAGCCTATGAGCAGCCAACCCCAATTCACACGATGCAAGAGAGAACCTACAGAGGGCTAAAACGGAGAATTCCAGCTATCATTCATCAGGATCCTACAGAGTTCACTAGGCTCAAGATGGCTTTAGAAAACCTCTCACCAGCTGATGCCACTGAGTTATTCAACTACCAGATCATGGTAGACGCCCCAAAACTAGAAGAAACCAGCATCATTTCAGATTCCTGCTTGACCTCCATCACGCCCAGGACCATCATAGCCCTGAATGATATGTTTTACTGACCACACCAGCTAGCTTTAAAGAAGCCCATGTTGTAAAATCTCCAGATATCAGATGATGAGACCTTTTAGAAATGTGTGCTGCTCTGTTTGGTATGTTGGAAGCACTTGCCCCAGAGGGCATAGCAGAGCTGAAGTGTTGATTGCATGTAGCATGGAAGCTGCTCAGCAAGCTCCCTCCTGAGATGTGGTATAACTTCCACCAACCTGCAGCTGTTTACACACACCCCAGCCTCTCTTAGTGGTTCCAGTATGAGGCATAGAGCCCAAGACCATGATTTGCAGTCAAGCAGCAAGAGCTGGCAGAAGCCAGCTAGACCCATCCCCGTCCTCCATGGAACCATAGAAGCTCCAGTCCCTAAGAAAGGCAACCCATGCCCCAGTCATCTCAGCTCAGGGAAGAAGGCTAAACCAAACCCATTTTCCTTAGTTAATGTGCTACCTCTCAGACATTCAGCCAAGAACAAAGCCACAACTGGATCCAAGTGCTGTAAGTGCGCCAGACAGCTGAGTGCACTTTGAAGAAACCATGCAGCATCTGCCAGAATCAGCATCTTCAGATCCTGCATGAGATCCACACCAAGGGACTGGGGCTGGATGGCTGGAGCATCAGTCACAAAGACTGCTCAACTGGCTAGTGTTTCAATAGGAACAGTGACTGAAGTAACATCTGCATTTAGCTCTATTGGAAAGACATCTGTAAATAGGGTTGGAAATTGTGGTTGAAAACGAACACTTGATGACTGTGATTCTTGTGCATTAGTACGATATGTAAGGAAAAACAGAAGAGCACCTTCCTCAGGTGATTGAGAATGTCAGTGCAGGCCGTGATCAGACTGTGTCAACAAGAACAGTTTATCTACACAGAAAGGGATATTATAGTAGGGTTGCAGTGCATAAACCCCTCTTTACAAAGACAAATGCACATTTGAGAGTTCAGTGGTGCAAAAACCGTAGGCACTGGTCTTCAGATATGTGATAAAAAGTGATCTGGTCTGATGAGTCATCCTTCACATATTCTCGGCAAGTGAGCGAATGCATGTGTGGTGTACACCAAGAGAACGGTACAGGCGTGAATGCTTGACCCCTACAGTGAGGGAGTCCGGTGGCTCAGTTATGCTGTGGGGGGCATTTTCCTGGCATGGTTTGAGTCCACTTGTCCCCTTAGATGGAAGGGTCACTGTAAATCAATCAGACCTGGTCAAATAGGTATTTGTTTTGTATTCAAATACCATTCTGTGCTCTGTTGATCTTGCCTGGTATAATTGAGCCTGCCAATATGAACAGAAGGTGGGATTTGCACTTTTTGAGAGTATTTCATTGGTTCCAATACGCCAGACAAGATCAGTAAAGCCTAGAAAAGTATTTGAATCCAGAACAAATACGTATTTGACCCAGGTATAAAATCAATACAAAGTTATTCTGAGTGATCATCTTTATCCTATGATGAAACATTTTTATTTCTGACATTACAGAAAATTATTACAGTATTACTATAGACCTTCTGTAATAAAGTTGAGCAAATAGGTAACATTAAAGTCAAATTTTCTCCTGTACATTTCAAATAGGAATATCTTTTACAGTGGCAATGGTTTCCTTCGCCATCTGTGTACCAGAACAGAATTTTTGGCTTAGGTAACAGGTGCTCTGTCACCAGATGGCATGTACTGTGGACACTTCAATAACAGCTGTTGCGTATAACTTCCTAGACTTATGAAGTGTAGCATGAAGTGGATAATTGATCCATTTGGGGACTGGCATGAAAGGAAAGGTTTGAAAGGTCATTTCTGATAGACAAAACAGATGTGGTAAAAAGCTCATGATACTGCAAGACTTCCCACATTACAAAGCAGAAAGAAATGCACAAAAGAAACAGAAAACACCACAAATCTATAATAAAACCAAAATGTCTACTCATTGTGGCATTTTATACATGTGACCATGTTCTGGAGACAGATACATCCTCTGAATAATATGCTTTATCATTAAACAAATTCACTTTATTTAAAAATAAATCATTTTTGTTACTTACACAACATACCATGTTTTCATGTGTGAGAAAAATAAACTACAGTAGCATTTATTTAATAATTCTGTGTAATTTGAAAATATTGCCTCTTTTTATCGTAACTGTGCACCCTCACCTATTCCATCTTAAGAATATAACATTCCAGGACTGAAGCCTCATCAATGCAGAACAATAATAATTTTCTAGAGAAACATGTCAAAAGAGAATGTTCTAGGCCAAACAAAAACCTTTACTTGCTGTGTTTCAAGTACCCAATTTCAATTTCATTTCCCAAGTTTCACATTACACTTTGCACAGTTTTACATTTCATTGGTCAGTCTCATCACCGCAATGTACTCTGTCAATTCAGGACAGCACATGTCTCCCACCACATGTGGTGCCCTTGTTCGGTCAACAGTCCACCAGCTGAGCTGCACAGCAATTGTTGGAGAGAAGGGCACTGCACACATGGCTAGTGTAGGCCAATCACAGGTATCCAGCTGACCAGAACAGTAGCACTTGTGCCATGAAAAACAGCCCTTTCAATTCATGTTGTGATTGGAACTGGTAGAAATGTAGGATGAATATATTCTTATAAGCATGTGAAAAATGTATACACCCACAAAGTCTGCATGTTACATGTTACGTTACGTGTTAGTCATTGCATTCAGTGCTCCAGAATATTAAGGAAAACACAAAATCATGAAAGGTATCTTGTGAACCACGATTGAGTTGTTCAGTTCATTAGCTGGTTGAATCATAATCTATATTTGAATATATTTCTGCACCATCCCCATTTCAAAATTAAATTGTCTCGCAGACTATTAATGAGCTTTGTTACTGAATAGTAATCATTTTTGGTCCCTTAGATATTGCTTTCCCATGTGTTCATTTCTCGCCTAAACCCAGCAACAACTGATCAGAAAGGACTGACTGGCTGACTAATCAAGAGTTATATTTTGTCACCTTTTAATACCCTACAAAGTGTACACACATTACATGGAGTACCCACATGTGATGTGGATCTTGCAATTGGATAAAAACCACTACATTAGCAAGAATGACACGGCGGTGCACTGTTGCCTCACAGCAAGAAGGTTCCAGGTAGGGATTCCAGCCCGAGTCCTCTCAGGGTGGAGTTGCATGTTCTTCCTGTGTCTGTGTGGGTTTCCTCTGGGTACTCCAGTTTCCTCCCACACTCCAAAGACATGCAGGTAATGCTAATTTCAGAGACTGAATTGCCCATAGGTACGAGTGTGTGAGTGAAGGGTGTGTGTTGCGTGATGGATTGGCAGCAGGTTCAGGGTGTATTCCTGCCTCTCAATCAATGTATGCTGGGGAAGGCTCCAGTACCACAACATAATCTGAATCCAGTTGAATATGCATTTCATATGTTGAAGAGAAAACGTAAGCCAATTAGCCCCCAAATCAAGCAGGAGCTAAAGATGGCTTCAGTACAGGCCTGGTAGAGCGTCACCAGAGAAGATATTCAGCACCTGGTGATGTCTATGGATCATGGACTTCAAGCAGTCATTGCAGTGCTGAACATGACTAGTTTCATTTAGAAAACATTAATATGTCCCAAACATTATGGGCATTATGGGCAAACGTTATGTATAAAAAGTGCTTTAATTTCTACATGGTATAAAATAACCTTAAATAAAAGCTGGGAATATAAATTTCAGCTGAGAATTAAAACGTGAATTGTTTAATTGCAAATCTAAAATTGTGGAGTACAAAGCCAAATCACGAAAAAATACGTCACAATCATTGTGGTGCTTACTGTCTCTTACTGAACACACCATGCCGATACCACCCTTCCCAAGTCGCTACAAATGTACACTTTTCACAAAAGATAAAAAGGGAAAGATAAAAATGTCTGATAAAATGAATAATAAGTTTCCATTTGGTCTTTTTGTTACTTGGTGCTGTCTTAATTGAACATTGGAATTGAACATTGAAAGTGATACTCAAAAAAGCTGTGGTAAAAATGCATTTTTACATGCTTGTTATGAAGTATTTGATTTCAATTGTGAAGTAAATGTTGTCATTGTAATACAATGGTAGGATTGGTTGCAGAACACAGTGTAGCTCAGTAATAATATCAAAGACAGGAACAAAGGATGAGGTTAAAGAAAATGGTTATTATTTCTTTTATTATGGAAGTGAACAAAGGAGGGAAAACCACCTCCCATTGGAGTCTAACCAAACTCTTGCGGGGTATTAACCATAGTCCAGGTTGCCAGGCAGCAAGAAAATATGCCGGCCACATGTCATATACGTTGCCATTTATAAAACTACATGTTTTTAAAATGTAATATTTTCAAGCATTCATCTAAAAAATTGTTCAGATGTTCAGAGCAATAAGCCATGTCTCAAAATATTGGCAAAAGTCACATTTTCAACAAAGAATGAAGGAATCTGGTAACCACTAAGTAACCTAGTCCGAACCAATGAAAAAGAAAAAACTGCACTTGAGGGCATTACCCAATACTGTTGACAAAATGTGACAGCATCTTCGTCTAACAACTATGCTAAGTACTTAACATACTGGGAGTCGCAGTGGTAAACACATTCTTTGCATTCCTGAGTGACACTCTGTCAACGAGGAATTACATGTTTGCCAGGAAGATGGCTCAAGAATGTCCCAATCGCGAAGAACCAGAGCAACATTCTGAGAATGAACTTTCTCAGGGCAAAAGGACTGACTGTTACTGTTTCTGTCTCAGTGTAAACCCTCCCCCTTTGTCTCTGATAGATCCCCTCATGTAGAGATCAGGTCTGATGGAGTCCACAGTATGCGCTCAGCGGAAGCTGAGGGGAGACGGCAGGCTTTGTCAGTCCCTCCTCAGACGATCCCTCAAAGTGGTGAATGCTGGGAATGGAGCAGTTAATAATCAGAATAATCCATGAAGGATGAGGGAAGCGGTCAGTAAGATAAGTGGGTCAAGGTTTGCAGTTCTGCTGGATCTGCAGTAAAAAACAACAACAACAACAACAATCAGTGCCCAACCAAGGAGTCCAAACTGAAACCATTAGCTTACATTACATGAAATTATATTACGCTGAATTGAATTACATTAAAAGCGATGTTGCCTTATCACTGTATCACTGGTCCACAGCAGGTGGCAGTGTGGTATTATGGCGCATCTGTGTTTATCTACAGCTGAGTCTTAACAATGCAGTCTGGTAAGTAATGACCTCCCAGTACAAGCAACTGGAATGCTCAGGGCCAGATTCAAGCCATATGCACTTGCATTTAGCCATATTTAGCAACAACCAAAGTGAAATTGCCAAAGAGTATTTATGAAGAAAAAAAACACTTACTTTTTTATTTGTGAATCAATGCTAGGGATGAATGATGAAGGAGTCCAGGTCAGGGCACAGCTCTAGCCTGGGTGAGATTGTGTGTGTGTGTGCATGTGTGTGTTGGGGGGGTGGGGCGGGTTGGGTGGGGAGTTGGTGCTGGAGCTAGCGATTGGGGACGTGGTAGGCCACAGATGGTGCACAAGGTGACCGCCTATGTCACCTAGAACCAGCCCTGTGTTCAGCCACACCATTTTTGCCAGTTTCTCTGTTCAGGGTCTTTAAATTCAATGAACAGGGACTACACATTTTTATAACTTCTTAGGACAACCACAAGAGATATCAAAGCACACAAACAGCACAACTGATAAAATGGAAAGCAAATGGTCAGCTAATCTATTATAACGGGTGGGAGAAGAAGCAGTGAGTTTCTCTGCTGCATTTACAATGCAAATATCTGATGTTCAGTTTGAAAAGCATCAGCCTCATGTGCTGAATTTGTACCTGTGTCTGCATGGCCCACTCTGCTGTGCATGTCTACAGCTGCGTAATTATGCTGTAGGGTTTTTACTGCAGGATTGCTCCCTCCCAGAGGAAAATGCATTTGGCCACTAATTTCATTGTTATGAAATCAAACAGCCAATCAGACTCTTTGGCAGTCCAGAACAGAATTTCATTGCACAATATGGTAATAGATTAAGTGTGACAGGGGTAATAAGAACACCATGCCATTGTACTACCATTGAAATCCATTTAGATTGCTCTTTCCTTCATAGTCACAAAACCTCTGGCTATAATTCAGTAAGGCAAGTAGACAGATATATCTAGACGCAACATACTGCGGTGCATTGATAAATAGACCTTGCGCGTTACAATATACAACATAATAGATATACAAAAAGTTATTCAACTCTTTTATACCCTCATATCTGAGCATATCTGATGTATGCTAGGAGGACGAAAACCTCACATAGCTTTCCCACTTCTATAATTGGCAATACTTTCTCCATATAAGAAATATAGAATACAGTCAAGGTGGATGACAGAAAAGTATGCATGAATTTATTAAAGTCAATAATTCCCCAAAGCATCAGTGCAGTTATACTCTAGGACTGTGCCCGATGGGATTTTGACCTGTATTTGTGTGGTTTACAGCTGCTAAACCGTACATTATATCAATGTTTTTTTTTTCTCCCCCTATCCCCTCAAAATGTCCCTTCCCTTTGCTGGAGGGATCTTTTCTCTTCCATAACTACACAGATAACGGCCATAATAATCTCACTGCGTCTATGCAGTGATTGTACCAAAATTTCTAGATAATTGAATAAGTTTTGCAGCTGTATAAAATTAGCATGTCAGTGATGAGGACCTGTTACCGTTAAATCGAAAAACTAGCCGAACCATCACCACTGCCCTTTCTGTTAATATTCATTCCCTGTCTTTCAGTTTTGAATGGCAAATTGTGTTTGCCAGCCCATCCCAGTACTTTAATGTAATTTAGGGAGACCATAGAGAAGCAAGTTTGTCCTCTGTAGAATAAGCTGCCTGTTGCCACCCCTTTACACTCAGTAGTGCACTTTGCATGCTACTGGTTGACTGAAACTACCTCTTCCTCTGTGATAACTAAATAAATAAATAAGAAGCCAACCTTCATTCTCAACACTATTATTTACAACACCTGCATGTAGATCTGTTTTAAAATCACGCATACCACATCACCTTGCCATACTGGCTTCTGCCCCTGACTTTCTGATGTGCTGGAAGATCAACGGTGCAAAACCTCAGGATCAACGAGCCGTTTGAGAGAATTTCTTTGAGACCACTCTCAGTAACACAAAAGAGTACGGATTTAAAATCCACCTTTTCCACAAATCAGTCCGCTTTGGAGGCCTTCCTTGGATTCCTTTTTGTCTCATGAATTGCCTGGTCTTAGGAGGATTTGTGAAACATATATGGATAGTGCATCAGCCAACTATCCCGTTTCTGCAGTAGTCTCCTCGCACCATGCATCAGGTACATTCATAGCTGCTTATGATTTTCATGAATGTTAACACCCTGTACTTGGCTGGGCTACAGAGCATTCCACAGATGCGTCTGATTGGAGTATTATGATCACTTTGGGCTTGTGTCACATTGAAGGTGAAGAGGTCACCAGAGGAATGTTGCCATAGGCCACAGAAGACCACCTCAAAAGAATCTCTGTTCCTCTCAGGCTGATTACAAGCTTTAAGGGAGACTTCAGGGGAAAGCCCTCTGCGCTGTTCTGGAAACTCAAAGGAGATCGACTCTAACCTGCATACCTGCATTCCCCGTCAATGCCCAGTACAAGTATTTTGGTTCTACCCATCATTAAATCATTTAAGCTAGCCTTGCTATATTTATTTATTTATTTATTCATTCATTCATTCATTTATTTTGCTGTCATTGACGAAACTTACAGTTCAGCTTAACTAACACTATGAACAACAATAAATGCTCTTATGAGTTATGTGTGGATATCAAGCAGTGATGAAATATTCACCTATTGCTGTTTTGTGTCAGGATTCATGGGCAGTATCAACAGCCGATAAAATAACACACCACTTTAATTATTAAATGTGCTGATGGCCTTTGCAGACTGTTTGTATTCTTGTAGAACCACAGTAATAGTCAGTGACAGAGCCCTGGAGTAAGAAAGAAACCATGCAAAAGATGTTAGCTTCAAGCCAGTGTTTTGCTCTGAGGAAGACATCAATTGATGCTGAAAAGTCAGTTTCCTGTCTTCTTTCTATTAAACAAAGTCTGAGCATAAGAACAAGTTTGTTCTTCGCCTTTGTTTGCAAAGATATCCTTTCAATAAACATTTCTGAACAAGGTGGAAAATAATAGTTTATAATAATAGGAACACTTGCTACAAAATGTTTAGAGCTGACAAATAGGAAGCGATGTGACAGATGGCATGAAACAGTAATGCATGTGAAAATATGTGCTTCATTTTAATGTTTAAATGGCTGTGCACTTCTATAGAGGGTGATTTGTGGAAATGTCAAGCACAATGTCCTATTTATCTTTCTCATTTACATTTTCTTTTTATGTATTTTCTTTTCTTGGTTTTTACATGTATGGCCACTATTGATCATATTTTGTTTTTGATCATTTGATCGTTTGTACGATCAATTATATCAGATTTTTTTGTGCATGAAAATGTGGTTTTGATGTGCTCTGATTGACTGAATGACATTGAATAATTGAATAGTGAAGTGGGTCAGCTAAAATCATTTTCATTTTATGATGTATGTAGTTCTGTTTATTGAACTTGCTTTATTTTTGTTTGGTCTGTTTTAATTTGTTTAGCCATCCAAGGGCTTTCAGAACAAGTAGTGACTAGATTTCTCCAAAGCCATTTCAGCCAGAAAACTGAAAATTATTTTTTATGTCCAGTGTCAAACAACAATACTTTAAGCTCTGCTAATTTTGTGATTTAGCAGCATTAGCTGAGTGAGGATTCTGAGAGATGTCTCCAATGGGCTGAAATGGTGCTCCCTGGCTAGCTAAGTAATTAGCACTTGTAAAGGAACACAGATGAGGTCTTCACTACCGAGATCTCTAGGTCAAATTGTACACTGTGTGATATTCAGATATTTGGAGATTTGGACATGGTGACTTTGGGTTCAGGAGCCAGGGGAGGGAGAGGGGTGAAGCAGAGGAGTGCATGATTTGCATGCCGAGTCTTCACTCAGTCTTCGGAAATTCTCTGAAGAATTCAGATGGTATTCATGTCTGCAGGCAATAATAGCGTTACCCACATTAATTATACTGACTACAATAAAGAAGCAGGAAATAGGAAAGAGAGAAAGGCCCACATTCAAATGTGTGTGATCATTGAACATCGGAGCTTTAGGCAGTCTCGGTGTGTGTCTCACATTCAATGCGTCAGGCCTAAGGTGACTGAATAACAATCACCCTTGTTTTAGACTTTGTTCACTGCATCAAATATAACAATGAAACCTCATTAGAAAGTCTAATTATGGCTGTGAAAAGTCATTAAAAGTGATTATTTATCCACACACCCGCTAGGAACTAGTAAAATCTAATTGCAGCGGAATTGTTGTTCTTAAGCGATCGAAAGGATTTTGGTTTGGACCATGAAAAGCGATACTGGAAGCATTTATTTTGTTGATGCCAAGCAGTTGCAAGTTTTATTTGTTTAGAAATATGAACACAAAATGATGAACTGTATTCATGCTTTAAGTTGTCACAAGTTGATTTTACGCAAATGAATGTGCCTTCGATCTCAAGTACTCGACAAACAGCTGCTGCAAAGAATGCTGCAGGATCGTGATAACCATATTGAGTTTAAGATGGGTAACCATAACTACAAGAGTCAATCTGCCACCATTACACCACTGGGTACAATTATAACAATCAATAAAAAGAAAACAATGAGGATAGTTCTTGTATTATTTACAAAAAATATATGCTGTTTATTGGCGGCACGGCATTGTCGCCTCACAGCAAGAAGGTTGTGGGTTCGAATTTCGGCATGTTCTCCCCGTGTCCGCGTGGGTTTCTTCCGGGTACAGTCCAAAGACATGCAGGTAGACCAATTGGAGACCCTTAATTGCCCATAGGTATGAGTGTGTGAGTGAATGGTGTGTGTGTGCCCTGCGATAGATTGCCAGCCTGTCCAGGGTGTATTCCTCCCTCTCGCCCAATGCACGCTGGGATAGGCTCCAGCACCCCCCGCGACCCTGCTCAGGATAAGCGGGTATAGATAATGGATGGATGGATGGATATACTGTTTATACTCACAGCAGGGAAGATATTATTTGATAAGGGTCCCATCACAGATATTAAACTAGCATCAAACCAAATTTTCTGAGAAATGACATAGCATAGTTGCTGCTATAACTTTTTTGCTTTTAAATATTTTATTAAGAATTATTTTTAGATAAAAAGATAAATATTGCACTTAAATATTTAAATGATACATTTTGATAAATTTGGACTGATCTGCTCCATGGATTGTATAGATGTTCCATGACATTAAAGCCTATTTCTGGAATTCCAGAGATTTTGAAAAGTCAGACATCAGGCAGACAAGAATAGTTTGTCCTGTGTTCACCACACTCACATTCTTTTCCCCAGAAGCAATAGGCGTGTGAGAAAATCTTTTTGTACATGGTCACTGACAATTATTGAGATTGGGGTTGAGCTGCAATTAAATGCTTAGAAGTCTGGGGGGCATTTTAACACCCTTTCTGTTTTGGTGTGAAAGTATTTCTTTGTGTGAAGAATCACAGATTTATTTTGCAACAGGCTTAGTTGTCGCATGCAGAATTTCATGCCATCTGAAAACAGGAGTATGTATGTTAGAGAGAACACAATCATTTGAATGCATTTCTGTTTTTTATAAAAATGGGTTGGGAATCTTGTATTAATAATACAAGTGTGAAATTTGCACACATGAGCTGATGACAATGCTAGTGGATGCTGATATAAATGGAAATGCTTTGATTTTAATTCCCCCAGTATAACTTATGTTTGGATTTCTGAATGTCCTATCTGGAGCGTTTGTTTATAGATTAGTCTTGTGTAATGACTTACGTAGATGATGACCAATATTGCTTCCCCAAAGAACTCTGTAACAGTATAATTAACTAGGGCCAAGTAATATCTCACCAAACAGCAAAGAATAAGGGATTCATGTTCAGGAGAACAGAAAAACTGATACCTTTTCAATCTTCTTGGATGATGTCATTCTCTTGGTTCTCCCAAAACACCTTTAGAATCTTGAACTTGTGTTTCATAAGCGGACACCTTACTGTTCAAAAACCAAAGCCAAGGAAATAGAACCTTTCCAGCAATGTGCAGAACTTGGCAGAACTGTCTTTGCAGTTAGAATAGACACCCATACAGAAGGATCAGTAGAAGCAGTGACTGACTGGCCATATCCCAAGGCAGCTCATAACACCAGCTTCCTTAGGAGCTGACAGAAATATCATATGCCATAGGCAGACAATAACAGTGTATAACAAAAATGGACTGAGAATATGTTTTTTTAATCAATTAAGAAAAGGAACCAGATGAGTACATAGAGGAATAACATATCTTCTTCACTACGCTTGCTTTGCCTGATCCCCCTGGCAGCACCACCCACCGCTTAAACCCCACAATACAAACATACTAAAAAAGAAAGTAATAATAATAAAGCTGCATTCTCACTGATGCTAACGATACAACCGTTAGTCAGTAAGCTCATAGAATTTTTTAATTCTCTTATATTTGTGCCTGTATTTCTCCTCATGTCTTATGTATTAGCTATAGCATTGTAAGCTCTCACCATGGCAAGTTCCATCATTACACTATCCTGAATATTTAAAAGCCACTTTCTGTCCAACTAGCAAGTGTAATTTTTCTTTGTTTTAATCATTCAGCTGAATATTAGAGTAATCATTTAGGTGCAGAACAGAGGATGCAGTCTTTTAGCTAAATTTTACAAAGCAGATATAACTACTCCCCCAAATGCATTCATGTCTGGGCCATATGCTGAGAAGTTACAACCATCCCTAATGGACTTAAACCACAGTTGGAATGAATAGTTGTGGGTTGAGACAAAATCTAGTATCTCAGGGACGGTCAAAGCAATGCTTTGATAACACATGTTCTGCAAGGCAAGAGAATTAATTCCGCTTTATGTAGCAGCCTATATTCTATATTCTACACGCAAACCAGAGAATGCAGAAAATCCAAAGAAAAAAGTTCATTTACACAAGCCTCGCAAAACCAAGTTGGGCTCCCAGGAGCCAGACAGCACATGCAGAGCAGTCTGTTGCGCCGACACTTCACCTCCAGCCCAGTAGTTGTGAATAACTCATTGTGGCGATGCTGGGACTGATAAGCGGAGAGCCAGATTCTCCGAGGAACGCGGCGTTCCCCTTCTCGCGCACACCCGCCGCGTTTGATCTCCATCCCTCAAAGGGTGGGTTGCGGACAGCCCGCCTCTTCACAGCTTCATGATCTGTGACTACGCGGCGCAAACACAGCCATCTGTTCTCGTCCTCAGCCTCGGTTTCTGCTCCTTTCTGCCGAAACGCGTCTTGCGCGCATGCTCTAACTTCATCTTCACGCGACGTGTGTACACCTTAAGCCTTTCTCTGAAAGGTTTTCGGCAGTTTGCTTTTAAAATGATCATTTAAGAAATAAAATAAATCATTGAATCTCAAAATGTAATTAAAAATTGCATTAACCAAAACACAGAACTGGTTACTCCCCAACAGTAGTATGGTTGGATTAATCAAGTGCAATCAAACCTTAAGGCCCCTATGAAATGTACAACTGATATGTGCAGCTTAAATATATAACCCAGCTTAAGCTCAGCTTAATTTTCATCACACAACAGAGTTCTATTTTAGTAGTGTGTCTACCCTACCCCCTCATACAGGAAAATGTGTCATTTTGTGGATTTTTTTTAAGCATTTAAGAATCTGCCAGCTAGTACTCCTTCATACGGGTAAACAGTCCTACCTCTACTTGACCACTGTTCCTGTTTCTCTATGTAGTTGTGTTTGACAAATGTTATCGTAATTTTCAACACTGCTCCCCTTTGGTCATGAAATAATATTGCTTTGTAAATTCAAATATTAAACTGCCAATTGTCTAACCACATTAGTTCCGGTAGATAGATTGTTATAATTGGATTAATTAAGCTCCACTACAGCTTTCTGAACCTGAGCTTGTTTAGCATAATATTTATTTTGACAGCATGATTGTATCATAATATGATATTCATAAAGTAAATCCTAACTTAATAATATTTTAAAATTCATGTGTTGTGAGCTTTGACCCAGATATGGGAAACTCTGGGTGAAATGACCTGATCCTCAATCTCGCCATGTTCCCACTGGAGAAATTCAGCATGGCTAAAGGACATTTATTCCAGCAGTTGTTTGATTGTGAGCATCAGGGGGGTATTTCCCCAAAGTCTGTATGAAGATGTGCTATCCCTCTGAAGGAGCAGTCGGTGGATTGCATTTGATCACACTCACAATCCCCACTATTACTTTCGCTAAAGTGAATTTCTCTCTCGTCTGGAATGGAATTATCATTCTTTCCAACCGGTGGCCTGTGAAGCACTAACCAGACCTACAGCTGTTGCTTTATCTAACAGCCAAAGCTGTTTCAGCCACTTATCTCTGTTGGATTACTATATAGGGATCACTGGAAATAGATCAAAGGCTGTAATGCACCTTTTATTGCAGATATGGATTCCTGCAGCAACTGTCGAGTCTGTTTTCGGCTATCTCTGCACACGCGCACGGATATGTATCCGTTATTGTTCATCTCTGGGCCGCTCTCTGTTTACTTTATCTGCGCCATATCTGTGTATTGGGGCTCCTTTCCTTAGTGGCTTGTGAGACCTTGACGACTTGTTCGTTCGCCATGAAAGCACAGCCCTTTTAGCGCTTAGCTTTCCAGCTGTTAGGGGGGTCTCCAGTCTAAGGTAGCAAATGCTGGAGCCCGATCTGGCCACGCCGGTAAATCTCGGCACTCGTAATGTTTTCTCCCACGTCTCCGAGGCCGGCCAAATAAACAAACTGCTGTAGGTCTGGTGGGCTGATCGGGGATCAGGCAGAGGGCAAGGCAGAGAAACCAGGCATCCGGGAGGCAGGGGGTTTGAGGGGGCGGGGCTGGGAGGGGAGGTGGGGGTGGTGTTGCGGGGGTGCCTGAGCAGAGAGGGGAAAAGACAACCCGAGGAATGCGGAATGAAAAATGCACAGATCATATTCTGGGAGTCTTGAGGACGGCTCCTCGAATGATATATAATTTGATAAGTGGGGTGAAGGACTTGGTCAGCCATTAGTTCTCTATGCTTCTGATTTCATTTACCACTTTGCATTGAACCAGCTGGAAAATGGCAATCCCTGTTCCCTGTTTTTTTCTCGAACTGTTTGCACGGTACGCTGAGGAGAGGTCATTTCACTGGCTTCATTGTTTAAGCCGTGTTTACTTTTCTCGTTTAATGCCTTGTCTGCTTCCCTAGTTACTCTCCAGAAAACCTCTTTTACAACTCTGAAACAAGATGAGAACGTGGACAAAACTTCTCAGCATTCCAATGTATGTCAGAACTGCCCTGAATCACGCAGATGGCGGAAGGGACAGAAAGTGTTTGCAGACAAAGTGCTTCTTATTAAGACAGAAGAATAATGGTTGGGAAAACTGGTGCTTTTAGTAACTCCCAGCTCAAATGAGATTCCTGTCATTACAAGAAGAACACCCAGCAATATATATATATATATATATATATATATATATATATATATATATATATATATATATTGTTTTGTCATCCACAACACTTTATCTTCCAATCATCAGCAGCCTCAGGAGCAAACATGTCACAATAGCCAATCATGTGAAGCCTTAAAAATGGAATTGACATGGGGATTCTTTGACTCCCATAATCGCCTGGTGTAATTCTCACTTGAAAAACCTATCTGTGTGTGACACATAGGAATTTGCACATATCAATTCCCCTTGAGACTAGAGGGGACCTCCAACATGTCCTTTCACACCCTTGAAATCTACTTTGTCCCATTGTTGCAGCTGTTTCTCTTTGAATATCGGCTTACAAAGCTGATATTACATATAACTGACCTTTGAACAGTAGAAGGGCAAAAAAAACTGGTGTTCAGCATTTTATTTTGGAATTACAATGGTAAGATCTTAATTCTGAGGAAAATCAAACAAGTAAAGTAACAAGTAAACCACTTGCCATATGACATACTTTAAAATTGGCTGTTGGCTACTCTTTCGTTATTAACTTGTTTGTTTGTTTGTTTGTTTGTTTGTTTTCTTAATTTATGAAGTGGAAACAGATCGTCTGAACACTGACATTATAAAATGGCAAGTATCTCATGCTTCGCATAACAATTAGTCCCTTGGCAGGCATTAAATGGTTGAATAGTTCCAATTTTTGTAAGGGGACATGGCTGACAGAAACTCCCGCTACATCACAGAGCTAGTGTCACAGAGAGGACAGCAAAGCACCCGCCTGTTACCTGAAACTCTGCTGTTTTTAAAATAAAAAAAAGTTGTGAATGCAGCACTGTGCACTCCACTGGCTTCTCAGTGCAGGACAACTTCATAGACACGATCCGGCTTTCCCTTTAAAATGTAGTTTTTATGGTATGATGAAACTAACAAACGATTAAAAAATAATGCTCACTATCATAAACATATGTTAAAAGGCAAATAAATATCTGAGCACAAATGTTAAAGCAGCCATGGTGGCTTCATGGCATCAGGTTGCTTTGTATTGAAATGTATTGAACAATGTTTTCAATAAAGGGCATCAAAGAGTACCAAACATGGACCCAGCGCTCTCAATCATGTGTTAAACATGTGTAGATGTTCAAATAGAACAAAGATATTAGTGTCACAAGCTCATTGGTAAATACTCACATAGTAGCAAATTGAATGACGTGATATCAACTAGGAGTATGCATCTGAAGAATTAACGCCTGCTGTTTTTCATCCCAGAGCTGCTATTAAAGAGCAGGCCTCAACCATACTGTGCACTGAAAAGCGTGGACTGACAGAAGCACTTCACCTGCAGGTATTTTTGCTGTGGTATTTGAAAATGTTTTTCCACTTGATGAATGGGCAGATCCTCTGCATACATCTGGAAGCGAGCAATGGGATGGACAGATGGTGGAGAGTCAATGTTACAGACTTTAGTCAATACGACTTTATGTCTGTGGAAGAAGTATGGCATTTTTGCACACTGTAAAGTGATTGAACACACCAAATTCAGGTCTATAAATGATTAATAAATCAGGTGATGCTGCACAATAATCTAGCCAGTACCACACTAAAAATAGACACTGTTAAGGGGAGAGCACATAATCATATTAGGTTTTCTGAATGGGAATGTGTCACTAAGGAGACTATCTACCTGGCTAGTTAATTATCTGACTAGGCCACCTAGCTAACTGATTACTTTGCTGACAGCATTATTCATCTGTCTAGCTAGCTCACTATCTGATCTGGCTTTCTAGCTAGTTGGCTGGCTGGCTAGTAACACAACTTCATCAAATTGATCAAGTTATTGATTCTGTCAATAAGTCATTAAACATTTTTTAGAAGACTCAAGCAATGCATTAGCTGTTCTACGATACAGGAGCACTGATCTGTAATTTCCCTTCCTGAACGTGGTTGGTTCTGTCCAGTTGAGGGGATATTTCTCTTGCAGGCGTATAACGAAGAAGCAGAGGCCTGCAATGGGAAGGCTGAGTGACAGATAATGAATCAAGGAGTAGAACATAGATCTTCTTGTGTGTTTCAATTACAGCACAAATAAAGCTTGATTACCAGTCTGCTATGAACTGTAATGATGGATTACATATAAAAGAATGCACTTGGGTCATCATTTGGAATAAGGGAACCATTCAGAGTCTAAAGTCACCTAGGAACCATGGGTGATTCTGTTAAAAAAGAAAAAAACAAAAAGCAATGAATAAGAAAAAGACTGTTGGTATTTTCTCAGCAAACACAACAAAGAAAGAGTATGAACAGAAAAAGAGAATTTCAACTATGTAGCTGTATTTATTTATTTAATTATTTATCTGAATTTACAGATCCAGCTAACCAAAACGTGCAATTCAATTAACCACCCAAAATGTAGGCTCCCATATCCCTGCCATTGCATTAACCTTATATGATCTCATGCATGCTAATGCACAAACGAGGAGACAGGTGCTGCTGTCAACCATTCTATAAATTGTCTAGCAAACATTATCATGGTATGACAGCTTGCTCACTAATTCACAAAGTCACATTTCAAGCATGGCAACCTAGACAGTTTATTTAGAGTAATACCGTTGATTCAGGAAAAGCATGAATGCTTGTTAGAATTAGCATTCAAACGATACAATCAATACTGTTTAGATTTGAAGAGTTAGGTTCCTGCCACTTCAGGATCTAGTGGCAAGAAAATATAATTCAACCAAATGGAAATATGGTCATTGGGTATGAAGGGGGTGCCAAAATACATGGGGGCAATAGGCTAAACATTAGTAGTGCGGTAATAGCAGACCCAGTATTTTTAAACATAGACATTTTTAAATAAGCCGAATCAGCATGCTGGGATATATACTGCAACAAAAGTGAAGGGTAAAAATGAAAGGATGACTTATTATTGCTATGAAAACCTGGCAATCTGGCACTTATGAATACAATGAATTCCACAATATCTTTAATGAATTCCTCATTATCTTCAATGAATCGCTGTTGTCCCTTTGCAGATACCCACTCGTCTGCAAGGCTATGGAGAGGTCAGAAATGATTGGGATCAAGGAGTCATTAGCAGACCCCAGATAATCATTGGAGACACAAGCAATTGGAAACCACCGAATGTTGACAGAATGACCTCTCATGGCTCACATTAATATTGGTACAGTGACCACTGTCACTGTCCCTGCGACAATTCACATGGCCTTATGGAGGGGCTGCATGAGGTTAAAGATGGGACTTCCTGGAAAGAGATTTATTCTCAAGGGCCTAAAAACTTTGAAGCTCCTCATTATCTCTCTGATGCAGCCTGTTTTCAGTACCGCGGAGGAGAAAGGGGAGATGGAGGTCGGAGACATGAAGGCCTCCTCTAGCAGCTGCCGTAAGTTACTATGGGAAATAAAGTTTCTAAAGCTAAAGCATTTCTCAGGGGAGTGATCATGAGTGGTATTACTGGCTATTGCAACGTGCCGCTGTATATTTGTATGTGTGTGTGTGTGTGTGTGAAAGAGAGAGAGAGAGAGAGAGAGAGAGAGAGAGAGAGAGAGAGAGAGAGAGAGAGAGAGAGAGAGAGAGAGAGAGAGAGAGAGAGAGAGAGAGAGAGAGAGAGAGAGAGAGAGAAAGAGAGATGTTACGTTCTGAAATCCACCTGCATTATAATTATATCCAGGTGTACAGAAATAGGTGTATGGATGTAAGTAACACTCAGTCACATTGACAATAACCACAACCTCAAAGAAGACCCAGCTGAGCACATAGTGATATATGAAATGACAAAGGGGCATGCATTACGCAGCAAAGCAGGGAGTTTATCTGTCCTAAAGGTATTAAAAACATACATACAACCTCAGCACAGGTTGCGGGGTCTCACTGGGCAGCTAGTGTTTGTGAAATGGACCTCACTGTGATCCTTCGTAGATGTTTCCAAAAATAGAAAATTTGGTAACTGAAAAAAATTCACATTATCAATATATAGTCGTGCATTTAGTCGTGCAACAATGATCCTTGCCATTCCTCAGCAACAGGAATCCATAGTCTGGTTGTCAGGCAATGGCCAGTGGCGTCCTTGGCTCCATGTGTCTCCTGAAGAGGTTTATCAGGCAACGACATGCGTCTCTTCGCCAGCGCATCTTTTGACAAGGATGCCAATGACGAGACCGTGATGTCATTATCTCCACCTGTAGGGGAGACAGAGTAGCACAAAAAACAAAATGAAACAGGCAGGTGAGACCAAAAACAGGAATGCTACAGAGAGAGGGCGAGGCCACATGCATGCAGGTGGGCATTTAATGCATGTGTGTTGGTGCGTGTGTGAGTGAAGTGAGAGGATTGTAAGTATGCATATGCATCGCTGCGTGCTTGTTTGAATGATGATGAGACACAGCTAAATTATACGTGAATGGTATATAGCATGTGAGCTGTATGCACTGTTTGACCATCAGGGCTCTATCTTACACTCGGGGCTAAGTGGTGTTAACACAGATTCCTTGCTAGTTTCAGACCGACACAGTTATCTTTTTCGTGTCCAGTGCCCACCTTGTTTAACTACCCAATAAACTTGCACCCATTTGGGCGAGTTGGTCTTATGAAGAGGTGTGATCAGGCGCATTGTTGGTATTTTGTTATTTTGATGCAGCCGAAAGGGTTTGCGTCAAGAAAAACAAACACCTGGAATTAAGTCATGTCGCAGCTGTTCCATTGTCATTTTAAGGGCACAATATTAAGATGTAAAGTAATGTGCCCATATAGGCAGGAGCGCAACGCGCTAACACCCTCCTGTCTGTTACACACATGGGGAGTGCACAAATATGCATAAAAATATCAAGCTTAAAATGTGAAAGATTATTATTGTGTATATCAAAAATACACCATAATTAAAAAGACGACATGTCATAATGGTTAGTCATAATATTGATCCAAATGAAATAATCACAGTAACAACAAATAAAATGTATTGGTAGTGCTAATTATTTGATCAATCATGGCAATAAACATCAGGATTTAAACAGATTTGTGAGGTTGAGTTTGTCTGTAAAGACTCATGTGAAAACCTCTAAGATCACACAAATCAAATATCTGAACTCTTGCCAAATGACTGTTCTGCCACATCATTACAACATCACTTGTTGAAATTTTCAGTTGTGAAATATTGGTGCATCCTCTCATGATCTTGATTCGCACAGCCACATGGAGAACCTGATTGGACACAGGACTGGGTGACAACAGGGGCAGAGGGTCCATCGACTAATGGTCACATACCTATCCCTCAGCGAAGGAAAAAGCTGCTGAAAACCGCGCTTCTCCCACCAGATGTAACAAACATCTATCATCTCTGGGCAGATGAGTTGGAGACAAATGCCCACATTTCCTACTTTCTCTGCGAGAGGGTCGTTCCATCATCCCCTAAGTTCAATTGGAGGCAAATCCCAATGCACTGTAATTAACACAATTTTTGAATATATTTCTAAGTGCTTTGAAGGTCCTCTGAGTAGACACCCATCTGTCTGTGATGCAGCATTTACAGATGTATGTCGCTGAATCCTGTTCCTGCTTCATTTCTCAGTTAATGAGTTCATCTTTTAGACTATGGTACAAACACTCAATTACTATTTACACAATATAGGTGCTGAGAATCACCCTTAAATCCAAGGAGGGATGTTCTCTAATTTAATGATTTCGTACAGTGACACTATGTATGATACTCTGAACAAGGATACGATGCAATAAGATTTCTCTTAGTTTACAATGAAACGATACAATTAATCGTGATTAATCACGACACAATGTGATTAGCTATGATGTGAATGTGACGATTAGATTTTACAGATTCCCCCCACCCCACCCTACCCCACCAACTCTTAAGAGATCATTGAAATACCAGGATAACTTTCACAAATTAACAAGAGTGTTTCTTAACTGCAATGCCTCAATATGCCTGAATGAAAGTTTGCCATGAAAAAGAACAATTAATTGCAATGCAAATCGATGCATACTTCACATCAATGTAGTTGTATCATGATGTTTTAACTGTGATGCATTGATGCATCGATGTATCAGTTCATATCTAATACTGACACACTCGGTTGCACAGCCTCTCTTAGAGGGTATAAAGCATCGCTGTAAATAGTGCTTTTTGGTACAGTGTTGACTTTGTTGGCAAGCTTACCCTTTCTGCAGAAATGAAGACCCTTATAATTGGATCGACTATGAAGTTCTTTTCCTGACTAGATTGCCTGTCTATTGGAAGGGTGCATATTTTTCTCCTCAACCCAACGCTAGACTCACGAGTCTTCTAATTTTTCTACTCATTTGAAATTTTTATTTGTATACTCATTTCCAAGTGTTTCATGAATTTGCACGGTGCGATAGCCTTTTCAAGGGTGCAATGTCTTACCATTAACAGACTTTCCAACTCAGCGTCTGTCACCTGCTCCCTCTATTCCGTGTTTCATTTGAATAAATACATGAGTGGGTAATATCAGATTCCCTGATGCATTAGAGAACGTGAGATATGAGAGCCTGTATTTGTCGCTGTTCTGCAGTCATTTTAAACAGCCAACAGCCCACTGCATAATTTATGCAAATTGGAGTGCAGACTGTATTCCCAGCCATGTATAATAAATACATGTACAATCAATTGGTGGTTTTTCTGCTTGTTAATCACCATTTGATTGTGGATATTAAATATGTATTTCGTGGTGTGTCTATGATTTCATTAAGTTGTTAATGTCGGTAGCTACGTTTAATACATTATGACTTTGTACTAGAGGGACATAATGTTGAATATATGAAGTCATGATTTTCTCTGTAATGTCAATGATCATTTCTGGGCTTGTGCAATGGGAATAATTTGGCATGCAGCCTATTCATTGCCGCACTTCCTGGGTTTTCATTAATTAATATACACAAGTGAATGCTTTATAACTTATTACAATTTGATCTTACATGAGTTTACTTTCATTTCTGTAGCTCTGGTAACAGTGTTCAAAACTCAGGGAAAGAACTTGCGCTGTTAACCTAAGTGACATACCATTTAGAGCACTCTTTGATTCTGATATAATTATCATAGTAAATGTTTTGTTTTGCAGCGTCCCTGAGCTCCTCACGTGATGAACATGAAAAGTGATACATTTTGAAACCAATTGTCCTCCCTCTGATTCCTTAAGCAAGCATTAGCAGTAAACAAATAGCACCCAGAATGTAATCTCACATCACTACGTGATTTTTGATATTGTGTAGTGTAGCTCTTTTCGGTCGTGTTTACTTACTAGCAGCGCAGTGGTCTGATGAAACTGCTCCCATGATCATTAAGTGGCACTATATAAACACTGATTTAGGGTATGGATGCTGTTAGGAATTACTGTTTGTTGCTTTTTAGTGGGTTGCTCTTATGGAAACTGTTAGACACATCCCTATGTTCTGTATTGTACAGCACTTTACATATACGTAACAAATACATAACATTGTATTTTAGCTTTCTGACCATTGTAATTTTGGCTGCTTTAACTTCCATGCTTCTGTTGTATGCATTGCATGTCATATTAATGCCATATTATGACATATTAACTTTGTTAAGCCATTCCAAATATTAACATACTGTACATAAACGCAGTGTAGCACAGTTGATAAGCAACTGGGCTTGTAACCGAAAGGTCACAGGTTTGTTTCATGGGTAGGTATACTGCTGTTGTACACTTTTTTTTTTTTACATTACAGGCATTTAGCAGACGCTCTTATCCAGAGCGACTTACACAACTTTTACATAGCATTTTACACTGTATCCATTTATACAGCTGGATATATACTGAAGCAATTTCGGTTAAGTACCTTGCTCAAGGGTACAACGGCAGTGTCCTTACCCGGGAATCGAACCTGCGACCTTTCGGTTACAAGCCCAGTTCCTTACCCACTGTGCTACACTCCACTTGAGCAAGGTACTTCACCTGCATTGCTCCAGTATGTATCCAGCTGTATAAAATAGATACAATGTAAAATGCTATGTAAAATTTGCGTAATTCGCTCTGAATAAGAGCGTCTGCTAAATGCCTGTAATGTAATAACCTGCTAAAATAAAAAAATAATATGTAGTGGTATACATTTTTCTATCTTAGTGTGCTTTGCTATAAGCAAGAGCATTTTAATCTTGCAATAGAAAATACACATAAAATAAAGAGGTGACCCTTTCAAACCAAATGAAGCCAAGTTATAAAGAATAGCATGACCATTCCAGCAATGCAACACCACGTTGCTCAAATTCTTTCTTGTAACTTGAGACATTTTCGTTGTAGGGAATTTGCCCTTTCACATTTAATCTGTTACATCAAGTGTGAAATTCCAAACAACGCTCCACCGACCCACCAGCACACCCACCACATATATCTAAAAGAAGAACATATACATACAATATATAACATATAAATATATTTATATACAAATATATTTTTAGAATCACTTTTCAAATATCAAGATAAACAGAAGATTCAGAAATTAAGAAATAATTCATGTAGGCTTGCATTTCTGCTGACTATTTACAGACACTATTTATAAGCATGCACTGAATGACATGAACAGAGTACATGTTAATACACACAGTACACAAAGTGCATTGTTGTGCATTTGAAGATGGTTCAGATTATTGCACCTATGCAATAATAGCATAAAGTATTGGTATTATTAGGATGCTATGATGTCCTCAGCTCATTTAGCAGTTACTGGTCACTTTCTGTAAGTTTTTGTTTTTTGGCACTCTATACTTTTATTGGCACCAAAAGGTTATTTCCTTCAAGGCTATTTGTTGCAAAAGTGTAAATTCTGAGTATGAATGCAAGGTAGACACAGTCTAGCAGGCAAAATGACAATTTTATGAAAAAAGGACTCACAGACTCCATATAAGACCTTAATGTTGTTAATAAAACAACCTTGGTGAAAAAAATGTGAGTACTATTACATTTCACAAACCATAGAAATAGAACATACTTAGGCTATGAATGTGTGTACTTTCTTGGAGTTTTGAATATGCCCTACATTCCTCACTCAGGTTAACTGTGCCTGTTTCACTGCCCACTGGCACAGTTAGAGTTGTGGCACAACTGACAAAATGCAAAGTGACTGCAACTTTGTATGTGAATAATTTTCCAGTGTAGAGAGATGAGAGCTATGCATATGGACTATTGTGCGTTTGATGATCTTTTAATAAGTACCAAAGGTGGGATGACACTGTAGCACATTTGGCAGGGCAGCTCACTCTGAAATCCGTATATAAATATGCAGTGTGGCTGGGGGTTTGATTCCCGGATGTGACACTTTCTGTACTGTGATCCCAGTCTATTTGTAACCCTCCCCCCTGTTTGAATAAAGTATACAAACATGAAAGGAGGGTGGGCTCCTGGTGTTACAAATCTATGCACGTACATTCTTTAAAGTATTATGTTTTGTATTTGCAGTTAGTTACCTTTCCTTTTGTTATCCGTATACATCACTAACTTAACTGAACCAATACAGAAGCAATATTGTCATCCTCACATTGTCTCCATCTTGTTCATTGAACCTGCAGGAATGGTACTGGGTTATCTTACTTACACAAAAACACTCCATTGACCAATGGCAATATTTACATTTAAATAAACAAGGCATAAATTTGGTTAGAATTTTTACAAAAGTGTTTCTGTATTTGGACCCTAGAGATAAAATTTCGTTCATAACAGGCTAAATGGAAGATGCAATATCTGATCCACATGTTTGAAAGCACATTGTTAGTGATTACTCAAATGTTCATCACCACTGTAAGGGAACTTGAGTTACTTGTACTGACAAAAAGACTTGGGACAGCTTGTACCAACACCCATTTCTGAAGCCAATATTCAGTACAACAAAAGTTTTATTGTATCTCCTGTGAACTTTTGCCTGTTTATGCAGTTCTCGTGATGTGTACCCTTATGATGAATAAGCTGAATACAGAAAAATACTTTAATGGATATATTATTATAATTATTATTATTATTATTATTATGCAACAACAAAATTTTTATATGTGTAAAAATCAATATTGCCGTAAAAATATAAAATATGCCAAATATCACCATGCCTGAACCTGAAATAATTGCCTGTTTCATCAATTTCAAATCAAAATAACTTGCAAAATCAAACATAGTGAAGATTTTTGTTGTGGGCACAGTGATTTTAAAGGACATATTATATGTCCACAATATACAGTATGTAATTGACCTTGCTATTTTCTCATCTGGGAACCAAATGTTGTAAATATCTAATAATGAATTGATTAATTAAAGAATGTCATTAAAGGCTCATTATATTTCATTACTGGTACTTTCACACGTCTTAGATTTTCCAGATTGGCAGGGTGTTTCTTCTTGCATTTCCCTGAATATTGGGCGATATTTCATAGTTTGTGTATTTCATGTTTTTCTTTGTGTGCTATTAATAACCACCATAATGTGTGGAAAGGTCTCTGCTATACGTTTAAAATATTCAAGCAGACATCCTGTATTACATTTTGCTCACTGAAAATGTCATCAACAAATATGGGAGGGGATTTTATGAAGTATTCACTTTTCTTTATCTCCGCATTTCAGGGATTAAATTGGATTGTGCAGATTTATACACATTGTATGCTCCTTGCAATCACTACATTTGTGACTCCAGTGTAGTGTAGAATTGCTCCAGTGTACATTATTGATCCTAGACTTAATATCCAGCAATATTATTTTTCTCCATAATATTGTGGTTAGGAGCATTTGTCAGAGCTCACAGGGCTACCAGACTGTCTTGCCAAATTTTTTATTCATTCTTGTGCAGTTTTACTTGGCATTTCCCCCAGTTTAGTCAAGACACCAAGCAGCACAATGCAGTCATTCAGATTTACTAACCCCTGTATAATAGTGCAGAAAGCTTTTCCCTCTGTAGTTAAGTACGTATTTGATTATTCACTTTGTAAATAATTTCACCAAATCGGTGCTGAACAAAGTACGTAACTTTTATACTAGCCAAACTCATGATGTTGCATCCAAAAACAATAAAATCGATGCGTTTGGTTGAGCCTGGATGGGAATTGTCAGAAATTAGAAGTAGAATTCAATTTTCAGATTTTGTTTTCTTTTCAGGGACATCTTTGACCTTTGGCATGGATTTACTAAGCCTTTTGCGACTAATTTCAGGTGCATATATGGCAAGTTCTGCCCCAGAAACATACAACTTATGTATCAAACAGGTGCACCAGGTAGGAAGTGCAGTATGCATGTCATCTCGTCAGTCATCGCAAGGTGTGCTTCTCTCCTTATGCGGGTGCGTTCAAGGGAGGATCGCGCAAATAATGGGTGAAGATATAATAAACATGGCTGATTATGTATTTCGGAGAATTCCTCTTTTATTGTAAAGTTTCACAAACACAATAAATGGTTATCTGAAGCTTTGCCCATTTGAATGTGCCAGTCTTTTCAGTACTTTCATCATGCTAAATAAAAATCTCCTGCTAAAATTCAATATTTTTTCTTTCATAGTTTCACATTCTTTGGAGAATGAGCATTCTTATGAATTTCCTTGAGTCGTTTTTGTCCACTTCAAACCAGCTATTTTATGCTTTTACATTAAAATAAAAATGTATGCATGAGAGAAGCTGATAAACATTTTGAATTATTTCCTTTGAAAGCAATTTCCTTGTTCTGAATTTGCTTACTGAACATCACATTAAAAGGATAATTAGCTAATCAAAAAGCTCCATATAGCTTCATTTCCAAATGAATGGATGTCAATGGACTAGGGAGATTCAACAAAAAATTGTGCCTAAAAATCACTTTGAAATAACAAAGGAAATACATTGTACTCATTTTCTAAAATACTCAGAGGTTGCAAGTTTATGGTGAACAAAATTAAAACAAAATGATTTTTGAAAATAATACAGCACTTGGATTTGAAATAAAACAATGAATATGAGGTTAAAGTGCAGACCGTCTGTATTATTTTGAGGGTATTTGTATCCATATTGCATGATCGGTGTAGGAATTACAGACCTTTTTATGCATAGTCCCTTCATTTTAGGATGGAAAATAATTGGACAAATTAACATAATCTGAAATAAAGTTGATATATTTAGTACTCGGCTGCAAGTTCTTTAGATAACTGAAATCTGTGACCCATAGAGATTACAAGGGTATCTTCTTCCCTTGTGTGCTCTGCCAGGTCGGTATTGCAGCCATTTTCAGTTCCTGTTTGTTTCATTTTGCTTCAGTCTGGTCTTCAGCAAGTGAAATGCATTTTCATTTGTATTCAGGACAGGTGATTGATTTGGCCAATCGAAAAAACGTTTTGGCCCTGAAAAACTTCTTGGTAGCTTTAGCAGTATGTTTGGGGTTGTTGTCCTGCTGCAGGGTGAAGCGGTGTCCAATGAATTTTGATGTAGTTGGTTGGATCTGAGCAGATGTTTCTGTATACTTCAGAATTCATACTGCTGCTGCCATCAGCAATCTCATTATCAATGAAGACAAGTGAGCCAGTAGTCAAACAAACAAGCTCAAGCCATAAAAAGGGGTTTTGGATCATAAGCAGTTTGTTTCTTTCTACTATGATACTCGTATAATCTGTCCATAAGACTCCACAGTTTTTTAAATGTGCTAGTTCACAAACTGTAACCTGACTGTTCAATTCTTGAAGGCTGATCGGTGGTTTACATTTTGCAATGAACAATCTGAGGTTATGCTGGTGTAGCTCTTCATGATTGAATTTGACACATCCCTGCTTACATTCTGGAGACTATTTTTCAACTGTTCGACAGTTGAAAAAGCGTTTTTCTCCACATTTGAAAGTATTCTTCGTGCATCCACTACATCGGTCTTCCGCAGTTTACCAGGTTGTTTGCTATTGCTGAGCTCCTCTGTGAATTCTTAGTTCATAACACTGTTTCAAGGAGTTTATTTTAATACTGCTAATGGTTTTGTTATGTCTCTGATTTATTTATTTTTTCATAATGGCCTTCATTACAGGCATTGACATTTCATTGGTCCTCATGTTGAGAGAAACCAGCATCCAAATGCAAATTTAACGCCTAGACCTTTTGTTAGTTTTCTTCTGCATGAACTAATGATGCAGAGACACACAGTTGGCCAAGAAACAGCTGAGCAGTCAATTGTCCAATTACTTTTGCCCCCCTAAAATGGGGGACTAGTGGTAAAATTCCTAGACGGATCAGCCAAAATGGATGTAGCTACTCTCAAATTAAAGCTAACAATCTTCGCTTTAACCTCATATTCTTTGTTTTATTTCAAATTCAATGTGCTGGAGCTCAGAGCCAAAACAACAAAAGTTGTGTCACTATCCCATTACTTTTGCAGTTGACTGTATGTCAATCATATTTTTATGTAAATGTAAGTCATTTTATGTAAATGATCAATCTAAAAAAGAGTTTAAAAATAAACCAAAACATTCACAGGCATTGGGCTTTATTAAATTATTCCTTTTCACTCCACCCCATTGCACCATACCATCAGGTTTTCAATAGAAAATTTTAAATGCATCGAATTAAACTGGCATATGTTATATTTATGATATTTATTTTATGATTTCCTTGCGATGTAACTTTTATTTTTTTCATCTTAGTGAAAATTGCCTGCCATATTGAATCCTGACATGTTACAATCAATACGCAAATGTATTTTATGTAGGTCTAGATTAATAATTGGAGACTTTAAGCAACTATTATCAAATAAAGCTAAATTTATTCAAAGCAGTCATGTTTAGTTACCCTAAAAAAAGTAATCAAAAGAGTATAGTATGAAGCTGAACCCTTGCGGGTTCTCCTATCGCCTGAAGAAACATGTTGCAATATTCCTGGCTCCTTGACATTTGCCATAACAGTACTGCTTGTGCAATAGAACAGTTGTTGTCTTGATAATTAATTATAACTCGGAATCCATGCAATTCAATGACTCCCTCCATGAAAGAGAAAGGTGTTCCAATGCAGCCAATTACCTTGTCACAGTATTGGAAAGTCCATGGGTCAGAAAGTAAAAGTCTTGCCATGTGTTTCTTCCATCCATGAACTCAGCCAGCTGATTCCCCAAATTAGTTCTACCTCCTCCTGGCTGAAGAATTGTCCTAATTAGAAAATCCAGGTGATTGGAACAAAATACTGCGGAGCACTTCATCTTTCAGAACCTGAATTTTCCACCTCTGCTTTGTAAAAAAAAAAAAGTAGCCTTACTAAATAATGAATTATGGGATTACTGGGTGTCCTGAAATATGCCCTTTAAATTTTCTTTTTTGAGTATGGACTCTACTTATAACTTAGTCCTATATTTTGGCAATACTACGTTTTATATTTTCAATTTCAACTATGTTTTTCCAAGAATAACAGAGTCACAAATAATTTATGTGATTTTCAAAGTGTGCTGGAGTACAAATATGAGCAAACAGGAGAACATCAGATTTTATCCTGTTGTTTATTATTTTGCCACCTATTGGGATGAACTGGTTGAACCTCTACCCCCACAACCCTTTGCCCCCTACAGCTTCACATGTATGGGCAGCAGAGAAACAAAAGGCTGCTCTGCCACCAACTTGCTGCACTCGGCAAAAAGAACATTACACTCCAGCTTGAATTCAAACAACACATGTCCTTATTTCTTACACCAAATGAATTACAATTGGAAGTTTGTCAGTGCAATTACATGTTTTATTTGCTTTTTGTGATGACCATGCTTGCTTAATTATTTGTATTCTAATTTATAACAACTTCAGATAACCAATATTTTAATCAATATTTCTGTTCCCCACTCCTGGAATTACATAGAAAAACACATAATGAAAAATGAATGTACGTTTAATTTAGAATGAACATTATTTCCTGCATGCAGGAAAAAACAGGAACATATGTAAGCTAGCCTATAGTTCACACGGTGAGCCACACAGCATACGACACAAGAATGTGCCAATTAGGAGATGAATCATTCACTGATGACATCTGGTAACCTGTAGGTGGCTGCCAAGTAGCTAGCAGGCTCTGATGTAGTGTTCACCCTAGGAACCTTGGCTGACCTTAGCAGGATGAAACTAGTTTTGTCCTGTTTCAGAGTCCTGGTCTTAATAGGCTATTGTCCAGAAATAAAAGCAGGGACATCTAGGTTATGGGGCTTAACCAGTGCTTCTGGGGATCACTTATACTAACTGATTCATTTGTTGAGACTGAAGATTTTTTTCACAGTAGTACAATGAGAATGCATAGAAACTGTATCCGCGGTGCTCTTGGCTGCTTTTCGGTTGGAATATGATGGTTTGGCCTCTTGAAAGTTTTCAGGGTATTTGCTCCCTTAAGACAATGTCATGCCACAATAATTTTTTTAAAAATTAGGCAAGGCTAAGTCTTTCACAGTGGCATTGCACCCCCCTCCCAGAGGTAGAGGCTTGAAAATACTTTTTTAGTGTTGCAACTTGGAAATTGATATGTCTCATTGGGGGATGAAATTTCAAAAACTGCCTTAATATCCTTTTAAGCCACAGAATGAAAAAAAAAATATATATTTTTTTAATTTTTGAAATAATACAAGTGTCTTGGATGACAAAAAAAAATCAAAAGTACTTTTTCTTTTTTTATTGAATGGCCCTTGTAGTGTAGGGTTCAGCATAGTAGAATATATGATTCTCGAGATTAAGACAAGAGACTCATGTCCCCTACAGAGAATAAAAATGAACAGCGGGGTTGTGAGAGTACATAAGGTCACGCTGGGCAGAGCACCCTTACAAAGGTGATGTCATGGTTGAGTGCATTACTTGCTCAAACCTCGCCTCCCTCTTGTAGATCTGTGCCAGTGACATTTATTACTCTCTCGTGCGTCTAACCAAAAGTTGTGTCACCTCAACCCTCTCCACAGGACAGCTTCCTCCCAAATATACAAGTCGCCCTTCTTCTGCGAGCTACACAGAGTCGCAGTCACACACAGCTCTAAGCTTGCGCTACTGCCCCACCCCTGAAACCCCACCTCCTTAGCAGACAAGCTGAGCATTTGATTTAAGACTCTGACTTGCCTTCCTGTGCCTCCCTCTCATTCTGCCACCAGCGCCTCCCTGTGTGACATCAGTGGGGCTGCCCGAAATGCTGTCCCTGCAGCATAGTGCCTTTGGCCCCCGTCACCTGTTACAATCGGACAAAAAGGTAAAATTCAGGTGCGGCTTGTCCCCTCCTTGTGCGGGGTGGGGTGGGGGGTCTATAAACTCTTAGTGAGAGAAACTACCAGAGAGGAAGTTGCTGGGAGATATGAACCCTTGACAGGAAGTCATGTCTTGCTTTGAGCAGCAGAATATTCAGGCAGCAGTTGAAACAACTGTGCATCTTTAAATTGTACCTTCGGCATACTACAGCATGTTTCCTGTCTGTATAAAAGTTGTGTTTTATGAGGGTAAAGGGGTTTAGCATGTTACCTTACTGGCTTAAGGGAACATCTAAATTTGTAAAAAGTTGTATGAATGTGTCTGTACACTTGTAGCTGGGTTTATCTGACGGTAAAGTGAAAACTGAAATCGTGAGAGGCGAACACCTGAAATGAGTTTAAAAGAAAGGTGTTGAATAGGACTGGACAGTCCTTTTCTAAAAAAATCTCTACCCAGAAAGAATGAAAGGTACTGTACTAAAATAGCATCCACAAGAATGTTTGTTTCTCATTTCATTGTTGGTTTGCCAAGTGAAGTGCTTTTGTTAAGGCTAATCTGTAATGGATGCCAGTTAGATTCTTAAAGCTGCTGAAGCTTAAATCTTTATCATATTAGTCTCGTTATGCCCGTGCATCAGTGCTGTCCATTGATGTCTGCTTTTGGTAACATTTTGAAATTCTCCCATCATTAATAAAGTATCTGTTTACCCAATAAATAACTTTCATTAACCTTTCAGAATGGCTGAAATTGCAAACACTTCAGCATTTTTGGAATCATTGGTAATGCAGTTGAAATATAGTTTTTAAATGGGCCTAAATGATATTACCCCTAGTTTCATTACCTGACAAAAATAACAAGACTCCTCTTCAGTTATTTGCTCTCGTTGCTATGACAACAATGATAGACACGCCACAGCTAACTTAGTGGGAGGTATTTCCTGTTACAATTTGAGCCAACTCGTGCACTTTCTTGCTCTACATTTGGAACACTGTCCAGTTTGTGCAGCTTACAACTAATTCAGAACTAATTCCATTTGTCTTAACAGGCAAGTAAAGTTTAACAGAAGAAAAAAATACACACACAGAAAACTCCAGCTTGTTTGTGTGGTCATAGCATCAAAATTCCATGTTGCTCTTCTCCTTGACCAGGAACTCTTTGTCTTTGATAGAATTTAACGTGATGCATAGCCAGGCCTCAGTTATCATTTAGGAAAGACAATGTAAAATGCTGCAGCTTCCTGAGTTTGTGCTTAAGTTCCTGGCTATTGTTCCTGGTCTGCAGTTCCTGGAAGTGGTTGGAAGTGGATAAATGGTTATTGTAACCTTCAGTCACTGTTTGGCCAAACATTTGAGTTCCTGTCTGAAACTGGGCATTTACTTTCATTTTAATTTGTAATTTAAAGGTGTCATGGAGCTGCATAAGTAAAACACCCCTGCACTCATATTATTTGTGACTATTGGTGGTCTGTGTGACATGGCATGTGATGTACATTCAGTCTGAGAGATTAATTATTACTCTAGAGTACTGAAGGGCGGCATTATAATATCAGCAGGAAAATTCTAGAATATATTTCAGTGAAAAAAGAAAATGTTTTTAAAAAAACTGTGTTCGATTGCTCAAATTATATTTTGGCAGAGGTCAAAAGAGAACATGTAATACATTTTATTAGCAATTAGTTCAAAGCCAAGTCAATCAGTTCAGTTCATTAAGTAAAATGGAATTCACATTTTACAGTGCACTAGCCATTATTGCACTCATAGTTCAAAGACTGGGATGTTAATTGGGAGATTTCTAGTAAAAATGTTTATCTTTATGATAATTAACATGATTAAACCAAATCTAACGATAGTCGACCCTACAACGTGTCACTTTGATGTGATGTGGGAAATGTTTTTGAATCACTCTGGTGGTAGCTGAATGACCTTTTCTGCTATCCCAAGGTGTCACTTTAGTGTAATTAGAGGAAATTTGTGGGAAAATGCCACCTCAAGTTGAAGTAAATATAATAGATCTATATTGCTGTTTTTGTTTATATAAGACATTAAGGGAGTTCTCTCTAAAAAAAACTTGAAATAAACATTAATAATTTACCCTGTTGGTAGTAATCTACCATACCAGCGTTGATTTGTTTTAATTATGAGTAACTACAGTTACTACAATAACTGATGTATTAGTTAACTACAACAGAGTCATAAGAGTTGTATTGTTTACAATCATCCCGATGGTCTGTGAGGACTTAGTATACCATGATAAAAAGTACATTCCTAATTAATATTATGGTGCACACAGAAAAATGTTCAACTAAATTAAAATCAACTCTAGTAGAATACATTTCACACTGAATGAGTGCTCATTTGATCCCTACTGGACAGACAGAAACCATGAGGTTTGAATTAACACTGAACAACTGACATTTATTGCTGTTAATTAATTAGTTATTGTAACATTTATGGGCCTACATAAACATAAAATGTTCTATTTCTATTTATTCGCTGAAGTGTTATCATTGTTGATGTCTGACCAACTGTGCTGGGACTCAAAACAAAAACAGAGGTTCTGCACAAACAGAAACCTTGCAGCTTCTCAACTTGGACCCCCAATACTTAATAGAATTTAGTACCTACAGTGAGTGGACCACAAAATATAATTTCAAAATTATATTTCTGGGGCTAGAGCCTTTTAAGAGCAGGAGAAGTAAGAATTTAAGTGACTTAATGCAACACATTTTTTGTTTTTGCTTCGACAAATTACAAATTGTGTAATGAGAATTAAAATTAACAATGGTTTTATTACTGGTTAATATAAACAATGTTTATAGCCACTAAATGAGACTAGGCTATTTAAAAATAAAGCAGCAATAATATAAGTAGATTTCCATTATTCAAGGATTCAAATGATAAAAATTATTCCTTTTGATAGCTGACTCTACACCTAATGTTCTTCTCTTTCTCTGTCATGCTAGCTCTGTTTCAGACAATTAAACCAAATCAGTCCGTCTTCTACTATTTGTATACTGTACTATACTGCAGGAGTACTGCAAGCTCTGGTAAGTATTTCTGAGCATTTTCAAGCAAAGTAATAAACCTATTCCCATAGTTACTTTCTTACCAACAATATTGATAATCCACAATTGATGTGGCCTTCACATCACTAGACTGTTGCAAAAAGAATTCTCTTGGTCAGTGGTTGGTGAACTTTCCCTTTCTACCAAGCCATGCGGTCATGAATTTGCAATAAGCAAGCTTAAAAATAAACAATATTTTCATAGGCAAAATAGCCTTACTTTTTTATATTATGATATTATGAAGACAACAAGACAAATAACCAACCAATTTTATGTTCTCATTGACTAAAATTATGCGTACTCGGCTCACTCTATCTGCTCTTGACGTTTAAAAATAGTGGCTTACTTTTTTTCTTAAAATTAGAAAGAATTTCTGATCCCAGAAAACCTTGCAGCAGCATTATGCATCAGATGCTTGCACTTTGCTCACACATGCCTCCCAGATAGCCAGCAACTCTGGGCCAGATCTGCGCCGAGTCTGGCCCGGCAGTACTGACCAGAATCCTCCCAGATCCAGCCTGGAGTAGTTTGCTATCTGGGCTGCAGTTAATACAGCATAATGGAGTATAATTTTCACAAAACCCAACTTTTTCGGTAGTTACTGTTACTGTCATCAAATCTGATGAATATTATGCAATGTCTAAATAGTTTTGTGAATAGTTTCGATGAAAATATTTTATTTCCTGTCCTTGTCAGTGATTATTGATATCAAATTCAAGCTCTGCAATGACAGAGTTGTTTGCTATACAACAAAATAGTGTCGTAATTCTGAAAGTAATGTTTCTCATTATCAAAAACACCAGAAATTATGAGGCTTAAATTAGAACTATGTCCAGAAATTATCACGATGTAAACCTCAGGCTTGATATATATATATATATGTGTGTGTGTGTGTGTGTGATCTGGCTAATACAATTTTGTTACAACATACACATAGAAACAAAATGAAGTTGAGAGTGCTAAAACTTATGTCATGTTTAACTGAAGGAAAAACAGCATCAGCGCAAGACATGATGATGTCAACTTGGAAACATAGACAAAGATGTTGGCAGTGTTACTAGAGAGGAAACCGCCTTAAGATTATGGACATTTAAATAAATATTTTGCTGTGATTCATAACGACATGGACCAATTTTTGCATCTGTATCTATTGGATCGGATAGTTGCCCATTGAACCCCTAAAAAAATTATAGAGGATCTTGTTGTGAATGCATCATTTTGAAACTGATAATGGGAGAGGGAAGGTTCTTGAACAGCATTATGTGTGGAGCTGTTTTAACTGGCCTATGTTAACAAATTAAAACGGTGCCCACCATAGAGAATACTATGATGTGCATTAAATCAGTGAGTCACTGACTACATATGACAGATCCACCAATTTCAAGTAGTCCTAAAGCTTTAATGTTATTGCAGATATCATATTACATTTTACATCTTGCCATTTAACTGTGGCTCTTATCCAGAGTGACACAGATAGGTGCTTACGTGCAGGTTTTATTAATAATAACAATAATAATGGTTAATTAATAACGAGAGACTTAGCACTCATTGTAATGTTGCAGCATGTCTGTTTGATTATATTCAATATGAACAAATAGTTTTCAGTTTATGTTGAATGAAAATACATCAAATTAATATTATATGATTTTAGCAAGAGCCCATTTGCTGATACTGTTGCATATTTTTGTAATTAAAGTATTATAGGTACTATGGACCCATTTATGTTCAATATTAATGAGAGAATAATGTATTTCACATTACACTTAAGAACATGGTTCAGTCAAATGACTGTTGTCCACTACATTTTGAATTCCTCTCCATAAAACAAAAGTGAAGCGTTCAAATACTGACAAAGCAATGTAGTCACCCCCTGCTTGGCAAAGATATACACACTACTATACATGTAATATATATTACAAAAATATTTGAATACATACCTGTGTGAATATGTTATATTATTGTTAAAAATGTATTGATGTCAATGTTAAAGCACTGAAAACTACTATAAAAAAGTAATTTTCATAATCTATGTATAGGAAACACAACTGTTGAGGCATAAGTAACATAATTGTTTGCGGTTGCGTCTAAGTGTGTGAGCCTGTGTGTGTGTGTGTGTGTGTGTGTGTGTGTGGCCATGTAGGGGGGCTGAAGCAAACTCCCCATACGCTGATATGACCCGGGGCTCTCACCATCTGGTTTTATTGGCTTTTGGGAACCATGCACGGGGGATGGGGGTAGACTGTAACCCAAATACATCTCACTACACCAGATCATATGTGATCTTTCTAATGTCATGCAATCACAACCCGTAGACTATCTTTGTTACACTGTAACCCACCCAAAATAATAACCTATTTCTATGAAATAAGTAACTATAACATATGTGTATTAAATTATATTGTTACAATATGTCATGTATTTAATGCATTTCAACTGTATGTATGATTGAGGTACACCAACAGTGTATCAGGGCCTGTCCCTTAAAATTTTTAACTATA
Source organism: Anguilla rostrata (assembly GCF_018555375.3). Classification (NCBI taxonomy): domain Eukaryota; kingdom Metazoa; phylum Chordata; class Actinopteri; order Anguilliformes; family Anguillidae; genus Anguilla; species Anguilla rostrata. The sequence continues at coordinate 37,606,510 of NC_057935.1, forward strand.
CGCTTTGCAGGATTAGCTGTTGGAGCACGTACAGACTTGACATTAGGGCCACATTGCAAATTAAGCTTCATTTCACATTGGGCATTTCCTTCCTTTGTCAAATCCATCAACAGCGCACCCAACGTGTTACTACTGTGGTCTTTGATTGAACATGCTATTGCCTTGAAAGTAGCCCATAATGTTTTAACAGCTTTTCTGAATGTGGGTTTGACGGGGATGATAAACAGGGTTAATCAGGCAACCATATTGTATTATATATTGTTACCACTATCGTTGTTTTTTTAATGGTTGCAAACGTTTTAAATGTTTAAATGTTTTATACTAGTTACAAATCAGGGACGAATGAAACATGTAATGCTTTACCGCCTTTTAAAAGTGACACTGTAGATAATTCATAGTTGTCTGCCACTTTAAGTACAGAGGGTCTGATGGTTGCTCTGTGGAATGTGAGGAATGCGAGCCAGAATAAACGAAGACCGATAAAAGGGGAAACGTCACCGTGCCCTGAGTTAAAATTGACGTTTCGAGCAATGTATTTGTTTTATATTTGTATTTTTCAGTTAGTTAGTTGTTTTTATATGTACCACGTGTATGATAAATTCACGTTTACTGTAAATATTAATTTGATATTGTTTTGCATTCTTCCCTACCTCGTACAGTACAATGGTTTCGTCCACAGTAGGTGGGTCCTTGCTGCGGGGCTCTGAACGCAGATCAATGAACTCTTCTAAATAAACGCGCAGGGCAATCGAAGTTGGGACAGAATACGTTGTCATCTCAAATTGGCTAAGTTTATATCCCATTGGCAACTAAAAAGTAACCCTAACACGCAGGGGAACCGAATTCTAACGTTAACTCTATGTAGTATAGAGTCAAATTTATAACTTTGTCAAGCTAGCCTGGCGTCGGATACACACCAATCTAATAGCTACAACTGGATAAACATACAGTTGTGTGCCGAGGAAATTAAGAATTGAGGATGATTTTCGCTAATACAGCCAATCCTATAAGGACGTCATATCGAAAGCAGGTAGGCCTACATATGAACCGCAACATTTTAAGAGGTCAGTGCTCGTAGTCCTCTTAGCTGTATGCTGTTAAAACTGGCTGGTGGATGTTTTAAATATAAAGCAGCAGCTGTATGATTTGTAGGCTAGTTTCCCAGAATAATCAACATGAAGCCATGTGTCTAAATAGTGTATTTGTCAATATTCATTGCTTCTCAGAACAACCATTGCAGTGTTATTTTTGATATTGCCAAATCGGGTTTTGTTTACAGATGAGATGGCTTAGCTAATCTTTATTCAGCAGGCTACGGTGGTCATGTTTGAGTGAAGCGATGGCCTCGCTCATGTTCCTAGCTATTTCAAAAGAGTATGATCGTAGTTTTGGTATTGATATTCTATCATTTTTACGTAGTAGTTCAATTCCAAATGATGTTGTACTTTGGGCGGGCTATACAATTACATCTTAGAAGTCTTGCCGCTATTTAGGTCAAGAATTATTGCTGCAAATAGCCAAATGCACATGAGAGTCAAATTACAACGCAGAATTTTTTTTTCTGTAAGTGCAACTTTAGGTTACACTGTCATTCGAGCCATCGAATCTATGAATTGAAACGGTTTTCTGTTCAAATTTTAAGGACATTTTTAAGTAAAGAAAAACCAATAGCAGATGGCGAAAGTTTGACATGGGTACATAAACTTCTTGGAACGTGCAGTCCTACGAATTATTAATGTGGGTGACATAGGTCTAGATTATAACTGTCTATGAAGTAGTCGTGTCTGGTATATAGAAATGATCAGCATCAACTGGCTAAGATGAAGTGGTTACTTTCTCGAGTCGTGTTTAAAAAGCCTAACGCAATGCTATTGCGGAATCCTGTGCATAATTTATTGTAGGCTACGTTGTAGTGTACCCTATGCAATGTGTGGAAAAGATTGGGAATGTAAAATTCAGAAACTTGTGTAAAATCTACAGATGTATTATGTGTGTGAAGTTGCAGAGAAAAGCACAGAACTTCTATTTTAGGTTGCCTACTGAGTGTCAGACTAACCTCCTCTACCAGATGAAAGTGCCGATAGTGCGAAACCCCTAAGGGTGTTACATATTCATAAGTTAGGGAGCAATGGGCCGGGAGTGGGGTTCTCTGGGGGCGAGGCTACTTACTGGAAGCCCTGCGTATTTCTACCTTTGTGATGAGCGCTGTTGGACTGCAGAAGTCTGATAAGATGCTGCTCTTTTTTGTCTGCATAGTCCCTAGTCTCCTCCTGCTGAGTCGGTAGATAGGGGGCACGAACGCGAACAGGGTTTTGGCTTTCTCAGGAAGGCTGTTACGATCTGCATGTGGGCTTTGTCTAAATGTTGGACACTTCCTAGCATGGAGCCAGTCAACCAGTTATATGGTACTAGTTTGTGTTCATTAAAGAAATAAAAAAGAATCCAGTTGGCCACCATAAATGCTGCTTCAAGTCTAAACTGTATTGAGATCTTGGGTAGAAAGGCTAGTACCAAAACACTTTACACTTGCTTCTATCTAATGTTTAGAATATGATGTTATTATGAGTTTAAACCCATGTAAATATTTATATGCAGAGTGTTCATTTGGGTAGTTCAAACCTTTCCTTTGGGGAATTTTTATGATTTAGTCATTTGCCTTTTTGAAGCCCTTCAAATCACATATATTTCCAAGCAGTTTTGGATTGAGTAAGCTCTCCAGTTATATATAGCCATAATATATGGGCTGAAATTAACAGTATGTGTGTTCTTCTCCTGTAAACCAATTTTTTTTTTGTCAAGAAGTTAAATGAGCGCACTCAAAATGACCTTGTTATGGACTGGTAAAATTAGCGTAAATGTAGGCTATTAATTATTAACTATGAGAAATGTATGAAAGGTTTTGTCCAGAAAATGTGTAACTAAAAAAATGGGAACAAAGTGGTTTGTACAATGAACCCAGGTTTGCATATTCATATTTTGGAATTGCATCAGCTGCTATGCTTATTTTCATTTTTGCTGTTTTTTTTTTTGGATCTTTCATGTATCCACCTCCCCTCTGGGCCCAGTGAGGTGGGTTTCATGGGAGTTTACCGTACCATGTGACTGAGCTTAGGTAATGTTGCTAAGGGTGTCTTAGTTATGGTGAACTCTATACTGGAAACAGAATCGTATCATGATCTGAGTGTATTGTCTCATGCTTAATTTATAGGGTGGCAGTGTAGTATAGTGGGTAAGAAACTGGTCTTGTAGCCTGAAGGTCACAAGTTTGATTCCTGGGTAGGACACTGCCGTTGTACCCTTGAGTAAGGTACTTAACCTGCATTGCTTCAGCATATATCCAGCTGTATGAATGCAATGTAAATGCTATGTAGAATGTTGTGTACGTCACTCTGGATAAGAGCGTCTGCCAAATGCCTGTAATGTAATGTTAATTTTGCGTGTGTGTTCCTGTGTGCGTGTGCATGTGCATGTGTTGAATGTTCTTATGGTCTTTTCTGACAAGACCAATGTAACATTAAATACATTGTAGTATTGTATTGCATTGTAATTTAATTTATGTAAAATTTTAATACCAAGTTTGTGAACATATTTAGATGGCTATCCCTGATGTAGCTAGAGAACAGTATTGTATAGAGTCATTAGGCTATAGCCTACTTTATGCATGCTATTTATATACTTTTACATTACAGTATCATTAGCTGGCCCTCTGCAGAATTAAATGAATGGTAGCTATAAGAGTTTGTTGTACGACTTTAATCGACAACTAGCTCTGATACTGTCCACAACATCATTGTAGCTGATGTAGCTAAAAACTTGAGCTAAAATTTACAACGCTACTTCTGGTGGTGCTGTTGGGGAACTTGCAAAACAGACACATTATCCTGAATGTAAGGGGGAAAGGGGGGTGTTATTTTTATTCCTTTACCAGGCCAGAGACAAACTTGGAAAAGTGTCTGTTGTGAATAAAACTTTGTGGATGACCACACTCGCAGCTTAATGCCAATACCAGTATCTAGACACACACACACACACACACACACATTTGCTTGAATGTAAACTATAATTCTGCCTATTAATAACATTAGATAACATAGGCCTATATCTAGTCTATTACTTAGTCAGCAGAGTGAGTAAATCAAATCAGATCAAAGTTTATTTGTCAAATGCACAGTTTAACAATACAGCAAATAGGCAGTATTGAGATTTTAGCATCGATGGGTTTGTGGTTTAAAGCAAGATGCCCTTCAAGTAGGCCTACATCTTGTAAAGTGGCTTTATGCCTCCACTACTCCACTAGTTTTAAGTTAATGGTGCTATGTTTTTTTTAAAGCTTTATCATTTTACTTTTAGTTGAATTATTATGTAACAAAGCACAAGCAATGTAATAGGCTAACAAAACAATACCAAGCCAAAATTGAGTAGTTTAGAGGCAACATACACTGCTTGGCCAAAACAAAGTCACCGTTTGGATTTTTTTGGACTGTGCCCACTGTACAAGCCTCTGGAGGCAGTGTTATGGGGTTGCTTCAATTGGTCAGGTCTAGGTTCAGTCAGCTGAGTACCTGAATGTACTGAATGACCAGGTTATCCCATCAGTGGATTTTTTCTTCCCTGACGGCACAGGCATATTCCTGGATGACAATGCCAAGATTATTCGGGCTCACATTGTGAAAGAGTGGTTCTGGGAGCATGAGGAATCATTTTCACACATGAATTGACCACCTGACCTTAACCCCATTGAAAGTCTTTGGGGTGTGCTGGAGAAAACTTTACGGAGTGGTTCGACTCTCCCGTCGTCAATACAAGATAATGCAATTCTGGACGGAAATAAATGTTGTGACGTTGCATAAGGTTGTCAAAACAATGCCACGACGAATGCACGCCCTAATCAAAGCTAAGGGCGGTCCAACAAAATATTAGAGTGTGCGGCTTTTTTTGGCCAGGCAGTGTAAATGAAAATGATAGAAATGTATTCAGAGATGGGAACAACAGCAGAAGCACATTTGCTCTTGTTTATACTGTATGTCTTTAGTACTACTTGTCTCATCCTACAGATTTATTCAGCATAACATGTTTCCTAATGAACCCATTTGTGAGGAAACTGATACGATTGTAAACTGTGGGCTCCTACTTTTGGGCTGTTGGAATGGGTGCCTTTCCACCCATGTTCATACTTTCCAGTGGTTCTTAACCAAGCCCCTTTATTACTGCAGACTCTGGTACTTCAGGCGTGATCCTTCAACTCTGCACATCTGTTTCTAACTTTGTAGATCATCTCATTGTTGGGCCACATCCATAGGACACACAAATTCCTCTACTGTGACAGAGGCTAAGCAGCCATTGTTTTTTCTCTGTGTCCAAGAAGAGAAACTGATACAAAATATGGTAACATGAAAAACTGGAAGTAATATTGTTGTTCCTTTCCAGGCATCCTCCTTAATTAGAGAGTTCACTGTCCCTTACACATTTATACAAGTATGCTCAATACTCAATAGAGATTTGATACACATTGCACACAAGTTGAACCAAAGTCCAAGGCTGAATTTGATTGGCTGTTTAGAAGTTAAGTTTGTTATTTTAAAACTAGGTTAAGCCCTTCACTCTATGGCAAATCTGGCCCAATCCTTGCCCATTGAGGGGGTGTTCTATTTGAAGCTTTGTAACTCCAGATGCGAGCATCACAGAGACTTGGAAAATGGCTTAAACAAAGCAAGACACTTGTACCGTTTAGTTTATGTTCATAATTTTGGTGGAAAAAAGTGCCAGAAATGCGAAAAGTTGACCTTTTAGTTAAGAGATAAAATACTGGGAGAGATCAGATATTTGCCTTTACTGCTCGTCCTGATTTTTGCAGTAACAGCACAGCATGTGTGCGTGAACAGAGCAGTGACTGTGGACATCCATAAATTCATTTTGGGAGTGCAGAAGCGCACTTTGATATATTACTGTTGCAGGGAAAAGCAAACAAGGAACGTGGTCAGGAGGATACGTTTAAAAATCTGGCACACGTTCTAATTGAATGTACAGATATGCAAGTTCACAGACCACTTTTTTCATATGGTGTCTATCTGGAAAAAAGTCAGCAACCCCAACTTTTGGGGATTTTTTTGATGAAAATTACATTTTAAAGCATTTATTTATGCAAAGAAACCTACTTGCTGCCTAACAACCTGTCTTTTTGTAGCTATATTTTTGTGTGGATGGCAGTGCAGGAATAGTGAGAGGACAGTTTCAAACCATGAAAGATAAAAAAGGATACTCACAAACTTGCATCAGTGAATGCACGCCTTTCATTTGATCTGCAAATGCAGATTCAACACTTCACAAGCCAATTTCACATTTGAGAATGTCTTATTGCAAAAAATATTTTAAACCGATTTTTGTTTTTCAGATACAAAGTATGAGGTATTTGTGCAAAAGGGAAAATATAGGCTATATTCCCGAATTTGTATGCATTTGTACAGATCAGTGCACACATTTAAATGAGTATACAAGACACAAGTTGAGGGATATTTGTTTGTGGATAGTAAAAAAACATTTGTGGCTTGTCTCTTTTTTATGGATTATGATACACGCATTTGTAAATAATATTGAGTCTAATCTCTCTCCATATAAAAACCCTTAAATTTCACTTGAATAGGTATTGTCACATGAGATCAGCAGTATGACTGTATAATGTGCTTAACACACAAGGTTGCATTGTTTGGGGACCCCTTCACCCTGAGCATGTACTTGCCAGGGTAAAAAAAAAAAAAAAAAAAAATGCAAGCTCTTGCTTGTTCAAAGTCAGATCGCGTTTCTCCATTACGGCAGGGTCGTGTCTGAGGACGCGTGTGAGTTTCACAGCATCAGGCCAAATTCATTTTATACCATTTTATATCCAGAACACAGAGCAGGATCTGAGCTGTTTAATGAATGAGTTAAGAGGAAGGAAATGGTTGACCGATGCGGGCAGGCTACTGCGATCGACGCGGGGTGGGCGTGGAGGCCCGCCTGACTCACCCGGGGCTGCCAGATCACGCGGCGCCCCGTCTCCTTCCGCTCGGAAATGACTCCCCTGCTCCCGACCTCAACCATTCACAGGGTATTTACGGCAACCTGACGAACATGTTCCAACCAAACCCCCGGACATAATACCCCTCTCTGTGCTGCCGCTCCACGCACGGTATCCCTGCCAGGTGGGATCTTTCCATGAGTGACATTCAGGGGTGTGACACGGCAAGGTGAATTTGTCTGTGGCTTCACAGTGAGCCACTCAAGGGTATGGAGTGAAAGGAATATATTCCCTGGAACTCAAGACAGTAACAAGGAAATGTGATTGATTTGGCAAGTAGGGGCTGGCATGTATCATCTGGTCGTAGCTAGTATTTTTGGAAAGTATTGTTGGAGTATCAGTGCAGACTGTTGACAACCTGAGTGGGTGGGGGTTCACTAATTGTTACAATGACAACTTCATATTTTTATTTGATGGGAGAAGAGCATACAAATGAATGTGTCTTTGCGTGTCACAGTGAGACACTCAACACATTTCCGGGCAGTTTTCTCCATCTTAGACAGTCAGTCAGATGTCTTAGCTCGCTGTCAACCAATTCAGTCTCAGCTCGGTGTTTCACATGGAAAGCTGGTAACCTCTGACTATATTCCATGTACGCCATGGGGACATAGTACATTTCCCATAAAAGGCACCACAAGGGGTTCTGTGACTAAATAACACCCAGGGAAAGTGTTTGGTAGGCCATTCCAGAGATCTCTAAATTAACCTGTGGTGAGGGCTCTTTTATTTGATGTGGTGTGGCACAGAATAAATCCAGATTCCTTGAGGTTTACTTTCAAATACTTCCTGGCTTTTTCCAGTAAAATGAAGACTTGTGTCCAGGGTTAGTCAGCTATGCACAAATCGTGTGAATGAATGCATGAATTAATGATACTTTATTTATATAGCACCTTTCTAGAGCAAGCATCACACGGTGCTTCACAGACCATTAACAGCAATTAGCATAAGCCCATAAGGATGCACACAATACTACTGAAAACTACACAATGACATCATTGAAATGCTTGTCTGTACAAAAAGGTTTTAGACACAATTTAAAACAGTTCACAGGGCTTACCAATCTAATGTCCAAAGGAAGACTGTTACAAAGCCTAGGAGCTACAGAGCCAAAAGCTAGATCACCTCATGTTTTAAATTTCGTCTTGGGGATGGCCAGTACACTCTGATCAGATGACCTAAGAGTCCTGCCTATGCGATGAGGCAAGTTCAGAAATATAATATAGCGCTCGTTCATGGAGTGCCTTGAAAGTGATTAGTAATATTTTAAGATCTTTTACTTCCCCAGGAGCCAGTACACAGAGGCCAAAATGAGAGAAATGTGAGCTCTACGGATAAGGGATTTACTGCAGGATTTTGGACTAGCTGCAGATTCTCCCGAACTGATTTGCTGAGACAGGTGAAAAGAGAATTACAGTAATCCAATCTGGATGAAACAAAGGCATGTGTAACTGATTCTAGATCTTGATGAGAGACAACAGACCATAATTTAGAAATATTTCTAATATGGTAAGCACAAGACGAGGTCAGAGTCTGTTACTCATCAAGGCTCATACTGTATATTGATTAAGCATAACTTCTAAATTCCTTGAGCATGATCTTTGTAGTAATAAGTAGCGAGTGAGCAGGGGCTCAATTTAGCTTGTAAGTCATGTTATCAGGGCCGATTACAAGGAAGTTCAGTTTTATCAAAGTTTAGCTGAAGAAAATGATTAGCCATCCAACCGTTAATGACAATTAGACAGTCTTACAAATTGGCTAACCTGTCCAGCTTATTAGGTTTAAAAGAAGGGTACAGTTGAGTATTATCTGTGTAACAATGGTAAGAGACATATTTGAAGCTTTTAATAACTTGACCAAACTGTAGCATATAAATTGTGAACAAGACAGGCTCAAGTACTGAGCCCTGTGGAACGCCATATGAAAGGGGAGGAGACGATGACAAATGGTCACCTGCAGGGACTGGGAAGTTCTTATCAGAGAGGTGAGATGAGAACTATTCCAAGGCTGTCCCTGCAATACCGACCCACTGTCGGTAAATTACCCGGAACTTTCAGTCCCAGGAACTACTTTACCAGGAACTAAAAGGTTCCTTCAGCCAATGGTTGTCTGCGTTTCCACCGGGGTCTAAAGTACCGCGAAGATTAGGCAAATTAGCCCACTGACGTATGAAAAAGCAACGTTGTCGTCGGTCCGTCTGTCATATGATTTCTTCCGTAACCCCATACTACCACCGAAGTAGCCTACATTATTTTCTAATAACCGGGACAGCCCGGAGGGGTTTATTCCACTTATACAACGGGTTACCAACAATGACAATATATGGTTACTTTTGTATTTATTGATTTTCATATATCCTCTCAAACACATTCATTATGTTTTTATGCGAACATTCGCTTTCATGTCTTGACATCCGAAGCGACAGAATGCATTCACATTTATATGTATAACTGGCAACAACAGCAGAAAACATGCACACGTTGTAAACAATTTGCTGTTTGATTACTTTCTCGTCGTCAATTCCATATAGGCTAATGGCAAAATGACAAGAATAGAACGAAAACTCGGACTTGCGTGAAAATGTAAATTAGTAGTGGTACAGCCACCGTTTGCTTTCCTTCGAAGTTACTGCTAGCCGAGCAGCGAAGTGTGCCCTCCAGATGCGAAGCATGCACCATAAATTAGTCCATAGTCTACCTGGTCTTTTCGTGGAATTGAAAAATGGCAGTAAAATTGAGTAAATTACGGCAGTCTGAAAAAGCTAAAGGGAAGATTACTAGAATTAACCTGTTATTTTACCTAAAGTGCGGATGGTGATTTCCAGTTTGCTTGTACTGTATCACCAATGTTAATTATGCAGAACTACCGCATACCTCACATAACTGTATCAAACGTTTTGAGTCAATTACAACAGGCTAACAAAGAAAATCCGGAAGAAAATATTCAGCAACCGAATTAATCCGTTTGAATGTTTTGGTAGCCTATGTAATATGCTGTACCAGCACGAATGCTTAGCATTTATAAAACGAATACTAAAGCAAGAAAAGAACAGAAGAGCACACGTTATAATTCCAAGACGTTGACCGGCTATAACCAAAACTAGGCTACTGCGCCGCATAACGTACAAGTTTGATTTGAAGTTATTATGAAAATAAATTGGTTTGCCGCTGCATAATATTTTCAAACATGGCGGGTAATGGCGGAAAATAAATACAACACAAATGCTGCGAGTACTCGACCAATCAGAAATGTTCAGCGCTGCAAGCTCCACCCAAAAGGTTCCTGTACTTTCGGAAAGTACTACCCCCGAGCAGGAACGTTTTGGGGGGTAAAACAAAGCCCCCAGAACTAAATTTAGACCCTAGTTCCTGCGGTGGAAACGCACTGAGTTCCTCAAAAGGTTCCTAGTTCCGGGGTATAGTTCCTGCGGTGGAAACGCGGCTAATGAGAATACTAGGATCCATTGAAAAGCTGCACTAAGATCAAACAGAAATAAACTCCCCAGCATCTGCACACACAAATATCATTTGAGACCCTGGGGAGTGCTGATTCTGTGCTGAGTGTTGTTGACGGAACCCAGACTGGAATTTATCAAAAATATTGTGTGCTTCGAGAACATGCAGCAGCTGTTTAGCCACCTTCTCGATAATTTCAGAAATGAATGGCAATTTGGAAATGGGTCTTAAGGAGAGATAGATCCAAATTAAGTTTCTTCAGAAGAGGTTGATCTATAGCCTTTTAAAAGTAAGCAGGGGTACAGCCAGAAGCAAGGGAATTATTAATGATGGCCACTAACCTATGCCCAATGGAATCCAGCATGTGTTTGAGGAAAGATGTGGGTTGGATATCTGAGGGACCAGATAAGGAATGCAGCTGATGGACTGTGTTAATTAGATCATGGAAAGTGATAGATGAGAAGTGGTCCAAAACTACAGGCTGAAGTAGATGATTGTCAGTGGTCATGGTAATGAGGGAACCATTATGGCTCTAATATTTGTAACTTTGTCAAGAAAAAAGGAAGGAAATTTGTCACAATCAATACTAGGGAAATCAAGCCCTGTAGAAGATGAAGGGGTCACCGTTCTATTAATAGTGTCAAATAAAACTCCAGGATTGCTTTTGCTGGATGAGATTAGATTAGAAAAATTTGCATCCCTCACATCCTTAACCATATTATTATATGTACCCAAGAGATCTTTCAAGTATAAATAATGACCTTGAAGTTTAGTGGATTTCCACAACCTCTCCACCTTCCTACAATCCCACGTAAAGCTGTGAATATCCTCATTAATCCAGGGGAATAGGTTGACAGCAGGGATCTTTCTTCTTAACTTAAAAGGAGCAACTTCATCTAGAGTGGAAAGGCAAAGATCATTAGAATACCAAATCATCAGTATGGGAAGAGGGATCTAAAAAATTAGCAAGATCAAATTTTTTTACATTTCTTTTAAAAATTTCTCTGCAGACAGATTAAGGACTGTGAGAACACATTGCACGTTTAGCCAGTTGATAATCTAGGTCTAAAGTGAAATCAAATAAAACGTGTGTGATCAGAAACAAATGTTCTCTAAAGATGGCATCAACATTTAGACCTAGTGAAACACCGAATGGAGTGTATGGCCTCATATATGTGTTGGAGCAGAGACATGCTGAGTAAAACGAAACAACTCGGTGACATTTAAAACAAGATCAGGTTAAAACCTAGTATATAGCTGGACCTAACACACGTGATCTGGCCGACCAATGGTGTAACTTAATAACTCGGCCGACCAATGGTGTAACTTAATAACTCGGCCGACCAATGGTGTAACTTCATCACTCACTCAGTCAGTCACAGACATTCGCGTTTGTAGGGGCTGGTCCCGCTGTTGCGGTCCAGCCAAAAAACTGGTAGCTGCAGGCTACCATACTACCACACCGACTAGCGAAAAATTGTCAGAGGAGAAAGCCAGGGCCTCCAACGGATGTGATAGTTCACTCGCGGCTGTGCCGAACGCAGGAGGTCAAGTTGGTTCCCGTCCTCCAGGCATGTGAACGGTGGAAGCCGATCTCTGGGCTTGGACCCCGTCCAGTGGAGGATTGCGCAATCCTGTCACCACTTCATGCCTGGAATTCCATCTGCTTCCTGTGTGTACTCAGTGGGGAGGGGAGTCACCGCTCAAAGCCTCGCACTCGGAACAGTTTCAGGAAGAATGCTCTGCAGATTGTAACATCTCTCCCAAAGTAAACAGGAAGGAGGCAGCGGCATACTCGCACATGCCAGAGGAAGCTATTGTGTGTGTGTGTTTGTGTGTGTGTGTGGATGTTACTGAATTTACTACATGATTTAAGCTTTGGTAATAGCTGGATGGAATTTGATTCTGAACATCTACCAAATATGTTACTGTTGTGTGTGTGTGTGTGTGTGTGTGTGTGCGCGCGCGATGAATAGTTTATACATTCATTTTATCTCGAAGGTTAGCTTGCATTTTATAACATTCCAAGGTAATGAGTCATAACTACTCACTTATACTTATTCTAGTGTAGCATATATCACTGTGGACTATTGTGCTCCCAGCCATGGCACGTCGGTGTGACGTTACTCTCAGAGAACTGGGCTGCTGTGCCGGCCTCGATGCCTGAGCGAATTCCCATACGTTCCGCAGAAATATGGAGCAGCGGATTTTGCCCGCGAGCCATTTCCAGCTGCGAGTGCCAGAGGACCGCACAGGGACTACCACCGGACATATGACTGTTGACGTGTTTGGTCAGCAGTACCGGGAGGGGGTGGAGGTGACATTCTGCTCGTGCTCAGACTCTCAGTGTCACACAGGGGGGGTCAGAGGTTTCTGCTGACTGCCGAGGACTGAAGGAGACCGCACGGCCAACCTGTGTTATTGCGCTGTGCGATGGCAGTCTTTGCGTTAGGCGCCTAACCGGTTGGCGAGAAACGTTGCCGTATCTGGGTGGTATGGCCACGGCTCACTGTAACTTGGAGCAGTGGTGTCTCCTTGGAGCATCTCTTTATGATGCATCTCTTTGTGAGCACTGTTCATTTGGTTGAACACTATGAAATTAGTATTGGAGGATCCAGTTGGGCCTCCATTCCAGGTAAATCTTGGCCCAAACTTCACTTGCAGCTTGCCGCTACCTAAAGTATTGCAGAACCTCTTAAGGACTGTCCAGTCAGCTGAATATAAACCCAGTGGCAGTGAAAACTATTACACGTTTTCAAGCTCCATTTTAGAAGATATATGGATTAGAGTCTCTTGGTTACTCTCACTGCTTAAAAAGGAAACCCCTTTATAACTGCATGTTGTGTCCATCTGAAATCAACAAGTTGGATGCACGTTTCTGAGGAAGCACCATAATGAAACAAAAACAAAAGTACCTTCTTAAAACATAAAGGAGGTACCATTCTTTCATAACATGCATGTTTTATTGTTGACATGATGACTGATGTCTTATTACATAGCAAGAACCATCCTTAGCAATCTTAGTTCATCCTGTGTAGCCCTCCAGCACTTATCCTGGTCAGACGCTTTTGGTTTCCCTGTAATTGACTCGCATAGGCTACATTCTTTATAGTTAAAAATATTTTCGTTTTTGAGAACTTAAGACAGGTGGCTTTTATTCTAGTTTTTTTTTTGTTTGTGCAGGAGTTTTTTGTACTGTATAGACCGATTTTTATAATGCTGCACGTTGTCATGGAGAAAATTTCAGAAACCCCACACGGAAATAAAATGTTTAATTCGTTCCCTTCTTGTCTTAGTTTTATCATTGGTTTTATAGGTTGTAAAGAAATATACAGCCAGAAAATGAGGGTCTCTTAAAATGTGAGGCTACAGTGATAAAAGTATCCGTTCCAGTAAATGATTCAAATTAAAATTGGTGTATGATGACTTTACTTCACAGATGCAAATGTCAGTGATCAAAATGGCCCCCATTCCCAAAGGCCCCATTTCTGAGTATTCTACTGTAGTTTGTAGAAGAATGTGGCTCTGAACTGCAGGAGAAGGCTGTTTTTCCCCTTTTTAATTTCATCAAATGCCTTAATCGCATCAGCTGCTGGGCATTATCTGTCCACTCTGATCTGCAGTCACTGGTCTTTTTCAGGTCATTTTTGGAATATGTGACTTTCGTGTTTTGCACAAGGGAGTTCTGTTTTGTTCTTTTTAACGCGTGGCCATTTTGTGTCCCTCACATTTAGCAGTTGCCCATCGCCCCGTCCTCACACCCAATGGCTCCAACCAGCCCCAGCACCAACGGCAGCAACAACAATAGCAGCAGCAGCAGTACTGCAGGCTGGGAGCAGCTCAGCAAGACCAATCTGTACATCCGAGGGCTGGCCCCAGCAACCACCGACCACGACCTGGTCAAGCTCTGTCAACCGTGAGTACATAGTCACTCCTCATAGATTTTCACTCAGCAGTGGCCCTCGCCTCCGACATCCAAACCACTCACCACACACCACATGCAGCATTTCTGCTGCAAATAGTAAAAAAAAAATTTAAGCTTATTACAAAACTTAGCTACACCTAAAAACATGTCCAGAATTCACTCTTTTGTCATTTTTTGGGGTGTGATGTGTGGTGCAATAAGGATCTGATATACAATTAAAAAGTATGTCAGACTTGGTAATTACTAAATTTGTACGGCTGTATAGAGATGGAAAGCTAATATTCATGGCAGCCATATTAATGTTTTTCAGATTAATGTTTTACACGTATCCATTCTGTAGCAATTAACAATGATCGTGGTCTTTATTATTGCTTGTCTCGAAGATATACCACCACTGTATTTAGTTTAGTCAGTGTAACTGTAGTTTGATTTTCATGCTGTTAAGCACATTTAGTTTTCTACATAATTATTTTCCATGCTGATACCTAGCATTGTCTGCTGAGTTCCCGCCTCTGCCTGCCCTTTTATATGGAAATACTGTCACATGTCTAAGTCTAATGAATGCTGCAAACTTGCAGCTGTGTTAGAATAATGCAATGTGCCTAATTATTGGGGACTGTTTTCTGTAGCGGACTACATTACATAGCCTTTAACCTAAATATTTTGACCTAAACCATTTGTTTAGAACCCAGATTGAGTGTATGCGTGTTAATAACTGCTCCCTGCCCCCAAGCTACATGATGTAAATTCCAGCCCTCATTTCCAACATGTCATTTAAATCTGAAAAAAGTGGGATCAGTGTGAACAGTACTGCACTTTAAATGTCATTATAGTATTATAAAAAAGTACTTTATTGGAAATGTTCTTATTTATAGATAAAATCTTTTTTTCTTAAGTAGAATGGGTTTCTTTCTGATGGCAGGTGGACTACACTAAATCAGATGGAATCGCGTTCCAGCTTCTGCATTTGTGGTTCAGATTTTTTAAAAATTTTGTTGCAGGGGTTAAGCTGAGTTTTGTTTGGTTTTGCCATCTTGCAAAATAAAACAAAATTTAGAAAAAAAACTGTTAAAAGCCAGTGAGCTTTTTTAGTAATAGAGGTAAGTGGAACCATTAAGTCAGGTGCTCTTTGGATCCAAGGTTCATATGTAGAAAACAAACAAAAGAAGTCTGGAATGAACTCGAGCACATCCAAAAATATCCAAGGCACTCTTACTGGTTTGAAGTTAAAAGGCCGTAATTCACATGGCTTTTCAAAAGAATGTTCAAAAGGTGGCACTCGGGGACTACAGGCCACGTGTAACACCTTAGATTTTTTCTTTTTCTTTTGCCTTCATCAAGCGTAGAAAGCAAGTTTTTGTCTGGTTTCTGGAAGGTTCCTAGCATTGAGATCTACGCTGCGGATATCGCGTTCGAAACACGGCGGCCTTTCCCTGTATCTCCAGCTCAGATGTGCACACGCGGGCGTGCCATTCGAGGGGGAGGGGGACTGAAATAATTGAATTGGCGCTGGTGGAAAGCGCTGGTTGGGGGGGGGGGCGTGGGGGCGGGGGGACGGGGGGGCTGCACAGCAGCATCACACTTTAATTAAAAGATGAAAAACGATATTGGCGGTTGAAGGGTAATCCGGAGAGCCGCGGCGGCGTTCGGAGCGGGAGAAACGAGCGTAGGTGCACGTTGCGCCAGGTCGGGAATAGATCCTTGCCCGTACCGTCTGAGGCTCATTGTGTTGTTGTATACCTGCTGCCCGCTGAAAGATTGCTGAGGTGACTTTGAAATCTCATTCCACCCTCGATCCCCCGCATTCCCCCTCACCCCCCCCCCCCCCTCCCCTTCCTGCACAATGCCATGTTGACTTTGCAGTACATTTGATCTCTCTCACAATCGTCTGGGGCATCCTTTACACTGTGAGCTCGGAGAGGCAAGCTGGCTCGGTGTAGTGAACTCTGCAGTAGCGCGTTCATTTCCAAGAAAAACCTTATCGGAGAGAGAGCCAACATGATTGGTGCTTTTAGGAAGGTCAATTGGGGGTTTATTTAAAAGGCAGCATTAGCCTGCATTTCCCAGTGAGACTCTACAGTGAGTTGACATTCCAGCTGAAAAGGAAGGGGCTATGTTATTTTGGAGGCAATATAAGGCAATATATGTAGATTATGATATATATATATATATATATATATATATATATATTCAAATTGTTTACACCAAATACCATATGTTTAAATATTTAACCAGACCTTTATATTTCATTTGAGGATAAAAATTTTTTTTTAAAAGAATCTTTAATAGATATTGACCCATGTATTTATATGTAAAATGAGGAAATCTTACTGTTGCATAAAACTTGAGTTGAAATCATTGGCCATAGAAAATCGGTATGATTTGTGCCTGGATTTGCTGGTTGTCATGCATGAGAAAAAAGTCTGCATCAACGTTTGTAGGCTGGCCACAAGCTGATTTCCAATAATTGACCTTTCTGACACAACACAGGATGCTAGTGGATTTTTAGGAGTTTTTGTTTACATCTCAGGTTTATGGGACATGTGTGCAAGTGGCCAATGCAGGTCGAGGTGTCCTGTTACGGACCAGTTTTCAATACTAAATCTGTCCCTGACCCCTAATCAACATTACACATAAGCCTAATCATCAGTTCTCATTTTAACCTGCCTCTTGTGTACACAGCTTCATTTATCATTTTGTATTCATTCTGTGATCACAGTTCAACTAAGCTAAGCTGTTTTGGTCTGTGTCTGTGTCATGTTTGATGGTGATTATTTGTAAATCATTGATTCTTAATAGATTTTAGATTATTCAGAACAAACCTATGTTCCCTTTAAGACTTGAATGTTGGGTCAAAGGTTAATGCTGGGTAATCCTTACCCTTGATTTGAACCATTTTCTAGAAGGAAAAATCTATTAAAAGAGGTTTAATCCTGAGTGATTCAAGTGTGTTTGACTTCTCCATATTTTCTTTCTGCAAATGAGAAATAATAGTCCATTTTATTTCTTGGGCACTTTTCATTTAGACAATCACAAAGTGCTGTACGACGAATGTCAAATGTGTGCAAAATGAACAGGCGGTGATTTAAAACAAAAAAATAAGCACTTGCAAAAAAATATAGCTATGGAAAACGGACACTGGCATCACAGAAATTCATCCAAAGGCCATGTGGACGAGGTATGTCTTGATAGCAGTCTTTAAAGATCAGTGTCTATGAGAGTTTCTGGGAATATGGAAGTGTATTCCAGAGGTGGGGGGAATAACAGAATGCATGATTTCCCATTCAGTGCAGCCTGGTCCTGGGCATTTTTAATTGTGCTGTGGCATTGGATCTATTCATAGGAAATCGTAAGCGATGGTAGGCTTGTAAGTTGTGGAGTTACACTGTGCTGTTTCGTACTTTAATTCCCTTAGCTGGGTAATGGAAAGCATTTTTTCAGGATTTTTCTTTTTTTTTCTTCCTCCCATCATTTTCCACCGTACTTAATTTCTTCCCCATCTGTTGTTTTGTTGAACATCTGTGGCCCAGCTGTACTACTAAAACGTATTTAAATGAAATGTTTAAAACCTTCAGACATACATTCACCCATAAATAGTCGTAATAAACCTAATTAAGTCCAAGCTTCCTCAACCTGCCACATGTGTGGCATTACTGCTTTCTACAACGCACTTCACGGTATTTTGCAGAACAAATGCAAAAAAAAAGCTATTAAGAAGAGTTTAGTTTAAACATGTAAGGTTTCTGTTTAGGCCTAAATGGGCAATAATTCAGGATTTCTTCCTTGGATAAGAAATTATTGAAGAGATTATTCGTAGGCACTGTCACCCACCATATGCAGAAATGAACAGATTCAAGAGTTCCACAGGGATTTATTTTGTCACAGATATTAGAGGGAACTGAATGGCTTTGTATGTGACTGCCTTAGATGGTTTAAAGTGTGAAGACGCTCTGGGGAGGCAGTGGAAGGATTTATATATGTGGGTTATATGATCTCACACTTGCCTTTTTCTAAGAACTGTCAGTACTTAGTACTGAACATGCTGGAGTTTATGCAAGGCATATTTTGGCAAGCTAGTGATTGGAGCATTAAAATAGCAAAGACGGGTGGAGACTGAGGCAGGGCAGGGCAGGGTGTCATCTGGGCAGACATGCAGACGGCACTGAGTAAAGATAGGAAGTGCTTCTGTGGAACCGGCAGACTCTATGGCAGACACTATGAGAGCCTCTAAAGGTGATGCTACTTGGTTCCACCATAGAGAGCAAGTATGATAGATGACACATGCAGTTTCCTTAGAGTGGCTAATAAACTCTTTGTATTGTCAGTGCTGGTAACTGGTGAGTGACTAGGCTGGCTCAATTATTCATTTGGATGTCAGTCTTCATTTGATGTGCAGCAAACACAAAGTGGATTTTCTGTTCTGTAATGAATGGAACACATAATGGCCGCTGAGTGATTAACGCAGGGATTATATTTGATGGTGTTTGCAGCAGAGCGGGAGGCTGTTCAAGTGTGCAGGGTTGCCAGAGTGAGGAATATTCTCCCATCTGTTGATTTTTAAAACATTAAAGCCCCATTTTCTGAAATAAATTTATTATGTCTCCATTCCGAATTTCCTAATTGTATTTGCCTCATGCTGCAGCCTTACCTGTCAACTTTGCAGAGCGCAGACAAGCATACACTCCTCTTGAAAAGTGCATGTTGCTTGTGCCAAAAGAGTGAGTTCATATAAGTCATTGCTGGTGTCGATAAACTCACGAAAATGACTGACCAGAATATTTTCACTTGTGTGATTAAATGTGGACTCTTCAGTAGTCTGGATCCCACCCTCCTCGTGCTTCAGCCAGTTGTACAGTGCCTTGCAGGGCTGCAGGCCATAGACCCACTGACACGGTTAGGATTCCACACCACTTTCTGTGGGGCGCTACACTGCACCAAAACTCTTCACTTTAGCAGGATTATCCACCTGGCAACCCAATGAGTGCATTTCGAAAGATGGGAAGTTTAGCTGAAAAATGTGTCAATAAAAGTTATGAATTTTTAAATGTGTGGGGGAGAGTTTATTGAAAATTTGTAAGGGTCAGAGGAAATCCCAAGCGTCTGGTAAATGTATTGATGTACACTTTCCCAATTCGGCCCTGATCTGATTTTTTTTTTTTTAAATCTCCGACCCATTTAGCAGATGCTCAAGCTATTTACTTCATTAATGCTTTAATGGGCATGTAGCAAGCGTGTTCCAGCAGAAGGTAACATTCTGGTGACTTACCAGGAGGAATTCGTATGTCTCCCAAATAACAGATATGAACTTACCGTGGCCTGTAGCACGGCCAGCAAAACCTTTTCGCCGGGATTCGTGTATTTATTTTAAGAAAACGGCAAATACATTTTCAGTGCTCCTGAGTGGCTTATATACTAGCAGCTCTCACCATAGGCACAGGCTGAGCCCTTTAGCCACTGCATGTTACATTAATGTCACTGCTGACCTCGTCCCTCTGGTGGAAGGGAGGGCTTAAGTTGGTTGCTCGGGTTACAGCTGCATTTGATCCTCATAGTTACATACCAGGTATCAGCAGTTGTTGTCAGTGATAGAAATGTCTTCTCTGTCAATGGCAAAAGTTGAAAATATGGTTGTATTGAATTCCAATTGGACAGTTACAACTACAAGTTAAGATATGATGAACCTCTAATGTAAACTCGGTATAAAATATTATTTTCATTGATGCCAGCCAAATATGTCCACCCTCACGCCCCCTTTGTGCATATATTTGGACATGCCGGTTCTCCATTTTTGTAGGATCTATCTATCGTTTGTTGTGGCTTTATATCTGAGATTTAGATGGCTCCCATGTCCGTTCAGACCGCATCGGTTTGTCACATGTGGCATCTGAAAGCACGCAGGGGCTCAGTGCCTGTTTCCCTGAGCCCTCCCCTCTCCCGCACTGTAGGTTTATACTAAATCCTCAGCATTCCGTGCTGCCAGAGGTGCAGCTTCCTGCTACTTTAACAACAGACAGCCAGGAAGCCCGAACGTGACGTACCGGGTGCCAGCATCATTAATCCTATCCGTGAAGTGCGGGCGTGTGAGTGACGCAGTCAGCAGCAAATCGCATTGTCTGCAGTGACCGTGCCCAGCGAAAGGCACAGGAGAGCCTGGCGTCCGGCGAGAAGGCAAAGCTCCCGGCTTCATTGCTCCATTACAGCAGTGCTGCTACCTGTTCTGTCGAGAGTGCTGATTCATATACGACTCGGACAGTAACCAAATAGCTGGGTTTTCAAGATTAGTAGTCTTATTGCTGTTTATTTTATTAAAGGGGAATTTCACTTTATAACACTTCTGGGGTCATTTTCATACCGACCCGGGCTTTTGTGTGCACCCCAGAGGTAGCTTCCTTCAATATTTAGATATTTAGATACAGAGGCATCACTAGGGGGGTGCGGGGGGTACGGACCGCACCGGGTGACACCATCAGAGGGGAGTGATATTGAATTAGATATATACCCGTGTAAGCAAACCCCCCCCCATCCAATAGAAGCCCATTCAACATCAAACTCCACGTTGTAAACACACCTCCCTGCTTCTCGTGACTGATATTTTCCTTCTAATGAATGTGTCGCCCTTAAAATTTGATTAGTTATTTCATTTTAAATTTCTAACGTTAGAAACAAAGAACAGTTTGTTTTTTAGCACAAGTCCAAGTTGTACGGTTTCCGGTTTTTTCTTCTTCTTCGATTTTGTTTCACGGCAAAATCGAGAAGAAGCGAAGCAAAACATTCCGTTAACTTAGCATTGAAATCGGACAAACTAACGTCCGCTAGCTTTTGTTTGATGCGATATCGGTGTAATAATGAGGTGCATTTTACCCGGTTGTTATAATTTCTTTGAAAGCACATTTTCATAGTTTTCTACGCGATGCAACTTTGTGCCAGACATGGCTGGATGTAAACAGACAGACCAACATAACAGCCAAATAAGTTCGCAAATGAGGACTAAGGGCATGCAGTGACCACTTTGAAGGCACCGACTACCAAGGTGACCATCTGAAGCCTGGAGCTGTATCCACCGCTTTCCCATCGTTGGTCGAACTGCTTGAGGTAGGTACTAAGCGGGTTGGCTAACGCTATCGCGTCTGTCTGTGATACATAGGGTGTCTACGGTAACAGTTTGACAGCTTGCTGGCTGTTGTTATAGGGTTGTCACCATCCATTTATTTCGTCCTCAGGCATTTTCGGTTTCGCTAGCTAGTAGTAATACAACACTATTTCTACGACCAACCTAATGTTATTGTCTGCAGGTACGCCCACATCAGAAGTCGCGCAATGATATGCATCCTCGAGTTCGACACTAAACTGCCCGGGTCTACTTCCTGCATTTGTAAAGAAAAGCAACAAAACAGCGTAAAATATTAACATAATGAACTAACTAATTGAACAATGAAGGGCGACAGATTAATTAGAAGGAATATATCAGTCATGAGAAGCATTACATTACATTACATTTATTTGGCAGACGCTTTTATCCAAAGCAACGTACAAAAAGTGCATTTCATGGTCATGGTCATGGACATGTGTTTATGGCAGGGATGGCAGCCATGTGTTTATGGCAGGGACATGTGTTTACAATGAGTCTAACGTGGAGTTTGATGTTGAATGGGCTTCTGTTGGATGGGGGGGGGGGAGGGGGGGTTGCTCACACGGGTATATCTACATATCTAAATATATTGAAGCAAGCAACCTATAAACTGTCTGGGGTGCACACAAAAGCCCGGGTAGGTGTGAAAATGACCCCAGAAGTGTTATAAAGTGAAATTCCCCTTTAAGTCATTTTGGTGAGGCGTGTCTTGAAAAACCAGCTACTTTGTCAACCCGTGAGTCATATACGAATCAGCCCATTTGACTTTCTTCATCCGTCCTATGGGCACCAGGATTGTGCACCATCCAGAACTGAATTGTGAATGCCTCTTTCATTCCAGTTTAGTTCTTGAATTTGAATTGACCTTGAATTGAGGCAACGAACATGATGCAGAATTGAAATTCAAATTTGAATTAAAGTTGAATTAAAATTCAGTTCAGTGAAGCTCATATGCATACTTGGATGTAGCTTTTTTCCACGAAGGCTTTAGGCCTATATCTTAATATGGTTTGTACATTAAACATGATATCATACAGACAACGTTAAATGCTACTAAAGCATTATCTTAATTATTATTCATTTTAACAATGAGTATTTGTATTATGACTATTGGGATTATGTTCATTCTGATTTTAAAAAGTGCACGGTGAAGCAATGCAACATTTAATTTGAAAAGGAAGGGATTGTGGCTTTGAATATAAAACAAAATTGTATGAGGTCTAGAATGTGATAGTCTAAAACAATGGAATAAAAGGCAAACAATGATTGAAATTAGGTATGATTCTACATTAGGGAATAGATGGGAATCATTTCTAGAAATTATGCAGTTATTGGCATTTTTTGACAAATTATGTGTCACACGTAATGAAGTTCTCTTTATTTTTAATTTCAATTTATTTGAATTGCAGTGAATTGAATTCCACTTCCTGCCATTCCAATTCAACATCCTGTGGGGTGTGGCCAGTTCAATTCAAGTTCCAACTCTGTGAATGTGAATGTAAATCATAAAATTCTGATTTGCACCCATAACCTGGTGTTACGGTTTCATGGGAATATGATATCAATTCCCTTCTTTGAATAACTTCTTCATGGTTCCAAAGTATAGTTTAAAATGTGGATATGTGGTATGTGGATAACCTTGTGGTGTACATTCCTGCAGTACTGCAGCTATGCTAGTGTTTTAATCAGGTTTAGTTTTACAATAATAAAAGTCCCTATTTTGTCAGAACTTTTATGTGCTAGGTCTGAATCACCAAGCCTCCCCACGTTACACGCTGACTCTGTCTTGGCTTAGCCTGGCTTTACTCTCTGCCCCCTACCTGGGTGGGATCGACATCTGCCCCGGGGACTTTCCGCTAATGCTTTTTTTTCCTGCGTTCCGCTTTGAACTGTGGGGTGCACTTCTGGTTGGGATCGCCGCCAGATGTTGAAGGGCGGCAGCGTTCAGACAGAGGCTCAACCTCTGAGCAGCGCAAGGAGAAGCGATCTGTCTGGGTGATTCACGCCGGTGTCAATGCAAGCTCGGTTACCTCCCCACTTCCGCTGTGTGCCTTTAGGGTTTAGCGGTCGCTAAAAGAACCTGAGAAAATGTCACAGACGAGAACGTCAACGGCACTGGTCTCCGTGGTGATAAGTCAGCTGCGCAGAATCAAACGCTGGTTCATTTCTGTGTTGTATCAGTCTGAGTACGAATTTCCCAGCGGTTTTGACAGTATTCAGCCAGGTGAATGAATTTTCTCTGGCCTCGGCCTATAATTGAATTCCACTCTCTGCTACTTCAGGCAGGCTATTCCTTGATGATAACCAGAGGAATCAATGGCCTAGCTCTGAATAGTCAGAGGAGCTGCGATTAGTAACAGAGGCAGGATGAGGGTTTTAGAATTGAAGATGGGGGAAGAGGATGCACATTGTTCTCCAGTTCTGCTTCAGGATCGGTGTCCTATCTCATCTTCGCTCGTCTCCTCTGTCTGTCCTCAGCAGTCCCACAATGCAATTGCAAATTTTTAAACTTTGAGTTTTTTTTTTTTTTTTTTACTTCTGGCTGTTGAGAAGGCTGTAATTGGGAAATTCTGAAACGTCCTCCTTCTCTATGCAAACTGCAAGCGCGCACACTGCAGCAAGGAGCATGCTCAGTAGTGTGTCGCTCAGCTTTTTGCGGTTCAGTGGCTGGGGATGGAGTTCTGTTAACCCGCTCAGTAAGCCGAGCTTCTTACCCTTCCTCACCTCGCCTGTCCCGGAAATGGACCATGGCAAGCCAGCGACATTGTTAAAGTCGCTTCCTGCGGCTTTGTTTCTCAGGGCTGTAACCGTTTCTGTGCTCGTTCCAGTATCCCCCGCACCCCCCCCCCACCCCCTTAAGCTGGCCGAGTGCCAGTCAATTTGAGGCTCAGTAAGGTCACTTAAAGTCTTTTTTTTTTTGCCGAAGCAGATTTTTGAAGAACGCCGTTGGCATTTTATACGCCGACTGATAAACGTTCTGTTTGCGACGTCTCTCGGAGCAGCGAGGCCGCGCATACGTTTCAGCTCGATTGCGTTCTGTGGCGAGGAGGCGGCACAACACAGCTCACCGTCTTAAGAGTCTGTGGCTAAATAAGTTCATTTGTCTGGGCTCACAGGATGGGGGGGGGGGGGAGAGGGGTGTGTGACACTCGGTTATTTCTGTACTCTCACCTCTTTCCCATCATGCTGTGCCATTTTCATTCAATTACGTTTAATCAGAAACCCGCTGAGAATTCGGCAAATATTCTTCAATTAATGATGAAAAGAAACAGCTAACTGCTAACTGCCTCATCTAATGAGTTTGTTCTTTTAATGATATGCCCTTTCTTTCGGAGGTGTTGCAATACCTTATTATACTATAAAGTATTGTATTTCAATATAGCAAATGCATTATATTCATTTTCTGTAGGGGTCACTCCTATTATTACATTTATGAGCCAGTTGCATGACCTAGCTTATTAAGCAGTTGAACTGTGTATTTATTTTACGTCTTAGAATAATCTGTGACATGTGTTCTGGGGACTATGTTTGAATTGTGTTTTCATACATGTGCCCCTTTGGCCGTTCTTGTGATGACACTGGCGTAGCAATCGGAATCTGCTGAAGCATTAGGCTGAAGGAGGTTAATGTGTTTGAATGTGGTCGAATCGAGGGAAGTGTTCAGGCATTGCGGTTTTCTTCGTTCTGTCGCTCCGCTTTTCGGCTGCGCGCTTCAAAGCGCTCCTTCTCGGCCCTCCTCGTTCACAGTCACGCCGGGGGGAGGGGCTTGCTTCATTTACAAGCTCCAAAGTTTTTCACTGTAGACAGGTGGCTGCCAGTCCAGGTCAAGCGTCTGTCGCTAAAAGCCTGTGTCGTGGACCGCGGGTCGCGAGCCCAGAATCCTGATTTCGTTGGAAACTTCAGTTTTAGTGCCGCTTCGATAAAGTGCGTCGTTTTGTGTCCCTTCTCGGGCAGCCCGTCTTTCTGAAGCGCTACGTGGGTTCTCAACTGTGGTAGAGATTCAGTTTTTGGGTTTTAATGCGCCTGAACCCACGACCAAATAACTTTCCTGCTATTGATGCTGTGTGTTTGTGTGCAAGTCAAATGGTCACGAACTTAAGGCAGCAGACAGTCAACAGACAATATGCCACTCATGCAATTCTCTCTTTTCTTTTTTTTTTTTTTGTAGGTATGGCAAAATCGTATCGACGAAGGCCATCCTGGACAAGACGACAAACAAATGCAAAGGTGCGTGCGGCTGCTTCTCTTCCTTCTCCCCTTGTCAGAGAGAGCCCGCCGGCCGCCTAATTGGGCCGGACGGTTCATTTGGGGGCCTCGCGCCCCGCACATTCGTCTCTGTCCGCTCCCCGCCTGCCGAGGCTAACCGGTTTTGTAAACGCTTAGGCCCCGCCCTGCCCGCGACATCGAACCGGAGCGACGGAGTAATCCGCGGCACGCTTAATCCGTGCGCGGGCGTAAATTTACTTTCTATTTTTACGTCGCTATTTTTTTTTTTCCACTTTGAGTTGTATCAGAGCGTGGGGGAAAACTTTCCATAATCTGATATGTTTTGTACAAAGATGGACCCGGAGGACTCTGGTGACGATGACACCCCTCTAAAAATAGCGCGTCGCACGCGCGACCTCTCCCCGAGGCGCGGTGGCGGCGTAACGGGCCGCTGCGTAGCGGCTCCTGACAGCCGCGCGGCGTAGCGGACGGGAGAGCGGCGGTCGGCAGAGAGGGCTGCATCTTAATGACTCCTGGGACCGCGGCTTTCGTGGAACGGTTAGCGAACTTTTTTTTTACGCTCGTGCTCTTCGGCGGTCGGCTTGGCGCCGAAAAGGCGGTCTCGAGCTGTCATTTCCTGCGTGTAATACACGGGTGGGCGTGTCCGCCTTGTGGTGTTGCTTTACACCTTCTGGTCCTGGTGCCCTTACTAGAGTTAAAGCGAAAGATTGAGTAGCATGTATGTCATTATATTTGAGCTTAGCTCCTCTGCTAAGTAGCTAAAGCTGGCTAAAAGATTCCACTGTAGGGTGTGGCTCTGCTGAAGGGCAGCGTGTCAGTGTCGCGACCCCCGTGGTCCGGTGTCGACTCCTGACCCAGCCGCCAGGGAAGTGCGTGATTGGTTGTAGCGCCGAGGGAGGGAGGGAGGGGTCCAGCCGGCTGTACCCCTTCAATGCAGCGACTTCGCAGGGCAGCCAACGTTCTACAGAGCTGAGAGGATCACCTCCCGACGGTTGGCACTTTAGAAGAGAGCACGGAACTGTGATCTCCTCAGTTACCC
Source organism: Anguilla rostrata (assembly GCF_018555375.3). Taxonomy (NCBI): domain Eukaryota; kingdom Metazoa; phylum Chordata; class Actinopteri; order Anguilliformes; family Anguillidae; genus Anguilla; species Anguilla rostrata. The sequence continues at coordinate 37,633,336 of NC_057935.1, forward strand.
AAGGGCACTGCAGCAGTGCGAAAAAAGCGGTTTGGCGAATTGAGCCCACCTGGGCATTTTTGCAGGTACCTGTGCAAGATGGCCGTTTCACACTCAGGTGGCATTGCAGGCTGGGAAAAAGAGGGCGAGTCTGTCTCTGTCAGTAAGTGGACGAACTGTGAAAGATCAGAACTCCAGCTTTTGATGATGAACGTCTTGCTTGCATTACCTATAGACCACACAATACTGTGCCCTCCAACAGTATGTCTGCTTTAAGGCTATTGTGGAGACTCGACACAAAAAAAAACTTGTCTCTGCAAGACGGTAAAACATGAGGCTGGAAACACCATGAAATAAAAGCTGATTGCCCCTGCTTTTTCTTTTATTTTTGCTATATACTTAAGGCATTTAGATTTGAGATTTTTTTTTTTTTAAAAGAACATGAGACAAAATTGAAGTCGATCAGCTTTTATTTCATACCCTGATTTTATGTTGAGTCCCCCCAAATGCCTTAAGTACATTTGTACAAAAATAACAAATCTCGCTCTACTGTTACCATACTTTTGGATGGCACTATATTTGTTGTAGTAATACTAAGAGAAAGGATAAAAAGTATGAGCCTGTTTTGATCTGCAGTTTTGATAAAGTTACTATATCCATTGTTTACATAGGAAGGCAGGTTTGCTGGATATCTATGCAATGCTACCGGAACGCCTTCATTCCACCGCTGGTCATTATGGAGAGGTCCGAACGCACGCAGGTCCTAAGCTGATACGAGCTGAATGCAGTGCACTCTTTTTCACGGTCCTGATTGGCTGCGGAGCGCGGAATGCCAGCCTGTCAGCCCGCAGCCGCGTCGCTCGCAGCTCGCGGGAGCGCCGCGCGCTGGGAGTCGGTTACCGGGCAGACAGGTGGGGAACGGGGCGGCGGCTCTGCCAGTCGCCGCACCTCGGCTTGTTTTTCACATCCGCCCTGCCCCGACCGTGGCTCCGCCCGGTTCCGCCCTCCTCCAGTAAGCTCCGCCCCCCCTCCTCTTACAAAAGCGTGACTTTTGGCTAGTGCCGCTGGGACCGTGTTAGGTAAGCCAGGAATGGCAGCTTTGTTGCGCAGTCAGTTGAAGTGCCAAGAGAAAGCCCTGGACAAGCGAATCGGTCACACAGCACCCCCCCCCCCTTTCCCCCACTTAAAAACAAAAAAGAAAGAAATGGCACAGGGTCATATTTTGCGTGCTTCGGTGTTGACACAGCTTGGTTTATTTTGGAATTCAGCACTATTGTACCTCGATCAGTGTTCTTATTTTCATTTTTTATGGCTTGAGATTTACAAAACTTAAGTGTAATTTTGAGTTGTAATTATTAGTCATTGTAAATGCCTGCTATTAAACTGACTGCTATACACATTTGCTATATACATACAAGGTTCTTAGTCTTTGTGCATGGGTGCGTGCGTGCGCGTGTGCATGTGTGTGTGTGCGCACATGTGCGTGCGTGTGTATGAATGTGTGTTCTGTATTTATAAATACAGGACCTAAAACCGATGAACAATGACATATAATCTTTGACAACGGATTGTTTGTTTACCAGTGCTACAGAATAGAATTGATACTGCTAGATATAGACATTGTTTTCTGCGGTGATTAGGTCAGAGGCTACCTTTCTCTATTTGTTTGGCAGAAAAGAAGAACGTGCCTGTGCCTGTTCCTGTCTTTGCTAAATATTGCAGTTTAGGCCTGCTGAAGTGTAGTTCTTTGGCAGTGTGAGGTGACCTGAACCATGAGAATCTCTCAAACAGACTTTTTCCCTTGCAGTGTAGAAAAACAAGATCAAGTGCAGTACATATTAATGGTATATCTGTGGGGGACAGCTTTCCATTTGCTTTCTTTAACCGTATAGCCATGTGAGGTCAACTACAGCAGGTCATGCAGAGGTCAACTACAGCATCAGTCAACGTTTCTACATCCAGTTCTGTATAAATGAGTGTTTTTCATTAGGTTGGGTTGTAGGCTCTGTGCCCAAGGTTTTGTCCCTTGCCGTCGTCTGACAGTTGACCACGGAGGCCGTGGACATTAGCCTGTCCGCACACGGAGTGGAAGAGAAGATGGCTGACTCTGTGCTTCCCTGTCCCGCAGGTTACGGCTTCGTGGACTTCGACAGCCCAGCTGCCGCTCAGAAGGCGGTCTCGGCCCTGAAGACCAACGGGGTCCAGGCCCAGATGGCTAAGGTAGGAGCTCATTTCCTTTCCGCTTGCGCTGCTCTCGCCAAGCTGCTGACAGCCCTGCCAAGCTACTGAAGAGGGCAAGCGGCTAATGGTCTCTAAGTCGGCTCCAGCGCTACCAAGGTGTAGGATCTCATGCCATTAATAGCGCAGATACGTATACATCTGATCCGTATTCGAACCAGATGGTCAGCTCCAGCACGCTTTCCTGTCCTTATTCCAGGAAGATTCAGCTGGTACCAGGAGACTCCAGTGCTGTCTGCATCGCTGCGCTAGATATAGATATTCTGTCCTTGGCCCCCTCATGAATATTCATAATGAGCCACCAGTCAGTGCTAAGAATACAGAGCTGACCATCTGTTTAGTATATAGACAATCTGTGATAACAGTCACAGCAGAGGAGGTGCACCCCTCTCGTACTCTCCAGATGGTTGTGCTTGCGTGTCTTAAGATTCAACCAGTTGTTTGACTCTGATGTGAAGATATCTTGAGTAAGAGATGGCCAGCGATGGTTTGTGAACAGAAGTACTCACACATGCGAAAGGTTGAAGTGCTGGTGCTGTCTATTGGAGCAATTATGAACTGCATAATGAAAAATTCAGAAAGAAAAATGCACTTTACTATTTTTTGATTTATTGAAGTACTGTAAAATGCGTAAAAAGCCAAAAAAAAGTACACGCGTCACACACAAGGAAAAATGAAGCGCACACAAACGTGCACCTACACACACGCACGCATATTCTTTCGTTTTCTCACACATGTACTGTACGTGTGTTTGGCCATGTAGTCTAAAGCATGCAAACAAGCTAACATTTGTATTGTTTCATGAACTTACATTCATATTGATAAGAAATACGCAGAGAGAGAGAGATCATTAAATAAACAAACCAACAGAAATAGTCTTCTTTCACCCTCATGGGATCAGGGTGAAAATGACAGACGACTAAGACAAAATAAACCAAAACACCACGACGGCTTTTCACCTGGTTTCTCTCAGACTCTTTTGGCAAGTCAGTTCCCGGTATCAGCCGCCTACGGTGGAGAGTAGCGCACTTATAAGCCCTGGGCTGATTTCTTAATGCCATCAAAGTTTGTGTGCCTACTTAACTGCTTATTGCTGAGAGCTGGGTTTATCACCCCTTAATGAACCTAAATAAAGAAATGTGATGAATTGTGCCTCTGATTAAGGTGGGAGCCAAAATGGCTGCCATGTCCCCAGCTTTTAGGCTGTTAAATGCAAAAAAAAAAGGAGAAAAGAAGGATTTCTGTACGCGGTCTGCGATTTTCATCAGCGGCGGTTTCTGACACGTGGTCGTCTCAGGCGGACCTCTTGGAGAAGGGCACGGGGCCAGCGGCGCTGACGGACAAATCCGAGGATGCACGCTCCGGAGGACGCGGCGTGATTTAGGGAGGGAGGGGTTGACACGTTGACCGAGGCATGCGGGGGTCATGTGGACCGTATGCGTCTCAAGCCGGGCACCCACCGCACGCGTATCGGCCGCGAGCGCACTACGCGCGTATTACGCGCGTAACTGAAGCGTAGTTGAAGTACTGTTATTACAACGGCAGCGGGCGACGTCGTCTCCACCAGATGCGAACGCGTCGCGTACCGGCTGCGAAGCTCGCGCGACACAAGCGAACTGAAGCGTAGTTTTTCGCTTCAGTTCTATTTTTTCGGCTTGTCGCGCGTCACGATGGCCTGTTTATACACAGAAATATGCTCTAAAATGCTAGGTATACATGCTCTGATTTATATTTCATCCTTATATTACTGGGGGTGTGTCCCTAGTTACCTCCCAGATATTTTATAAGCACCAAAAAAAAAATACAAGCCTTTTCGTTTTGTAAAAATAAATAAATAAATAACTGGAACCTGGGGAAAAGGCAAACATTACTGGGGGTGTGTCCCTAGTTACCTCCCAGATATTTTATAAGCACAAAAAAAAAAATACAAGCCGTTTCGTTTTGTAAAAATAAATAAATAAATAAATAAATAAATAACTGGAACCTGGGGAAAAGGCAAACTTAGTTTCGCTGTCTTATTTTGCGGAGGGGGTGGGGTAAATTTGAAAATACACCACAGAAAGACGGAGCCTATTGAATGACGTAGAAGTGAATGCACCGAGAAGCCGTTTGTTAGCTCGAGTTTTGGAAGGTAGTTTTTAACCAACCATTGCTCAGCCTATTTGACTTCTCCGATGTCTTCGTTCGCCGTGCTTTCAAAAAGGGCTTGTTAATAAAAATCAGATAATCCACAGATCTTTAAAAAAATCAGATTATTTAGTGGTCTTGCCGATGAAAATGCACCTATTTTATAAATGAAGTTGTAAGCAAGCCTTTATTGCACTTTTACTTCAAAGCTTCCGGTGTTCATGGCGTTGTGTTCATATTCCTTCAAGATTAAACTGTTACTGTCTTTTTCATGATTAGCTGATTTTACTAAATCTGATCATATAAATGTTTTGACGTGAATGACAAGACAACACGGGAATTCCCAATGGTTGATTACGGATTATTTATTATTATTATGATCATTACATATTCTTCATGAAATTGGCACGCTTGTTAACCAAGCAAATAAATTAATACAGTTTGAGATTGATTGTTATGCAGGCTACGTTGCGATTTAAGTTTATGGTAATTCTTGAAAGCGTTTACTTTCTCACGTATTTACGAGTTAACGAAATATTACCAAATTAACAAACTGAAAAAGGTCTCTCACCAAAGTATTCACTTAACCCATAATCAACAGTCGTGAACAAACGTGAAATACACGATGTAATCCCACTGCAGACTGCGAGAGCAACTCGCTTTTACGCAAGCCTTTGCGCGACACAAACGGAACCAGTGGAGACACCCTACGCGTCGCGCCGTGCTGCTTCGCCCTGCTGTTTACGCGACGCGTGCGGTGGGTGCCCGGCTTCAGAAGCGGGGGTCTGCTGCGCGCGAGGTGGGGGGAGTCACTGCGGTGGTCTCTCCCTGTCAATGAGGAATGTTGAGGTCATCCCGAAAGGTCTTTGAAGGCCCGCCTGCCAACCCCGGGCCGTATTTCAAAGTCCGCTCTGCCTAACAGATTTCAGCGGTGCTGGATGTGTGACTATCATTGTTCACATTTTGTTTCATTTGTTTTGTCCATGTGTTCCTTTATTAATGGCTGAATATTGGCTGTTGAAATGGGTATAGCCGTTAGCATTTGCAGAACAATGCAGTCAGAGGCACTGGTTTTCATATTAATGTCTGAAGTCTTTAACTTCCTGTGCACAGAGGAAGTAGCAAGCGCGTTAGCATATTGGCGGGAGATAACAGTAATAAGTGGACAGTAATGTGGAGTGAAGATTTCTCAGAGCTCCCTGTTAAAGACTGATAACAATCAGAAAGATAATGATGACTGTAAAGGAAGAGGTGGGAAACTGCAAGCACAAAAGTACCTTCTCGGTAACTTCAAATGTTTTTTGAGATGAGATTAAGGTCATCGGCAGTAATTGGAAACTGGAGATTTGAGAATTCTGGGTATTTAAAGTTATTTACAGCTTAAAGTTATGTGTGTGTTATAATGTTTTAATTTCTTCACTGGCATGTGAAGAAATCATCAGATACTACAATATTAGTGGCACTAGAGAGAGAGGTTCAGATGGTGCGTCGGTATACTCAGTAATGATTTGTGCTGGAGGATTGATTAGCTCAGGTTTCACTGGTTGTGCTTTCGTTAGATTGTGTCTCCTGAAATGAGTAGCAGCCTAGCCTACACAACTTGCATCTATTTTCAGATTTGTATGTATAATAGCCTATTATTTGGGCCCATTTGGAAACAGAAGATCTGTTAATGACACAGCTTCCGACTTTTATTCAAATGTACAGTTCTGTAAGTTGGAAGATGGCCTTTTTTTAGTTTTAGACCAACTTTTTATGATTTTGGATAATGTTTGTGGGTCTTGTTACAAGAGAGTTCTGGAGTTAACTCCAAAATTGAGGAAGGGAAGTTGGTGTGAAGTGGTTTACTTTAAAAGTGTGTTAAAGCAATGAAGTAGAAACAGAGCTTCAGAAATAGTTTAACAGAGAATTGTTGTTGGCTAACAAGGGATAGATTTTGAAGTGAATGTAATTATCACATTATAATATTACATTTTTATAGCGATTGCAGTTCTTTGCAATTTATTCAAGAGTTGCCCTGGGAGCTTCTGGTAGGATGAGACTCAGGAGATGATTCAGGATATGGTCAATTTTGCTTTTCCAAAACTTAGAATTTAGGCTCATTCTTGGGCTAAAATTTTTTTTTTTTTGCACGAACAAGCAGGCAAGCAGAAGGTAGCTGCTTTAGCAATTAAGGGGAGGCTCTGAGCAGACATTTTAAATATCTTTGCAATACATCCGAGTAGCATATCTTAAATCCTAGAAGGCTGTTTATTGACTGTTGGGGACCTGATTGTTTTCGCAGAAAAATGGGATTTAATGTGCTAGAACATAATAGGGAGAATAATATTCTCATAATGAAACGAATCTGGAAAGCATTCTTTAGTATTTATTCACAAATGGTTTTCCCATTTGTGTTATCCGAGATGGTGCACTCTGGAGAGGAGGTTAGGCCTGGTTTCTGTTTGGTGGCTTTCTTTGGACATGTTTGTTACTCACTTGTAGTCTCTGGTTCGGAGGAATTTTTAAGGAAGTCAGGCTGGTAACATGTTCAAAGAACAGAGGAATAGGTAAGGAAAGCAGGCCTGCTGATTCAAGATGTGTGTGAAAGTTAACCAGAAAGGTAAAGATAGACTGTATGCATCTTTACACATTATATGAAGTCCGTGGGAGTTTTGGTGTGGAATGCTTGTGTGCATGTGTTTTGGACCAGTCGCAGACAAGCAGTGAGTATATGTGTGAACGGAAATGAAGGGTCACCTTATCAGCCATGTCTATGTTGGTTCCAGTGTAATGGAAATGTTTTTGGTTAAATGGATCTTTGAAAGTAATTGTAGGCTAATTGTTATACATTTAGGGTCCTCCTTTTCAACTCTCAGTTCCTAGACATTATCATGGAATTATGACTTTTGAGAATGTAACTACAGTAACTGGGCGGAGTCTTTGAGATGTTGAAGTGGGTTCCTGTCCTCCAAGTGACGGAGAAGTGTTTATTAGAAAGCATGGAGGGGCTATCCTCTCTTCCCGGCAGTGATCAGACCGGGGGGCGGGGCGGCTGTTTCCCAGCTCTGTCCTAACCTCAATCAATGCTGAGTCATTCAGGAAAGTCGGTTACGTCTTTGAGAGAAGTCAAGCCAGCTTGCTTCAGTGCAGAAATGAGCGCGTAACAGCCCTGAGAAATATTTGTCATGGTGCAGACAGATTTCTGAGAAAGAAATAGACTCTCTGGCTTTCATTTATTACTGAGCCTTCAGAAGACTGTGGATTAGACGTGTTTCATCATTCACTTTGAAGAAGGCCACTTTGTCCTAATACTGTGTTGTTGAGGCCTCTACCAGGCCTTGAACATACACTGAAGCTGTTTTGACTGCTGTTTCAGTTGAATTTAACATTTAAATCATTTGGCAGACAAGAAAGACTCTTTCGAGTGTCAGTTGGGAAGAGAGTTCCCATTGTGTTCCCGCTTCAAAAAGAAAGTATACTGTAACGAGTGGGGGTTAACGGTGGTTTTGCATTCTGGGACACAGGAAAGGGTAGTAAATAATAGGAGGTTGCCGTGGTAACAGCCCAGTTAAGCCAGCGAATTGGACCTTGAAGGCTAAACACAATGACACTCAAATGAAATTTCCTGTGAACTCTGGCAGCACAGTGCAAGCTGGCTTGACATGCTTCCCCCACCCCCATTTAAGTTTTAATTAAGATAAGACTGTTTTGTCTGCTGTGCCCAAATTTAATCTAGGTTTTGTTCAAGGGTAAAAGGACCACTGAAGAGGTTTAAAAAGTTGGAGTGTTTCCGATAATTTTAGTCTCATTATAACTGTGACTTCCATGGCTCTTAACCTTTTTGCTTGAAAGCGGCGTGCTCATTATTTAAGAGCGAAGCCGGTCAGTAAGTTCTACATTTTATCTTAAGCACTTGGCAGGGGTGCTTCTGTTTGGTCTTGTTTGTGATACTGAAATCAAGGAAACTTTTTTATTTTCAAACACGTCCAGCTAGGCAGTCGAAAGGCTCATATATTCCAGATTTAAGTTATATTCATGCTTAAATGTTTCTCTTTACCACAGCGTACCATAGATATTAACTCACTATGGAGATTGTGGCACCTGTTGTACTCATCTGATGAATGGAGTGCAACTGCTTTGTTTGAGCCAAGCCAGGGCTGCCAGCGGTATGGTGTGGTGTTCAGCGGGCCAGAACCATTCCCCTGTCACGTGACCGAGTCTCAGCGAGCCCACGCGGTCGGGGCCATGGGCATTCTGCAGTGGAAGGCAGGCGTTAAATCCCCCTCAGCCAGCGGACCTTGCCCCGTGCAGGTCGGCCTCCGTCACATGACGTCTAACGTAGCGACTGTTTTCGCCGGCGACCTCGTACATCGTTCATTACAAAAACAGATGTCATATCCGCTCGCCAAATTTCTTTCTGTGCCTTTCAAGAACGCAGGGAAGGGTTCTCTGCCCCTCTTAATTTCTTTCATATGATGGCCCGAGACTTTTTCTGGAGAAGGGTGTGTGCTGTGTGTGACCTTGGGGTGAAATATGTATGCTAATTACCTAGATTTCGATATTTGAAGTGAAAGTACTAACTTTACTGCTGGAAACCCTACTGAAAACTGAAGTGGCTAGGTTCCTAGATTTCTCCCTAGTTTAGCAATGAAAGGGAAATGCTAAATTGTGTGCTGTTGCACAGTAGATTGGTTCAAGAAGCAGGTCAGTTTTTATATTATGAAACTATAATATATTTTGTATAATATATTATGTGCTGGCGATTGCAACTGCATCATGTGGTGAGCTGAAACAATGCAAACACAGTTGACTGGCTTGATTCATTTATTAAGCTGGAACAAAAATAACGAGAATACTCGTCAAATAATGAGTGGGAAACTAAGAACCAAAAATGGTCCATACAAAGAATGTCCATGACAGAAATCCCTGTGGTCCACCACGCAGCAATTCACAAGAAAAAGATCCTTCCTTTAGGTCAGTGGTGACCAACCCTGTTCCTGGAGATCCACCATCCTGTAGGTTTTCATTTCAACTCTAGTTTGGCACACCTGAGTCTACTAATTAGCAGCTCAAAAACATCTCTGGCTGTTGAGTGAGGTGTCCTTTGTAAGGGTTGGAATGAAAACCTACAGGATGGTAGCTCTCCGGGAACTGGGATGACTACCACTGCTTTAGGCCTTTGGTAGCAAGGCCCTTTTATCCAGCCCACTGATTAGGCAATGGGTAGCAGCTGAGCTAACTGGAATGAGCTTCAGCTGTTACCCTGTTACCCAGGGGCAGTGTCCCATGTCCCTTCCTGGCACCAAAATTCTGTATTATGAAACTATTATGGAAATTTTCCAACCGGTTATGATCCTCTGTCTGTTTTGTCAGGGATTATTACTATCGGGAAATCTGTGTTGAAGTGCTTTATGCGAAGTTCACGATGCAATTCGTTTAATCTCCTTTTCTTTTTATTTATTTGTACACACATAAAATACATATACACAGTGTTTAAAAGGGACAAAAACACAGTCTTGGGCCCGACTGTGTGATTTTCAGTGGCTTCGTGTCCTGCGGAGTGAGGGAAATGCGAGCTGGGAAAAATAAAGAAGTGAAAAGGGCAGAGAAGGGACAGAAAGATGTGAAGACTTTGTCATTTCGGCAGGATGTGTGGCGCGGTCCGCAGGGCACCACATGGCGCTTCGCGGGTGGGGGTTCGAGCCCCCGTCATGCCACCTTCTGACCTGTCATCTCTAACCCTCTCTGTTTTCTGCCTGTCTGGATAAAGCAGAACTGGTTGGACTATCTGCTCTCCTTTTCATGTTTAAGAAAAGAAATATATGATTTCAATATTTTGGGTTCAAGAAACAAACATTATTCCATATACTGCTTTATCTTTGTAACCTTAGAAGCATAGTGTATTTATGTAAACTATTATGTTACAATGGTACAATCAAAAGTCATGCAAGATGAAGGGAAACATTAAATCCCCTAAAAAGATTCTATTTGTTTTTCTGTAGTAGCATTTGCAAATGCGGAATAACTATTTAATAAAACAAATGCATAGTTTGCTCAGTATGTGCATAGGACATTATCTTGACAGTGCTAAAAACACACACATACACACTGTTTAACAGTTAAACAAATAAAAAAATTGGACTACCAGTAATACAAATTAACCACAATTAAGACAGCAAAATATAGGTTTATACCGAGCAATATATAAATCAGTATTTTGTTGTCTTACTTGTGATTCTTCTGTGTTTACAGTTGCACCATTTTAAGCTCTTTATTATGACAGACGCAAAAAGACAAGCCTTAAAGAAAAGTCACTCTGTGAATTGAAAATACACTTGAAATTCTTTAAAAAAAAATAGACAGGGCCATGTGTCAAAGTTGATAGTGGTTGACATGACAACAGGGAGGACAAAATCAAGCAATTTGCATAAGAGGCCAAAGATAGCAAGGTTGCTGAAGAGGAGACATGCCATTAAAGCATTAATTAATGCTCTAATGAGACTAGCGCTGGTTTGATTATTTCTTCATTTAAATTAACGATTATTGCTACAAAATAAAAGCAGTCTATTTAAAAAATAAGGCTACTGAAGTGTAGGAGTCAGTCCAATGTCCAAAGTTTAAAGATTAAAATTAGTATATTTTCAAGGTGCTTTCAACTTTCACAGAAAGATCTGAACATCCCTGGTTTCCCAGTCTTTTGTATACTAAAGCAGCTGTCTCTGCTTGAACACACATTACCTGTTCTATTTGCGCCCCGATTACTTTTTACATCCATTTTTTTGTTCATTATTAGTCTTTCTCAACCTGACAGACGTCTCAGCCAGCTCACCTGAAGCTCATTAAAAACGGAGCGATTTGAGCTGAGGAAACACGAATAGGAGGACTGTTAGATGCTGACACGGCGCTGTCACGCAAGGCTGGTATTCCAGATTTGACGTTTACTTCGTAGCTTTGCCTCCCAGCTTTTCCCCGTGTGGATCCTTCTGGGAACGAGATGGACACCAGACTGGGATTTCACACGTCGAATCGCCTCCTGGATCGGACAGCGAGCCCACCCCCGATATCAAACTGAGGACATGGATCCAGTGGGAGGAGTTATGCAAATGAGGAGCCAGACTTTTTGCGATTCTCTTTTCGTTTCGGAATCGAAGTCAAAGGCAAAAACGGGGAATTGGCATTCCCCTTGCGCGCTCTCCTCCGTCCTTCAATTTAATTTGAGCTTGGCATTGCGTTGCGGGTTAGGGCAGAAGAGCCGTTAGCCTTCTCCTACTTTCCAGACAGCTCGTAAGAAAGAGCGCCCGGAGTAGGCCAATAACATCGCGCATAAAAGAAGTGTGATCTTTGAGGTCAAAGTCGGCGGCGGTGTGGTTGTGTTCACGAGCCGTGAATAAAACTGCCAAAGAAGAACAGTTCTGCTCCTCCCTCCCCTCTGCCTTCCTCCGTCGGCGTTTGTAATCTAGCCCTTCCCTTCCTTTGCTCGACACGACTGTTGAAAGCGCGTTGTTGCACGGCTGTAAATATAGATTTTTGGCATTAATCCAGTGACGTACAATAATGGTAAATTAATGCAGTCTTCCTCTTACGGCCGGTCTGTGTTGGGCACTGCGGCTGTGAATATTAATGTCGAGCGGCCGCTCCCCAGGGGCCTGTGTTTCCACTTCTTATTTCTGCTGACGGTATTAAAATCCTCAGGAGGAGGAGGAGGAGGAGGAGGAGGAGCGGCCGACGTGCTTCTGAGCCGGCCGTGGGCCGAATGCAAATCCCCGGCTCCTTTCTCAGCTGAAAAGCAAACGATGGAGATGGGCGAAGAAAGAGCTGCGCGGTGGCTAGGTTTAACCTCGTGCCTCCTGTCAGAAAGACGTGCTCGTACGACATCTCTGACCGTTAGAACCTGTGGTTAAAAATAGCTACGTGAATTAAAAAAAGAATTTAAAAAAAAGTTTGAGAATATGGAGAACAGTCTTGTCATGCAGTGCTTTCTTTCTTTTCTTTCTCATTTTTTCTCCCTCTCCTTCTTTCTTTCTTTCTTTCTCCAGCAACAAGAGCAGGACCCGACCAACCTGTACATCTCCAACCTGCCCCCCTCCATGGACGAGCAGGAGCTGGAGAACATGCTGAAGCCTTTCGGACAGGTCATCTCCACCCGCATACTGAGGGACTCCAGCGGGGCCAGCCGCGGCGTGGGCTTCGCGCGGTGAGGGGCCGCCGCCGTCAGCCAATTAGACGCGCGCAATTTAAAGGGCGCCCGCGGTCGCCCTGTCTGAAAAGAGACAAACTAGCGGCGCGCAGTCTTGCCTGTGTCGTTTCTGTGTTTTTTTTTTTTTGTCAGCTCCCTGCACATTTCGAATGGTCATTAGGGAAAAGAACTCGGGGAGGTCTTTAATTAGCGTTTGTGTCAATTCCATTTCAGTACAGTCTATTCAGGACGGGAATTGAAATTCAGTTCATTCATTGATAAATCACCCCTACAAAACGGGGGAATTTTTTGTCCTAAATTGACCGGGCTGAAATTGAGCGCAAACCTGTACAAGACGGTGCTTACTGGGACCTGCCAGCTCCGGTTGGTCATTAAGAGGCAGTGTGCTGTTTGTTATTAAAATTTTCAGTTGCACGAAAGCATGTTTTTTTTTTCTTGAGGAGGAAAACATGTATTTTTTTTCTTGAGCAGGGCCAGTTAATTTGTTACGGTGGGCCCTGCTCTCGGGGCGATTTTATAGCGGCTGCATCATGTGCGGTTGAAGTGCAAACGCGAGCCGCCTCCTTCGGGCGTTGCGTAACCGCTAGTCTCGAGGCGATACCCTGACAGACGGGCCTACGCGTCGTGATGCAGCGCTCCGCTCCATCCTGAGCTTGTGCGCGCCCGGCCGTCTCCCCGCCGAGCCTGCGATAGAGCAAAAAAAAAACAACAACAACAAAGAAACAGCCGAAAACGAGAAGCTCCCGCCTGCGTTTTCATCCTGCGGCTGCCATTTTGCGTGATGTCACCTGGAAGCGTTCGCCGAGCGCGGCGACCGGCCCGGTTACGGCAGCGCAGCGCCGCCCGAGTTTTATTGCAGGACGAGGCGAGCGGGTGACGAGACCCCCTTCTCATTGGCTGCGCGTTTGTCTGAATTTTCCCGACAGGATGGAATCCACGGAGAAGTGCGACGCGGTGATTTCCCACTTCAACGGAAAGTACATCAAGACGCCGCCGGGAGTGCTTCGTAAGGCCGCCCCCTCTGCATCGCAGCCGCATGCTAGCAGCCGCCGCTGCTGCGGCGTTCACTGGGCGATAGTCCTTCATTCTCTCTGAGCACATTTCCCCCCGCTCACAGGAACAGGCCTTGGGTGGTATGATTTTAAGCTAGGAAACATCCTCACTTTCAGACCCTGTGTGTATGCCACCAATGCAGATTTGAAATAAGCACAACGCAATCGGGCAGTTGAGAAGCTATAATCCTTTGAATACGTCTCTTAGTGGAACCTGCTGTGTAATTTGCATCCGTGTCACCGATGGATTTGCTGATTTAAACGGAGCGGTTGTGCAATTCAATTTTGTGGCGCGATCGGCTAAGTGAGTTACTGCACAGCTTGTGTCTGTTCACTGTGGAGGGGAAATGTGTTGATGACAGAGGCCCCCTAACAAGCTACACAGACAGAGCACATCAAGGCAGCCTCTGTTTGGCTTGCTTTCCCATTTTAAGCTTTTTTAATTGGATTATTAGGATATAAGTAGACTCCTGATGTCCGCAGGCAGTGATGCTTTTTTTGAATTAAGAGATAACAAAAATGCAGCTGCCAATTTAGTCTGAGTCTGTCTGTGCGGGTTGTTTGAAAACGGTAAATGGCTCGCCAGGCTGTGCCCACCTGCCCGCTCTACGGTGGGGGAGGGCGTGGCCGGTGGCGTGTCACTGAGGTCTGCCCCCCCCCCACCCCCCCCCCCGGCGTTTCCCCCCCTCTCCAGCTCCGTCGGAACCCCTGCTGTGCAAATTCGCCGACGGGGGGCAGAAGAAGAGGCAGAGCCAGAGCAAGTACATGCAGAACGGCCGAGTGTGGTCCCGGGACGGTGAGGTGAGACTCGTAAGTCCCGCCTTCTCATCTCAGCGCGGCCGCGCGATTGGCCCAGCCAGCGCAGCACGGGCGCGCGATTGGCCGAGCCCGCGCGACAGGGCCGGCGCGCAAAGCCGATGAGCCGCACGCGTGGGTGCATTTTAAATACCTCTTTGAGGTTTCACGAACCCAGATTAGAAGTCTAGGATTAACTATAATCTGAGCTAACCAGCCAAGGGCAAGTTTAAGTCCTGACCTTTGAAGCCGCTTGAGATGCATTTCACGGTGGAGCTCGACGCAGAATATTAGCGATTAAATATGTTAAAAAGCCTTTCATATGTTATGCATATGTATGAGCAGAAGGCAGTTTGGTGCTGGTGAGAATATGCAAAAGATGTGAGTCAGTGTGCGGGAGAGCTTATGCTTCATGTACCTGTGTGTTCTCCTTCATCTCCTCAGGCAGGGATGACTCTCACGTACGATCCTACCACAGCCGCTATGCAAAACAGGTAAAGTGGGAGGGGCCAGAGCACGGCCGTCCAATAAAAAAAAGGAACGGGGAGGGAAACGGCGCTCCGGAAAGTGACTGTTTCAGCCTTGCCAAATTTGACAAGCTCCGGGGTAGTGAACCACCACAGGCACACAAACCAGATGATCAGCTCCGGCTGCGCGCCGTCTGTACTGCGTTGTTGTAGTCGGCCCCGGTCGGAACAGGCCGTTCCAGTGCCGCTTGCCATGCTAACTATACACTTTCTTTATTTGGCCACGCCCCCTTTTTTGAATAGTCATAGTGAGCCAGCAAATGAAAAGCACTTTTGTCTTTTGCAATGGCTGTAACAGAGCTTCCAATGTTAAGAATTACAGAGCTGACCATCTGGTTAGCACATAGACATCTGTGGTACTCCCAACTGTTGTATCTGTTGTACCACCCACAGGCTGGTTCTTCTCGGAACAACAACCTGCCTTTAGAGAGACCTGGAATAGCTCAGGCTGCTATGTACTGGGAATATTTTTTCCTTCCCAGAAGACAACATGGTGTATTTTAATTATTGTTCTGAAAATCTGACAGTTGGTTTCTCTCCTCCCTTCAGCTTTTACCCCTCACCCTACAGTATTGCCAACAGGATGATCGCTCAGACGTCCATGCAGCCGTACATCTCGCCTGTTTCCACGTATCAGGTTGGCATCCCTTAGCAATGCTCACGTGACTTTAAAAAAAAAAATGTTTCTTTAGACATTTGGGGTATTGATGCATTTACTGAATTTAATGTTTATGCCTTGATCTAGAGTGATTTCAGGACATTATTCCAGTGATCAGTTACTGCACTGTATGTGTGAATTAAGATTTGATAGATATACTATGCAGGATTTCTTTCCTAGCTTCCCTCTTGTGTTTACAATCGCAAACGTCTCCTCCGCCATTCTGAACCCTGTCTGAGTGCAAACCTCTACACAAACTACAGAACACATGTTTGTACAATTAGTGGGTGAAAAATCACATTTAAAACTACAAACAATCATTTTGTTCTTTTGTTAAATTAAGTAGGAGACCAAACCTGCGTTCTAGTTATTCCAAGGACATTGCTCTCTCCAGTGAATTTTGAATAGCGGTTGGAAAATGACAATCAATCTAAACAGTTACGAATCTCTCAAGCAAGGCTCCACAAATCAGCCTTACAGTGACACACGTTGAAAGAATACAAAGCGTCCAATAAAATGAATGAATCGGCGCAAGTGAATTACCATAACGTGACGACGTAGTAGACCGATGTGAATATGTGACGAACGCATCAAATGCCCTTTGCATAACCCTGAAGCCCTTGTCCACCGGTGGACTCGCCTGTCCTCGTAAATACGTCATTAAGGTCTGCGAGTCCGCAGTCCCCGAGTCCAGCGGAGGGCTGTGTTTGGGACTGGGCCCACATTAGGCAAATGAAGGCCGTTCACCGGTCGTGGAGCTTGAACACGTGCACGCTAGCTCATTTACCGGATACGCCGTTTATCAACAAAACCGCCACGTATGTGTGGCGTACGCAACGTTGATAAATATGACATTTTTCCTGCGTACGCAGGATTATGGATTTCGCCGTGCAGTAAAATTTTGAAAATGGCATCATGATAAACGAGGCGTTTTCTGGTTTTCGTTTCAGAATAGGAAACCGAATAAACGGTGCGTTTCAGAGGAGTGTGCGTGAGCCGCACTGGTCTTTATTCGCCAGGCTACGGATCGCAGACCAAAACATCGGCAGCCAATCTCTGCTACTTCCCAGTGAATTCTGATCGTTTCCGTAAATAGTTTTAGGTCATTAGTGAAATAAGAAAATAAAATACTAATTCTTTGAGCACGCTGCTTGAAAATAGCAACGTTATAAGAACGACACAGAACTGTAACAATAGTAATAATAGCAGTAATAATAATAATAATAATACTAAGTTGCACTTTTAATGTCATAATAGCACATCGCACCAAGAATAAAGTAGACAATACAAGACTGAAGAGTTGCAAAAGTCAAAAATAATAGCGCATTGCAGGACTCAGAACTTCTGAGGGAAGCACTGCAGCTTTAATAAAAACTCACACTACTGAGGGCCCTTAAGGCTTTCTGCAGTGTCGCTCGCTTCCAGGTCCAGCTGAACTGTGCTGGAGTCATTTTGGGAAGTATCGCAGGTTGATAAGTATGTGGGGCACGCCTCTGTCAGTGACAGTGGGATAAAGGACAGTAAACTGTGCTCGAATCTGGGATTTAAAGCTTTGCCCAAATGGCGATGCAAGCCAGAGCCAGCGGGATCCATTTAATCTAATGAGATGATATGCCACTCTCCAGAAGCAGGACTTGCCATGTGCCAGCGTGTTTACCACTGTGTGTGTGTGTGTGTGTGTATGTGTGTGCGTGCGTGCATGCGTGCGTGCGTG
Source organism: Anguilla rostrata (assembly GCF_018555375.3). Classification (NCBI taxonomy): domain Eukaryota; kingdom Metazoa; phylum Chordata; class Actinopteri; order Anguilliformes; family Anguillidae; genus Anguilla; species Anguilla rostrata. The sequence goes on from NC_057935.1 coordinate 37,650,605, forward strand.
CGTGCGTGTGTGTGTGTGTCTGTGTCTGTGTCTGTGTGTGTGCGTGCGTACGTGTGTGTGTCTGTGTGTCTGTGTGTGTGTTTCTGTGTGTGTGTGTTCCAGGTACAGAATCCCTCCTGGGTTACCCACCAGCCCTACATCATGCAGCACCCGGTAAGCTAATATCCTGCTGCCTCTCCTTTCTGTCTGGTTCTGTCCTCTCCGCATTCCGATCCTGTCTTCACCACTCCCATCTGTTTCCTCTTTTCCAGTGCCCTCCTCTCCTCCTCTCTGCTCTTTTTACCTCATCTCCCTCTTTCTTCACCCTGCTCCGCTTTCTATACTTGTCCTCTCATCTCCTCTCCCTCTGTCCATTTCATTCAATCCGCTCATCCCCACTCCCCCCCCCCCTTGACTCTCCACTTTCTGTAGCTTCCCTTCTCTCTGCTTTCCTCTTCTTCTCTTCTAGATTCCCCATCCACCCCTCTTCCCTGCTTCCCGCTCTTCTACCCCTTTCTACTCCTCTGCCTGTCCAGCTGTGATAGGCTGAGGAGCGCCTCCAGGGATTTTGGGCCCCATGGAAAGATCTCGCATTGGGGCCCCACCACCCCAGGTCGCCCCCATTCCTGTGTAATTATACCGCAATTTTTTGAGGCCCCTGTCAGTCAGGGCCCTCGGAATTCTCCTAACCCCCCCCCCCCCCAAAGATACGGTGCCCCCGGATTGGCTCCCTGCTGAGTAAACAGTGGCAATTTAAATGGCGTCTGTGATGGGTGCCAGGCAGAGAGGTTTATTTTATCTGGGTGAAGGTTCCCCGGTGGAGAGGCGAAGGTGGGCCCCAGAGCAGGCCTCTTTTCCAGGAAGCGGGCCTTTCAGGATTACTCACGCGCTGCTCCGTCAACAGACACCGAAGCGCCGGGGCATTTTCCCGAAAAGTGCACCTCCCCCCCCTCCCCCTCCCCCCCTCATCGTATTACTCACGTCTGCACCTCATCACGGGGGCGTGGAAAACGCCCCCGAGCGCCCGGGAATTCCCGAAAAACGTCTAAGCGGACGCCCGCTCCGTCCTTTCCAAGTGAAAGAGCCCGCAGGGTTGGCACTGCGTGCAGGTGTTCGATTTCACCCGGCAGGTTACTGCAGTCGGGCAGCCTTTCGTAACATGGGCACGAATGCTGGCACCCATGTTTACCTGGGAGTTTATTATTTATGGGTGCAGCAGTGTAGTATAATTGGTAAGGAAAGGGTCTCGTAAGCTAAAGGTCGCAGGTTCGATTCCCTGGTAGGATACCTTGCTGTTTTTGAGCAAGGTACTTAACCTGCATTGCTTCAGTATACATCTGGCTGTATAAATGGATGCAATGTAAATGCTATGTAAAAGGTTTTGTAAGTCGCTCTGGATAAGAGCATCTGCTAAATGCCTGTAATGTTATTTGACTTTAAATGGAAATCATTATGCGTATAGATTTATTCATTCCAAAACAAAGCGGACCTGTGCTGTTCAAATTTCCATTTTTCTACAGAGAAATGAATGCAGTTTAGGTGGTCTGCATAGACTACCTTTCCCATGCAGTGTTTTTGCCATACAGTGTATATATGTTTTCATTGAATAACTGATGGTTAAACGCCTGTAGTTGTTAGTTGTAGTCTGTCCCTGTTTCCTGAGGAACATGATTTCAGAACTCCCGTTGAAGTCTTTCTGGTTTCCCTGCTCCAGCCATGTTTGTTTTGAAAGGATAATTGTTTGGCTGTAGCGAACGGAGAACCTTTCTCTTTTCTGAGGGAGTCTGACCTCTGTGTTGAGGAGAAAGATAATGCACCATTTTTTCTCTCAGGGAGCAGTGTTGTCGCCCTCTATGGACCACACCATGTCACTGCAGCACTCGTCCATGATGGCTCCTCTCAACCAGCAGATGAGTCATCTCTCCCTGGGCACCACAGGAACGGTGAGGGCTGTCCCAACAGGAAGGGGCGGAGTCATGGCTGTGGAGTACACTGCATTTCATTAGAAAGTGGGGCACAAGTCCCAGTCACGTGCTGTGAGTGTAGGAACAGACATGCTAGTTTACGAAAAGGGAAAATATTCATGATAAACAAAATTTACAGGCAGGGTTTACAGAATGCTTTGAAAATCTCATTGTTTACATTAAAATAGCGTCATATTTAACAGATGAGCTAATATGCCTAATTTATTCAATGGGCCACATGACCCTTGGAGTATGCTTTTTGATAACTGATAGAACTAGGACATGGGTGGGTAACAGAACATCCTTGATCATTAGTTATGAAATGCATTGCTGTTTTACAGATAACAAAAGAACAGGATGCACATGACAATATAATCACTTCAACATTGTTTTTAACAAAATATTATTCTTTATATTTTTAACAGTATCTTTAACCCTTTTTGTTTGGTTGATTGCTCCACTCATCTTTGTTATTTGATTGGGTAAATAACGCTGCATTTAATGGACAACAACAAATGGATTAATTGTTGTGAGTACTCTCAGCCATTGTGGTATTATTTTAACATTCAGAGGAATGACTTTATTCTTTTGTCTTGTAGTTTATGCCTGCCAATACAGCTATGCAAGCAGCCTATATTCCTCAGTATGCCCACATGCAGACCGCAGCTGTCCCCGTGGAGGTTTGTCATTCCGTTAATGTTTTTTAGACTCGTTTTAGAGAATGCGTGCTCTTTCCCTCTTCAGCAGCTACACTGGTTTACAGTCCTGGTTGAAGACCGAGCAAATAGTATTGTATTAACGTAGCGGTCTCGCACTGTTGAATGGTCTAGCTTGGTTAAGAAATTTAACAGTTTCTTAATGAAGTAGTAATAGGAAGAACCTGTCAATGTCACACGTTTTGTAAAGAATTTTGATGATTTCATGAAGGAATGTCAATGACATAATTTTGTAAATGAATACTCATGTTCTACACAGTCAGCTAATCTTCAGATCATGAAGTCTTAATGAAACCTAAGGCAATAAAAAAGCAGCATAATCACATTTTAAGGTAAAAGTAAAGATTTGTTAATTCAGGGTATTGTTAACATTAAATGGCTTGAAATTTCAGGACAATAAGAGGCGTAGGCACTGTAGCATTGCTGAGGCTTTATGGTGTCTACGTCAGAACTTTAGTACCTCTACATGCTAGTTATTCCAGTACTGTACCACACAATTTGCACATTCTCACTGCTGGTTTGCTTGAAATGATTCCACCATGTGCTACAATTTTGCATTATTTTGTCTAGCAGGTAGGCTAATCTAACCATTTCCATTTAATAGCCTGAATTTTCATACATTAATTTGTCAACCTCAGATCAGTCTAACGTCACCCTCTTGTACTCAGGTTGTACATACATATTTTTAGTGCGTTTCAGGCTAAATATAATACAAGATAAAAGATTATGTGGGATTAAGATTTTTTTGTTATGAACAGAGAGTAGATAGTTCACCTTTTTTATGTATTTTCCATTTTATTCAGATAGAGGGAAAGCGGAGAGGGTTACAGATAGAGAAGGTATCACAGTACAGGAAGTGCCATGGCATGCAATTACATGTGCGGCCACACGGGGGATTTGTGCATTGTTTGAGAGTCTGCAGCCCTGTCGACTGCACCACACAGTCTCCCCGGGAAGAAATAATTTTATGGAAATGAATAAAATACTTGTTATTCCTTCACATTACCCGAGCTTTACATTTTAAATGAGCGTGTGAAATGTTCGGATACTCATTTACATCCCTAATTTAATGCATCTCCCTCAGGAAAGCGGTGGACAGCAGCCAGTGGAATCTTCTAGCGATCATTCTCCTTACAGCTATCCACAAACCAAGTAATAACAAGGCAAGGCCCTCTCTCATTTCCTAGTCATTTTATTGAAAAAAGCCACCATTTAAGCGAAAATGGCTTGCATACATACTCGTGCCAGTTGATAATCCTTCACATTAAACTGCTTTACTTTTGTAAATAAAAGCATTTTGAATAAATGAAAATAAATGTGTGTGTTCCCTCCTGCAGGTGTTCTGTGAGTGCTGGGACAGGTGAGACCATCATGGCTGCCTCCGCCAGGCCGCACCGTATGGATTTAACAACATTTTGCACAGGTTCTTGTCGATAATAAATTCAACCAAAACTATTTTGGTATAACTTCTGTGAGGTGCAAATAAATGCAGAATTTTGTCAAAGGATATTACTTCTCTTGAAAAAAAGGAGAACATTTTATTTTAATAAGGAAAGACCGTTTAATTTTTTTTAAATCAAGGATTGTCACAAGGACACGAGAACACCAAGGATTGCGTGACGTGACGTAATACTCATGACAGTAAAGAGGTCTTTTGTTAATGTTTTATATGATTTTAATGATTTTTTTTCTACTTTTGCTTTGTACTTTCCCCTCTGAAGTTTATTAGCCAGACATCTTGAAAAATGATATTTTGTGCTTGCTGTGTGAGTGTCTTTGTGTTATTCTGGTGAAGTGTTACCTGTCAATTCTTGTAAACAAAAAAAAACAAAAAAAACATTGTCTTTAGTATAGATATGTCTTACCATTCAATTTGCCTTAAATTCTTTTATACAGTGGCTGTTTAGGCAACCTTTAAGACTAGGCGGAGCAAAAATTGTCAAATAATTGCCTTGTAAATCAGCTAGTTGGGGCTTTTAGGGTATAGCTAATTAAAATTCTCTGTGTCTAGGAGTTTAGATTTTTTTTAGGAGTTTAGATTTTTTCCCCCCTTCCTGATCTTTGCTGAATAGTAATCGATGTAGAACTTTAAACTAGACAACATGCTTTGAGTGAGATACTTCCTGAATCTGATCCGTTTTAATAGGCTGTAATGGTTTTGTACCTGGATGACCTAACTTCCTTCTGGTTGTGTGAGTGTTGTAGAAATTCGGCCCAATGATCACTTTTTAATTGTTGCCTTTTAGCTAACTTTCTCAGCTAACTAAATGCAGTAGTTTTAGTGAAGGATGAATTTATTTGGATTGGGGAAACCTGGCTTGACCAGTGGGTTTGGAGGGAGTGCAAACTGCCAGGAATTGGCAGGAGTTTATTTTTAAGAATATTTTTGCTTTTCAGTCGAAATACAGTAAACAAGCTCAGATTTATGATTGTGCAAAAACTAGCAAACAAAACTTGCCTTCCAAAATAGCTGTGGCAAAATAAGAGAGTATTAACAAAACCTGAGCAGTGAATAAACAACTTTAAATGAAACTAGCTATTTCATAGGAAAAAAAACCTTGGCACTTTCAAAAAAGTTTACTTCACCAAAGATCTGATGAGCTAGTACATTTTGGAAATTGTTTAATGTTTCTCTCTCTCTTGCAGTATGTGTAACAAATGTTTTTTGTTTGTTTTGTTTTGTTTTGTTTAGTTTAGTTTTTTTGCCAGACGAGAGTGCGGTTTGGATAATGTGCCTTTTTTGTATGTTTGCATTCAGTTTTTTGTCTAGACCTAATAGACCTAATAACATATGAATTTATTAATGTATTGATACCAACAAGTGTGAAGGAAGATCTGGATCTCGCGTGTGCTACGCCGGCTGATTTCATCACTACAAAAAGAAGAAGAAATGCAATAAGAAAAAAAAAAACCAGGAAATAAGGCAGTTTGAAACTATGAAATGATTTAACTCCGTAATCTGCTTTTCCATTGTATCGCAGATGAGATATTATAATGAAAGCTTTATTCTTTTTTAATCACAGTAGATAGAAAGGCTTTATAAATTAAGTTGTCTTCCAAAAGACTGTGTTTTGACCTGGTTGTCGGACTGACCAGTTATCTACCTCAGAGTTTTCTTTTTCCTTTAAGTTGGGCCGGGTTAGCGGGTCCAGCCCGCCCTTCCAGACCAAAAGCCAAGCTCAGGAGCTGGCAGTATACAGTTATTTTCAGTTTATTTTTTAAATTTTTTTTTTTTTTAAATAGAAAAGACATCTTTTTACGACGTCAGATATTATCATTATTACAAACATTATGCGTTGAGCGTATTTTATCTGTGTCCACACATTCAGTTTCATAGTTTCAAAAGAGAAGAAGATTTGCTGCTGTGGTCACAAAGACTAGCCGATTGAAGTCCATCAGAAAAGAGTACGAATGTGAACATTTTGGTGTTTTATGGATCTGTGCTCCTCAGGACAGGGTCCAGCAATGCCTGTGGAAGCCTCTTCCTGCGCAGTTTCCATCACGACCATGCTTGGGATTTCTATATCCAGTTTGCCTAAGACTGAAACATAGTACAGTACTATAGGACGCATAGAGGTTGTGCTGCTTGTGACATCTGAAAAAAAGTGCCATACTCCACCTGGATCAAGAGTCCTTAAAAGTACAGCATACCGAAAAAGGAACGCTCATTGGAATCAACCATCACGTACAAAACATCAAATAAGTTATATTAAAAAAAGTAATTTATGGAGAAAGACCTTTTGTACAGACTGTTTAAAGAAATTAATAAATGAAAAAAATTCTTAGAGATATCTAAAATGATTGCTAGAGTTCATTTCTTTTAATTTAGTTTTACAGTGCCACAGATATGCCAGTGGTAACTTGTATGTCCGGTTACAGGAAACCCTCCTCTGTATTTTTGTCTTTTTGTGTGTTTTTTACTTTTCATTTAAAAAAAAATAATAAAACTGGCACCCGACGTGGAGCTGAGCATGTCCAATTCCCACCCTAATTTAGGAATGCCTAACTGTCTGCAGCCGCAGCTACGTTCCGACCCACTGCCGAGCGTAGACGATCGCGGTTCTCCGACGAAACGCGCTGTCGCTATTCTGTTTCTTTTCACGCTGCAGTCCACTGCTACTCTCGTAGAGTGGAGTCGGAGGAAGACCTTTCACGTGCGGCTTTAAAATGCAGTCCGCAGGTGCCTGATCGACCAGCAGAGGTCGCTAGATAGCGATGGAACGCAGACCCCTGAACCCTCCCGTACCCTGGGGAATGCATTTACCAACTGAGCATCGCTCTATGGAGCTGCCGGCCCCAGTTCGCCCTCGCAATTTGTCCAAATTTGATCAGAGGCCGTTGGGCTCACCCATGTACCACAGCGGGGTGCCTTAACCGAACGAGCCACCCAGCAGCTCTCCTTTTCATGTTTGTTAAATCCAAAAAAAAAAAAAAATTTTGTTTTGAACTGTAAATTTTCCATTGGTTGTTACTTCACTTTTGTTTTCTGTTAATTTCTTGAGAAAAAAAAAAAAGCTTTTGAATAAAAACGTCAATCAGACCTGGAAGCTGGGTGAATTCTGTCTCGGGGCAGTGTGTGTGTGTGTGAGTGTTTGTGTGTGAGTGTTTGGGTGTGAGTGTGTGTGTGTGTGTGGCGAGGATGTTGTTTTTCCAGCTCCCTTTATTCGCGGTGGCTCCTCACAGCTCGAGGCGTTTCCCTGCGCTTCGGCCCAGACGCTGGCAGCGGAGCGCAGATTTCACGGTGGAGTCGGTGGGAACATGGCCGCGCCCGGCCTCCTCGCGCGCGGAAAAACAGCTGGGAGTCGTGTCACGGGTTCCCATGGCGCCCAGCGCTGCACGGAGAACAGCTGAGATACTGCTGAGCCCACGCAGACTGGCTGGACAGGGAGGGAGGGGAGGAGGGGAGGAAGGGAGGGAGGGAGGGAGGGAGGAGGGAGATGCAGAGGGTACTAGGAGGAGGAGTGAAAGACTGAGGAAAATTCCAGTCCAGCCATTTTCCACTTTCTCTCAAATTGCTGTTTATTGTGTTAAACGTGATGGGCTGCTCCGGTGCGTTCGGGATAAACTGTACCTGGGAGCTGAGCCAGCTGTATTTTCTTCTTTCGTATGTGATGAAATTCTGCAGACAGAGTGTTTTCTTTAAGCTTTCATAAAACATACTCAAACTCTCTGTGAAACTGTAATTACCTCGCTTTACCAGTAGGGCCTGCTGTCCGCCACTACTGGCACCAAATGCTGTTTTTTGTGGCATTGCCGTTTTCCCTTGGTTGGAAAATATATGATCATTGTATCCATGGTCCAGTTGCATATAAATTTCATTTAGTTTAACATCAGAACATGAATAACATCTCAAAGGTTTGTAAGGATTTCCTTTATTCATATTTTATTTTCTCAGCGCAGAAACATGTCTTTAACCTGAAACTGTCCAATAAAAAGATCCCATTTGATACAACAAAGAGCTGAAAATGGGTGGGCATATATAGAAATGGTAAAAGATGTTACTTTTAGTGAAAATCCTTGTCATTTTGAGTTGAGATCTGAGCGAAGCACTCTTATACACTGAATATTAGATTTTGTACAGCGTTTCAGCCTCCCTCCAGAGGTCTTACTGCCTGAAACTGGCACGGCCATGCACGGCCTCTCTCGATTAAACCGAACAAAGGAGGGCTGCTTCTGTCTCTATCAATGGAGCCTTCATCAATAAAGCCTTTGTAACCTCAGCCCCCGTTGAGCCCCTCAAAGCCGAAAGGCCTCAAATGAGATAATGCCATAGACTGCGAGGCACCGCGCGCGTATCTCCGCCGCCGCGGTCGGCTCGCCGAGGCCGGAGGCCCAGATTACCGGCGGCTGTTTCCTCCGGCCGGACGAGGATTCCAGGGGATTCCCGCGAGGCCGCTCCGCCGGGCGTCTCTCTCTCTCTCTCTCTCTCTCTCTCTCAAAGGGGGACCCCGCCGGCCCTCGCGGTCACCCGCCACAGCTGAGAAGGCATGTGCCGCGCCACGACAGGGGGCCAGGGTAACCGGGGATTCGGTTTCATCCCGCCGCTTTGTAGCACCGTACATGTGCACGCATCTGCTGCGTCGGACGTCACAGGCCCCTTATCCGTTACAGTTTATTTTACTTTCAGTCACACTTCAGTATCGCGGTATTCAGTTCCATTGACTCTTACAGTATGATATCACGCACAAAGATTACACGTATCATATTGTGGTTTATAGTATTTATATTTAGATTAAAGCATAAGTACATTGTATATGACTTATGAAACGTGTATTTGATGCAGAGTAGGATGCAGGATCTGTTCCACTGTACTGAATGGCCAGTCTCTCATATTTCCTATATCTGGACAGCTGCTGGTCTGGTGACTGTCCGGGGAGTTGCATGCAGTAAGGACAAAGAGATTGTGTGTTATTGTAATTGTAATTTAAGCAATGTGGTGTCACTGACAGCTGATTAAACAACGCATGGGGAGGCTCTGTGAGACAAAACCCGGGGAAAGCATTTGGTTGGACATCGAATATTTACAAAGCAGCATTTAGAAGATCATTGGTCTAAAATCTGCTCCATTGGGTTCTTTTTGTAAGACACTTGACATAAATTTTAAAAAATTAAGTGTTTTGAAGTAGCAATTAGCCCTCTTCTAAGCAAAAGTATGAGCAAATCAACAAAATAAAGGAGTAACTTGTATTTTAATATGTAATTTTAAAAAAATGATCAAATCTTGCATCATCTATATATTTGTGCGTCATTTATTCATTAGTATAGTCCAGTTTTCAACTCCATATTTGTCTCCAATAAAATTACAGTAAACTATTGATCATTTTTTAGAGTAAGGCTGTGAGTGTTCTTTATTCTCCATGTCTCTCAGACAACTTTGATAAAAGACACAAGAACTCAAACTACTGTTATGCCCATATAACTGTCACATCAGGTTTATTAGTCTTATGAGCACACCCTGTGAACATGCCAGTCTTAATTATCTCAGGTAGTGCTGTGCCCAGATTGCATCTCTTTCACATTCCAGTCATTCTGTTAAGGAGAAGGAAACACAGCTCCCAATGTCACGAGTGTCTGTGGGCCCTTCACTGAACCGAAAACAAAAAGTCCTGATTTGGTCATCTTGCCCACCGGCAGCCCACAAAACAGCACAAATGTGCACACAGGCATTTTTGTCCGAGTTAGTTTCGCTTCTTGCTCCCATGGAGAGAGAGGGCGGGAGAAAAAAAAAGCTGCTTCGGGCATAACTTTTCCGTGTGTCATCTGCGAACACTTACACACCCGGCCCGTCAATCTAAATTTATCCTATTATCCCCCGCTAATGAACGGATGGTATTCCTATGCATCAGTCCAGCAGTTGCTACGATCATTCAAGGCCGGAGTAAGCCTCCCTCTGCCCTCCACCATGCGCAGGGGGAGCGAAAGTGTGTCATACTCTGTAAGGCAGTCCGCTACTTTTGGTTTACAGTTACTTTGTTGAAGGGCCGCAGCGGAGTCCCATGCTTCTCCCCGTTTCCCCCCACCCCGGAGCCAGACCTGGACACTTCAGCTGGGACAGCATGGTATCAGAGAAGCCCTCTGGAGGTGAGTTCTGTCCAACAACATGCTACCTTTTGGGATTCGCGGGTCGTGAATGTGAAACTTGGTTTTCTTTCTCCGAATGAAATTAGTTCGGCTTCAAATGAGCTTTCGCACACTACTCGCATGTCGGTGAAGGTGGCCAGGCAGTGTATGGGTGTGTGTGTGTGTGTGTGTATTTGTGTTAGTGTGTGTGTGTGCGTAGATGTGTTTATGGGTGTGTGTGTGTGTGTATTTGTATTAGTGTGTGTGTGTGCGTAGATGTGTTTATGGGTTATGGGTGTGTGTGTGTGTGTGTGTATGTTTTCGTGTTTGTGCGATCCTGTTGGAAGGGAATTTCCGCTTTGAGCCCCTGGATTTGATTGGCTCGTCAGGTCGCAGAAGGGCGCGCTCTGCGGGTTTGAAGGAGACTGGGTTCGCGCTGGTCACGCTGCTGACAGCGGCGGCTCATAGGGGAGGACAGCGCACACCGTTCCCGGTCAGTGGGTGCGTCAGTGGGTGCATTTCCCCAGGAGGAGGGTGTACCAGCCGGGCTGGACTCAGGCCCGTGGGGCCCCCGGCCGCTGTGAGGGAGAGCCGCGCGTTTGAGCGGTGGGAGCGGGAGCCGGAGCCTCGGCGGTCCCGGTTATCGCGGTAGCGAGCGTGTGCCAGGGTCCAGGGAGGGGGGGGGGGGTGTGCGAGCCGGGCGGGAGACAGGTCCCCGAGCGGCAGATGGGGCTCCCCGGGACATAAAGGGGTGCGGCGTTGCCTGACAGGAAGCCGCGAGGAGGAGACGGGGAAGGAGATCTGTGCCGCAGCTGTCTGAGATCCGCCACCTGCGTCTGCCAGCCCTGTTCTCCACAGGCCTCTTTCACACACCATTCACCCTCTCCGTCTCTCTCTCTCTCCCTCTCTCCCTACTCTCTCTCTCTCTCTCGTCTCTCTCTCCTACACTCTGTCTCTCTCTCCCTCCCTCCACTCTCTCACCCCTTTTCTGCTGTTTCTGCCCTGCTCCTGTCTCATTCTTTCTCCATCAGTTTCTCTCTCCTTCTCTCCTTCTCTTTTACTTTGCCTCATTAGGTAAGCATACATTTTTGTTACCATGTGCATGCCAAAGGAATGCGGCCTTAGTGATACAATGGCACAAGAAGTACTTTGTCAAGGAGGCTGCTTTGCTTGATACTTTTCACTGTTAACAGATAATCCATCACAGCACAATATCTACTCACAGACCCTTTCCCTCTCTCATGTCACCTATGTAGCATTAGCATGCATCCAAATGAACCGACAGAGGGAAAAGTTAAACAATGAACACTTTGCACTTTTAGAATCAGGGTCCCTACCTCTTGTAACATCATGCATATCATTTTACAGCTGAGATGTTGCTTTATTAGATAGTGCTTTCATGTTTTTAGTGCGACATACAGATTCGCCATTAGGGATTTGTGGTTAACCAAGACCGGAGCAAAGCAGGATTAGCTGATATAAATAAGATGGTGTTTTCATAAGAATGCAATTCTCAACTTTTCCAGCAGGTAGATTACAGTGACTAGAAGTTCTGTGTCATATTGGGCTTTGCTTATGAGTCCAGGTACAGCAGTTCAGTGTTGAACCATTGCTGTTTAATATAATGTGTCGTATCAGGGAACCATTCCCGTATTAATAAAATACTGGTTTAGCTTACAGATATCATTTAACAAGCGTATGAAATTTGGCCAAATTCATTTGAAGTGTTCCATGTGAGGTGTTCTGGGGAAAAGGCCAGTATTTGAATATAATTTCAGCAAGCTTTATTTTTTTATACAAAATTGACCAATCCAGGACTGTAAAAGGTTTATAAACATCATGGAACATAGAATCAATGTGTATATGATCTGATATTCTTCCCTTATACATCTTTATTCTTACAAAAAGTCGACCAAATTTAGACTAGTAGAACTGTTGACTGATTCTGCCAGGGACATTCTGAAATGACTTTTGTTACTGTGTATACTGTGGCCTAAATCGAGAGATAAGAATGGAATCAGTAGAGAAGATACTATGGTGGAAATGTGTACACAGAAAACACCAAGGGTGAGTCTCAGTTATGCTTGTGTCTTATTCCTGGACCTGTTATGAAGGTAGCTACATGGCATACATTTTTCTGTCAGCATTTGTCTGTTCTAGTCAGATACAGATACTTTTCTCTCGGTGTTAATCATTAAAAGACTGCCACACCTTGAAATATGAAGACTGTGCTCTGCACAAAACTTATTTGTCCGTCATGTTAAATATTAACTTATATTCCTTTGCTCAGTAGACATTCAGACGAACTGACTCATGATTGTGATCAGAACAGAACAGTCAACAAATCCTTTACAAACTATCCCTGTCTATTATGCCACCATATTATCTAGCAAACAAATGTGCTGTCTTTCTGTACCTTTCTAGTAATGATTCCTGTCAGGATTACTAAGATGTTCACTGGAACTGAGAGATTTGAAATGCATAGTCTACATATGTGTTTTTAGACAATGTCCTGAGACAGATTATCAAAACATTTAGCATTATCAGTCATAGTTGTTAACACTGTCATCGATGACGTTATTTAATTTACTGCACAGACAGTGCAAACTATGGTCTTCACACAATATAGTTCTTTGTAATAACATTTCTTTCCTTAGTTATAATAACTAATAATAAGCTGAAACGCTCCCAGCCTTTTCTGTAGTAGAAATTGGCTAAAATACACCACAGCAGAATCTACATTTATTCTGGTGTATATATATAGATGTATTTTTACATTTGTATAACTTAATCTCTTCACCCACACTCTTTACCCAGCCTCTTTACCAAAAATGGATGACATTTGGGTCAGGTCAAAATGCTTACCTGAGATAGGCTGCATGGCCTATTTTTGTCATCATGCATTTTTATGGTCTTGTATTCTTATACAACACACTGTACATTGGTCAAAATGTACTAAAGAAAAGTTTGTTACCCATAAAACCTACATATTCTTTGCTCACTTTCCCGTGGATTGTACTATACTTAGTATACTATAGACATACCAATATAATGTCACTTATTATAATGTCACTTATAATAGGCTACTATGTATAGCCAGTACATAGTCCACAGTACAATGTATGTGACATGGTATGGAGACTAGCGTCTGGAATTTTACAGGAGGAATATGGCACCACCAGGTTTTATTAGCTTGACACAAGCCAATCAAATCTTCCCTGATGGAAGTGAAAAGGCTGTTGTGGCATTGTTCCATAATAGCCCCACAAACATTTATCTGCATTCAGATCTGGAGAATCCATCCATCCTTTATCTAACCCGCTTATCCTGGTCAGGGTCGCAGGGGGTGCTGGAGCCTATCCCAGCATGCATTGGACGAGAGGCAGGAATATACCCTGGACAGGTCACTAGTCCATTGCAGGGCACACACTCACGCACTCATACCTAGGGGAAATTTAGACTCTCCTATTAACCTAACCTGCATGTCGTTAGACTGTGGGAGGAAACTGCAGTACAGAGAGGACAACCCTGTGAGCTAACAGTGCTACCAGCTGCACCACTGTGCCCCCCGATCTGCAGAATGAGAAGGCTGTATAGGTAGATAACACTAATGTCAGTGTCATGCTCTTCAAACCACACATCTCTGCATCAAATAAATTATTTCACTTGCGGTGAAGATGATCACTCAGTATAATTAAGCAACAATTCACATCAACCTTGTCCCAGACAATGCAAAGAAAACGCACCCCAAACTATTACAAAACCACCAGAACCCTTCACTCTTGGAACACAGTTGTTTACACTTTTTTGTTTACTACCAGTACTGTCTAGGTTAATCTTGAAATCTGTTCAGATTAATTTGTTTGGTTTCAGCTAACTAGAGTATTTGAAATACATGCCATTGTTAGCTGATACCCATATCCTCGAGGTAACCACATCACAATTACTCCTAAACGTAAACAAGACTCTTCCCCCTCAAAGCCACAATGTCTGCATGCAAACAGGCTGGCACTGCCCTGGAACAGGGGCACCATTATTTAGAAAGCTGTCCTGTACCAGACTCGGGGAACAAAGCTCTTTCTACAGCCTCTCTGCCTGCCTGTGATCCCCGCAGGTACAATATCCCATTCTCCCTCGCTCCCTCTCTCCACTCTTTCTCTCCCTCTATCATCTATTTCATTGTCTGTCCTCTACCCCTCTCTCTTTTGCTCTCTCCCTTCTTTTCTCTCTTGCTTCTCGCTAAGGTGGAAAGAACCCTTGTTAGACAGCCCAACAGTCTGTTAATTCATAGGGATATTGATTGTTTTGCAGTCCCTGAACATGCATAACTGGTAATCCTGAAACATACTGGGATCCTTTGTATGAGACTTAATGTGTCTAACTGATTCAAAGCTCAAGATCAAGCTCCTCACATCAACTGCTGATGCTGAAACCTGGCATGAATATGTTGATTCTTCCTCTGGTGAATCCCATACATGGAAATGGGCTTTAATACCTGCTCAGTGTGAAATTGACAAAATCACTATTTTGGCCCAGATAAGACTGGTGTTCCAAGATGGCATGAGTGCAGCCTTCTTGACCGTAGCAAATGTACAGGACAGCTATGTCTGTGCTGCACTTTATAAAAGGGTAAGATTTTGCATTAAGTGTTCCCTCATAAGGTCTTCATATGATAAGCATAATAATGCCTTTATGGGTACGAACTTGCAATATCAGTTTTACGGAATGCTTTCATTTAGGGCTTTATGTGAAAATGGTAGTTTAAAGTAGCAAGAAACCTCATCTAGGCATATTTATGAATGCCTTATAATGATATACAAGGTGATCCAACACCAGATTACATGTTCTGTTTACAATGGTCCTCTTACACTCTCAAGGGGGGTGTCAAAGTGAAAATAGAGCTGTTCTCTGTGATCAGTTTAATGCATATAGAGGTAGTGCAGGGAAGTGATGCTACGCTGTAGCCTATCTAGTATTATTATTATTATTATTATTTTAAGAATACACACTACTTTATATTTCTAGAAAGCCTCCCAAAAATTGTCAAAATTGACAAAGCAGCACCGAGTGTGTTGGGGGAATTTGAGTAGACATTTAGGGTTAATTACAACTTCTGAATAATAATGTTTCTTCTGCAACATAAAGGTTCAAAAACAATGAGAAGGCATAAGTCATTATTATAAAATTGTGGCCGGCTCCTCTTTGTCTGAAAGACTCTTCAGTGGTGCCAATTAAATATGAATAATGAATAGTCCTGGAGTTGCAATAGTCCTTTCAACATATTGGAAGCTGTGACTGCTTTAGATTTCTACGTATTTCAAACGACGACATGTTATTACATAGATTAGTATTGCACCAACACATCTAGAACCGCTTGACATTTCCTCATTTGCATCTTATTTCGGATTTTCCATACGAAAGCCACAGTGACCATAGCAAAACTGAGAAGCGCTATAAAGAACCGATACTGCAATTTGATTCGGTGTCACTGGCCTATTAAAAATCACGAAGTGATTTGTAAAAACGGCAGACTTCTTGAATCTGAGCAGCCAACGTCAATTTAGCTTAGCGTGAGAAAGTAATACTCAATGATACTCAATATCATTTAAGACTTATATCCATCTTTGTCAGTTTCTATACATCATTTAAGACTATAGTCTATTGCCTGTCGTCTTAATACATTGACAAGAAAAAAAGAATCAACCTAACTATTCTAGTCTAACAGGCCTATGATGATATTTACAAAGTATCGTAAACATACACAAATATTCTCGTCAAAATGAGCACTATTTAGGCTATAAAATATGAATGTCTTTCAAAAAAGATTAATCAAAAATAAAACAGCGAACTTTAGAAGAAGCAGTGCTGGTGGGAGAGACATAGTACACGAATACACTAGCCTGTAGCCTACAATCTGTTCAATCAGATGAAAGGCCTTTAAGGTAAACTAAAGTGTACATTTTAAAATGTTACACTTTATCTTACGTGCACGGCGTTTGAAATGCATGCAGTTAATAGCTACATTTAGTTTAACGTACCTGCGGTTACAGCTGCAAACGTGCACCACTGCCATCTGTGATTTCATTGCTCGCATACATTTCCAAACACCTTTTATGTTCTTACCTGTACGGAAGTGAATATAAAAGGTAAGACGCGTAAAACAACACACCCCGTTATCGTCCTGTTCAGGTGAGATCGAGTTGTGGTCCTTTTACCAGAGCTGCTCAAAACAAGGAGATCACCTTCCCGATATTTGTAATAATGGAGGACAACTACTACAAAATGAAATGAACTGGAAACTTTTTACTTTTTAGTTGAGGCAAAAGCAACCGTGAAGACTAATGGGGATTGTACTTCTATGCCTTATTCTCCTGTACAAGGCCAGCAATGTGGAAGGTAAGGACGCAACTGAAAAGAAATTCACTGTGAAGAGATGCATGTCAAAGAAAACATTTTTCCTGAAACTTGCTGTGTCTATATCCCACAAATAATGCGCATGCCTGTTTAATATGCAGTGCATAGTGTTTAACCCTAAATTGGATCACTGATGATTGTCCGACAGAAAGCAATTGACTGTACTTCAGTTACGGTCTTCGAAAGATTGATAGGATATATATATATATATATATATATATGATCTTAAATGTATAACAGTATTAATCTGTGCATTGCTAATTTATGAAGAACTAGGTATATTTTCTAAATGATTAAACGACAAAAACGAATAGAACAATGACAGCAACAAACTGATGTGCGTCAGTTGCGCGTGAGTATGCAGTCAGTTCGTGACAGTGCGAACCACACTGACCACTGCGGGTTTGTGACATTCAGGGGTATGTTCCGCTGGTAGCGCGATGACCTGCGACGAGTGCCTACGTCTCGGTCCACTCTGCTCGTGGTGTACACAAGAGGTATGATACATTACGGTGGTCAAAATTTTTTGTTAATTTTGACATTTTTAGTTTGCCTGTTTATGACAATGTAAACATAATTCGTGATTTCACAATCTTTTTTATAATCTACTTTATTTATACATAATTTCACTCGTTCCTGATATTGAGAATAGAGTTTTGGGTAAATTGCAGAAAAACAGAATACAGTGCTTCTCATTCCTATTTCACAAAAAAATATGATTTTGGGTTTCTTTCCCAGAACTTCACAGACTTCTTTTCTGTCAGTCAAAGATGCAATACACCACAATCATTGATGCATATGGGGTGTGCAGAGGAATTTGTGGAGTTCCCTGTCACCAGCACACTTATCCATGAAGATGTGCTTGTTGGGCAAAGGAATGATAGTGACAACTTTACCCAAATGTCACCACAGAGAATCTCACTTAAACTACGACCAGGTGGGCCTTTCTTCAGTTTTTACACACTAATTTTACTCACTGATAAAATTGGAGCTTTGGCATGTCCCCATATGAACAGTTATTCACGTGGAGGAACCTGCTTATGCAACGTAATCCTCTTGCTAATATTTTGTCAGTTGATGGTGGTGGGTCAAAACTGTGACAGAGTGTGGCACCTCAGTTTTGGACAGACTATAGTACTACTTTTTTCACTGTCCGGGTTTAACTGGAACACTGCAACCACCTAGTGTGGTGTAGCATATTCTAATAAATTGCGACTAACGTTGGTATTCTTTGCCAGTTGAGGATGTGCTAATATCAGAGAAAGATAGTTTTACGAAAAGTAATCAGTTGTGTTTCACTACATCTGGATTACAAGCTACAAAAATTAACCTTGTCTTTTTTTTCTTAACAGGCAGCAAGGTCACATTCAAAATCAATGTTCAGCAAACAAAGGACTATCCAGTGGACATTTACTACCTGATGGACCTATCTGCATCTATGATTGATGACCTTGAGAAGATCAAGGACTTGGGGTCCACTCTGTCCAAGGAGATGGCCAAGCTGACCAGTAAATTCCAGCTGGGCTTTGGGTCGTTTGTTGAGAAACCAGTCCTCCCTTTTATTAAAATCACACCTGCACAGCTGGAGAACCCTTGCAGGTCAGTCTGTCTGAAAACAACCCAGGCGAAACAGAAACAGGCTCATGTGCCATTTTTCTGAGATTGCTATCATCTTCATCATCATCAATCTTTTATCATGAGATGTCCGTATTTACAAAGAGGCCCAATGTGTTATTTATAAAATCGTTTCATTATTTAGGTCAAATATCTACGGTTAAATACAAAAGTAGTGGGACAGTGACACAATTTCTGTTTTTGACTCTGTAATTCAGCACATTGGATTTGAGCAGAAAATATGAGGTTAAAATGAAAGCTTTCTACTTTTGTTTACATCCATATTGCGCCAACCATGTCGGAATTTTTGCCCTTTTTATACATAGTCCCCAAAAGGGACTATGGGGACCAAAGGTAATTGGACAATTGGCTGCTCAGTTGTTTCTTGTGTTTATTTGCATCTTTCGTTCATGCACAAGAATGCTAACAATAGGTCTAGTTGATTCTAGGTGTGGAATTTGCATTTTGAATTTGCAAGGACCAAAGAAGTACCAATGGCAGTAAAAACAGACCATCATGGGATGTAAAAATCTGTATTAATTGATTAGAGACATAGGCAAAATATTGTGTCAAAATGAGCTATTTGGTTCATTGTTAAGAATTAAGAATGCACAGGTGAGCTCAGCAATGGCAAGCAACCTGGAAGATCATGGGATATCACAATTGTGGAGGAATGAAGAATATTTTCAATTGTGAAGAAAAGCCCCTTTCAACTGTTGAACAGATCAAGAGCACTCTCCAAGATGTAAGCACGGATGTGTTAAAGACTACCATAAAGAGAAGACTACACCAGCTTAATCCCATGGGCTAATCACAAGATGAGAACAGCTGGTCAGCCTGAAAAACAGAACGGCCACGGTTATGGTTTGCTAAAAAGTACATTAACAGTTGAGTTTTGGAAAAGTCTTGTGGACAGATGAGACGAGAATTAACATGCAGCAAAGTACATAATGGAAAGAGGAAAGTGTAGAGAAAAAAAGGAACTGCTCTTGATCCAAAGCATCCCCTTCATCTGTGAAACATGGTGGAGGTAGTTTATGGCTGTGCATATATGACTGCCACTGAAACTGGCTTACTTGTCTTTGTTGATGATGTGACTGCTGATGGCAGCAGCAGTATAAATTCTGAAGTGTACAGAAACATCTTATCTGCTCCGATCCAACTAAATTCCTCAAAACCCATTGGACAGCACTTCACCTTGCAGCAGGCAACCAGGTTTTTTAAGGCCAAAATGCAGAATTTTCTTGACTGGCCAAGTCAGTCACTCAACCTGAATCCAACCCAACATGCGTTTCACTTGCTGAAGACAAGATTGAAGGCAAAAAGCTATTGGATTAAACAGGAACTGAAGATGGCTGCAATACAGGCTAGTCAAAGTATCACCAGAGAAGATGCCCAGCTGGTGATGTCTGTGGGTCATAGAGTTCAGGCCATCATCGAATGCAAAGGACTTGCAACCAAGTACTAAATATAATGAATATAATATTTAAGATGATGTTAATTTGTCCAAGATTGTTATGTTTGGTCCCCTAAAATGGGGGGACTTGGGAATATGTATAAAAAGGGCTGTAAATCCCACATTGATTACTGGATATGGATGTAAATTAAAGCAGACAGTCTGCACTTTCATTGTTTAATTTCAATTCTAATGTTCTGGAGTACGGAGCCAAAAAACAAAACAAAAAAAAGTGTCATTGTCCCAATACCTTTGCATTTAACTGTATCATTGGCATGCCTAAAGTGTTTGTATCAGCTCAACATTTTTTGATATACATTAATATTGTTTTCCTGTTAAGGTTGTCAGCACCATTAGGTGACAGGACACTGTTGCTTTTTAATGACATTTTGAAACAGCGAGGCCACTCGTTCCCTATATGGGCAGGCATAGTTTGACCAAGCCTCCCCTTTTTTTTCCTCAGGAGTGTTGATTCTTACTGTTTGCCCACATTTGGATACAAGCACGTGCTGCCACTGACCAGCAGCGCAGAGAAATTCAACGAAATAATCAAAAAGCAGCGCGTGTCCGCCAATGAGGACCTGCTGGAGTGTGGTTTCGATGCGATTATGCAGGCCGCGGTCTGTGGGGTGGGTGACATATTTCACTAAGATGCTGGCAAATTGCTTGCAACAATTTTTTTTGTATGTTCCAAAACTTGGGAAAGGTTTGCGCCTGTCCTTCTTCAGTTAAGGCAGCTTGTGTCTCCCTCCTCCAGGATAAAATCGGCTGGAGAAATGACTCCATGCACCTGCTGGTCTTTGTCAGTGACGCAGACTCACACTTTGGGATGGACAGCAAAATGGCTGGCATTGTTGTCCCCAATGATGGGGAGTGCCACCTGGACAACAACAATGAATACTCCAAGGCCACAGTCTTGGTAATATGCACCACAAGTATCATAGCCTAGAAGTGTAATGAATAACATTAACCTTTATTCATGAGCCCCCATTCAATGCTGCAGTGTAATAAAAGTAAAAAAGTAATGGGAATTTCAATTTTCTATTCGTGAGAACATAACATATAGAAATAACATCAAGACTCTTAGACTTAGGTTTAATCTGGTACTGCTTTTCCAGTTGAGAGATTTTCATTTGTACACCCCCAGGAGTACCCAACTCTTGGCCAGCTCATAGAAAAGCTGGTGGAAAATAACATACTTCTGATATTCGCTGTGACTGAAGACAAGAAGACCATCTATGAGGTGAGGAAACCTTTCCTTTCATCGTCTTGAGGCATGACACATGCACGTGGCAATCAGAACCGAGTTGAGTTTTCCACGGCAAAGACAGAAAAACCAGACAGTAGAGTAATGTGCTGTGTTCCCTTGATGTTCTGTGAATTGTCCAAGGGACATGTGTGAACAGGCACCGCCCTGCTCGCGGCTCTTGTTCCACATATATTAATGGATCATGCTCCTCTGTAAAATGCATAGAGGTTCCAAGCAGAGCCACATCACCACAGTGATAATTTTAACAGCTTGAACACAATGCTGTCGCCTAATAAGTTAAAATACTGTATGATGAGCAGTCAAAAGGTAAATGGCACAATCCATGCTGTGTGTGTGTGGGTTGGTCTGTGTGTACAGTATGCATTTGTGTGTGTGGGTGTGTGTGTGTATGTGTCTGTGTGGGTCTGTGTGCCTGTGTCTATGTGTGTATGTGTCTGTGTATATGTGTGTGTTTGTGTCTGTGTGTGTGAGTGTATGTTTCAGGACAAAGGGTATAATGTGTGCGATATCCCATCTTTCCTAATACAAATAAACATGGAAGGACTGCCTCTCTGTCATCTGCTTCCTCTGTTTGAATTGATCCTCAGTTTCTGTTTGTTTGTTGCAGAATTATGCCAATCTCATCCCTGGAGCCACAGTTGGAGTTCTTGAATCTGACTCACAGAACATTCTGGAACTGATCATGACTGCTTATAAAGTAAGAGAGTACTGCTAACCTTGTGTGTGCATGTGTGCATAATTGAGTGTGTGTGTGTGTGTGTGTGTGAGCGTGCGTGTGTGTGTGTGCGTAAGTGCGTGCGTGTGTGCTTGTGTGTGTGTGTGTGTGTGCGTATGCATGTGTGCATGGGTGTTCCTGTTTTTGTGTGCATGCATGCATGTGCATTTCTGTTTATGTGTTTGTATATATGTGTGTCTGCATGAGCATGTGTTTCCATACAGTATATGTTTAGGTATATATTTCTGCCTCAGTCTATTGTATGTTCTGTTGAGACTGGCGTTGGTCTGAACTTCAGACAGACTCTGCATTTCAGTAGAATAGTGAGATCCATTAGAGTTGAGAAAGACAAGTAATTCAAGTTTCCAGAGAAAGTAGGCTCTGTGGGCCACCGTAGTAAGTCTACATGAGTGTGTATTTATGGTCTCTGGGTCTGGGCTCCACACCCTTCTCCTGCCTCCGCCCCCCCTCCTCCCTCCTCTGTCCCGCCCCCCCTCGTCTCTCCTTTCCCTCCCTTTTTCTCCTGTCTGACTCACAGCCTGCCATTGACAGGCCTCGACTCGCTCGCAGTTTGATCTCTTCTTGTTATTTACTCCTTCAGTCCCTCCCCACAGCAGTTGCCCGAGGGCAAGATAGCATCTGATAAAGCTTTTCCTACAGGCATTCTGACCCTCTCGTCACCATATTTAAATTAGCCTACGGCTTCGAGATGGGGGTGCATTATCATTCATACACAGTGAAGGAAAGTGTTAGTTAAAGTCACGTGGTGCGAAGGGATCAGCCGTTTCTTTTGTGTATTTCCTGCTTGATTCAACTGAACATTTCACCAAAGCCGCAAGCAGCCCCCATGTTCAAGCCCTAGATTTCTGTGGCCTATAGAGTCACCTTTCATTCTGTAACTATTTCACCCACATTAATGTCTTCAATTACAAAATTAAGACACAGAAAAATAGATTGAAAATCAGCAGATCTCTGCAGACCTTATTTTCGAGTCTGTGTTGGCAATTCTTGCCACGCTTGCAGTAGCACGTAGCACTGGTGCTGGAATCCCAGCTGGAGAGTGTGGCTGCCGGAGAAGCAGGAAGAGAAGGGAACGGAATTCAAATGGATTTCGCTGATATCTATTTTCAGGAGCTGCGGTCAGAAATTGACATGGAGGTCTTGGGGGACACGGAGGACCTTCAGATTGGCTTCACGGCCATCTGTAATGACGGGACCGCCCAGCCTGGACAGAAACGCTGCTCCAATGTGAAAGTGGGGGACACGGTGAGGTGCCTCAGCTCCACACACCCTGAACACGCCTAGCCCATGTAATAATAACTCCCAAATGGGAACAAAATGATAACTACACAGGAAATCCAACTTTAGAAGGCCGGGTTTTTATTCAGAGGCATGAATCTTTCCTGCAGCATCTTCTATTGACCAAGGAGAGATAAGTGCACATTCTCCACCAAAGTACTACTTTTTTTCTCAGGTGCAGAAGCAGTGCAGTCATTCGGGACTTTAAGCATCAACCGCTGTGCGTATGGCTACAGTGACCAGAAATAAATCTGTGCTCTTTTGCGTGTGCGTGAATTGCACCACTCACAGTCTTGTCTGCCTAGTGTTTTCCCCATAGTAGATATGAGAGATCTACTCATGTAGGCATGTACTGTAGTAGAGATCCCCTCATTCAACAGCTAGAGAGCTTGTTGACCCGCAGTTAGGATTTTATTTGGGGGGCGGGGAGGTTGGGGAGGGGGGCTCGGTCACCCTGATCAATATGTAAATTTCTGTTGCTGCACAATGGAAGATAGCACATTTGATTTGTGCATCATTTGTTCATTCATGAAGTAGCTCAACTGAAGGAACAGTGGAAAGATGACCCCACGCATTTGCTAAGCCGCGTTTCCACCGCAGGAACTATACCCCGGAACTAGGAACCTTTTGAGGAACTCGGTGCGTTTCCACCGCAGGAACTAGGGTCTAAATTTAGTTCTGGGGGCTTTGTTTTACCCCCCAAAACGTTCCTGCTCGGGGGGTAGTACTTTCCGAAAGTACAGGAACCTTTTGGGTGGAGCTTGCAGCGCTGAACATTTCTGATTGGTCGAGTACTCGTAGCATTTGTGTTGTATTTATTTTCCGCCATTACCCGCCATGTTTGAAAATATGCAGCGGCAAACCAATTTATTTTCATAATAACTTCAAATCAAACTTGTATGTTATGCGGCGCAGTAGCCTACTTTTGGTTATAGCCTGTCAACGTCTTGGAATTATAACGTGTGCTCTTCTGTTCTTTTCTTGCTTTAGTATTCGTTTTATAAAATGCTAAGCATTCGTGCTGGGACAGCATATTACGTAGGCTACCAAAACATTCAAACGGATTAATTCGGTTGCTGAATATTTTCTTCCGGATTTTCTTTGTTAGCCCGTTGTAATTGACTCAAAACGTTTGATACAGTACAAGCAAACTGGAAATCACCTTCCGCACTTTTTATCCGGGTAAAATAACAGGTTAATTCTAGTAATCTTCCCTTTAGCTTTTTCAGACTGCCGTAATTTTACTCAATTTTACTGCCATTTTTCAATTCCACGAAAAGACCAGGAAGACTATGGACTCATTTATGGTGCATGGTTCGCATCTGGAGGGCACACTTCGCTGCTCGGCTAGCAGTAACTTCGAAGGAAAGCAAACGGTGGCTGTACCACTACTAATTTACATTTTCACGCAAGTCCGAGTTTTCGTTCTATTCTTGTCATTTTGCGATTAGCCTATATGGAATTGACGACGAGAAAGTAATAAAACAGCAAATTGTTTACAACGTGTGCATGTTTTCTGCTGTTAATGAATGTGTTTGAGAGGATATATGAAAATCAATAAATACAAAAGTAACCATATATAGTCATTGTTGGTAACCCGTTGTATATACGTGGAATAAACCCCTCCGGGCTGTCCCGGTTATTAGAAAATAATGTAGGCTACTTCGGTGGTAGTATGGGGTTACAGAAGAAATAATATGACAGATGGACCGACGACAACGTCAGTGCGCTAATTTGCCTAATCTTCGCGGTACTTTAGACCCCGGTGGAAACGCAGACAACCATTGGCTGAAGGAACTTTTTAGTTCCTGGTAAAGTAGTTCCTGGGACTGAAAGTTCCGGGTAATTTTGGTGGAAACGCGGCTCTAGTTTCATTCTGAGTAAAACAAACAAAATAATTCCACCCTCTGATGTTTTGTAAATGTGGGCTGGTTTCGATAAAAGTGCAATTTATCTTCCGATAAATGTAATTAATATCAGCAGGTGAAATCTACAATACCTTTGTTGGGAAGGGAAGTGTTTACTGATATGGTTTCAGGTGTTGAGAATTATATGCAAATGTGTTTAAACACAGGACATTCACATTGTTCTCACATGTCTGAGAACCTAATGTCCATATTTCACATTTCCAAGGTAGCAATGTGTTTCCCTTTTCACTCAAGAGGTAAGGTTCAGCTGGTAAAGCTTGAAAGGAATTACATGGTGTTAGAATTCTGATTATTTTTTGTATGTACATTAGATGGCTTAATATATGGCCAATGTGTTACTATCTATACTGTATGTTATTCCCCTTTTCTAATGAAAGCATGTATTAGGGAAGAGCATACTACAACAGGCACCACACTAACCAGTTTCTGTATGTTTGTTATCCCTTTCACATAAGGTTATGTTTGTTTCCCAGACAGAAACGCTTTTGTTCTGTGTTTTCCTTTTATTTATGCCTGTCCAGATTGTCAAATACTGGCCAAAGTCTAATAATAGGAATATATACAATGTTTGAATGCAGGTGTGTAGAATGCACACATCTCTATCTCTCAAACAAGAACATCTGCAATATGTTGTCTAATAAACCAACTTAGCTATTTAAAAAAAAGTTAAAATAAAATTTAAATATTCCTGCAGATTCTTGACAATTTTTCCAGATTCTTGACAATTTTTACTGAATTTGTTACTAATGTTACCAATGTGAAAAAGACCAAGAATATTCTTCTGAATTTCTAAATTTATGAATATGAATGTTTCTTTTAGAATTTCCAGTAGATCCAGATATTGTACTGGTGTGTCTAACCAATTAAAGTATTTCAAATAATTTTCTGACCCAGGTCTGATCAGAACCATAACTAAAATATCCAGACCAAGATGTTTATGTCATAGACAACAAAATGCATTATAAGCTTATTGTTCCCTCATTGACCTGTAGCTCTCCACTGACTGTAGCTGTTATGAATTAATTCACCATGGATCTGTAGCTGCCATTAATTCACTATTGATTTGTAGCTGCCATTACTGCTCCATAGACCTCTAGCTTCTATTCATTCTCCATGTACCACTACCCACCATACATTTTCCATTGGCTTACAGTTGCCATTCATTCTCCATTAAAAGTTCTGACCTTCATTGCTTTGCCGTTCTCACAGGTGTCCTTCAACGTGACAGTGGAGCTCTTGGAGTGCTTCGGGAGCCCCCGGCACTTCTCCATCAAGCCCGTGGGTTTCCACGACGCCCTGGAGGTAGAGCTGGAGGCCCTGTGCCGCTGCGACTGTCACCGGCGGCGGGCGGCCAACAGCAGCCACTGCGGCGAGGGCCGGGGGGCGCTGGAGTGCGGGACGTGCGTGTGCCATGCCGGGTACATGGGCCCGCGCTGCGAGTGCACCGAGGAGAGCCTGCAGGCCAGCGACTGCAGGGCCCACCCGGGGGCCGAGATCTGCAGCGGGCAGGGGGAGTGCTACTGCGGCCAGTGCGTCTGCCACCCCTCCAGCTTCGGACGCATCTACGGGACCTACTGCCAGTGCGACGACTTCTCCTGCCCCAGGTTCCACGGGAAACTCTGCGGAGGTAGGTGCACGTAGGCCTGTTGCCAGGCAACTATAGACAGACTTCTTACATGGGGATTTAATATGAAGTTAGCACTGTTGATGCCACTACTGTAGGCTAAACATAATATACTTTACAGACAGAAATGATTTCTTTACCTCCTGTGGCATACTGATATTATTAAAATATTACAAACTAGAAAAATGTAGGGATTATTCATGAAAACTTTATAAGAGAGGGTTGTGCTTATAACGTCAACCACTTACAGTATGGTTTGTGTAAACATGTCCGCTAACCACCCTGTGGCTGTCTTCTCCCCAGTGTGTGCATACTTGCGTGCATGGACGTGTGTATGTGCATGTTTGTGCCTGCGTGTTCGCTGTGTGTGCGTTTGTGTGTGCAAACCTCTGCACATGCATCTGCATACCTGCACGTGTGCAATTGCGCGTGTGTAAAACGCGCGCGTGTTTCTACGTGCGTTTGTGTGCGTGTGTACTCATGTGTTGGTGCGTTGGTGCATGCAGGCCACGGGCACTGCATGTGCGGGGAGTGCTCGTGCCACAGCGGCTGGACGGGGGAGTACTGCAACTGCAGCAGCAGCACGGACGCCTGCGTCGCCGAGGACGGCGAGCTGTGCAGCGGCAGGGGGAAGTGCGTCTGCGGGAGATGCGTGTGCTCGGTCCCGGGGGCCTCCGGGGACACCTGCGAAAGGTGCCCCACCTGCGGGGATTCCTGCAGCACCTCCAGGTACGGCGTCACCGAACGCAGAACTCTGCCGGCACAGAGCGCACACGACGTGCGTATTTTCAGCACTGTGTGTTTCTTTAGCTTTTCCTGTGGGATAGTGCCGTGTGACTCGTGCGTGTGGCGTCCTTTTATGTTCTTGTTCCTTAAAAGTTCTCGTGTGACAAATTTGACCGCACCAAACGGACAGAAACCGCTTCTCCAAAGTGCTCTCCTAAAGGAACTACCACACAGTCCACCTGTCTATGCTCTGACGTGTATAGAATAACAGGAAGTGACACCAGCTCTCCTCCGCCTACGCTCGGTCATGCGGGAGCATTAGTCATAATGGCACGGTGGAGGTAGGCTCTCAGAGAGGTGACAGCGCCTGTGTCTCATCAGGGGCTGTGTCGAGTGTCACCTCCAAGCAAAGGACTCTCCCGAGGAGTGTCACCACAAGTGCGGCGTCATTCACACCTACGTCAACTGGACCACAGGTCAGAGTCTCACCACAGTCTGCACGATTGCATAACATTTATGGGTCTGGCATGACTAGTTCCTGAAATGCAGACTGCTTCTGCACAGTGTTTATTGTGTAGGGCGTGTTGTGAGGAAGGACATCTCTATAGCATTGAGGCTCAAGTCTAATGATATTCCTTTGGCGCATATGGGTCTGACTGGCGTACAATGCGCTGTGTTAGAGTGTCACATGGGTCAGGGGACGGGGGGAATGCAGGCACGCCTCCATTGTCGAGTCTCTCTGACCCCACTCAGCGCTCGACGACACAGCCAAGATTTGTTCACTTGACGCTTGACAAAGGGGAACATATTATTTACCTTGTCTTACAGACAGGCCTATTATGGGCCTGCGGAGTACAGATCTCGGATCCTTTAAATAGAACTTATTATGAGTCCATTCACACTAATGCAAGCCGAGAGGTGTATCTGATGGAGGAAGCCGACGGACCGTACGTCCAGAGGCTACGAACCTGAGACACAAAGCCTGAGGTCCTGGCCTGCCATTCACATGGAATTCTCAGCCCACTCAATTACAATCCCTAAAAGATAGTATCTGTCTCTTTATCCTGCAAATAATAAATGCAGTAGAAAGAAGAGGTAGAAAAATAATACGCTGATATTTCTCTCTTCTTTGCATGCGGACCTCTTTGTTAGAATACGATGAGAGCCAGTCGATCCTCTGTACATTGAATGGCGAGAACGACTGCCTCATCTCTTTTATCATCACTCCTGGGCCACATGGAAACACCGTCTATGACCTCAAGCTATCCGGTGAGCCCCTCCGCCGCCCCGTTTATCATGTTCCTTTAGCGTACTATTACAATATGGTGTTTTTAAAAAACGAGCGTTATTACATGAGCAGTTGTGTATTGTTGACTTTCATGTCAGACATTACTGTGTACAGTCATAAAGCCTGATGTGGTCCAGCGCAATGGCCGCACAGCTCAGCCAGCGAACCGCTTGTTGGAAAGAAGCAGCGACTGGCAGCACGTGTGCGTGTCTGCGCTCTCCGAAATGGGGGGCGACGGAAAGGCCCTAATGTACGACATAGTGTGAGGCCAGAGAGAAATGTGAAAACTTTGACCGCGTCTCATTTTGGCAGACTGTCCGGAGCCGCCAAACATACCGATGATAGTGCTGGGAGTGTGCCTCTCCATCCTCACCATTGGAATCATTCTGCTGGGAATATGGAAGCTGCTGGTGTCCTTTCACGACCGGAAAGAAGTCGCTAAATTTGAGGCGGAGAGGGCCAAGGTGAAGTGGCAGTCGGTATGTACTGGAACATCCCTTCGTTCCTGCTGATTGGCCGGCACAGAAGAATATTGTGCTAATTAGGAAGACAATGGTTTAATCATTCTTATTTCCTTTACAGGGCACGAATCCACTTTTTAGAAGCTCAACATCAACATTTAAAAATGTAACGTATAAAAGCACAGGGAAACAAAAAGTTGACATTTCAGTGGACAAATACTGAACTTCCACACTGTATTTGGTGAATGTGTATTCTGGATTAAGAAGCTGAGTGCACTAGTTGGGCGTATTTTCCCAACCTGTGCAGACTTGTGTACTGTATGGTTGCACTGTGTGTTTTTGTGAATATCCTCAATGCATTACTTTACAACAGGAAAACATTTTCCTTTCAGACTTACTGTGTTTTCAGGGAAAATTCAGTTCAAAAGCAATGAGATAATATGTATGCTTTTATTCAATGTGGATTGTTCTAGATTTTGCTGCTTGAAAATGTAAAAAAAAATACTACTGATCATAATATTTAACTGAACACTGGACTACTCTTATTCTGTTGTTTTTGTACGTTTACAGTTTTACTTGGACGCAGTTACAGTACACTGAAGATGTGTAATTTTGGTTTGTTTTTAAGGATTGTGAAAGTGAAAATATTTAGAAATATAATTTGTTTTGTTTGTTTTCACGAGGCTGAGCCTTGAACTGTTTTACACTGTAATTTTTTATTTGGGCTAATAAAGTTTACATTGGCTGTTTTGCTGTCTTAAAGACATACATTTGCTGATGCAATAATAGATGTGATCTGGAAATGTTTGTTTCTGTTTTGTATGTGTGCTGGTTTATGTATTTTATGTGTGAGTATTTTGTGTGTGTGTGAGAGAGAGAGAGAGAGAGAGAGACAGACAGAGAGAGAGAGTGAGCTCAAATGCAGACATAAGCATGTCTAAATTTGAGTTTAACTACAACATAACTGTCATTCACTTAGTGAATATACTGTACCACTAATAGCGTCATGCAATGTAATCTTACTGTTAGACCATTTTCTGTTTGAATTAATTAATTTCAGGTTACTCAAGTCTATGCACACTTAATTGGCCTTTATCTTTGCGATCCAGTATGTGCATTTCTTTTCATCAGAGCTGGCTTGTAAACTGGCAACTGATAGAAGGATTGAGATACTTCAGTCAGCCAAAGACTGATAAATCAAAGACTGATTGATAAATTCAAACTTCTCCTCCATCAAAGCAAAGAAAATCAAAGGTACTTTAATTCAAACGAGTACTCAAATGAAGGAATTCCATGATAAAGACAGCAATGCCTGAACATCTGAAATATATGTACAAAAAAGTATTGGGGGTCGTTCTTCCATGGTGGTTAAATGAAGGCTACTAGGACACATTAATAGGTTTTCCCCAGGTAGGTTTTTAGTTATTATTATTGTTACACATAGTCTACATGCCAAGAGTTGCCTAAGTAACCATAATGCTATTTAGTGAACCCACGCTCATTGTTGAGACTAAATAATCTGCTATAGGCCATGAACAGTAATTCATGTTTCACCAGTTAAATCCTAAAGTCATGCTCCACTTCTTGGGATACTGTCGATGTTCAATGTTCAAGCCTGAAAGCTACATTTCGAGCAATGTTAAGTAGCTGGATTTAATTAGCCATGACATACTGTGCACTTTCATGAACTAGTGTTTACGCTTCAAAATGTGCCATTCTTAATTCAGGAATCAGATACTTAAATCAATCAATCAATCTTTATTCCGGACTGAATGTCCATGCAAACAGGTTAAAAAGACAAACAGACAAAAAAGACAGGTCATAGAAGTGTTTTTTGGGTAACGTATCTCGAGAACAATCCCTGACTGTAAGTTTTTGTTGATTTCATTTTTAATTTGGATACTGGGACCAGGTTTTTAGTGTAGCCAAATGGTGAATCCCGCCCCACCAGTTACTCGTCTGGAAAATAAATATTCTGCCCCTTACAGCCCCGCTGAGAGAGAACAGTCGACGGAGTAAACCCGAAAACTAGCGGAAAATTTCCGAGAAGGTCAGAAAAACAGCACACAGCCAGATTTTTAGTCTCGGGAAAGCTCGTCTTCACAAAGTTTTTATCAGGGAAATGAGGTCATATCGTTTGTTCCATTGTAATGTTGGATCGGTGGGAGTACTTGTCGTTTTCAGCATTGTACTGTTTGCGAAAAGCTGCTACAGTGACGCTGAAGATGTGGTTTTGGAGAAAGCCCAACTTTCCGAACTATACAGTAAGTTCAGTCGGCCTGCACATAACGTGATCTCTGTGTGCATAGCATTTTCAGAACAAAAAGAATGTGTGCGCTGTATTCTTTTTCCATGTCAGATGGAACAAATCGTCTCAGTTAAACGCGTGTGCTGGTAAATCCGTATTATCAGTAGTAAACGAATTGGATATCCACGTCCTCCGGTTTTTGTTTATCTTTAATCTTAATGCTTAGCTATTAGACAGTGGCGAATGGAAACATACGTTTTAACTTGTTTAGTGGACGTATTCTAATGCTGGCATGTATGAGTAGCCTATATTATTCACCGTGGAGTTCCGTAAATTCTCCATAAACATTGGAGTAGTTTGTTGTTTGTTTACATTATCCTGCACAGTAATTTAGCAGACAGACACCAGAGCGACTTATGTGGAAGAACATATTTCTAATCTATCCATCTTTGAAATAACTACAAAGATGCGTTCAGATATCAAGGCAGTAGGCTTTTACTAAATATAATCGTAGCCTATAACTTTTCAAAGTTAGTTTATATTACAAAC
Organism: Anguilla rostrata; assembly: GCF_018555375.3. Classification (NCBI taxonomy): domain Eukaryota; kingdom Metazoa; phylum Chordata; class Actinopteri; order Anguilliformes; family Anguillidae; genus Anguilla; species Anguilla rostrata. The sequence goes on from NC_057935.1 coordinate 37,682,416, forward strand.
CGGGTCAACGCCTATTAAACTGAATATAGGCTTAAAGAACACTTAGGAAAGGTGATACGCGGTATCAGGTAGCCTATTCTGTTTTGAAAAGACCCGACTGGAACATTTAGGAGATATTCCAGAATATTCATGAAGGTTTAAAGGAATTCCAGCATGGCACACATTATTCCGTATTAGTTCAGAAAGTCTCATGTAGAGTCTATCCTTATGGGATAACTATTTATCAGTCATATTTTAACATGTTGAAAAGTTTATCACACTATCGGTTCAGTTATTCAGTCAGGGGTACCTGCTTCCCTGAGCTTGTCTGTAGCCAAAACTTCCATGACCGTTGACTGCTTTGTACAGTTTCTTGGATTTTCAAGAGTATGTTTTTGCACTATTATAAAAAATGGCTCTGAAAGGGTTATTTGGCTCGCCTTTATAGGGGAACCCGTTTTAGTTATGGAACCCTCTATGGTATGTGTGAAAAATGTGAAAGCTCCCAGATTGAACCATTTTGCCCAAAAAAGAACCCTTGAACACAGAGGAGGCTTTTTGAACCCTTTCTTCTGGAAGTGTAGTGTTATTGCCATGGGGTTTCATGTACCTTCCTTCGCCTTTTGTTTTCTGTGATGTGCATGATCATCTTCAGTTGTATGTAAGTTGTCGTATACTAGCTCCCCTTGTCTTTAACGTCTTCTGAATTGTTTGCCAGTGCTTTGTGAGATTTGAAGTTAATAAAGAGCCAGATTCCTTTGTAATGTACTGTGTAGAGCGATCTGTGACTGTATGGAGTCATATTGCTGTCAGTAGTGGTGAGTGTGGCAATAAGTGGAAGTAGCAGGTGACAACAGAGGGTGGAAATGAAGGTCCCTCACTGCCAGGAGAGAGAGTGTTGGTTGGGATCCTGGATGAGGTTAAAGGCCACTGCACTGTGAATGGTTGGTCTGATATAGCAATTCATGTACTGCTTACCAATGTCAGGCACTGGCCCAGTCAGCAGCTTCAGTGACTCTGGACCCTAGGACCATCTCACCTTGATGGCATGCTGGTTCAGGACCCAAGATTTGACACAAAGTGAAATGGCGGGTGACTTGTGCAGTTAAGTTCATGTCCTTGTTAAGTACAATCTCCTGTGAGAGAGTCCATGGATGGCTCATGCTGCTCACTTTTGTACAGCCCCTCACCTCTGATGACAACATAGCACATGCCCGACACCTCCCCGCTTACTAGCCAGGCACAAGCGTATAACTGGGAGGGCGGGGTTTACAGGGAGGAACAGTCAGCCTGCAGTCCTTTCCTGGAGGCAGACCAGAGTAGCCGTGGTGCAAAAGCTTACGGCATCCCTTGGAGGAGTAAATGGGCATCTTTGCAGTCACTGGGAAGAACATCTACTGCACTAGAGGTGGTACAGTATTGATAGATGGGTAAAGGTGCATCCATGATTACCTGCACTCACTGAGTGAGCAGCAGCTGGAGCAAAGGCGGGGGAAGAAGCTGCTGTGGGGGAAACTGAGACTTATTCGAAGGGATTTTTTTATTGAAACACACCTCATCCATTTTACTGGCTCTATTTTACTTCATTACTTGATCTGAAGAACGGATTCAGAACCGTTGTCAGTTATTTATTGCTCCTTGACTGCTACTGTTCATGTGTCAGTGGCATGACTGCATGTAGTCACTGTGTAGCCTTTCTGTTTAATTACCAGAATTCAAAATGAGTTTTCTTTTGACAAATTCCATTTTGTTTTCTGAGAAATCCTTCCAAGATTTTTTTAGAGATGTAAGTGCTAACTGACCACTAAGGTGAGGATGGAAATCATAATACTGCAAGCAACCCAGCCGGAGGCGTCAGCCTGTGACTGAATTAAACAATGGAAAAAATCCCTACTGAGGCACCAGAAATAGGCCCTTTTCTTGGTCAGCCCCAACACTGTCTACAGCATAGGCTGCCAGTTTTCAATCAACTGTTTCATTCAGTTTCCTTGTTTAAATTCAGCTTTTTTCAGATTAAACATAAATGAATCACTGTTAGGCTCATCAGGTCCTTTGTATTTCATTTTCATTTGTCTGTGCTTTTCCTACTTTCTTCAGGTCAGTTGGAGGAAAAAATTTCTCCAAGAAGAACCAGCGTATTTCTAGCATCCTTTTTAGGTGCAGGGTGTCATCTTGCCATCATCTTTTTTAAATGCACCCAGTATACCCACACTGACCATATGGCCTACTGGCAGAACCGGAGACCCCTCTGAAACGTGTTCTGGGTTCTCCAGTGAGTCGCGTGGTTCCGCATGCCGCTGCGTCTCTGTAGTTTTTGTGTTCGCATATTTCACAGCAAGGGTCCTGACAGTGGTGAACTGGCCAAGACCACCTCGGGTTCTCATGGTGGGTTCCTGTACCAAACAAACACAGAGAACCCGGGGGTGTCCCAGCTGTGCCGCACAGTGTGTACCGAAAAGGTCAGACGAGGTAGTCGGGACGCAAGAATGAGGGGGGCAAAATAGTTTACAGGCCCATGCTTGTTCACATGGTTGCACACTGAACTCATGGACCGTTTAGTTTCACCGTATGCATTACTCAGCAGTGTGGTAGAAATGTAATTACTGACATTGCTGGAACAAAGCTAGTTGTGTATTATTCACATTCAACCTTAATGTTACATTTTTATAGCAAATGGTTGATTGATTTTCTGCTGAAATTGGAGGCTGGTTTATTATTTTAACTTGCTATGCATGTGTATTATTATTTTCTGTCCTTATCACTAATTTTCAATGTTCTGTTTATTTTTTGTGTTTTGTTTTTTCCAAATCATCACCCTAATCTAAAAGACACTGGCCTGAATTCTAAACCATTTGTCCTTACAAATGTGTAACCTTTTTACGCAAGTAAATACAAATTTACTCAAATACAAAGACCCTTTATTGTAAGCTGGCTGTGGCTTGGGTTAGATAAACATTTGTGCTTGATCCTGACTTGAATATGAATGCAAGTGCTCCTTTTCCCTTCAAAAACACCATTTAAACCATTACAGCCATTCAGCCATGACAAAGGTTTGCTTGATAACTTTTTTATGGAAAAAAGCAACACTTGCTTTGATATGTGAATCTAAAGTTATGATGCAAATATATGATAAATATGCAAATCAGCTTTTCGTTAAGGATACATGCTTTCTTTGAAGCAGAACTCTGCAAGCAGCTAATTCTCTGTACGACGACCAGGTCTTTGGTTACTACTTTGAATCGGCCTCTCAGATGTGAGTTCACAAAGCCCTGTTGAAGAGTTGAAGAGGGTTTTTTAGGCTGTGGGATATTGAGTTCCATTGCAGTGGAGAGTAAAAAGAGAGCGATATCTTCCTATCTGCCTGTTCTTTTGTCCGTCACATCCAACGGTATGAATAGCCTGCCGAGTATGACTAGCCCCGCGGGTTTGATAACTCACTCTCTGTCATCATTTTGAGTAAAGAGGTAAATTCCAAATGGCCGTAGGCACTTTTAAACGCAGCGAATATTGGGTTTCCGCTGGGCTGCTGATTTATTTTTGCACACAGCTGTACAATGATATACGGTCCACAGTGACTCTACGGCCACAGTTCACATCTGTCAAGAACTGTGATTCGGAATGCACGTTGGCTGTTTTGTGACCATGAAAATGCCTTTAATTTCTTATTACAAGGTAAATACTCAAGAAACCAAATGGTCAAGGATTTGCTATTTAGAATATTCTTGCTGGGACGCGGATTATTTATTACAGTACTTCATAAGTCATTCAGGGAAGGAAAACTCTACACTTCTTTAAATCACCTAACTTCACCGTGAACCTAAGTACAGTTATTGCACATTTTTAAGTGTTACAAAACAGCCTTTTCAACAAAAGCACCCTTAATCGGGGCACTTTTCACAGATTGATTTTTTTTTACATAATGGCTGTTTATACAGAGGGATATATCCTGAAGTAGGCCACTTTACACACATTCCATGATTCACACTTGATAAAAAAAAATAGCATGGAAGGTTATATAAAAGAAACAGTATACTGTATGTAATAAGCTATATTGTATGCTAAAAAAAGTGAAAAGTTGTATTTTAAAAAAAAGATGTGTCACAGTTATTTACACCATTAAACCAACATTAAAAAAAAAAAAAAAAAACATTTTATAGTTCATCTCAGACTTAGGGAACTGTCTTGTGGCCCCCCTGGCTACCTGATTCACCATGGTATAAAAATGAGGTGAATGTAAAATGCATGTGTCATTCAGCTCCATTGGGAAAGGCAAATAATTAGCAGAAGGAACTAGCAAAGGATTATGCGGCCTTCGTGTGTACGGAGATAGTTACAAATAAATAAATAAATAAAAAAGATTCTAATTTCCACTATAATGCTCATACTTAAGAAGTTTAAAAACACTGGTACAGTGTTTACTGCCTGGTAGAGGTGCTTTTTGGCACAATTAGATGGTTCTGGATTCAAAGAAAAATTCAAGGGCCATAGTTAGAGATTCACTAAACTTTATGGCATTTCGGGGACACAAAAAAATCCCAAACTACCACCACCAGTTTTAAAATTACAGGCGGAATTAGGGGGGGGGGGGTGGGGGGGTCTGACCCCCATAATTAACACTTGGACCCCCCCAAAAGAGGTAAAAACAACAGGTCGGGGGTGTCGAAACATTTATATATCCTTCTTACCTGTAATTGTAAATATTACAATATATTTCCCATCAGTGGCGTCACTAGGGTTGGTCCGACCTGTTGTTTTTGCCTCTTTTGGGGGGGTGTTAATTAGGGGGGTCAGACCCCCCCAATTCAGCTTGTAATTCGAAAACTGACCACCACGTCCATGCCAATAGGCCTTTCAGATGGCTATTTTTGCCAGAAGAAAACATTGAACTTCTGCAGTTTTCTAAATGGCATTGAAACTTTGTTTGGAATCAGGTGTTATGGTCCGACGGCATGGCCAAAATGGAACTTTTTGGCCGTGCGTTAGTGTGTTAACATTGGAAGAAGGATGCATGTTGAAAAGGACATCATACATACGGTGAACTATGGTCGTGGATCTTTGATGTCATGGGATTGTTTTGCATCTACTAGTGCTGGAGCTCTTGCTAAGGTCAATAGAACCATGAACTTTAGCAAGTACCAAGACATGTTGGCCAGACGGCTGCGTCCCTCTGCCAGGAAGCTCAAACTTGGCCGCAAATGGATCTTTCAGCAAGACAATGATCCAGGCCTACCTCAGAATCAGCCAAGAAATGGTTAACGGACTAAGTCTGTAGATTTAACCCTGATTGAAAATTGTGGTTTGGATTGAAGAGGGCAGCCCTCGTGTGCAAAATGAAAGATCTGAAGGATTCTGAAAGATTCTGTTTGGAGGAGTGGTCAAATATAGTTGAATATCCCTCCAGTATGTTCACAACTCAGTAGTTATTTTGAGTAGGAATAACTAGGTAAGTGTTCAAAAGGTTTTTAAAAATAGACAGTGAATATTCTGAAACATTTTTTTTGGAAATACATATAGTTTCAGAAAGTGATACTTTGGTTGATGTTATGTCCCACCAACCCCCCCCCCCCCAAAAAAAAAAAAAACACAAAAACAAAAAGAAACCAGTATTTTTTGCATTACAAATTTAATTAGAAATGACAAACCTTCCATGTGCTGCAAAACATGAACAGTACAAGTTAAACTGTGTTTCAGAACGTGTCTTCTATGAGACTTACATTTCAAAGTGGGGAATGTGGTGTTTTTGTGAATTTTCATTCACGTGTTTCCGTTCCTTCAATGCATATTTTTTGGAATATCTCCCAAGTTAATACATATGGGAACAATACATGCTGCTGTGGTTAGAAAATGAAGTCAGCTGATGTCTCACTTCTGGTTTCTCTACAGGAAAGCATAGATGCTTGCTGTGCTAAATATGCTGTTTCCCAGCAACAACCACTGGAATGAAGATGACAAATAGACACAAACAGACAGTGATGTGCTTGTGCATAATGCCCACAATATCCTGTCAGAGTTGGTTGCAGTAGATGGGGTTTCTTTAAATGATGTTGCCAAGAGTGATCACCTTAGGCCAGCCATTCTAAGAGATAGTTATAGACAGAAAATGCATTCTCTGCACAGTTAATTACTGAAATACGTCATGTGAACTTGATGTAGAAATAAGTGAAACGCAGGGCATATCATACTTGATAATGGCAGGCCTCATTTTGTCAGTAATATTTCAGTTTGTGTATTTCATTATTATAGTTTTATACAAGGTGATGAAAGCCATTTGTGGTATTGGGGATAATCCATTAGTTTTCCATACCTAATGGATTATCCCCATAACACAATTCAAATTTTGTTCACACCGCAGAACATACTGTTCAATTAGACCCTTTTGTTTATTTGAAACTCATTACATACAGGTAAAAGTCGGTACACTCATGATATATTTTCGGCCATCTTTATCTTTGCTGTATGCAGACTAAGAGATACGTTCCAATAATCCAATAATGAACTGTTTCTTTCACATGAAGATGGCTGTATATGAAGGGAAATAAATTAGCGTCTAAATACGAATGACCGCTTTTGATACTCTCTATGCTTTTTCCATATTTCTCTGATTTGCAGTGTATTTGGCATGATATGGCACTTACCCATGTATGTCACTTCTTCTATCTTGCTATCTCAAAAATCGAATGGAAACACAGGCGTGCGTAGAATGAAGAATTTCATAATTTCAGATGCATACACAGCGGTCTGTAAAATAGAACTTGACTGGTTTGTGTTTCAAATTGTAGGTAAAGGTGCATTTATCCTGGAGAGCATTCAGCTGAACCGCTGTGTCAGCCTGGACCGGTCCAACCTGGTTCTGGAGAGCTGCGAGAAGCCCACCCGGTTCATGCTGTGGAAGTGGGTGTCCCGCCACCGCCTCTTCAACGTGGGCCGCAGCCTGTGCCTGGGCCTGAACACCAGCGACCCGCTGCAGCCGCTGGGCGCTTTCGAGTGCGACGTGCCCCTCCCCACCCTGTGGTGGCGCTGCAGCGGGAACGCCCTGTTCGGGGCGTCCCAGCTGAAGCTGGCCGTCACCGGACGCCTGGTCGTGGCCAAGAGGTCCGCTTACCACCAGTGGAGGAGGTACTCCACGTCCGGGGAGGGGCCGTGCGCATATCCTTACGAAGGCAAGTGGGCGGAGGAACACGTGAGGCGGTCGGCGCCTGCCTGTGGTGTAGCGCTCGGCTGGTGCTAATTGAGGCCTGTTTGTTGCAGAGATCCACACGCTGTTGGGCAACGCACACGGCATGCCCTGCGCTCTGCCCTTTAAGTACAACAACAAGTGGTACTGGGAATGCACTGCCGAGGGCCGGGAGGACCACCGTCACTGGTGCGCCACCACCAGCCGGTACGACCAGGACGAGAAATGGGGCTTCTGTCCAACTCCAGGTACAACTTGCGGACATCACCACATGCGCATACACACTCTCTCTCTCACACACACACACACACACACTAAGGCTGTCAAAAGTGCCATGAAATTGAGTTCTTATATTAGCTTTTGTAATTAGTTAGCATTCGAATATATTCGAATATCATTTGCCTATAATTCACAAAAATAAGCTTCTTATTGTCGGGCACAATATGCACGTGACGCTCCCTTTAAACTGGCCTGCGCGTTACTTTCCACAAGCGGGCAGTAGAATAGAGGACATCAGTGAACTTTCCTACTGGGTTACTACATCTGGAGCCTCATTTGTAAAACGTATTTTAGATCAACTGTGTGGCGCGTACGTAGAAAATCATGTCAAAGTAGTGATTTATAAAATTTCAACATGACTCGATTTGACCGTGGGAACGGTTGTGGCTTTACGTCAGGTCTTCACTTCACGTATGCAATATAAACAAACAAATAAATAAATATACAGCAAACTGAAACATTTAAGAGAAATATCAGTGCAAAAATAAACAGGTCTGCGGAGGAAGTAGCCTCAACATGGAATGAAAACTTTCAATTTTTTCTGAGGTCAGAATGCAAACAAAAATGTAACATTAACGCATTTAACGGCAGCAATGAGTTGGCGGTGTATCGAGTCAGATAAATAGAGTACATGGTCGTAGCCCTAACTTCCGTGTCATTCATGGAATAGACGGCCGTGCAGAGGATTGCAGCGTTTTCAGTTCGTTATACTACCACGTTAAGCGCACGCATGATTTGTACATGGCGAGTGGACGTCCGCCAGCAAACCGGACTCCAGGGACCGAACTAAAGCTACGAGACAGAGTAAAAAACACGTTGCAAACACATCTTTGCATGCAGAGTTTACATGTCACCTTCTTGGGATCATCCTTTACATGCTCGAAATGATCCCACACTTTGGGTGATTTCCTGCCCGACATAGTCTAATAACTTTTTAACGACAAGGCACAGTTTCCGAATGGAGTTTGAGGTGTTTTTTTTTCCTGCGACTAACTGGCCAGTGAAAACTTGGTCGACTAAAACTCTTCTCATCGACTACCGGTTTGGTCGACTATTAGGGGGCAGCCCCAACACACACACACACACACGCACACACTCACACGTACACAGACACACATACACACACACATACGCACACTCACACACATACAGACATGCAAACACACACACACACACACGCACACACTCACACACACACAGACACGCACACACACTCACACACACACAGACATGCAAACACACACCCACACACACTCATACACACACAGACACGCATACACACGCAGCATTAGAGGCAACCATGAGGAGCCATGTGTTGCGTACGGGAGGTCAGTGTCCGCTGTCAGTTTAAACTCCGCTGACCCTTTTGCTTTTGAATTTCAGAGTCGGGTTGCGGCACGTTCTGGGACATGAACCAGGAAACGAAAGCCTGTTACCAGTTCAACCTGTACACCATAGTGACATGGAGCCAGGCCCACTCCTCATGCAAAGCTCAGGGGGGCAACCTGCTGAGCATCACTGACCTGGTGGAGCAGCGGTACATTAAAGGTATGGAGATCGCACCCATGCCTGACGCCAACAGTGTGCTGACTTTCTCACCTTTGAACTCCACCGTCAATGACTGGGACCAGAGGTGCTTGCAGTCCCCATTCCAGGCTCAGGCTGTGCTTACTCTCTCTCTCCAGAGCGGCTGAATGATGTGGGGAGGATCGTGTGGATCGGCCTGAACCATCTGGAGGAGAGGGCAGGCTGGCAGTGGTCGGACGGAGCGCCCCTTGCCATGGTCAACTTCATCTCAGGTGACGAGCATCCATCCCGACCATTCAGAGGAGTAGAGGCCAGAATGACTGCTAACCTCGCTTTTCCGGCCTCCTGGAGTGTTTCTGTTATCGGAGTCTTTTTCATATGCCTCACAAAACGAACATCATAGTTTATTTCATGGCATTAGTCTGACTGATAGAGGGGAATATATCTTCCATATTTTTTAGCCGGACCTTGAGGGCCTAAAAAGGGCCTAAGAGACAGTGCATGTCTCTTACTGAGGGGCTGGCTAACTTGCTGAGTTGCTGACTTCCCATTGTTGAAATGAGCACAAGTGGTGCTAGTGTGCAGTCAGTGGCAGTGTTAATCTTTACTAGCAACATCAGATGAGTGCAACAATTTAAGGATAGAAAAACAGGGTTACTCTGGACGTGAAATGCTGTTCATGTTGTATGTTACTAGCTAGCGAGTATTATGTTAATATTCTACACCACGTTGTATATTTGTTGGATAAGTTCGAAGTACCCAAAAACATTTGCAAGTTTGCTTGCTAGCTAGCTAGTTTATATATTATAGCTTAATGGCTAGTTACAAGTAGCTAACATTTAATGGTTTGCCGAAAGCTTACTGAATGGCTAACTACTGTATCTACTTAGCCAAACGTCCATTTAATAGTGAAGCTGGATTAGTTGGCTGTCAGCAGCCCGAGTTTACTTTAGTTTAGTTATGGCTAGGTATGAGGAAGTATCTTGGATCTTCTTTGAACAGAGGGTCCAGTACCATTTATGGACAAAAAGTCATGGGTCAGAGGTTCCAGTTTGTGACAGACAATGCTCCCCATAGTCTGTATCCAGGGTCCGGCTGAGCTAGGCTTGCCTAATCTTGTTTCTTTAATCATACCTGGTGTGGTAGTAAACCATGAAATGTCAGAGGCCATGTGAAATGATAAAACATCATCACTGTTATAGATCGGGTGTTGATAAGACAGTCAATCAGCAGCAAGGTTGTACAGCTTCTATGTGATTATGTGATTTTTTTTTTTATCACATGGAAGCTGCAAGGCCTTGCAGCTGATTGGCTATCATACCAGCACCTAGTACATATCACTAAGATAAAAAAAAAAAAAACTAGGATTAAATATATCATGCAGCCCTTCACTGGTTGGAAATTATATTTTGTCTTCAAAATGAATGTTGATGATTATATTGTGCTGTACTTTTCCAATAGTAGTAGAAAATGAAAATGAAAATATATTATCAGGGTTTTTTCCCCCTCTGAATTTTCAGCATAGCATTATTTTGAGCTCGTGTTTCCCGTGTAAGGTTTCAGGTAAGCGGGAGTAATTTCAGATTGCTTCACTTAGGCGAGTCCACGCCCTTTTGCAGGTATCTCGGACATGTTTGGCCAGGAGAGCAGGCAATGCGGCGTGTATAACTCCGCCGCGGGGCACCAGTGGCAGAGCCTCAACTGCGAGTCGGCGCTGCCCTACATCTGCAAGAAAACCCCCAACGACAGCCGGACGGCCGAGCCCTTCGGTAACCCCGCCCGACATTCCATCCGTCTCCCTCGTCTATTACTCCCGATAAGGGGAAAAAAAAGCCTCGCATTGTGTTCCTCAGTTAGCACACACGCTGACGTGACTCACTGGGGAAAGCCCCGCTTCGCTAGCGCGGTCGGGAGTGTGTGAATAAGGGGTGAGATCCGGGATTAGGTGTCTCGCTCAGGTGCGGGACAAGCCAGGATTTGAGCTTGTGACCTTCCGGTTGGCACCCCATGCGATGCCCTAACCACCTTGCCGCCCTGTAGAGAACTGGCAGTACTACCGCACGGTGTGTGCCGCCGGCTGGGTGCCCCACAACCGCTTCTGCTACCAGGTCCTGCCGGAGCCGGGCAGCTGGGAGGACTCGTCCGCCTCCTGTCAGGCCCTCCGGGCCAACCTGACCAGCCTCCACTCCCTGGCTGACATGGAGCTTCTCCTCACCCTGCTCAGCAACTGTGAGTGCCCTGTGATGGAACCCTGGCCCGGATTGGCTCAACATTCATCCTTAACAAACACTCAGATGAGTTGGAGTGTAACCAATTTTCTACAGAGACACGGCATAGCTTGTATAAATTCATTTTAAGGATCACTGAACTTAGTAGATTATGTTTGCTAAGAAAAACAAGCTTGCTTTTAAATGTGTCTCAGGTTTCAGTTTTAGAACAAATTTTAGTTGAATCTCCGGTTCACCGTCACAAAGTGCTGCCATCGTTGACCTGTTTGTCTCCTACTTTTTAAATTTACTTATTGTTGATTGTATTTTATTTGATGTACTCTAACCTGCCCAGAGATATAAATTAGCTACTCAGCACCTTCATACTGTGAACTGTCCCTGCCAAATGTCTTCTTGTCATTGAAACTAACATATTGGACTGATATCACAAACAGAACGCTACAGTTGAGTTATGTTGTGAAGTTTAGAATGACTGAGGCTGGCTGCAGCAGAACTTACTGTAAGCCTGACGATGCAGTGTTCCGAACAGAGCCCTTAACCAGCCTTAATACACACACCTACTGCACCACCTTTTAAAGACCTTCTTCCTGTTATACCCAGGCATAAACCCTACAGGTGGAGAGCAGGTAGAGGAAGTTAAGTTAATGGTAATGGAAGGTAAAATTACATATGTGTGGCACAGCGTAATTGCTAATACTAAGATACAGCAATAGCGCATATGATGTAGCACATTCACGGCAAGCCTGTGAGGGGCCCCCTCAAACTCAGCGCGCAGAAGGTGGAGGTGCTGCATCATGCCCCAGCGTGCGTTTTCGCCGCGTTTGATAACTCGCCGCTCGTGTGATCTGTCGGAAGTTTCAGCCTCGACTTCGGCGGTATGGATTGGCCTGAACAACCGGACCTCGCCCGCCTTCGAGTGGTCGGACGGCTCGCCCGTGAATTTCACGCCCTGGCACAAACGGGAGCCCAATCTCCGCCACAACTTCACGCAGTTTTGCGTCAAGGCGAACAAGGATGTACGAGGCTTTCTGCAATCGGGTTTTTACGTCCTTTCTATTTCAGACTTTCACCTCTGTTCAGCAGGGGAAGGTGTGTTATGTCTGTGTGCATACCGTCTGGGCCTGTGGTCGTATTGTGTGTGATGTGGACATTGTGAGTAATTGCACTTTGATTGATGTGGTAATGTGAGCGATGTTTCCCTGTGAGCTGATGGATGTTTGTGTTGCAGGAAGGGAACTGGCTGCTGGCTTCCTGTGATGAAAGGCTGCCTGCAGTCTGCAGGAGGCCAGGCCTTCTCCCTATACTCAGCCCTGCCGCGTGGGATGAGGACTGCCCTGAGGTGAGGCTCAGCGGTCTGGGAACCGCACTCTTTAACCTGTCAGAACGAGCCGCTGCGCTCCTCGTCCAGACTGTCAGGCCGTGCGAGTTTCAATGGGTGCGGAAGATTCCCATTAGCACTGTAGCATCGGCCCTCCGTTTTATCAGCAGATGCGTCTCACATCACAGTTCTGTTAGGATCAGATAATTTGACCAAAACATCTTATGGGAACTGAAAGTATACATTTTAGCTTTTGAACGGCGTGCTAAACATCATCTTTAATGGAAGCTGCACGTGTAGTGCTTGGGGAGCTGAGACAGTTATCTGGGTTTGATCTGGGGTTAATTACGTGGAGCACTGCCAATTTACCCCCAAGGCAGGTGCTAAATATCACACTGTCCCATATCACACTGCGATATGTTAAAATGCATGTTATCCTGAGTGAGGGTGTCTGCCGAGTAAATCATAGCAGAAATTGTGGTTTCTCCTTGAGATAATTACGGGAATCCTGCTACATTTTTATGCGCCGGGATTCATTTATGCAGCACTACATTACTCAGATCCGGTACGCGACAGATTTCTGGCAGAGGTCTGGACTGCTCAGATTAAGACACGTATGAAAAGGCTTTCTGTCAGTTCTGTGAACCAGACTGTTGGTAATCGGGACAATAAGCTTATTCAAGCGGCTGAGTGACGTATTGTCTGACTTTCGTATCATGCTGAGGTCTTATTTAGCAGAAATTACTCATGAGCCTCGTTGCTCGAGAGACTGATGTGTTTGGAATGCCCTCAGGAGACAAACAGTCTCACTGTGCACACGCTTGCACACACCCACTCACTTTATACATCGAGGGTGATGTGTGCCAAAAAGAAAAATAGATGTTACACAAGGAAAAGGAGTGTAAAATAAGAGGTCTTACGGTTAGTCAGATTAGATACTGAAAAAGAAAGTAGAAATAGGAATGGTTTTACAATGTTTTTTTCCGTGTTTTTTTCACATCTCTGTTTATTCATTCCCTGGTGGCACTTTCTTGAATTGGCGGTGTCACCCACTAACACTGTAATGCTCTTGATGGTTGCAAGGGGGGTGATTGTTTGCAGTGTATTGGATTGCTTGTAAAATTGGATCAGCGACGCACCCTATCAGGCTAGCATTCCCTCTACAGCTAATGCACATACAGCTTTGTCATTCAAAATCCCCCACACCTGTTTCAAATGAGCAAAGGGATTATGTTTTGACAAATGAGGATATGGGAAGTTGAGCAAAACAGGAAAATGGAGCAGAAGTAATGGGAAAAAATCAGTGATTCATGAGTTTTCTTTTTGTTGCTGACATTCTTTCGTTTTACATTCTTAATGCTCTTTTTTTACCTTGGTCAGAAATGACCCCTCATTTTGTGCCTGTCATGCCTGTTAGGCATGGTGTCAGGCAGGTGTTACTAAGACGGTCTTTGTAGTCAGATATTCCATCTCATAAATCAATGTGGTAATGTGCCTGCACTGTGGAGAGGGAGGAGGGTAATGTTAACATGTCTCTCATGTAAGCTCCATGTCTGCTCAAAAAGCCCCTGTCTGCCCAAATATATGTTTTCCAGACATCTTAAAATCCATGGTAGTATTTTTTTATGGGTAGTTTCACTACTCTTCACCATGTAACTTCATCATATTTACTAAAATTTATATTGTATTGTATATTATTAAAAGCATTATTAATATTGTATAATACTAAATTAGAAGAACGTGTTCTTTGTGTTCAAGTACATATTTGAAAGTTAATTGGAAGGATTTAAATATTAAGTGCAGGTCATAAACAGCTTGTCTGTTTTGAAGAGTACTGGTCTGTCCTTAGTACTTCCTCCATAAAATCATGAAAGGAGGCTATAGGATCTTTCCAGCTCGACGGCTTCCACTGGAATTAAAAAGCATTCCTTCCTTGTGTGAGTTCAGGGGGTGTCCGTGACAGCCATTGGTCGCCAGTGCAGGAGCAAATGGAAGCCACTTGTCAAAACAGAGGGATTTGGGGGTCTCGTTACCCTCCCAGATGGTCACTTGCAACTGACGCCCCCAGGGTCCTCTGCTGCATTAGTTTGCTTGTTTTACCCGCGGCTGTTCTTATTTGATTAATTGTGCAGGCTCCGTATCTTTTCCATGACGGTGGATTATTTTTACTGTAATAAAATGCATTGGGTGAAGGAGTCATCCTGTAATGCGAGTGTGATTGTATCTCCCGCTCTCGTCTTACATGTGCTTCTTCTGTGTCAGTGGCTTGGCACTTTATTATTTTCATTTGGTGTTTTTTTTTGCGATTTGTCTTAAAACTATTTTAGAGCACTTTGTCATATCTTTATTTTTTTACGGTTTGTGATAATAAATGAATGGATGTAATTGGAAACATCCAAAGAGCACAAATATAAAACCTCCGCACTGATTTAACCTAATTCTTTAACATGGAATCATTTTTCCATACTAACAAGTGCAGGGACTTATATGCAATAGTAGACATGAGAACAATTTTTGTCTCTGCATTTGTTGTTTTAGGGTTGGAAGAGGAGAGGTCATTTCTGCTACAAAGTTACAGATTCTTTACAGAACTATGGAGATGCTTTGGGAGGATATTACTGCAAAGCACCTCTCGTCACAGTGGAAAACAGGTGATATGCCTCATTGTGTGTTCACTTTCACACCTCCCTCATGGGAACAAATTTGTTGTGGTTCATTGCAGTTTATTCATCGTCTTGCTGTCAGATTTGGTCCAGGAATGTTTGATTCATCAACCAAGCCAGTATACAAAGTGTTTGGCCAGGTCTAAGATTAGAAAGCAAATCAGGAATGTAAGTAACTTCCATGTGCGTCACAAATTTAGGATCTGTAGGATTAAGAGTCAGCCGTCAATAAAGAAGACAGCTGGTGGACCAAATTAAGTTTTGGCTATATTGCAATGTGGACATCCTGGCGATACCAGTGTTTTACGTTCCTTACACATGGTCATGCATGGTCATGTGTGTAATCTGATTTGGTACACGGGATACATGTGAACCAATTTCCATACTTAATTAGAATTTATCACAGCTATTTGTTTTAGTGTTTCGAGAACAATTCTGTTGTTATACCGATCATAACACACATCCTCTTCTAATGAAATTATAATGAGTGTGCTTTATGTTTACATGTTTATTCCTTCGATACTGTCAAAATGTAGAAATGGAATGAAAGTTGTGTATGCAACATTATAATAAGTTTTTTATTGCATTGCTTGTGTCATGTTTTGACTCATCAATTTCAATGTGATACGGTCTGTTGCCATTCATGACCAGTTATATTTCATATTTTCATATTTCAGATTTGAACAGGCCTTCATAAACAGTCTGATAAATGCAGTCAGTAGTCATGTGGGCCAGTACTACTGGATCGCCTTGCAGGGCTGGGAGAGACCTGGGGAGTACAGCTGGCTGGCACTCAATGGAACTACCCAGCCACTTCTATACACCAACTGGAACCGACATCAGCCAGGTTTGTAGAGCAAAGGCACAGATTTGCCTTTGTTTTAAAATCATGTGATCTGTGATGTCACAAAGCCCTGTTGGAAATTGCAGTTGGTTGAGCCTGAGCCTGGTTTCAACCCTTTGAAGAATAGGCTTTTTGTAATGTTTTTTTTTTTTTTTTCAGAAAATTTTGATGTCAGTGTTCTAAAACTCCATTGCTTTCAATTACCAGTAATTATTACCAATGCTATTATTTCAGAAATGTTGAAATAACAGCATTGTATAAAAGGTTTCATTATAAAGTAGGCATACAAACATGCTTGCAGCAAAAAAAAAGAAAAAGAAAAGTGATCTAGAGTGTAATTAATCTTTAAAGGGTGGTACAGTTGGTTTGAAGCTGGTTTGGAGATGGTCAAGCTGGCAACAAGATGGTTGAGATAGCAACCGTGCTGGCAAGACCATGTCCAGCTGGTGGGCCAGCTTGGTACAGACAACAGACCATCACCAAATTCCAGATGGCATCCAGTCGGATCAGAAGCTGGTTCCAGCTGGATTCCTTCTTAGACTGGTAGCTGGAATTTCCACCAGATAGTATACAAGGAGGCTGCTATGACACACATTAGCAACAATGGCCCTGCCCCAAATTTGAATGTTTGTGTCCTAAGGACATGATTTAACACCCCTGGGTTAAAGCATACCTGAATAGCACCTGAAGAGGGGTATCGACTTGAAGGGGAATTGGTACAACTCGTCTTTTGGAGTACGTTTCTATCATCAATCAAGAGACAGAGGTATCTTGCCTGTTGGCAGGAGGTGAGATGGTAGTTTCATGAGGTGATTCCAACCGCTGCTAAATTTACATGCTTTAATTCCTGAGCATGTCCCAGCAGGGGATTCATGCAAGACAGCTGAATCACTACAGTCAAAGAGATCCAGTGCCTTACTGCCTGAAGATGAATTTATGCAATTCAGAACACGTGCTTTATTACATATGTCTTATTTCAATAATATGGCATTCTTGTAGTTGTCAAAATAACAAAAAATAATTCATTTTAAGTTGAAAGGTGAGAGAAAACATAACTTCAGTTAGGCTTCAAAAATAGTTGTTTTGAGGTATGAAGAAATGTACCTTTGTGAGTGCCCTCCGTAATGTTAGGGACAAAGGCATATTTTTTCTTGATTTGGCTCTGTACTCCGCAATTTTAGATTTGTAATCAAACAATTCAAATGTGGTTAAAGTACTGTTTCTCGGATTTTATTAAAGGGTATTCACACATTTTGGTTTCACCATGTAGAAAGTACAGCATTTTTTATACATAAGCCCCGATTTCAGAGCACCATAATGTTTGGGACATATTAATGTTATGTAAATTAAAGTAGTCATGTTTTGTTCTTTGTTTTATATCTTGTGAATGCAATGACTGCATGAAGTCTGTGACCCATAGACATCACCATGTGCTGAGTTTCTTCTATGGTGATGCCCTGCCAGGCCTGTACAGCAGCCATCTTTAGTTCCTGCTTGTGTCAGTAGCTAGTTGCCTTAAGTTTTCTTTTCAGCATATGAAATACATGTTCAATTGGATTCAGATTGGGTGATTTGGCTAGTCAAGAGTTTTCCCATTTTTGGTTTTGAAAAATTTTTAGCGGTATGTTTG
Organism: Anguilla rostrata; assembly: GCF_018555375.3. Classification (NCBI taxonomy): domain Eukaryota; kingdom Metazoa; phylum Chordata; class Actinopteri; order Anguilliformes; family Anguillidae; genus Anguilla; species Anguilla rostrata. The sequence goes on from NC_057935.1 coordinate 37,700,058, forward strand.
GGATCATTGTCTTGTTGTAGGATGAAGTTCTGTCCAATGAGTTTGTTGCCATTTGCTTGAACTTGAGCAGATAAGATGCTCATGTACACTGCTACCATCAGCAGTTATTTCATGAATAAGGTCATCAGTTTGTCTCTACCCTGTGACCTGCAGGGATTTCAACTTGTATTTCAATGGTTATCCTCCAGAGGTCCCCATAGGCACAGCAGTCAAGTAACGAATCATACAATTGAGTTTCTAATTGAGACATTTATAAAAACAATGGTTTATCTAATAAGTGGAGTCAGGAAGGATGGAAGCAATGAAAAGCATGTCTTTGAGCCAGTGGTCCTTACTCCTAGTCCTGGAGAGCTGCAGCATCTGCTGGCTTTAGTTGTTACTCAGCATTCGAGTAGCACAACGATCGATCAGTTAAAGCAGTTGATAACATCTGCTTTACCTGGTTTCTTGGGTCTGATTCAGTCGCTGATCTTAAGGAGAAAACAAAAACCAGGATTGAGTATCATTTCAGTAAAAAGAAAAATGCGTCCATATAAAACGGGTGTCGAATCTTATCTGGAAAGGGCCATTGTAGGTGCAGATTTTTGTTTTAGCCCAGCACTACGACAGCTGATTCTACTTTATTGTGCAAGTTAGCAAAATAGATGGCATCATGAGGAAGGAGGATTATCTAGAAATACTGAAGCAGCACCTCAAGACATCAGCTAGAAAGTTAAAACTTGGTCGAAACTGGGACTTCCAGCAGGACAATGATCCTAAGCATATCTTGGAGTGGCCATAACAAAGCCCTGACCTCAATCCCATAGAAAATTTGTGGACTGAACTGAAAAAGCGTTTCCGAGCAAGGAGGCCCACAAACCTGACTGAGTTATTCCAGTTCTGCCAGAAGGACTGGGCAAATATTCCAGCGAAGTATTGTGAGAAGTTTGTGGAAAGCCACCCGAAGTGTCTGATTCAAGTTGAGCAATTAAATAAATCTGTCTCTTAGCTATTATTTTGAAATTACATCTTATGGAAATAAAGTAGATACCCTAATTGATGTGACACAGGACATGTATGCTAACATGAAATGGGTTGAGTTGTGAAAAATTGAGTTTGAATGTCTAGCCTAGGTATATGTTAACTTTTGGCCTCAACTGTACTTTATCAACTTTGATTACTGAAGTGGTGCAACTGGGATAATTCTTTGAGAAAGGGCTTGACAAAGATGCTCTAGCTGGAGGACTGAAGTACCATGTGAGAAAACAAGGGAGACAAACTGGTGGCCCTAATCATCAATGAAGACAAGTGATCCAGTACCTGTGGCAGCCATATATGCCCAAATAATAACACCCCCACCACCATGCTTCACAGATGAGTGGAGTGCTTTGGATTTTGGACAGCTCCTTTTGGCCTCCACACTTTGCTCTTGCCATCACTCTGATACAACTAATTCAGTCCATAAGACCTTTTAGCAAAGTGTGACCTGGCCATCTGGTTTTTTTTGCGGCTAACTAGTGCTTTGCATCTTCCAGTTTAGCCTCTGTAGGTCTAGTTTTGAAGTCTTTGGCTAACATTAGTCACTGGCACAACCACGCCTGCTCCCTGGAGAGTGTTTTTGATCTGTTGGCCAGGTGTTTGGGGGTTTTTCTTCATTATGGTGAGAATTCTTCGGTCATCAACTGTAGTCTTCCTTGGCCTACCAAGCCCTTGCAATTACCGAGCTCACCACCAGTGCTTAATTTCTTCTTAAAGATGTTCCAAACTGTTGATTTTGGCAAGCCTAAGGTTTAGTCTATGTTTCAGACTGTTTTTCTTTTCCTCAGCCACTTAATGGCTTCTTTTTCCTTTATTGGCACATCTCTGGTCCTCATGTTAACAAGCACCAATAACAGACTCTAAAGTCAATGAAAAGCCTAGAATCAAGACTAGCTGCCTTGTATCTGCATTAAGGAAGCAATTAACTCACCAGACCTATAAAAAATACCTGTGAAACCATTTGTTAAAAGTGCTGTAGTTTCTTTGGTAGTAATTCTTAATGGTGAAACCAAAAGGTATAAAAATACCATTAATAAAAGCTGAGAATCTGCACTTTACCCGCATGAATATGATTGCAAATATGTCTTTTATATGAAGGTATTTATTCCCCATGTGTTTGTTGAACAGATATATTAAATGAATACATGCTCATTGAACTTCTAGGCCTCATTGATCTTTCATAGTTCAAGTCCACTATCATACTGTCTTACTCCGTTAAGGTGATTGGCTGAATGTGCATAAATTGTAGATCATAGTCACTTACATCCTGCAGTACATTCACAAGCACATTTACAAAAACCCTTATCTGTAATACAGAACAGATGCATCCGGTCATGTCAAATCCAGGTCTGCATACAAATCATTGACTTCAGGAAGTTCTTTAAGTGCAGGGCTGTCTAAACCTGTTCCTGGAGATCTACCATCCTGTAGGTTTTCATTTCAACCATAATTTGGCACACCTGATTCTACTAATTAGCAGCTCTCCATGATTTCTAGCTGGTGAATGAGGTGTGCTTTGTTAGAGCTGGAGTAAAAACCTACTGGATGCTAGATCTCCAGGAACAGGGTTGCACAGCTCTGGTTTATGGACTATATATGTTGCTTATGGCATGAGTATTCATTTGAGGAAGTGCCTGTATATCCTCTATATTTACGGCCTTTAAAGGATGATTTGGTACTTAATTGTTGCCCCTAAGCTTAGCCATGCATTCTGCTTACCACACTCTTGTCCTTCCTACAAATGTGTTTTGTTTCAACTTTTGTTATGCATTATTTTACACCACATGCTTAGTGTTAACTCTGCGAGACACTCTGATAGAGTACTTGCGATCCCTGTAGCACCCATATAAAGTCTGTCAGAGTTGAATTAACACCAGATATTATACTGTGTGAGTTCATTCACTGTTGCATATATGATGAAAAAAGTGACACTGATTTTTATTTAATAGTCCACGTTGAGTATAAAGCACATTGTGAAAGCACACACTGGCAAAGTGCTTATGTCATTGTTTCATCACTTCCTGCATGTGCCAAATACTGGCCATTTATTAATACAATTTTTAACAGGGGGGCTTCTTCACAGTGATTATTTGTGCTTATATCTCTTCATGAAAAGCAATCACAACTTTCCAATATAGAACAAATTTAGTCTGTTTGAATTCCCTTTAACTTGTGATTTGGAAGGAAAGAAAGGTTATGTCTGAAACTTTCCATGTCTTGCGCGTAGATTGATAAAGATATTAATTATGTATTTCAGTAGTCCGGGGGTGTTTACCATGTAGGCTGGCAAATATCCTGCTTTCAGCCTCATTTAACATGCAGACTAATACTCTTGTGGCGATCCACTGCTCAGCAGTTTTGTGCCTGGTGACAACAGTATGCGGGAGTCAGAGTTAAAGTGTCAGAAGGTGAGGGAACACTGTTAGCTTAATCTCACATGTTTGCAGAGACCTACTGTGACAGATTTTCAGAGTGGAAAGAGTGGAAAGACAGTGGGGCGGTTTAGATGAAACTGTTCTTTAAAGCATGTTAGACAGCTGGCCAGAAGACAGCAAGGGCTGTAAAGTAGGCGGTATACTTAGTAAGAAGTAGAATTTCTTGAGCAATGAGAACAACTGAAGAACAAAAACATGTGGTGTTGTGTGTTGTCATGGTGCAGTGTGCAATGGCCCCCAGGGAGAACTTTTAGAAAATGTCTTTCTTGTTCTCCGACCTCCCCCTCTCAGCTATTGGTCCAAATATCACATGGTTGGTTACGTCACGGTTGAGAGTTCAGAGGGCAGACTTCACATGCTAATGTACGGAGAGTCAACGCCAATCTCTCTTCTGTGGAGATGGGATTTCTGTGAATTCCCGCATGTTTGATGAATGGTGCTACTCGTTTCAGCAAGTCATCAAAATGCCTAGCACACATTCGGAAATAAGAGAAGTGGACCCCCTCATTCATTCTCCGTCCTACTCTGTTTTAGAGGACGAACGTACCATCTCCTTCGCCTTTTTTCTTTTTTTGCATAGCTAGATAAACTAAAGCCACTTTAAACACTTTAAACTTTTTGTTCTGTGTTGTGATCTCGCGTAGCCCTTTTCTTAATACATCCAGGTCTGGATGAGATTCCAGCCCCAGTTAATAGCTGCCTCGTAATTATTCTGTGCCCCCCAGCGGCGTGGAGTGACATTAAACGGTGCGGTGTTCTCACTGAGTATACCGACAATGGTGTTCATGGACGTGTTCGCTGGTGGTTCTCAATCCTGAAGTTCTTTCTTCTTACTGAGTATACCGTCAGCTTAACACTCATAGCCACAACCTGAGTTGGTGAGATGTACTGTTTATTTATTTATGTATTTTCTGACAGAATATATAAAATAAATAAAAAATAAAAAAGAAACAGAAGTTGTGCTTGAGAGGTCAAAAACCCAGAGGAGCTTACGGGAGACCCCACCCACATAAAAAAAGATGCTATTTCCATACTAATCCACAAAATGAAAGAACACTCAGATGTAAAATGTCCACTGATTTCACTGAAAGTAACCATTGCTGATTTTTGCAGTTATAGTATTCATGCTTTGTATTTTCATAAGTCCTACTAGACTCTCCTGGTTGGTTCTTGGTCAGATTCTAGTGCAAGACTAAACATCTGCCCAAACTCCGTTCTCCAGGGTTTAGGAATCAGTTTTTTTTTTTTTTTTTTAAAGAACCTAAATTGTCTGATAGTGACATGGAAATAAAGTTGTTTTGCAAGACATTTTTGTTCAGAGAAACCACATGTACCATTGAACACATCAAATTACCAGACAAGCAGACACAAAATCTAACCAGGCTTGTCAAAATGCATCATTAAGCACCGCCCGACTTATTCACAAGCATGTTTTCTGTTTGTGTGTAATTGTTGCTTGAGGAGGCTGGTAATCGTTCCTGCTCCTGCCCCTGGTGTGGGTGTTGGTTCACACAGGAATTCGCAAAGACACTCTCCATCAGCCTCTTTCATCTCCTGGGAAAACTGTGAAACCGCACTTAGATACAGAACTCTACTTCCCTTTTAAAGCTTCAGCCCAGTCTAAAGAATTTGGCAGAAGCCTTTTTTTTAGAGCAATTGGATCTTATTGCAGCACATTTTCGTTTTTACAGAGAGAAGCTGTCGAGAATTATTTTAGTGTGATGTAAGAATGTAGAGATGTTTATATTTAATGAAACAAGATGTGCATGTATTAAATACAGCAAACATTGAATATTTGGGATGTGCGTGAAGAAAGCTAGGAGCCCATTGATATCCTTTTGTATTTCAAAAAATTTTGTTCACTTTTGTATTGTGTTTTCTTTGAGTCAGCTGTAATTAAATGTAATTAAACGGTTTGCAAAGACCGTTCTATTGTGATATTTAGTTTAACATAACATTCTGCCTGCCAGGCCTCATGGCTTCTGTACTGAGCATGTTGTGTCTTCCCATACATTGGCCACTACGTGTTTGTTCAGTGTGAAAAGTCCTGCCATATTTGGGATTTATCACTCATTTTACAGCCGTGAACAATTCATATTGGCTGTTAAAAACCGCGCTGCATTTCTGGCTTCGTTTGGCCATGTCTGGAGTGACAGGGAGGCCTTGTCTCATCATTCCTGTCTCGGCTTTAGCTGGTTATCAATGTGTTGTGTTTAATCTCTTTCTGTGCATAGGAGTGGATTTCACATTTAGTATCCCACTGAGCTGTCTGTCACACCCGCTCTCCATGGTGGTCTTCTCACCCACACACATTCAGTCCTTCATCTCGTGGTGTACTTCTTGCACTTTTTAAAATATTTAACAATGAAGTCTTTTTCTTTCTTTTGTTGTAGCAGAAGGAATTAATTTGGACTCTTAAACATTTGTAAGCTCCTCATAGGGTGCTGGTGCTCTGTACAGTGTGGAACTTTACACAGCAAAATCCTGTGTTAAATCATCTCTAATAGTCCAGCAGGGCCTCAGTTTACTGTTTTAGAGTTTAAAGTCTTCTTTCAGAGTTGTTTTTTTCCCTGTGTAGTACTGTACATAAACCAGTGAAATGTTTTCGATATAGTTATTTTTAGGTATGCCCATGCTATTTAGATCTTTTGGTTTTACATGTCACTTGAATTGTGTTAAGGTATGTTTGCATTTCTCTTCCTCTATCCACAGTCAGCAGTGCTGGGTGTGTAGCAATGAGTGGCGGCCAAGCACTGGGCCGCTGGGAAGTAAAGGACTGCAAATCCCATAAGGCCTTCTCAGTGTGCAAGCAGAGCATCAGCAGTTACCAGGAAGTTCAGACACCCTCCACCGACATTGATAAGGCGACACCCTGTCCACCCGGGTGGGAGAGCAACCCCGATCTGTACGAGTGCTACAAGGTGAGGCGGTGAGGCGACGGAGCCTATTTGGGCTTTACTGCAAGCTGAGCTGTAAGGACCTACTGCTTGTGGTGCTCGGTCAGTGAGATGTGTTGTAAACCCTCTGGTCTAGGTGTTTCACAATGAGAAGGTCCTAATGAAGCGCTCATGGGAGGAAGCGGACTTGTTTTGCCAGGCCCTTGGGGCAAACCTCGCCAGTTTCTACCATTTCGAGGATGAAGCCTTTGTCAAATGGATACTAGAGACAATGTTTGATTGGTCAGCTGGATTTTTATTTTTTCTTTGCATTAATGTATTGCATCTGAGAATTACTAAACTATTCTGGCTCTGGCTGATACTATTTACTATAGTCATTCTGCTATAACTGTGTGTCTTGCTCTTATATGACTGCGAGTTGTTAACTGTGATACTGATGTGACTTTGATATCTCTCTCCGCTGTGATTGTGCATGTCTTGAATCACTTTCCTCGCTTGGTTCTGTTCATCACTTTCACTCTGACTGCTGCTTGCTTCTGCGAATTTGTGTCTGACTCTGCTGGTTTTCCCTATGGCTGTGTCTCTGACCGCTGTTTCTGACTGTACCTCTGTGTCTCTCACACTGTTATGTCCTTCACTATGTCCCTAACTCTGCTTTGCCTGTAAAGGACAGAGAACCGCATGTTCTGGATAGGATTCAACAAGAGGAACCCACAGTCCGAAGGTGCTTGGGAATGGTCTGATCGTACACCTGTAAGTACCAACGCACCACCATTAATCTCAGTGCCCTTTCTTACCACGGAGAAAAGTAATGGCCCTTTATCCACAGCAAGTTTTAATGATTATGGATTAAAGAACCCATTTACAGCTCAGTTTTACTGGAATAATTGAGGACAGGTATATTGAGTCTCACTCATGGTTTGAACCTCTGATTACATTACAGGCGTTTAGCAGACTCTCTTATCCAGAACAACTTACACAACAATTTTCACATAGCGTTTAGATTGCGTCCATTTATACAGCTGGATATATACTGAAGCAATGCAGGTTACAGTAAGTACCTTGCTCAAGGGTACAACGGCAGTGTCCTAACCGGGAATCGAACCTGCAACCTTTCGTTTACAAGCCCAGTTCCTTACCCATTATACTACACTGCTGCCCTAATCTGATCTTTTGGTCCACACCCCATGAAACACACCATCATCAAATGGAATGCAAAACATGGAAATTTAAATAGGAATGGTGCAAAGCTATTCATCAACTACTCGCTTAATGAATTGTGTTGTAATATTTTGTTTTTCAGGTTGTCATGTCATTCATAGAAGACAAAAACAACGAAGACGACATGCACAACTGCGCTGCGTACAGTTTCCCAAACAACGCCGTGATCCCTCAGCCCTGCAATGCCAAACACGAGTGGATCTGTAAAACACTCAAAGGTACAGCGCAGGGCTTGTGTTTTAGAACACTCTGCCAATTGCTTTTCGTGGCCGTTCAGCGTGACCCATTGACAGTGGCAGTTGCCCCAAGGGTATAATATTTTATTATGGCTGTCTGTCTGTCCTCATTTTAGGTTGAAGCTCCATCAAACAGTTAATTGTCTGCAATCTTTTTCTTCAGTAATTAGATTTGAAAAAAAGCTATTTATAAGTTTTGAAGAGCATTACATTACATTACATTACATTACATTACAGGCATTTGGCAGACGCTCTTATCCAGAGCGACGTACAACAAAGTGTATAACCGTAACCAGGGACAAGTGTTTTGAAAACCCTAGAGGGAAGTACAGTTCCAAGTGTAGGGAGTGACTGCATAGTTTAACTTGGACCCTGAGCAACCAGAATGTGGTCTGTAATATCATAAATGTAAATGTATTAATTTGTCTGTGGAAGGGCTGTGAATCCAAACCATTTTAGCATATACTGTACTACTGTGTATTGCATTATTTATTTTAATTATTAACGATAAATTTGTCTATATCATAGGTGTGGAGTTGCAGAGGCCATATTGGTACATTGAGCGTAAGTGAAGCACTACTTACTGTGTCAATGATTCTTGGAAGTGTCTCTGTGTTTCTTGGTAGGGAACATCACTGGCCAGTGAAATGATGGAAATGCATTCGAAGCATATCTCTGCCATTTGACTGAATGTGTTTCCTATACCCAATCAATCAATCAATCAAAATTTATTTCTACAGGACACTTCATACACAGAGGCAACTCAGTGTGCTTTACATAAATAAAAGCAAAAGGAACAAAGAAAGTACAAAGTACATAAAATAGAAAAAAAAAACATAGTGACTAGGGAATAACTAGAGGTCTACTTCCACAATTAAAGTGCAGTAAGCATAGAGTGCAAGTTCAATCAATAGAGTTCAATCATAGGCACATGAAAAGAGAAACGTTTTTAACCTGGATTTAAACATTGCTACATTTGGGGCACATCTAAGTTCTTCTGGCAATTTGTTCCAGTTTAATGCAGCATAACAGCTAAATGCTGCTTCACCATGTTTAGTTTGGACTCTGGGCTCTACTAGCTGACCTGAGTCCATGGGTCTCTACTCGGTTTATACTCTTTAAACATATCAGATATGAATTCTGGGCCTAAACTATTCAGTGGTTTATAGACTAGTAGCAGTACTTTACAATCTATTCTGCAACTAACTGGAAGCTAGTGTAAAGATTTTAGAACTGGAGTAATGTGCTCTGTTCTTTTCGTCCTGGATAAAACTCTAGCAGCTGCATTCTAAATAAGCTGTATCTGTTTAATGGTCTTTTTGGGAAGTCCAGTGAAGAGACCATTACAGTAGTCCACCCTACTGGAAATAAAAGCATGAATGAGCTTCTCTTGGTCTTTTTGGGACACCAAACTCTTGATTCTGGCTATATTTCTAAGATCATAGAATGCTGTTTTAGTGATTGCTTTGATATGACCGATGAAGGTGAGATCTGAGTCTTTTAGACTATTAGACCCAGGCAACCCTGGTCCAGGAGTGCCAGCGCAGTTATGGTTTGTGTTCCATCTGAGCTGTGTCACCAGAGTTTGATGGATGATTAAAAGTCTGAGTCTGAATACTATGAACCGTGGTCAACATGGTCAACTGCATTCATAAAACCTGATTATTAAAAAGGCGGGGATGGGGGGAGGGGGGGGTGGTAGTACATACCCCACTGTTAGCTTTGGCAAATTTCACTCACTTATTTGTTGCTCAGCAGAAAAAAAGATAAATAAATTCTGTCACAAATAAGAGAGAAAATGTGTACATGCTACCCAGACAGAAAAAAAAGTTAGAAGGGTGCCCTGGTTTAAATCATTGTGGAAAAGATGGACAAATCTCCAATTTAGTGGCATAAGGAGGTAATAGTCAAGAATATATACAGTTTAACCAGTTTTACCTTTCTGTGACCAGGAAGAAGTATAATGTATGACACATTGATGAATCATTGATGCTGGTTTTCCCCTGAGGGGCTCGGTCAGTTGGCCACTTCAAGCCTGGATTTCCCAAGTCATTGGATGACTTAGCCTGTTTTGTCCTGACCAGGGTAGGGTGGGCTTAAATCAGGCAGGAATTTACCGGAAAAGCATCCCCTAATGACTCACCAGACATTATAGCAGTGATCAGGAAGCATAGCACAATGAGAACAAACCACAACCCCCACCCCCCCACCCCCCCACCCCAAAAAAAGGTCATTGTTTCAGCGTGGTTTGCCGATGACAGTGAGGCTTGCTAATATTTCTTATCTGAGCGTCTTTGTTATTTACAATATTTCTGTCTGCTGAGCGCAAACATTTTTTTGTTTAAGATGTGGACTTGCGTTATGCGACGCGTTCTCCCCACAGACGAGGACCCTTGGGTGTTCCGCAGAGGGGCCGAGTATTACATCGGAAAGCAGCCCTTTCAGTGGGAGGCCGTCTCCTTCGCCTGCAAGATGCTGGGGGCAGACCTGGCGTCCGTCCATTCGGCCGAGGAGCTCAAGTTCATCAAAGGGCGGATGGAGAAGGTTCAGTGACGGTGCCGCCGCGGGGAGAATCCTGAGCCCAGTATTGGGATAGGGATGCTGGGACGTGACTGGGGGAACAGAAGCATTAACTGCCATGTGCGCTTTGGTGCTGCACTGCAGCGACCTGTTACGTCTGTTATACGGGCGTCTGCAGAACAGAAATGTCGTGACGTTAAAGAGATCGACAGCTGTTTATCCGTCTGACTGGTGCCCCCGTTTCTTGGCGGCAATGTGTTTTTTAAAACGGGCTGTTCGGTTGGGATGACATTTAAATGCATTTGGTTCACTGCTGCTTCGTGAGAGACAGGCAGTGATGTGTTAAAGCAGGGCAGCCCAACCCCGTTCCTGGAGGTCTAACATCCTGTAGGTTTTCACACCTGAATTCGACAGCTAGAGATTTCATTGAGCTGCTAATTGGTAGAATCAGGTGTGCCAAATTAGGGTTGAAATGAAAACTTAGAGGGCAGTACATCTCCTGGAACAGGGTTGGGCAGCCCTGTATTAAAGTGTTCATGCCATTTTGCTCTCCTCACCAGCTGTCTCAAGGTTCTGAGTGGTGGATTGGGCTGTCTTTGGACCCGGTCAGTAAAGAGTACAGGTACATTTGGAGTTCTCACATCATATTGCATCATGCAGAGTATTGTTCTTTTTTACACTCACCCCCCCCCCCCACTCATCTTTTTGATTCCTCCTTTCCCCCTGGCACATAGCCCAGCCCGCTCATATGGGGAGCATCTTTTCCAGCTCGGTATTTCATTTTATTTTTTTATTTGTCTGAAAATCTGGTTCGGATAACTCTCTCAAGGCCGGTGTCAACGTGCCAACCTGGACTCCAGCCAGATCAGTGTTTGTTTGGTGGAGGGTGTGTTGGGTGCAGGTGCTGGATTGTGTTGTTTTTGTGGACGTTAGCAGTGAAGGTGTTGTTCACTGTGACGGGCAGGTGGACAGACGAGTCCCCGTTGGATTACCAGAATTGGGCGCGAGGGAGTTCCCATCAGTCCCCAGTGACAAACAGTGCCTGTGTCTACATGTCCCCACCGTCAGGTGAATACACACACACACACATACACACAAATATAAACTCGCACACACACACAGGTAGGCACAGGTAGTGCACGTACACATTCTTCCACCTCCAAGTACTTGTAGGTGGAACATGCGTAAACACACATACATCCCCCAAAACACAATAGGGTAGACACACATGCACACGCTAACAAACACTTGCACACATGGACACACAGCAATAAGACTAACAGCTATAAGTACACAGACACACCCATGTTAATGTGTGCACATGTACAAACACATACAGAAAAAACATTAATTCTGCCAACACAAACACTAGGCCAGGCTTGCACACTTGCACACACACACGCACGCACACACACCCAAATGAACACACACTGCAGTCACAGTGCTCTAAAATTGCTTGGTCATTTATGTGAATTCTTGGACTACATGTCACCGTTGTCCGGGTGGATATGGCTTTGTCCCACATGAATCACAGGGGCGTGGTCGGCGGGTCAGTGCACTGAGTGGCGGGGCTACGTGTGCAAGCGCAGGACCGTGTCCGTCTCGGAGATTCCCAGGGAGCCTCACCTTATCGGTGGCTGCCCGGAGAAGTGGCTGTATTTTGGACACAAGGTGACATTACGGTTCAGCTTATTTTACCTTCATTTTAAAGAAACAGTAGTGAAATTCAACTCTCACGGCCACATGTGTTCAGACATACATATTTATTTATTTTCGACTGTATGAAATGGTCCTTGGAAATTCTTTTCTATAATTAACCTTTTTCACAGAGGAGGATTGACTGTTACAGCACAAATCTATAGACTCTGTTGTGTGCAGTGCCCTCTAGTGTATTTTTGTGAGAAGGTGCAGTCTCTATAAGTCCTGAGACATAAATATGTCAAGATGATAATATATGCTTATGTGAAGCTATTACATGCTTCTAATATATACTAGCTGAACACACAACCACTTACAAATATACATTTTTATGTTCAGGGAGATCCTTTCATTTTTTAAAAGCAGATTTTGTATTCTGTTTGTGTTACGCTTTGTTTATTGTGTTGTGTCTTGTGATTTGATGGCAGTGTCTTCTCCTGCACTTTCCGAAGAGCCCGGATGATGGGAAGAGCTGGAAAGACGCTCAGGCGATCTGCTCCTCCTTTCAGGGCTCGCTGGTGGCCATAGAAAATGAGATTGAGCAAGGTACTCTACGGTGGGGTGTGTCAGGTTAACCTGGGAAATTACTGGTTTACAGAGTTAACCCCCTGGAAAAGTGCTTAATCAGTAATCTGGTTGCGCCATTGTCTGAATGTTACAACTTCTTTTTGGAAACCACAGAGGCCTTGGTTTAAATTCTGAGTGTGAATGACTTTCGGTGATTTCTTATCACATCATTCTTATCAAATCACACCAGGCAGGCAAATTATGTCAGCCAGATAAACTCAAAATTGTGATCAAGCATTACGTTATTGTTCTGCCAAAACAATAAGTAAGAGTGTTGTGATTTTCAGTCGTGTAATACTCAGGACTATACCTCCTCTACATCACAACCGTGTGTCAGGCGGGGGGGGCGGGGATGGACCCAAGCACAGAGTAAAAAGCCAAAAGTCAAAAAATGGGGAAAACCAAAAGACTTTAATAACTAAACAGGGAACACAGGGAGCCGAACGCCTCGCAGGGCGACTAAGAAAAACACAACAAAAACCTCAAAAATTCACAAGGAAACAAAAATCCAAAATCCAAAAAACGTGGGGAACAGGGCAGGCAGGCAGGCAGGTAGCAAAAAACACAGGTAACAGGCAGGAACAGGAACAAATGGTACAGAAACAAAAGGATCCAGCGCCTGAGTGAGGGAGAGGGAGACTTAAATAGGGGCGACGCAGACGAGACACAGGAGGGCACAATGAGCAATCAAGCACAGAGAGGGAGGGGAAACACGAGACAATTGGAAACTAATAAATGGATAATGCGAACCAATAAAACAATTAACAGAACAGAAAACCGAGGTGCGCCATCTGGCGCAAACAGAGAAAAACACAGGGGGAAGACACAGAACCCTGACAGTACCCCCCCCAAGGGATGGCTCCTGACGTCCCAGGAGGCCGACCCTGGGAGGGGGTGAACTGGAGGGCGGGGACAGGGAAACAGAACAGGAAACTCGGGACAAAACTCAGGAACAGGAGACACAGGGCTGGGCAGGACCCGGGCGACTCGGGGGAAACTCAGGGCCCGCACATCGGGCGACTCGGGGGAAACTCAGGGCCCGCACATCGGGCGACACGGGGGAAACTCAGGGCCCGCACTCGGGCGACACGGGGAAACTCAGGGCCCGCACTCGGGCGACACGGGGAAACTCAGGGCCCGCACTCGGGCGACACGGGGAAATTCAGGGCCCGCACTCGGGCGACACGGGGACTCAGGAAACCAGGGGGAACTCAGGAAACCAGGGGGGACTAGGACAGGGGCAAGGCAGACATACAGGACTGGACTGGGGCCAGGTAGACACAGGACAGCAACGAGACGGGGCACGACAACACTGGACTGGGTAGGGCAAGACTGAGAGGGAAACAACGGACTGACAGACACCGGCACAATAGGGAGACCTACAAAGACAGACACAGGGACAAGCAGGCGGGGAGGCACACGGCGACACCGATGGACACACAAAGGGACAGGCAGACAGGGAAGGCGAGGGGGGAGCCCAACAACTGACATAGGGACTGACACACAGGCAAACAAGACAACACACGCGGACTGGCACACTGACAGACAGGCGGGCAAACACGTTGGCCGATGGGCTGACGGCCTGGGGGGCAGACAAACAGGCCAACAAACTGGCTGACACACATGCGGGTAGACTAACAGACAAACAGGCGGGCAGACAATTAGACAGGGGGGCCGGGGAACACACGGACACACCAAAGGGAGAATGGACACCGGGGGGAGCGACGAGACCGGGGGAGGGACGACCACTGGAGGACGAGGGAACACTGGAGGACGAGGGAACACTGGAGGGCGCCAGAGCTACAGGGGGCGCCAGAGCTACAGGGGGCGCCAGAGCTACAGGGGGCGCCAGAGTTCCGGGCAGGGCAGGAGAACCGGGCAGGGCAGGAGAACCGGGCAGGGCAGGAGACAGGGTCACACACCCCAGCTGTAGGGAACCCAGCTCGGCAGGAGAACTCTCCTGGGCGTGGGGCGAAGCGGGAGGCTTCTCCAGGGCGCGGGGCGAAGCTGGAGGCTTCTCCAGGGCGCGGGGCGAAGCTGGAGGCTTCTCCAGGGCGCGGGGCGAAGCTGGAGGCTTCTCCAGGGCGCGGGGCGAAGCAGGAGGCTTCTCCAGGGCGCGGGGCGAAGCAGGAAACTGCTCCCGGGGAGCGGCGGACCGAACAGGTGGAGATGGCCCCTTCTGAAAGACAGGCAGGGCAGGGGGCCCGGGCAGGGCAGAAGACAGGGACACAGACCCCAGCTGCAGGGAACCCGGCTGGGCAGGAGACAGGAACATGGACCCCAGCCATAGGGAACCCGGCTGGGCAGGAGACAGGAACATGGACCCCAGCCGTAGGGAACCCGGCTGGGCAGGAGACAGGGACACAGACCCCAGCTGCAGGGAACCCGGCTGGCCCGGAGACAGGAACGTGGACCCCAGCCGTAGGGAACCCAGCTGGGCAGGAGAACTCTCCTGGGCGCGGGACGAAGCGTGAGGCTTCTCCAGGGCGCGGGGCGAAGCAGGAAACTGCTCCCGGGGAGGGTCGGCGGGCCGCTCCGGCGGGACTGCGGGCTCCGGTTCGCAGGGCAGTGAGTACCTTTCCGCCAGAGGGGGCATATCTGCCACCCCCCAGAGGTACTCGTCCCAGTGCAGGGCCGTAGCGAACAGAAGTTCGAAGTCCCCGCACTTGTCCACGCCAGAGTACATGAGCCCGCCGTGGAGAGGGTCCCTCATGTTGTCTTTAAACAACTGGCACACGATAGACTGGGGAAGGTTGGCCTTAGCGGCCACGGCACGGAACTCCCCCGCGTAGTCCAAGAATGGGCGCGACCCCTGGCACGTCTCAAACAGTTTGTCCGCCCACTGACTACTGGACAGGGGAGCCTGCCCAACGGCAGGACCAGGGCCGGAAGCCTCCCCAGCCACCACCGGCTTACTCCACACCGGTGGCATGGCCAGCTAACAGAAACCCCCGAAGAAAGAAATGGGGAAAGAGGGAAGGGGAAGAAAAAAAAAAAAAGAAAAAAAAAACTCTGCTGGGTCCGGTACTGGCTGGATCCTTCTGTCAGGCGGGGGGGGGGTGGGGATGGACCCAAGAGCAGAGTAAAAAGCCAAAAGTCAAAAAATGGGGAAAACCAAAAGACTTTAATAACTAAACAGGGAACACAGGGAGCCGAACGCCTCGCAGGGCGACTAAGAAAAACACAACAAAAACCTCAAAAATTCACAAGGAAACAAAAATACAAAATCCAAAAAACGTGGGGAACAGGGCAGGCAGGCAGGCAGGCAGGCAGGCAGGCAGGCAGGTAGCAAAAAACTCACAGGTAACAGGCAGGAACAGGAACAAAGGGTACAGAAACAAAAGGATCCAGCACCTGAGTGAGGGAGAGGGAGACTTAAATAGGGGCGACGCAGACGAGACACAGGAGGGCACAATGAGCAATCAAGCACAGAGAGGGAGGGGAAACACGAGACAATTGGAAACTAATAAATGGATAATGCGAACCAATAAAACAATTAACAGAACAGAAAACCGAGGTGCCGCCATCTGGCGGCCGAAAGGGAGAAACAACACAGGGGGAAGACACAGAACCCTGACACCGTGTGCATGATTTTAAGATTCAAATCCTGGTAGTGCCAGCAGAGAGTCACAGATGAATCGGAGACAGAGACGTATTCTAAATAAAATGCGTTTTATGTATTTATTTTTCATGCACGTCTGTGTTATTCCTGTTTCTAGCGTACATCACAATGCTGCTGGCTAGCGGGTCACCGAGCGTTTGGATCGGACTCCGGGATGAAGACACAATGAACTGGGTCAACGGGAAACCACTCATTTACACTAACTGGTCCCCCATAGAACCTGAGAGTTCTGTCTCTGTAAGTTAAACATGTTTAGTATAAGACCAGAGTGCAGGGTATGTGACCCAAATGGCAGAATGGATACATCGGCAGCTCTACCACCACTTCTGATAATTCTTTCACATTGTCCAAGAGTGTATCACATTGTCCGGGCAGCAGTGTAGTATAATGGGTAAGGTCACATGTTTGATTCTTAGGTGGGACACTGCCGTTGTACCCTTGAGCAAGTACTTAACCTTCTTTGCTTCAGTATATATCCAGCTGTAAAAATGGATACAGTAAAAAGTTGTGTAAGTCGCTCCTGATAAGCGGGTCTGCTAAATGCCTGCAATGTAATGTATGAGTGCAAGCCAGAAAACAAATGTGTGAGAATTCTTGTTAAAGTGAAGGTTTGTATTACTGTTTTACCCTAAATTATCTTTAATTGTGAAAAAGCCACAATTAAAACCTTTTTTTTTTTAAAACCTCAAACAAAAAAAAAAAACCAGTTGCGGTCTTGCAGGCGTGAGGCTAACCTCCACATTGCCTTGTCTGATAGGATTACGACGGGCGGGCTGACATCGACGAACCGCTCTGCACTCTTCTGTCCAGCAATCACAACATCCACCTGACGGGGAAATGGTATGACGAGAAGTGCGCGGAGAGGGGGTACGGGTTTGTGTGTCAGAAAGCGCAAGGTAGGACCTCTGACTGCACAGGACTCATTCGCGGCTCCGCACGTTTCTCGCCGCGACATTCGCGCTCCCAAGGAAAGTTGATATCCAATCGCTTTATGAATCACCTGTTAATTCCTGTTCTGAATTATGTTCGACTTGGGTCTTGCAGAGCCACAGTCCAGCAGGTTATAGTATTTCAGGCTTTCAGCCACTCTGGGAAGCCTAGAGTTTATTATCCAAATGCGTACTTGTAACTGGAGTCTCTTGAAATTGTCTGGGGGGGTAGGGGGTGGTCAACCCTGGCCCAGGAGTGCCACAGATGTTTCACTCTTTCTGCCTTACCCCTGGCTGCATAATTGGTTTCATTTTTACTGTGTTTCTATAACACAGGTGGCCATGTTGTGGAGCTACTCCTTTCAGACTCTGACTATTCACAATATTCAGACTTCGGTTGTTAACCCTGGTTCTGTTTACTTATTAGCACCTGTGAAGCTGTTAGCCTGGGTCAGATATACCCAGGACATGATTGGGATTTTAAAGCAATACAGGAATAAAATTTATGCAAAAATCTATAATTTTTTATCTAAATTCCAAACAATATAAACAATATATACGTATAATAGATGGTTTACCTCTATTAGATCACATTTAAAAGGGTCATTCATTTTTGTAAAGATGTGATTTCTAGTAGGGGGCACAAATCATGTTTATATAAGAAATTAAAATGAAACATGAAAAAGTTTTTCATGCAGTAGATTATTGATATTTATTGCCTTGATCTGACATTCTCAAATACAGATGATGAAATAGTAACACAAAACAAGAACCAAATTTACACTGGTTTAGTCATTGGTTATGAAATACATCTCTCAAAAATGTCATTCCTCTTTTTCTAAAAGCTTAAAATGGGTTCATTTGACTCAAACTAATGTTCGTTAATGATCATTTACAATCAAGCTCTGCTCAAATAGAATGTAACCCTTTTAAACCTCTGGGGTACTCTAGGACAGTGGTAGCCTATCCACAGCTCTGTAAGCTTTTTTCAAATCAACGGGTTGATTGGGTCCAATGAAATATTAACGCTCATAAACTAATTTGGGGTCAAGGAAATAAAAAGCTGGACTCGGTGGCCCTTCAAGACCTTTGAGTGGAGCATCTGTATGTGCTGCCATGATTCTGTGATCGTCTGATTTGTGTCTCTCCTTCTAAATTATGTCTCTCTCTCTCTCCCTTTCTTTCTCTCTCTCTCTTTCGCCACAGACCCATCTAAACCCCCATCCCAATCCTATTTCCATCCTCTCCCTGATACTATTGAGTACAAGAACCGCAGCTACAGGGTTGTCCATGGCAACATGAGCTGGTACGAGGCGCTGAATAGGTGCTTAGAGAATGAGACTGAGCTAGTGAGCGTTACAGACCACTTCCACCAAGCATTCCTAACTGTCCTTGTGAATAGATTGGCATTCCCCCACTGGATTGGACTGTATAGTCAAGACGTATGTATTCCGCGTACATTTATCCAAGTAAAAAGCTTCACCATGTTTTTTTTTAGTCTTAACAGCATGCTGAGGTCACACTTCCCTGTAGCATGAATCCCCTGTTTGTGTCTAGTTTACCCTGAACGTACTCTGCACTGCAACTTCAGATAGGAAACATAGTCGGAGTCCAGAGTAATGTTAACTGAGGAGACACTGAGCGCTTGCCTGTGTGTGAACTGAGATGTATTGCATGGGAGGAACATTTGCCTGTTTGTACCTCTTGTTTGCAACAAACATTATGTCTTTCCTTTCTTGTCGGTATCTTTCATATTGTTTTCAACAGCTTTGTGTGTCTTCCTTCCCACTTTACTCAAAGCTATCCCAAGGACAGAGAGTCTGTTCCTTCTCAAGGCTTTCCTTGGGTTTTTGGTTACTTTTTTCCCGTCTCCCTTTCCTTAAGCAGAATGATGACTGTGGTGTGATTGGCCATGCAAATTGCACCAAAAAAAAAATAAAATCATCTCACATTCAGGCTCCTGATTGGCTCATCCAGCTGAGGCACTTGCTCTTAGTCCGGTGAAACAGCTGCACAGTTCAAATGAAATCCTGTCGCACAGGGTGACATGTAATTAGCCGTAGTGTCACGCCCCCCCTCCCCCCAACCTAACTGCTCAATATTGACTTACCTGGGCGGTCAGGCATCTGCTGTCTACCTATGATGGGTGTGCCGGTTTCTCCAGGGCGTGGTTAACGGAAGTTAAAAGGAGCAGCAGCTGGCTATGTGCCTTTCAGTGGGTGTGCATGCTCCCGTGTACGTCCTCCCATACTAATGGACTGCTATTTGGAGTGTAAAAAAATTTGAATCTGCACATAATGTCGAACACGCTCCCATTTTGGTAAATTAGACTGGGACACGGTCAATATCCATTCTGTGCCTAGCACAAAACTGCCTGTGCCCCTGTGGCTTCTTCTACAATATAGATTGTGTTAATTCAACAGTGAAATGAAGAGCATCGCCCCTTACATTACTGTCATTGTAAAGAAATCGGTCCATCATCTTGCCTCACTAAAATGAAGGTCCATCGATTTGCCATGGACCTCCTGCCAGATGTGTGATTATCTCGCGCCTGTTTCATCCTGGCCTATTACCCGAGCTGTATCAAATGATTCATATTCGAACCCAGGGATTCTAACCCTCACAAACAAACGAAACACTCCGCGTTGACAGAATGGTGATTACTCCACTGGTAGTTTTGAGACAGGCTGTCCTCTGGCATGAGGTAAACCAAAGGCCACACATTAAAAGGGCCAGTGTTAATTCAACTCTAACAGAGTACATATGAGTCCAGTGTGTACCCCGTAAGAGTTGATTTAACACTCATCGTTTTACCGTGTACATTTTGCTGGTAGTCTGCCATTCCTGTAGTGTAACTGCTTGCTGTGATGCGTGCTCCTCTGTGCCCGTCGAGCTCGACCCGTGACTGAGCCGTCCGTCCCCACAGGACGGGATAAACTACCAGTGGTCCGACGGCAGCGACGCGGTGTTCACGCACTGGGACTCCGGGGACGACGGCGACGACGCAGGGGACTGCGTGTACATGGACCCGCGCGGCGGGTGGAGGAGGGCCGACTGCGAGAGGCCGCTGCAGGGCGCCGTGTGTCACGTCCCCCCTCCCCGCCGTGAGTCCGGCGCTGCCGCAGCGCCACTCCGTGCACATTTCACAGGCCAAACGGTGCTTTAACCCCAAGAGAAATACCAGTTCCTCTTTTTACCACCAGGGGTACTCTTCAGATGAATACCTAAGATTGGTTGTTGTAAAATTACTGTACCACTAGGGTGCATAATCTACCCTTATCAGAAATGTAACAATTTAAACGCATGCTCTGCATTGCTGCACTTTAGGTTGTACTTGTGGTTGCCAAAATAGCAAAATAACACTAAGGCTAAATTAATGGCTTTTTCCTCCTTTTGTACTCTTCACTGGGATTGCTTTTGCAATTATTGTGCTTGAAACCAGAGCTATACTCCACACAGCTCTTTAATCATGATAACTGTTTTCCCAGTACCTCATGGGTAAAATAATCTTAATTTGTGTGAAGTCATGTTTGGATACTATGGTAATACACATTTTAATGGTTTACCGAGGCATTAAAAATTATTCCATTTTTCTTTCTCTGTTGCTTTTATACAGAGAGCTTTGCGTTCTCACATGAGGTGCTGTGTCCGCAAACTTGGGTGAAGTTTGAAAGCAGCTGTTACAGCTTTGAGCCCATCGTACAGAGGCTGGGCATGGAGGATGCGAGAGAGCACTGCAAAAACAAAGGTAGAGCCAACAGTTTGATCGACCGTACACAAGCCAGTTTAAACAGAGCATATCTACTTTTTGCAAATCATGCATCTTGAAGGCCTTGAGGCTCTGCATTCGTGGAGTCTGTTATCTTTGCCTAAACTGTGTTGCGAGGGCTCCCTCTAATGGACAGACTTGGATTTAAAAATGTAGTGTTTTTAATAGTCATTTTTGTGAAGGGCAGGTGTTAGTAGGGAAAATGTTATATAGGCTCACTATATCTGGCCTTCACTGAAAATCTGCAATAGGATCTAGCTCATTACAAGGGCAGGCTGTCTAATTCACACCAGAGCTAATGCTAAGCCAAGCCCTCCTCCACTTCATACCATTTGAATACTTGCAATTAAAGCAGTGTCATGGTATAAAATTAATTCAGATTTGTGGTCCACAACTAAATATATGTTCAAACAAAGGCACTTTTTCTCAGAAGACCTTAGAAGCATGTGTGTGGATTATGAATTTGCAAACTTTCGTTTAAAGGGTGGCATAAATGGTGAATACATATCATATAATAAACTTCCTGATTTAAAAAAGAAATGTGTTAATAAGTACTATTCTCATAAAAGAGGTGGAAATTGAAACGCAGAAATGTGTCATATATTTACCTTCTCTACAACAGATTCAGATAGCTAGTACAATGTAATTGTAAGAAATTTACATTGAGATGACATCAGTAATTACATTATACACAAGATAGAGAGGGATTCATTATTCTGCCCAATGCTTATTTTTCCCAGACTGCAATGCATGTTTCTGTGAGAAAGATATGCTTTGTGGGGATAAGTTGCTCAGAAAAATTTATTTGTTAATTCTAGCTTGAATAATGCAGTCTGTAAATATATGTATATACTGTTACATTCATGCTACAATAAGAAGTGACAACATACTAAATTGATTATTGGTACAATTCTCCTTTAACTGAAAACAAAACTACTAAGAGCTTTCATGCTTGTTTTCATAAATGTCTGTATTTGCAGATCTGCATTTCTCTTAATTGTCTTTCAGCAAATGCCTCTGACCTGATGACCATTAAAACTGAGGATGAGAACCGCTTTGTCCTAGAGGAACTGAAGTCATATGGATTTCCACACCAGATGATGTGGCTTGGAATTATATATGACACTGACAGTAAGGCTTTCAATAAGTCTATAGTTATCATTTGATCTGTGTAATAACATAATTTATTGCTATAGGGCGCATAGCTAACCTATTGTCATTTGTGATAAAGCACATTGACATATATAGTATATATTAGAAATCTGGATGTTGGGCCATTGCAGATTGGCATTCTGATGACCATGGCAGCCATTTTTCAAAATGGCCGCCAGCGGTTACTGGCACACTTTGGCCACCCCCAAGCTGCTGTTTCCAGGTTTTCAGCACCACAAATATTATTGACATACAAGCTAAAGTGAAAAATATGTTTTATTACAATGTAAGGCAATAATAAATGAAAGAAAATGCAACAAAATGGTGAGATTGAGATTGTCTCTACATGCTATAGTGATAACTGGATTAAACCCTAGTAGTAGCGAGTACAGTTTCATATTAACATAGACCATGTAACAATGTTCAGTGAATGTACTGAAGTAAACAAGAGATCTTAGAGTCAGCTGGAACATTCTCCCTCACAGAAGCAGAGGCCTGTGCACTGAAGCACAGCCTTCTTGCACCTGCAGCGCTTTCTGCAACCACTCTTGCAGCCACAAGAGATCAGCTCGTGGCAGATTTTGATGCTCGTGGCAAGGTCGTCCAGTGGGGCTCATACAATCCTTCTGTCTTCACCCACCCCCAGTCAGTTGGTGATGGCAGCACAGGGTCTGGTAGCGGTGTCTTCCCCCAGATGTGACCACCCTGGTAGACTGCTCTCTTGACGTGCTCCACCAGAGCAGCTTGGGTAGGCGGGATTTGCTGCGCCAAGTTTTTCCGAGGAAAGAGCTTCCTTCTTGCATGGTCCACCTTGGTGCAGGTGCTGGTTCTGTCAAAAAGAAGTATGACAAACCTCTCAATAAAGTTCATTGCATCATCTGGGATCTCGTTTGGTCCATTTGCCAGCATCAATAGTGCATCTGTCAGTTCCAGCAGTGACTTCCATGTTGACCATGCTGCCTTCTTTCCATGTCCAGTAAAGCTGGATACAGTGTCACAGCCTGTCAAAGCATGGAACATTGGAAGGGCACATGACATCTCTGGTCCGAGGCAGGAAGCTATTTGGTGGGCTGCCAGGTAGCGAAAGCTCTTGCCAGTTCCGAATGCTAGCCACAAGTTCCCTCTTCCTGTTTTGGGCATGGACCATCAGACCTATATACATTGGTACAGGTGTTTCCTGAGCAGTGCTGTGTCTGATGTTGGCAGATGTTGTGGGTCTTCCAAGCCGCCTGTGCTTGACACTGTTAAAGTTCAGCAGTTGTGCGATGGTTAGGGCTGCTGATGTCACTGGATATTCACTCTGGTCTCTGATGCTTGGACCTTCAAGGACCATGTTTACCAGCGCCAGCAGTAGGTTCGGCACAGAGTCTCTTTGGCAGCCTTCTTGGAGCCCAGTGAAGGGTTTCTGCTCATCAAACATGTAGCGACGCACAATTTGCACAGCATGGCCTAGGTGCACGGCATCACTGTCACTGTCCCATTCACATGCCTTGGTCAGGGCTGCACCAATGTCATCAGAGAATGCAAGAAGGACATTCCGCCCCTGGGTCTGAGCTTGCAGGTCTGGGATCTGAGCCAAGAGTCTTTCCTTAAATCTTGTAGTGTTCACTCTAGCATTGAGCTTAATGCCAAGTTGCTCCATCCTCAACCTGTACAGATGAGCCAGATCAGCCAGCTTGAAGACTGGTGCAGTGCTGTCATCAAAGCGAGCTTCCTCAATGTACATGACAACTTAAGTAAAAGCAATTCCTGATATCACTTTTTCCTCGTCGGTCCCCCGCATTTCTTTTTGTGTTTTCTGGCACGGTTGTAGAGGCCCACCAAGCATTTATTGTGATATTTGGATTCAAGTGCAATCACCTGCACTAAGTCGAGCCAGCAGTTCTGTGTCCTCTAAGAGCCCTGCACATGTCCGAACTCGGTTGTCTAGCTGAAATGTTGCTGCCTCATGTAAACTATCAGTGCCAGCTGACTTGCAACAGAAAAAACAGAGTGTTTCCTGTGCTGGTTTCTCAGTGCTAGAAGTACGTCCCCTGGTGCGTTTACTTGGGCCTGCAATGGTGTCATTGTTGCCTGTACTGCTAGATTTCTTCAGAGCTCTCTTCTCGGCCCGCTGAACCTTTGTCTTGTTGAATGCCAGCCTGCACGATTGATGCCACCGAGCTTTGTTGACAACCAGAGCAGCTTCAAGCCCCTCACCTTCATCTAGTTTCTCTATCTGTATATTTTTGGGTAGTTCATCCAGTTCATTCATTTTCAGGAGACTTTCAGCTAACGACGTGTATGCGCTCCCAGCTTCTTTCCTCTTCGTCAGCATTGGGTCGGTCAGCGTCACATTATGGTCTTGTTGGCAGATGACACACAGTGCCCAGTTTATCTTGTTTGCAGGCTGTGCATTAGAAGATGTCCAGTGTGTTGGACACCCTGTGTCTTTTAGCAGAAACCTTTTTTACATAGTCTGTGTCTGAAATAGACTAAAGATATCATCAAAGTACATTTCTTTTAGTTTTTATTTTTAATTACAATACAGTATGTAAGGTCCAAGGAAGATTTTGTTTGATGTATTTATTTCAAATAAAAGTAGATTTTAACTTAATTTAAACATATTCAATTAGAATATAGAACAACACATAAATAACAAATTTTAGAACAATTGAATTCCCTTGAAAACCGCATTTCTTGGAACAAACGTATAATTGAACAAAGACCCAAACGAATGTCTCTTTTTAGTGAACAGAGCCAATATAGCCGGCTTCTTGGAATGACCATTTTGTCTCCGTACTTCTGCCATGTGAAATAACTTCATGCTTTTTAAGTCACTTTTTATGGCCTTCACTCAGCCAGAACAGGCTCTGAGAAATGGTATTTCCACCTGCTGTCAATGCAAGGACAGATGTATTTATATTATAATTCTTATTTTCCTCTTGTGCCTTTTGCCGTTCAGCAGCTGTTTTAGCCATTGCTGAAATGGAATTAAAACTTTTATTATTTTATTTATTTATTAGGACGGAGTGTAGCACAGTGGGTAAGGAACTAGACTTGTAAACGAAAGGTCGCAGGTTCGATTCCCGGGTAAGGACACTGCCGTTGTACCCTTGAGCAAGGTACTTAACCTGCATTGCTTCAGCATATATCCAGCTGTATAAATGGATGCAATGTAAAAATGCTTTGTAAAAAAGTTGTGTAAGTCGCTCTGGATAAGAGCGTCTGCTAAATGCCTGTAATGTAATGTATTATTATTATTATTATTATTATTAACTGCTCTCATTATTTTTATTAATGGTTACTTTTATGTTTTCTTTTCATACTTTAAGTAGGCTATAGTTTTACTGAATTACTGCCTATCTGTTTAATATATTTTTCTTTAGGCTGGGCCTACAAGTCCAGTTTGGGTCATAGCCATCAAGATTGACTGTAGTTACTGAAAAAAAACAAAACAATATAAGCTGTTTCATTGACAGCTCATATTCCTGTTATTAAACTGCATTTTAAAATAATTTCTATAAATACTGTAAAGTGACATAAATCCATTTATTTAACTTTTTTTCTAGCTAACTGAAGGTAACTTATATCCATTAATGTTTAAGTTTTGTGTTGTTAGCTAGCATCTTCGCCTATACGCTATATAATAGGCTATACCTGCCATTGCAAGTAATGCTAAGGTGAAACCATTCACTTTCAGATGTGTTTATATTATTTTTCTTATTTTATTAAAACATACCGTTTTTGTTGTGGGCTGGTGACAGGTCAAGTCGTTAATCACCTCAGGTTTGGCAGCTGCCTTAAACAGAGAGGCGACCAATGTATTGGGAGACGTAAGCCCTGCCCCTAAAAAAGTTAAGCTAGGAAGTAAACACACACCGGGCGGCGCAAGTTTATAAACGTACGGTGACAGCTAGCAGCAGCGGTATGTAGTGCTAGCCCAGCGTAGGTAGAATCGCAGCAGCAACGTTCACGGCCACTTTTCTCATGTTAGGAGGCTCGGTATCCTCCGACAATTGGGTTAACTAGCTAGCCAGACAGCACAGGTTTAGTTTTACTATTAACGGGTTTTTGTAAGGAAGAAATCGCTAGTTCTTCTAAATAGCAATGAAACGAGGAGCCAACCACTCGTTTTGATGCGGTGGTCGCGATGCTTCAGACAGTGGAGACTGGAGAATAAATTGTCCCAAGTTATGTAACGTCCGTAGCAGTCACGTCCGTAGCGTTTAAATAGAATACAAAAAATACGATCAAAGAGACCAATTATAGATAATATATCACCTTAATAAAAGTTAGTTTGCATAGGAAGTTTCAGTATGATATTATTTATAATGCCTGATTTACAGAAATGTTTCCTCTAGAACGTTATGGATGTGACATTGGCGTCCGAAACAGGACATCATCTTTAAATTGTTCTGGAATTATAATGTTAAACGCAGGACACATCAAATCGTTCCCCAGTGTTTTATTAACCTCAAAATCTAGTAACTAACACTGGAGTACAGGCCTGTGTGGGAAAATGTTTCTGTAAGCTTACAGACACAAGTCACGTAAGCACTAATTTTGTGGTTTATTGAAAAGTCTTATTTTTGTGACTTGACTGCCTGCATTGTAATGGTAATATCATGTTTTAGCTGATTCACGGCACTATATAATAAAATTATAATATAATGAAATGAACAATAACTTTGGAAAAGTCCATAGAATTGTGAGTGAGTATTTTATTTGGTTCTCAGGGTTACTAGGATCTAGATTATGTCCGTTATTGCATGTGGGTCCAATGGGATAGGAAAGTTTAACCAACCGCTGGCGGCCATTTTGAAAAATGGCTGCCACGGCCACCAGGGTGCGAGTTTGTGATGGCCCAATATCCAGTTTTGTTCCCAATATATGTAGCAATAATTAAAAAAAATACAAAATTGGGATATTCAATTCTTGTATTGTTGGGGTCATTGTAGGAAAATAAATCAAGTTTCAGGGAAAAAATATTAAATTGTTGACAGGCTAAAGAATCCACACACCTTGTTCTAAAAGCCTTAAAGGCATGCTATGCAGAATGTTTACCTTGAAAATATTATAAAATAACCATGCTAAGGCATATCTATGATACACTGGCAATCTCTGGCTTTACGCACTTTTCCAAATTCATGCACCTTCACCTGTATTTGTTACTCTGAAATGTGTTTGGGATGTTTCTGGGCATGGCACTCTTTTCTGTGGGGAGGGGTGGGTGTGGCTGCAGAGCCTGTGGTTTGGGATCAGATTCAGAATGTTTATTGCTAGCTACCTGCTGCAATGGCCCAGATACAGGGAAGCAAGACGACAAGCTGATAGGGCTCGTTCAAGAACAAGAGTTCACCTTGCTTTTCCTCACTGGCGTCAACTGAAGTTTGACAAGGGGATGAAAAGCGAAGCGGACTTGGTTTGTTTTCTGTTGGACCTGTAAGCGATGTTAAGCTATCCAGCTAGGGTTGCCAGACGTACGTTTTTTGAACGTCTGGTTTTCAAATTATTTGTACAGTTCACGGTCCCAACTGGACAATGTAAAGTCTGGTCCAAGTAATCAATAGGAGAAATTTACCGGTAGTTTCTACTGAATATGAATGTCATTGACTCGGTAGGGTAGCCTAATGTGGTGAGTGGGCGGGGTTGAAGAAGGAAGAGTACACTTCTTTGATTGCAAACACAGGACCACAGCAAGACTTTAAAAAATCCTGCATAGTATGCCTTTAATTGGATTGGATTGAAAGTACAAAAACCAGCATACACTTGTAGCCTTCTAGGACTTTAGTTTCACACCCCTGATCTAGACAAATATCAGTAGCTCCAAACAAAATGAGATCCAAAACAAACCTAGCTATTTGGATCTCATTTTTCATATGCCAAACATAACCAGACTATTAGGCTTTGCAAATGCTACTCTATTTGTATCTTTCCCAGCCTTAATGAAAATGCTATTTTCTCTCTCACTGTTTATACTCCCTCCGTAGATGATGCCCTTGCATGGGTTGATGGCTCTCCGATCAAGTATTCAAACTGGCAATTCAAAGCTCCTAACATGGACACTCTTGCCCTTGACACTTGCGTCTCCATGAGGCTGTCTGACAGTGTCTGGCATTTGTCAGGTTGCAGTGACAAACTGGGATTCATCTGCAAATTACGCTCAGGTATGACCAGTAAAATACCAGATTCACTTTAACCATCAGCAGCATTGTTTCATTGGTTTCAGAAGAGCAGTCTAAATCTTTACTACTAAATCTTTCCATGTCTTGATTACAGACACAAATACCGATGTAGAGGTTGAACCACTGAACGGTAAGAGACAATTGATAATTATTCAGAGACATTCATTCTGTCCTGTTCATTCTAATAAAACATCCTGATGATTGTGTATAAAATACACAAGGTGAAAAACTACTTAAATGTTCTATTTTTTCAGATCCTGCTCCTTTACAATATAAATTGTAAAGTGGTGCGGGGATGTTTTCGTGCTCATTCAGTTTTTACTGGTGGATTGTTATATGGAGTCACCATTTAGCAGAATGAAATCATGTCTGACAATGCTTTCCTGTACTTTTACTGAGATTTGGATTAATGGAGCATCACTTTCCACCATTTGTCTTCCAATTCTGGTTCATAAACTTTAGTTGTATGTTGCATATTGTCAGACCATATTCTAAAAATAAAGACTTCAGAAGTGGTACTGTAGTTGCCTGTTCGGTAGGTACTCTATTTTAGTTCCAGGGTATATATTATTTAGTATACATTATTATTTAGTATATATTATTTATTTTAAATTCCATGATTGTCACTCTATAGAAGTTACTTTTTCTGCAATTTCTCTTTCAGAGTTGCATCAAGGAGTTGTTCCAGTCGCAGTCCTGGTGGCTATTTTGATATTTGGGGTGCTTGTAGTCTCACTTTGGGTCGTGTACAAGAGAAATGCAGTGCATTTCAGAATTCTGTCATCCTTAGGAAATGCTTATTACAGACAAGAGAACTCACAGACCACAGACCAAGAGGGAAATGTTCTTATCACAGACCTTGAGACGAACACTGGGGAGTAGATTTTGCGTTATGAATTGCAGACATATTTGCTGAGTGGAATGTCTGAATGACCTAACAAAATGTATGCTCAGTTAGCATATGATTTTCAAATCAGGGATCTGTGTCATTTTTGACAATAGTGCAAAATTGCATATAAACTCTTAATGAGGGAAAATAATCCCTCTGTTGTCTGAAGCACATATGAAGATATGAAACATCTGTTTCAGCATTTGAATTTACACTGTTTGCAATTACAAACTGAAGGAATCAATGAGATTCAAAAATGAAGTTGTTCTTCTTGTCATATGCAGGGGATTTGTGCTGAATCATGACTAAGTTATTGTTCTATGCATGAAATGTGAAAAAAATGTCTGTAAAAATAAAGCTAAATTAAGATTGAACATTATGTAATTTCAGGTCTTGTTTGAATATATTTCCAGTTGACAGCAGGGGAATATTTGTTGTTTTGAGTACTAAGCCATGAGGCACTGTGTTCTTTGCATTTTTGTCATAACATTCCTTAATGTATTTAAAGTTGTAAAATTAAGATTTATATAGAAACATTGAGCACTGTTTACAGTATAACCAAACATGTTTATCCATTTTTTGTAAAATGGGTGTAATTAAAATATGGTCAGATTCTTCTTGTAATATCAATTTAGACATAATGTTTTTTCTAGCCATGGTGCTAGGTTTATCACAGTTTTTCTAAAATAAAGTTAAATTCTGCATTTTAAATAGTCAGTTATTTATGTGTCCCCATGCATGTTTAATTTTCATATTAGTCCTAGAATAAATTTGCCTTCGTTCATATAGATTATTGTTGGTTTAACCCTTAAATAGGCACACAAATAAAATATGTATTTTATTTTAGCTCATTTGACCTTAAATATCAAACATACAAAGAAAATAAATTAAGCTTACTGTATTTAGAATTTTACAAGCTTCCATGACTCGCAGCCTCATTACGGTACAAAATAATTTTTCTAATGGTGTCTTTTATGAAGAAAGTGAACGAAAATTATAATGATATATTTTCTCATCCCATTGCAACATATTTTAAGTGCATTCACCTGTTTATAAATAGATTGGTTAAAAATATACCCCCACCCTTGGCATCAAGTATGCACCAACGAACCACCCATGACCCCCTTAAATAATCATCAATTAGAATACATTAGCATGTCAAGCTGTGAAATCTCTGAATATATTTTTCACATTTTTATTTTAACATCACTTAGTCGTTTCATGTTTCATGTTTAAAATAGGAAACAGAACTTGACATATTTCATCATGGCATGAATGCATTCACCACACTTATCCATCTTTGTTTTCTAAATAAAAATAATCTTTTTATATTTTTCCATCTATTTTTTTAGTAAATGTTCATAAAATCAAAACCAGCATTCATAAAAAGTAACCATTAAACAGCAAACTTGGATTCCCGCATCTTTCTCCCTTTTGTTCTCTTACTTCAAATGAAATTTATGAAAACAGTTGTGAGGGCTTTTCCCAGTGACAATGCAAAGATGGACGCCACATATGACAACTTAATGTCATTTATCCATCCAGGCACAGCCTGCATCTCTCCTTCGCTGTGGAATCCAGGAAGTGGTCAATCCTGACAAAGCGAATGTCATCAACAGGCCTCGGCACAGTTGGCTTCTGAATAATTGTCTGGCGCATCATCCCTATTTGGCCAATGTGCTATAGCCTACTTAATTGGCTGACAGTGATGTCAGTGTGATGTCACTGGCTTACTGCCTATATATACATTTTTACCTGTCGTGTGAGTCATTTGCCTGACGAAGACCCTGTTGGGAGCTGTAATCCAGTGTGCGGATATCCATTTTCCTTCAATCTTCACATGTACTTTTATCTTGCACCTGGCCAAATAACTGGTTGGATGTGCACACAGCTACTACTGTGCATCATCCCTATTTCCCTTTGAATGCCTTGCCTTCTTCACTTTGCCACCATAAATAACCTCCAGCCTGAATGTCTTCAGCTTTTTGAGTCTTGAAACATGCAGGGCTTTGGCATCACAACAGTAGAGTAGCCATCAATTGTTGACAGCTATATCAGCCATCTGCCAGAACAGGCCTATGTCCCACCAGTGGAATTTTCCTGGGGTATGGCACAAGACCACAATCTTATCAGCAAGGTCGTCCATGTGCACATTTTATTGTGTCACTGTTTGGGCAAGCAAATCCAATTCATTTTTCCTCTCTGGAAAAATGGCTGACCTCTTTCACTGGGCTTGCAGCAGCACAGGAGCTGGCTAGAGTGCCAGTTTTGTTGACTTCCCACTTCACAACTGCCACTTTTGGTCATCTTCTAGTATGAACCCATTCAGCCAGTTCTTTCAGATGGTACTCATGCTGAGCAGACCAAGTGACCAAGTGGGTGATAAGGGCTAAGAAGTTACATGTCACATCAGCTATTTTGGGTAAAATGCTGAAATGAGCTTTTACTACACCTAATCTGGCTAAATAGTTATCCCAAGAGATGCACAGAAGTCAAATAAATAACAACATAAACAATCAGCTTATATTAACTTTTGGTTATAATCATAAATGATAATTGCTTACCACATACTCAACATTACTTGCCTTACAGGCTGCCATAACTGTTTATGACCAGGCTAACTAGATGACCATAGATAACTTGAAAAAGGTCATGCAACATAGATGCTCTAAAAAAACTTAAATGATAAGATGATTTCAAAACTCTTTTACTGTTACCCTCTGCAGTTTGGCAAAGGGAGTGTATCTTGTGATGACTCCCTTTCTCCCTGGTTTTGTGGAATTAAACTAGGCCTATAAAATGTGCATGCACACACAAACAAACAAAACAATGAATGTATAAAGCTGGTCACTCATATCGATTTCTTATGGGAATCGCGCATGTTGATCAGACGCAAAAACCTACATAGCGAGACCGCGAGAAGAAAAAAATTAATCAGTTCCCACAAGTAAAATCAAAAGATATAGGAGCGGAGGCGGAGTCATACAACTAGAAAGGTGCTATTCATGCATATATATATATATATATATATATATATATATATATATTAAACATTCCTTAAATCATAGACGGCTATTCTCTGAGAGTTTATTTGATTAACCTCCATGCTGTAAATATAGTTCCTTTTTAAATTCCAGCATGTTCCACCTCATCGATGGGATAAAGACATGGCCATTAAATGGCATAATTTCCTCACTTTCGATTGCGTGTTAGCACGGTACGGTGTAAAGTTACTCAGAAGACTACAGTGCAGCGCTGACCAACTAGGCTATAGCGAGATGTGGTATTCCATGTAATTTTCTCATGTTGGTTTGAGTTGCGTATTTGGCAACTGACAACGAAGTATAAACGAAGTGAAACAGATGACATTGACAGTAAGTTGATGGGAGGAGACTTGAAGAAATATTGGTATGAATTGACAGTTTGCTAACGTCACTCCTGTCTAGCAGTTAGAGCGCGTATTACTGTAGAAGTGAATTATGCGATCGACCTAAGCATAGCCTACTGCGCTCTCAAAATGGATGGGGGTACAAGAGCGATAGTTTACGTTTGTGTATTCCTGCTTGTTGGACAACAGGCTATTCACTTTGGAAGTTGCGCACCCACTCTGAACAATGGTAAGAAATGAATTCTCTTCTCCAACTCGTAGCTGTTCGCATGTTCTGAACGTGCCAGTAACTAAATCATGCAGATACGCTGCCGACCATACTGTCAAAAATAGACAAGGGGCGTATAGGCTATTAGATTCAAACGTAACAAATGCTTTTTGTTGTTGAAAATGAAAGTATAATCCGCTAACGATGTAGCAGGCTGACAAAGTAAGCTTGTTGCAGTATCTGTTGACAACGAAAGTTAGCTAGATGGATACAAATATTTCTATAACGCTAGCAAGCTAAATATAAAATCGTATTTAATTTCACTCACGGTATTGGTCACAACTAAAACAAAAATAGCTTGGGTAGCCTACGAGCTAGGTACCGTTGGACTCCGGTAGCTTGCATTAGCTAGCTTACTTGTTAGCTACTGTGAAAGTACCAGAAAGCCCAACAATGGTTCCCAGCCCTGTTTCTAGAGATCTACCGCAGTCATCCTGTATTTTATCACTTTAACCATAACAAAGCACACCTGGTTGTTAAAATCGTGTTTAGCTGCTAATTAAAATAATTAGGTGTGCGAAATTAGGGTTGAAAAGGAAACCTACAGGACGGGAGGGTTGGGAACCAACCAGGAATAGGGTTTGAAACCAACTCTGCTGTGGAGTACCGTTCGATTCACAGATAGTTCTAACGCAAGGGGTGGATCCTTCACAACACAGGCACCTGCCAGTTGGCTAATTTTAGCAAAGCTTCGAAATGAAAGAGAGTGCAGTTATAACGTTAAATGTGGAAAAAGGGATACGCTTTAGGATTGCACATTTTGCACATGCTTATACACTTTGTTGTACGTCGCTCTGGATAAGAGCGTCTGCCAAATGCCTATAATGTAATGGTGATGATAGCTTTTCGAATGGTTAAAGGATCATAGCCATTTGAACTCAGCTTACCCTGTGTCCAGCTTCAGATGACTGCTGTCCTGGTTGTCGTCTTATTAAAGGCCAAATGGATGGTTTCTTTAAATATAATAAGATAAAGATAAAAATAATTGAGAATGTCAGTTCAAAACAGTAATATCAATAATCTAGTGCATGCATGGAAACCTTGTTTGATTTGAATTTTTCACAGTGGTGGATTTTTTAAATATAAATCACATCTTTATCACAAGCGAATGACAATTTCATTGTTAAATGTGACCTAACAGAGGTTAATGGTGACCATTAACCATGTATGTTGTTTGTATTGTTTGTAATGGAGATAAAGACAATATATAGGGCATGTTTGCATAAATCTGATTTCCATATTACTTTAAAATCCCAAAATGTTCTAGGTATATTTTAACGCAGACTCACAGCTTCATAGTGCTAATAAGTAAACAGAACACAAGGGTTACGTTTAACTTTATCAAAACACGATTACCATTTGTTTCAATACGAACTGGGCTTCATAGAGGCATATTGGGCTTGGAGCAACAGTGGATTTTGGATAAAAAAAGATAAATGAATAATCAAATCCTACTTAAAAATAATTATAAACCATTTATCTGGTGTAAATATGCACCATTGACTACATTACAGCGCAAAATATGTATTGGTCAAAATCAAATTGAAAAATATAACTTTATTACTTTATCTTCCATGGGCAGAAAAATTAATTCAAATTAATGAAACATTTGCAAATACTATAAGCATGAAAAGCCATGCTAGCTTGATTTAACAGTGGAATAACACAAGATACTCTGAAATATACTTTTTTTATGCTCTGAAGGTTATCAATGCTTAATATCTTTTATATTGTTGCAGTACACAAAGCATCACAGTGAGTGTATTGGCTATGGCATGAGGCAGCTAGGATCCCTAGTGCTAAAAAATCCCATCTTTCAATCTGGCGATGAATAATGATTAATAGCCAAATAATTTGTCATCATTACTACACATCAAACATGAATCTCAGAATTTTGCATGCATTATGAGTACTTGCTATAGAAATGATATGAAATACCCCAAAAAGTACATTCTTCTCAGGGTCATTACAGCAGCATGGTCACATGGAAGTACTTGCACATTGTCTGATTGACTGGAATAATAACTAGTATTTAAGTGAATAATTTATGAATTGATAGACATTTAAAAACAGGAGATGTCGTTTTATTTTTTTATTTGACTTCAAAAATGGTAATTGGCTTAATAGGTACACAGGCTTAATAGGTACACTTGCCTATGATGACCTGCTGGCTTTACAGCGGCTTTATAATATAGGGGCGTCAATGGGTTTGTGGCTTAAAGCAAGAAAACACACATCATGTAACTCAGAGCAGTTTGTATGGTAATGTTGTCGTTCCCAAGGCTATAAAAATTAAGAGATTAATTTGATAATATTCTTAACACTAAATGTATTAAAAGCTTTCCTTCTGGGTTTATAAGTGGAGCAGGCTGTTCTCTTCCTATGATAAGCACCAGAGAGACTTGGTAAAGGTGAAACTGGCCTGGCCAATGGTCAAAGAGGGAAGGTGAACTGGTGTGTTTACATAGCCTACCATTTACCAGAATTTTACCAAAAAGAATACTGTTGTCAGAATCAGTACCAACTATTATTTTCCCAAACTGAACAACAGCAACCCTAACCAGCATATGGAAATAATTATCTATTAAAATTAAAAAAAAAAAAAAAACACTAAGTGACTCAGCTTTTACACTGTATTTTTACTTTCAGTTTCATATTTGACCTGGTTGCAGCAGACTGCACAATTCATTGCAGTTGGCCTTAAATATACCATATCTCATTTGGGCCTTGTCATATTTTTTTGTGTACTACAAAACTACACAATTCATTCTGTATAGCCTAATAAATGCATATTAATGTAATTACAGGGGACTTCTTTGCTCTGGACAGTATTGCACAATATTTTATTTCAGGCTTTGCATAGCACTGCCAATGCTGGGTGAATTAGTACAAGCCAGCCTTGCTTTGTAGCCAGGCTGCTTACGAATTGAAACTGAAGCAATGATTATGTCCACATATGAAACAGAAGAGAGTTTATGCTACCTTGCTAAACATTATTATTTAAGCCCAGGTAGTTGGTGAAAGTGACACAGATCGTCTTTGTCATTTTTTCACTACAAGATGGAATTACACAAGCAGTAACACGTTGTTTTATTACTCCCACGTGCACTACTGTCTATACAGGAAGCCATGACACTTCTTTCCTTGAGGGAAGCTGCCTCAGCCTGACATGTCTTAGGAAATGGTTCCAAGATGAGATTAAATGTAATGTAATTGAAATTTTAAAAATCAGGTGCGCATGCTACCATAACGTCTCTTGCACCGGCTGCTTTGGAGGTACTTGAAGTGCATTTTCTTGCTTTAAACCACTAACCCATTGATGTCCCCATACCAGGAGGGGTCTACACTAACATTGTGCACATGTGCTGTTCGGGTTTAAAAATTTAGGAGTACACTAATGTATCCCAATTAGTAGATGCGTTCCTAAATTCTTTTTTCAGTTAAGCACATATGCATTTTCAGAAGCAGATGCTCCTAAAATGGGAGGCCTGTAGAGCTCTGACCAGGTATTGTGATGCCTGCAGGTTGTGAGAAACTTCTGTATGTGACTCCTGAGCCGGGTTGTGACAATCAAAAAATCCTTCATCTCACAGAAAAACTGTCTGGGCCAATCGAAAACATAGTAAAACTGAAATCACATTTAAAAACTCCAGAAAGTGAACAATTTCTCTAATTCGTCACATAAAAATGCCAAACAATTTCCCCCAGTTTCTTCATGCTTATGTCCATATACATTTAGCATATTTCATACCTGGAACCAGTTTCTTGTTGTACTTTTACTAGAGCTACCTTGTCCTTCGTGTACTGTGATGACGTGATACCCAGGAATGAAAACAGTTGCTTGACTGTTGTTGCTTCACTCCATTTAAAATATGCTTAATTGAAAACCCGTTGTTGCTGAAGGCTGTGGTAAGCAACACTCATGGTGAGCACAGCCTGATTAGATGTCATTGTCCCTGCCCAGGGGTGTTTTGTCCTGGCCTTAAATGGCTAACCTGTAGCTGCAAGCAAAGCTGTCTTCCAGCAGTCATCATTCAAATCAAGATTTGGCCCAAACAAAACTGAAGCAAGCAACAGTCACTAGACAAATGAGCTGTGATTCTTTTCTGTTGTTGCTTAGGCGAAGGCATCTTCAATATTCGGCATGCAGACTCAGGACGGTGCCTATGGGCAGACCTCCAGGGTTTGCAGTTGTTGGAATGTAGTGGCGCCCCAGAGGAGCAGTGGAAGTGGGGCTCGGGACACCGGCTGTTCCACGTGGTCACGGCCCAGTGCTTGGGTCTGAGGGTCCAGAACAAGAGCCTGGCCCTGCTCGACTGCAGCTCATCGGACGGGACCCTGTCCTGGCACTGTGACGAACAGGCCCTCTACGTA
Source organism: Anguilla rostrata (assembly GCF_018555375.3). Classification (NCBI taxonomy): domain Eukaryota; kingdom Metazoa; phylum Chordata; class Actinopteri; order Anguilliformes; family Anguillidae; genus Anguilla; species Anguilla rostrata. The sequence goes on from NC_057935.1 coordinate 37,737,207, forward strand.
TGGTCCAGGAAGTACCTCTCTGTGACCGAAGGCAAGCTCGGGGCACGGAACAGCTTGCAGGATCGATGGGTGAGGGACAACACTTCCGAAAGCATCTGTCAGTACCCTTACCAAGGTGAGCGTGCGCTTCTGGCTTAGACTCTTCTGCTATGCCTCAAACATGTTTGTGGTCATATGCTTCCTTTTCTGTATACTCGATTGCTTTTTAAATAGATTGCCATTGAAAATATCAACCACAGCATGTTGCACGATATCACATTATTTGTATCATAATAGCAGCAGGAGATGAGCTCAAGGAGTCGCATTATCTATGTTTTGCTCCCAGTGACATTGTGCTGTCGACTGCGGTTACCATTTCCATATCAGGGTTTCTTAGTTTGCACACAGGTCATTTCACTCAAGACTGCTAATTTACTAAAAAAGTCTGTTGTCTGAGTCAGTATCAGCTATTTTTTCCCCATACTGAATAGCAGCAACCCTTAGCACTAGCTCACTAAACAGTAGGTTTATGGGGATTATTAAATGTCATTATCAGAAAGTGACCCATCTCTTGCTCTGGATTTTTACTTTCACTTTTCTATTTCAGCTTGAAGCAGATGGTACAAATTCCATTTCAGTTAAATTTTTGCCCTGTACTGGGTCTATGTTATTTTTTCTCATATTTCTTAGTGTACTACAAGCTGAACAATTCATTCTATCTGTGTAGTATGTTAATGTAAGTACAGAGGCCATGTTGTGTTTCTGAACATGGAGAACATTGCAATCCAGACTTTGGCATAGCATACCAATGCTGGGCAACGTAGTGCGTGCCAAAATTTCTTGCTTTTCAACAGCCATTTCCAGACGTTGGTAATGCCTCTCTTATGCATTCTTGGTGACTGAAGCCCATGTTTTTGGCCCTTCATATCGTTTTGGTCCTCACTGTACCAGTCAGCATAAAGGGGACTCATGGTGGTGGGTAGAGTTTTCACGGATAACCTTTTTGTGAAATATGCAGATTAATGGCCATATTTTAATGGAGTATGAAGCAAATGCATTTAAAAGGACTTAGAGTGATTTTGGAACCTTCATGGCCTCACAAGTAAACAAGAAACATGAAGCATTAGTACTTAGCATGAGGTTTTAGGCACAAACTTGTTTTTTGGCCTGACTGGAAATACAGCTTGATATGCACAAGAACGTTCAGGTTCCCCTGTCATGAGATAAATGGGGTTTCTTAACTCCTGGTTGCATCCCATACATTTTAAATACGGAAATCAAACCAGTAAAATAAATAAGTAATTTTTTTAACTTAGTACAGCCACACATTTTACTTTCACATTTTAGTGTATTTAACATTTTAAGTGTTTTTTTAAACTCATTTTTATTATTTAAAAGAATAAAAAGATCGTGTACAACCTAAAGAGGGCAACACATGCAAGGAGAAACCCTAACTCTCCACCCCACCCCCCACAGTGGGTGTATTACAAGATGGCAGGCTGCCACTCTATTAGCAACGCTGCTTCAGGACGAACCTAGAGGTCTAAATATCCCTGTCATTTGTATTCAGTTGAAAGAAAACCCTTATGGGAATCGTTCCGTTTTGCTTTCCTGTTTCTAGTCGTGTTCACCAGTGACGGAAATTCCCTGGGAGCACCCTGTGAATTCCCCTTCCGCTACAATGATACCTGGTACCATGGGTGCATCCCCGATGATTCCGGCTACACCTGGTGTTCCACGACCCCAGATTTTGACGCAGACCGCAAGTTGGGGTACTGCTTGAAATACGGTACGTCGCATTCTGTCTCTGTAACATTGTAACCTTGTTGGGGGAGTGGTTTTATTACTGCACCCTGAGGGGTTTGTTGCTTTCTGTTCGATTAATGTTCTCAAGCTTCCGTTCTCTCAGGAGCTGGGACATTAGTATACTGTAGTTCATTATACACTTTATTTACACTGTATTTGTTCTCCATTCTTTCAGTACCTGGTTCAAAGAAAGTGACAGTTTGGTGGAGTTTTACCAGAGCTGAGTTTAGTTGTAATGAAGTGTAAAAGCACAGTGGAGGTGCCAGCTTATGTGGTACTGTTGAGCGTGCAGCCTGACTCTCAGACTGAGCTGTCCCACTAAAACCAGGCTGAGGGCGCGGCGCTGCTAATGCATGTGGAGGGCCGGCAGGCCCGGCCTGCGCCGTCATTGTTAGCCGCGTCTTTGTCTCGTTGCAGAGGAAGGCTGCGAGCGCTTGTGGAACAAATCCAGCTCTGGATACTGCTACCAGCACAACAGGCAGTCGGCGGTGTCCTGGCAGGAGGCCCGGGCTTCCTGTCACAGTCAGGGCGGTGACCTGCTCAGCATCACCAGCGCGGCGGAGCTGGACCTCGTCTCAAACGGTGAGGGAAGGCCAGCCGTTTTCTTACCGCCATCCTTATCGACGCAGGTCGCATAAATAATATAAAGGGCTACAGGCCTGGGAAGTAGCACTACATGGCTTAGATTCAGATTCTTTATTATCCATAGAGAAGGAAGTTTTTTGTGCTGCCAACATACACATAACTCGATAATACAGTAGTAATAAACAGATTATTATTTACTAATGTATTCTGGAGTAAAAAGAAGCAATCCAATAAAATCTTTTTTTTTTTCTTTAAAAAGAAAAAGAAAAAAGAAGGTCATGCAGTCCAGCCACCAAAACAGAGGAGAATGCACATATGTGTATGTGTGTGCACGTGTGCATGTGTGTCGGTGTAGATGGGCGGTGATGGATGTGTGTTTATGTGTGTATGGGGGGGGATTCATTTCATTTTGATTTCATCAGCTGGATATTTGTTGATATATAGCTGTCCCTGGCTCTGTTGGTATTAAGCTTTTGGGCCTTGCATCTCCTACCAGAAGGTAGCAGCTGAAAGCCGTTTGTGAGGTTGTGAATGGGGTCGTTCATTTTCTTCTGTGCCTTGCTCCTGGACTTGGTCTCATACAATGGGTGCATTCCTAGGCACTGCTGCCAACAGTGCCTGGATCCCAAACCAACTACCTTCCGCACATGGTTCTTCCTTTTCTCGGTCAGCCCCCCACACCCTGCCAGGAAGGAAAAGTCAATATGCACTACCTTCAGTGTAATAGCTCCTCAATATATGTAGCTGTCATAATTACCTGGCTAAATTCTCATGGTAAATAGAATGGGCACAAAGAAATAGTCAACAGTTCACTATCCCCTGAACAGACTTTATCCTTAATAGGAGTAGATGAACGCCATCTTTCATTTATATGAGAACGCACCCCACCTCTGATAGTCTGCTCACATTGGTCCATGAAATCCATTAAATTGCAGAATTTCGTTTGGTATTTCCTCCGAGAGCCGTGTGTCAGTAAAACGTGAAACACACGCATCCCGGTATTCCTTAGGGAAGCAAACGCAGCTATTCAGTTCATCCATTTCGTTTCTCAACAATATTACATTCGCGAGTAGGATTGTGGGAGGAGGTGGCTTTGCTTTGTGCTTCTGAAGTTTCCTTCCTATTCCACCTGCTTGTCTCTGTTACACTGTTTGTGCTCTCACCTCCGGTATGGCCATCAGTGCTTTTCAAACACTTAAATCTCTGGGGTGTAGTGTCCAATCAGTGACATTTCCATCTACGTACGTCTAGGAGTTTATCTGAGAGAAAACAGGCTGCTGCACTGCTGCTAGCTGTAAGGCAGGCCTGGTTGTCTCGAGTGGGCGGCAGCGGTTGCCTGCTGAAAACAAATAACCCTCACCAGGGTGAAGGATTCATCTTTGACTGAAATTAGTCATTAGAAATTTGCAGAGCGTGTGGGTTATGCTTTTATGGCAGCATGTTGTTGCCAGATCACATTATTTATTTATTTGTTTGTTTGTTCTTCTTGTTCTTGTTCTTGTTCTTGTTCTTCTTCTTCTTCTTCTTCTTAATTATCATCAATCTTTGCCGGTAGATATATTAAATCATCTTTCTCTAATGGGCTATGCACTGCAGTGTTCCCATATTAGTGTTAATTGTAAAGCAGATGGATTCATCTGTGGGCCGGGGATGTTAACTCTTGTCTCTTGTCTCTCTCTCCGTCTCGTCATGTTCACCCAAAGGCGATGATCCCGACCAGGTGTGGATTGGATTAAACCAGCTGGACATGGCTCAGGGCTGGCAGTGGTCGGACGGTTCTCCCCTCGCGTTCGTTAACTGGAATGAAGGTGATGATCCACGAGAGGCTTTTCCATAATGGCCACGTTACAGATTGCAGACAAGACAAGGCGTGGCTCCACAGTGGTGTGTCCGCCAAATGCTTCCAGGTCACAGGGCAGTGATGCTCCCAATGGTCTGGATGAAATCCGTACTCTGCCCCAGAGCCCCATGGGATGATGCATTAATATGCCATAATGTCTTAAAGGGAGGAAGGGATTCTGTCAGCCCAGTATTCCCCGCTGGATCGTATCTGCACCAGGTGCATCCGTTGCTCATATCTGTGGCACAGAGAGTGCACTCACATGGTGTATTTCAGAGTGAAAAGAAGCAGCTAGCAAACGGTTGCGTGCAGTACTCCCTTTCGATAAAAAGGCAGCAGCGTTGGAACAATCACAATCACAACTCTTTATTCTAAATGGGGGACACAAAAAGCAGTTTTCAAAATAAAAAATACAGCCCAAGTGGTCATGCATCTAGAGACTGTGTTCTAAATTGCAGCACGCAACCACATTGACATCTTTATGAATCAGCTGCATATAGACTGGTTATCATATTTGTTTGGTTGTTTATGTATGCAGCAAATTTGTCGTAGGGGTGTCTTGGCTTGCACATAAGGTTACGCATAATTGCTCGTCATGGCAGGGGCAGGCCGTGAAGTATTCTGACAGCAGGGCTATCCCCACTTTATTCAGCAATAGCAGTTCTTCTGCTGCATGAGGGCCTGCAGTTTGCCTGCATTAGCTGCGCATGCAGCGTGTTCTACTAATGTGGTGACTGCACAGCTGGTAGACTGAAGAGTGAAAGGAGAGTGAAAATAAGCAGTGTTAGTCAGTGTTAGGTTTAGTCAGAGAACAGGCCTGCACAACTGAGCAGTCCAAATTCAATAGCAGAGAAAAGGCAAGGGATATTTAAATAAGTTCATTTTTTCATTTTTATACGTTTTCCCCCCTTCTTCTTTGCTGAAACCTCTTCCGTCAAGTCGGATGAGTGGACACAAGCACATTGTCCGAAACACGTGATGTTAAGGGGTCGCCTCTTTTCGCATCGCAGTCCGCAGGTTAAGCTCACACAGACATGAGCTGGAGGAAGACGTTTTGTGTGCAGCTTTAAGCAAACAGGCTGTGAGGCGCCCGATTGGCCGGTGTGGGACAGTGGTGAGCAATGACACTCAGTCATCTCGGCCGGCTGAATCCCTCCCTCTCTATGTGATGCTATGGCGACCATGTGTCCCCCTGCATGACTGCTATAGCCACCCCTGGCACTGGCACTGGCACAATTCAGATCCAATTGCGGGCTCTGGGGCCCATCCACACACTGATAACTGCAGGTTTGATAAATAATTCAATGTTTCATTCTGCAGTGGTTCGTAGGACAGGCTTCATTCAGCTCAGATTGAAAATGGGAAAACGCCTTCTGAGACATGCTGTAAAGTTTTTTGTTGATGCTTTGGACTTTCCCAGGGATGACAAACTTTTCGATACTGAAAGAGTCAGACTGCGCAGTGATGACCACCAAGGGCTTGTGGGAGAAGGCTGCATGCACCCAGAAACTACCATTCATCTGCAAGAAAGCATCGAATCAGACTCAGCCTGGGTCAACAAGTACGTCTCTGTCTGACACGCTCTTTACTGTATGATGTCACTGCTTAGGTCTGTCAACTGTACTCAAAAATGCCTATGTTTACATTCACACTATGATCTTAACCTGATTAAGGCAATACTCCAACTGTGGAAGTTGTCATGTAAATGCCTTTATTTTATTACGTGAATTGGCGTATATCAAAATCGGTGTAAACATAAGTCTACTACTTTAATTAAATGGTCAATGTTTCATAACGGTATCCAATACCCATTTAGGGTGCAGTGCACTGGCTATTTAGCATACCAGTATAAGGAATCATGTCCCAGTCATTTATATGTAGTTTGGCGTGTAACTGTTTAGTGCTGTATAAATATTTATTTTGTCCTCGAACTCCTGTCCTTCTGATCTCCCCCCCATGAACTCCTTTGAACCCCTGTGGTTCCTCATACCTTAGTTTGTGACCTCTGTTTTATACTGCTTGATCAAACGAATGATCCGTGCAGTATTCAGAAAAATTATCATATGAGGCGTCTCTATGGCGAATCACAGAAAACATCAAAAACATGATTGAAATGACAGGATGTCCTGCAGTGAATGGGACCTGAGCGATTACATGGTCACACCCCTGTTGCGTCCACGTGCAATGAGCACCACTTGGGCAGAACCTTCAGCGGGCAATGACGCACCGAATGCAGAACCGTAGACGTGGCACATCACATCGGACATGCGGTGCTACCACGGGTGCTGAGCTAACCGATGAATTTACTGTTTGTCTGATGCATTCCGCCTGCAGGCCCGTGGGTACTTAAGGCTGCGAAATGTGAAGACGGCTGGAGTGAGTGGAACGGGTTCTGCTACAAGCTGGTGAAGGACCAGCCGCTAGCCCAATTGGAGGCTCAGAAGTACTGCAGCAGCAGCCAGGGGTCGCTGGTCAGCACACACAGCCTGGCTGACATTGCGATGATAAGCGACTTACACACCGGTAACGCCCCTCCTCCTTTCCCCCTTCATCCTAACCACAACAGATCAGGAAATTAAAACAACTTCCATGGATTTAAATGTTGAGTATGTAATTTTGTTTTAGAACACTTTTGTTCATATTTATTTAAATTTCCTTCACATCCCAACAGATATCAATAAATTAAAAAAAAATATATAGTCTCTCTGACTGCCCCAGGTTCTGAAATCAGCCTCTCCAAATTTTACAGCGCCTGAATCGTAGCAACCAATCAGGAAAGCTCTCTAGGAGGGTTCCCTCACTGCCTGTCAGTCCTGTTGTGCATTCACAGCGCTGTCAGTGCAGGCAGGGTGTAGCTACAGAGATTAGAGCCATCAGAGATACTGCAGATAATGCTAAAGCTAGCTGGGTAGTAGAAAACTGTAGGTTGAAGTATTCTAAACAGCTGGAGTGCACTGCACTTCTCTGCTTACTTTCACTTTTAAATTCTGTTGTCGTCTCTGTCCAGTATTCAAATGTCAGGCACCACGTGTGCATGCTGAGGGGAGGGGGTGGAATGTTTTTTTTTTGTTTTTCTCTAGCTCTCTCTTGCTCGTTTCGCCAAATTTTACTGCGCCTTTAAAGACAAGAATGCCTGTGTTTCTCTTCCGTATACGGCTTGTAGATCTCATCCCGCTTTGACTTTTGTTTGAATTCCTGAGATCGATGTATGTTTTTTTTGTTGTTTTGTTTTTTCTTTGCTCAAATTAGTAGTTATTTTCCGGTTGCAGTATTGAGAATTTTACTGATTATTCTAACTATGACTATTCACCTGTTTTCTCAGAAATTGCCAAGGGGTTGTGGGTTACCTTGTCATGACTTATGGTGATTCCCTTCAGAACGTTGATTTTGAAGCCATTCTTTTTTGAGATTATGAAAGCTTTATTTGTCAAAAGAAACAATCAAAAAATGTAAACAAATAAGCTGTTTTCTTCAACATTTACGTTCCTTTCAGATTATACAGTACACTTTGTTGCTTTGTTTAACAGTGTCTCCTTGTGTGACATAACACTGACCTGACAGTCAAAATATATCTTAAATAGTGAAGTGTATCAGTGTCTCCTTGTGTAACCTGCCAGTCAAAATATGTCTATTACACAGCTTAAGTAAATAGCTGAAGGATCCTGTGCTAAAAGTAATGCATCAGAACCCACATTGCTTTAGAGTTAATTCAGTTGTGGAAGGCTTCTGAGGTTGAGATACCATGGAAAGTACCATGGGAACATCAGGAAAAACCTACTCTGTGAGAAGGGTATATTTGCTAAATATGTTATCACAGCACAGCACATTTGTTTATTATAATTATTAATTATTATTAATTTTCCAAAATATATTACATGGTGTTGTTTTTTTTTGTGCAGAAGTATGTTTTGTTATGGTGAAGTATTGATAATTAAAATTTAGTTTTTGCATAAATGAATCAAGCAGCAGTACAAATACTTAAATAATTAAATTATTTCTGACCGATGTAGGTGATATGTGAATGTGGTTATTTCAGACCGATGTAGGTGATACTGTATGTAAATGTGGTTATTTCAGACTGATTTGGTGATATGTGGATGTGGTTATTTCAGACCGATGTAGGTGATATGTGGATGTGGTTATTTCAGACCAATGTAGGTGATACTGTATGTAAATGTGGTTATTTCAGACCGATGTAGGTGATACTGTATGTAAATGTGGTTATTTCAGACTGATTTGGTGATATGTGGATGTGGTTATTTCAGACCGATGTAGGTGATATGTGGATGTGGTTATTTCAGACCGATGTAGGTGATATGTGGATGTGGTTATTTCAGACCGATGTAGGTGATATGTGGATGTGGTTATTTCAGACCGATGTAGGTGATATGTGAATGTGGTTATTTCAGACCGATGTAGGTGATACTGTATGTGGATGTGGTTATTGTAGACCGATGTAGGTGATACTGTATGTGAAAGTGGTTATTGTAGACCGATGTAGGTGATATGTGAATGTGGTTATTGTAGACTGATGTAGATAACGTGTGGGTGTGGTTACTGCAGATGGAGCGATGGGAATCTGGACTGGTCTTTGGAGTGAGGAGGCTCCTCCCCTTTTCCAGTGGATTGACAAATCCCCTGTCTCCTTCACCTACTGGAGCAGGGACGAACCTCGGGTCCTCCGCGAAAGCAAGCCCACCTGCGTGTCCTACTACGGAGAGGTCTGCAATCTGGCATTATCAGAAAGGCCTTACACACAATGTTCATCTCTCCTTTAGCTGATACTTACTTGGTTTTATAGCACTTACTGTGTTTATATTCTAGTGAAGATGAAGTGGTTGCCTTTCGTACTTCAGTAAACAAACGTCTGAAAAGGGAACAGGCTTAACTGTTTAAATAACCTTCCCGTTTCTTTATTTTGCAGTTCTTCCTCTGGAGAGTCAGCTCATGTGAAGATAAGCTGCCTTTCATGTGCAAAAAGAAGGGAGAAAACGCAGAGACTGTCGTCAATGCGGGATGCCCCACCGATGGTGTAAGCATCATGTGGTCTATTATGAATCAGACAATGGCTCTTATTGGGTGCTGCCAGCTGGCATAGACAAAGCTGCGCCTGAACAAGCTCGCGTTTATAACACTCACTGCGGTCAGAGGCAGGCTGAGTGAACGTATGTACTGATCATTCTAAGGTGTGGCATCAAAATATCCATGTTTTTATTTAATTATATTTCATTGACAGATTTTGGAAGGGAAAATAATTTAAAGACTATAAAAAGCCCATAAACCAAATAACCAAAAATCCAAGCTCACCAAAATCATTGTGGAGAGGCAGAGGCATAATATCTTCAGTTTAGCTTTTTTGGATTTGGTTATATTTTCTTTGTTGTTCAAACAGTGCATGCAACAGCGCTATCGTGCAACAGTTCCATCAAGCAGTGCTATAGCAGCCGTACACTGTAAAGCTCTTAATATTATTGTGCTCTTTTACAAGCCGGCTCGTTGTGTTTCTGGTAATCCAGTTTCTCGCACAGTCATGCCTTATCACTGCTCTGTTTATCTTAAAGGAGTGGAGGAGACACGGCAGTGCATGTTACAAGGTGGATGCCAAAAAGGTTTTGTTCAAGGACAGGTGTAACCTCACAATAACGAACAGGTAATCTATCACCAGAAAAAAACTAAGACAGACACAGTCTACACTCTACTGTGCTTTTATTGCTTGGTCTGTTGGTTTACTCTTGTGGTTTCCTCCATAGATTTGAGCAGGCTTACATCAACAGCCTCATCAGAGGCCAGAGTGAGACCCAGTATTTTTGGGTGGGGCTACAGGACGCTAACAGCACCGGAGAGTATCAGTGGAGCAACAAAGATGGCCCAAACGAAAGGCTAACCTTTTCCAACTGGGCTAAGGACGAGCCGGGTAGGGCACTCAATTTCAAAATTCAACACAAAAGCCAGGTCGATAAATTAGACTTCTGAACTTCTTGATTTTTGGATAAGTTGAATCAGCCTCAGGCTGATACTTTTGAAAGAGGAAAATAAAACATTTTTTTAAAAAACATGAAACAATTGCTATTATAATTTGAGACGTGAGAAATAATCATCATAAAAAAAGTCTTTTTTACTGCTATGCTCAAAACAAATGTCTTTGAATTTTGTCATCATTAATGTAGCTTGCCTCTTCACTGTACTGCTGCTGCTGCCATGCTTCTGTGCGGCCATTTTGTGATGGCTCTCTGGATGTGTTCGCAGCTCGGCTTGGGCAGTGTGCTGTGATGTCCAGCGGGAAGCTCCTGGGCCAGTGGCAGCTGCAGAGCTGCTCTCTGTTTAGCGCCGGCTCCGTGTGCAAGAAGGAGGTCGGCCCTCACGTGGCTCCCGACCCTGAGCCCGACCCCAGTCTGCCCTGCCCTGCCGGCTGGGAGTCTAAACAGGGCCTTCGCTACTGCTACAAGGTGAGGCCGACCCGGCCGAACTTGTCAATATTTAGAGTCAAGCGGCTAGCGCTTATGTAAACGCACTAGGGCGAGAAGGGAACGGGCGAAAAATGTTTCTTGTCTGTAAAGTCTTTTGTCTGCAGTGGCTCGGTTTGGGTTGATGGGTTTGAAGAGGAATGTCAGCAAGTGAAGAGCTTCGGGTGTCTGATAGTTACATCCTCTTTTTCACAGTGTGTAATGTTTCCCTGATAAAGTCTGCACAGTCTGTTCACATTTGTTCACATTCTACATGTTGTTGAGACTGAGGCCGCCGCGTTGCCTGCACTGCGGTTCAGCCGGCGGCCCCTACGCGGCTCTGAATAAACCAGACGGCGTGGCGAAGCGCGGTGTAATCCCCCCGCGGCGGCGGCGGCGATGATGATGATGATGATGATGTGTCCGGCAGGTGTTCCATGCTGAGAGGCTGAGTCGCCAGCGGTCGTGGGAGGAGGCGGAGCGGTTCTGCGAGGCCCTGGGGGGTCACCTGCCCGGCCTCAGCAACCAGGACGAGATGGAAGCCCTGCACACCATCCTGAGGGGCTCCATCAGGTCACACCTGCCATGCCCAACACCACCCCCCCCCCAACCCCCCCAACACTGTCTGTATTAACAGGGCTAGAATAGACTGTGACATGGCCACTTACTCATGCCAATGCGGAAAGAAATGGGACCTAGTATTTCCAGTAGAGCTGCATTGCTTCTTGTTTGGCACTCGCGGTCTGTCATGTGTTTTGATAGCTCAGCTCACGCCTCGCTGACGGTTTACAGGGAGCGACTGTTAATTATCGCTTCACAGGAATGTCTGAAGGCGCTTCATGCTTGTATTTTTTTGAGTTTGGAAAGGAGTGCAGAGTAGGCCTTGGGCTCGTACACGGCCAGTGTCCGTAACAGACAAACCAGCACACAGTCCCACGGGCCTTCCGGGTCGGGCTGGCACCTTGTGAATGCCCATAAGTCCGGCAGACAGGTCCACCCGCTCCTATCAGTTCACATTCCGTAGAAGAATGTCCGTGTGCTTCCTCAGTTTTCCCGATCCTCCCACCAGTCGCTCGACCCGGCCCGCTCAGATTATTTTTGGCGCAACCTAGCACAAGGTTACCATCGGCATTCTCCCGTATGGCGGCGGCTGCCGCGTCTCCCCTTACCCGCACTCGTGCTTCCCGCAGACGTCCTCCTCGCCTCAAGCCAGTCCAGCGTCCCTCTGGCGTCGCCGCGGCGTCCCGCCGACCCTCACGCCCACCGCAGGCCGCTCCGTAAGACGGCCCTTCTGCGACGCCTCTGCAGTTCTGTTCGCCATCTGTGCGCCAGATCTTCGGCAGACCTCTGACAGGCTGTTCAGCGCTGCTGCAGTCACAGTGCTTTCTGTAACTTCACCTTTGGCTTGAGGAAACCAATAATAACTGGCTAACGTGGTACCCTGCTGCAGACTATAGCTATGTTAGTCTGTCTGTCTATTAACTTCCCATGGTCAGATTATAAGAAGTGGGATTCCCCAAACGTTCCTTTGGAGGTGGATGTTGATTTCAGTTTCACTTAAGGAGCTCAGTCCAGATTATATTGTCCTAGTCTGAATTTTTCATAAGAGTGTGTATGATAGCAGGTTTAGTACACCTTATACACAAACACTTTTTCATTTACAGTTGCTATTGTCTTAGTTTGAGTACTCGATAAAAGTAAACTCCTGCTCAGGTCAGTTTGCCATCCCAAAGTAACAATCAGCTAAAGAAAAAGGAAGCATCTGTTACAAGGATATTTAGTCCAGTAGTCTGGTATATGGTGTTATCATTGCCAACAGTATTTCAAGAATGTAACATTCTTAACATTTCAGTTTAGTTTCAGTTCTGTTCAGGTGAGATCTTGTCTCTTTGTAATTTAGAAATACCCAGGGAATTCAATATTCGGTGATCACCTCACTTGTTATGGTGAAACTAAATATGGTACATATTGGTGTAGCAGCAACGTTACATTGTCCCTGTGACACCTTAGATGTGTTCTACTGCCAAAAGCAATTTCCTGTTTTGAAAACACCTCTGTGAGAGTTGCTTGCACTCGGGAATAAAACCGGTTGAACCGCAATACAAATAATTTTTAAATGTTGCGGTTAGCAGCAAAATGAGTCACACCTCAAATGTGTGCTTTAAAAAATAAGAGCTTGGGAAAAAAAAGTTTCTGGCTGGAATGAGTTATTACTTGAAGTAGAGCTCAGGGAAAGTTTGAGGTATCTTCATTTGAGCTAGAATTCATTCACTGTTGCTAACAGACTAACTAAAAATACTTATATAATAGTTTTGTTACACATTCAGTAAATTTTCATAACCTATACCTGTAATTCTATATTAAATGATTCTGTGTTTGAACAGGAGTATTGACTATGACTAAACACCAGATTAACTAACATTGATAGGGAAGGAAATTGTCCATAAATCTAAAATGCAACGGTCTCAGATTTAAGCCAGCTCCGATGTCAGGCTGAAGCTTGATTGAGCCTCTAGGAAAAACAATTCATTTTTACTTTCTTTCAAGGTTTTCATTTGGCTAAATGAAAACCTTGAAACCTTGAAAACCCCTTAGAGCTTGAACACATGGATGGCCCTAGAAAGCATTCAGATCATCCTGTACATGTGCAACATAGCATTACAATGCACCTCCCCCCTCTGGTGGCACCGTCAGTGATGTGCAAGTGCTGTTTGCTTCCGATCTCCCACAGTAATGACCGGTACTTCTGGATCGGCCTGAACCGCAGAAACCCGGCATCGGGGAACGCCTGGGAGTGGAGTGACGGAAGACCCGTGAGTACCGCCGAAAGACTCGCGGCCAACAACGGCAAACAAACTAACGCCAGCGCGTTCTCTATCGCTCGGCCCGAGGTCCGTGAAATGTTCTGACCAGGACTGTGTTTCTATGTCATGTTTAGGAAACTGACGAGCGTGTACTCAGATCGTACGTTTTTCATTTTCAGCTGTGCTGGATGCTCGTACTAAGTAGCGTGTGCTGTGATATGGAAAATAAGGCTGCGTTCATGCAAGCGCACTCGGTGTTTGAGAGTGTTGTCATTGTACTGGCTTGACAGCTTGACTCCTCTGTCGCAGGTATCCTCTGTTATTTTCTCAGGAGAGCTTCAGGAAGATGACGAATACAATCGGGAGTGTGTTGCCCTAAAGGTAAATTCGATAACACGTCTCATTTTCCTTCGTTTTCCATGACTTTAGAAAGAGCTGACCCAAGAGAGTGTTGTTGAAGCTCTGTGATCTCCAGCAACGCAGCTGGCACTGCAGTCATGGCAAATGCTACGGTGAAATTTGCCCCACTGTTTGAGGTCAGCGATTGAACACGTGCAAAGAAGCTCTGCTCTTTGCGAGGGTTAAATAGGTCAGGTCAAAAGCAGTGGATTTTCATGATAGTAAATCAAAGAATAAGTGTCACAAGTAACCTAGTAACATTATTATGTAAGTATTTATTACTTTTAACGGTAATTGGTACGTTCAGTATTCAGCCAAGTGTCATGCGATTATAATCTTTCACATTGCTGAGATGGAATAACTAGGTAGCTGACTAATGTTGGACTGTGTCTGTTCAGGGTGAGTAGTGAAATAAGGTCACAGCGGTTCTAAGTAATGATATGATGTTCATTTCAGTTTTAGTTGCATAACTTATTTAGAGACACAGTAACAAGATTGTTTTTCAGAAACAGGAACTAGAAAAAATTAGTCTAGACTGACCCTGAAACCCCCTAAATAAAAAAGAGATGTAAAATGAAGAAAAAAAATCTAACAGTGGTGAAAAACTCTGGTGGGAGGAAATTTTACGAGAAACTGGAACTGCCCAGTGTGAAAAAAATGTTCATAGTGTGCAGATCAGATGGGAGAGAGTATTCATCTGGGCCTCCAGACTGCATCATGGCTTGGGCTCAAACCAGGACAGGGGCAGGGTTGGAAATGTCTGTGAATATAGGGCACAGAAAACAGGCAGAACCCCCAGGGAAGAGTTCTTACAGTAGGTTGGCAACTTGAAAAGCACTTTTTAAAGGGTAATTAGACCCTACAACACTTAACAAAAAAAATAAATCTGTTGCCATGTTTGTTTGCTTACTTTATATTTAGACATTTTAATCCATGCCCTTATTTCAGCATTTCTGAAATAATATAATTTTACTTTTTAATACAATGGAACACTGATGGCAGCTGATTGGCTAGATTGGTTTTGGAGCAACGCTTCTCAAACCCGAGAAACATGGTGGCCTGTTCATTAACTCTCTCACTGTCCACCTAAACGGTCCGCTAAAATATGTTTCTGAAAACATTTGAGGCGAGAAATAGGCTACATAATTGCTAAATCTTGGTTTATATTTGATCTGAAACGCCTCATTTGACAGTTTGATCCAAGTTTCATGAGCCTACACTTTACAAATTATTTGCATATGGAATACTTTATGCAAATGAGAAGGACACACCCACCCCAAGATGCATTTTTCAGAATTGTGAAGTGGCGAAGCCAGACTGAAACAGTGAGGGCAATTACTCTTTAAATACTGTACATGTCGAGGCCTGAGTGTAATATGGGAAAGCCCCAGGGTGCTATGCGGTAGCAGAATGTCGAAAAGGTTTGAAGAAAGGGGGTGTGCGTGACTATGAGCGTGATCCTGGACAGACATACATTTCCGGTCTGATAACCAATCAAGGTTGAGCATGTGAAAAACAACGTGCAGCAACCTTCTGAAATGGCCTGTTCAGCCCGAAGGAAGAGAACCTCACTGGATATGTTTTTAAAACAATGCTTTGGTTTTTTTTTCTTTTACGAAATCTTATCAATGCGTTTGGTATACCTTGTGGAATAATATATTTCCAAAAACACTTAAACTTAGCAGAGTCTGTCTGAAGCTCAAACATGCATAAGGGAAATTATTTCATAAAACAGGGGCTCTGTAGTAAAAGGTTCCTGTCTCCCATTCTAATTTTAGTTATTACTGGATCTTTCAATTGGCCAGCACCTTCTGAACAAAGTAACAGGTGGAGAGTAAAGGACAAGTAATCCACTAAGATAGTGTGGAGCAAGACCATGTTAAACCTTATGAGTTAAGAGAAGAGTGTTATAGTCAGCTCTAAATTTAACATACGAAGAGGAAAAGCAACCTCCAGTCGGGTGTGTTCACATATAGCTTGCTTCTTGTTAGTAGCAGCCACATCCTGTATCAGTTGGATGCTTTTCAAGGTCATATTTGTGCAACCAGATAGTAAGGCGTTATAAAATAATCCAGCCGAGAGGTTATAAAAGGATAAACAATATTCCTGAGGTGAAAAAGGGACTCTATTGTGATATTATTCATGTGGGCCTGAACTGTCAGATCTGAGTGAATAGGGACTCCAAGGACCACATTAGCTATGACAGCAAACAGGAACACATCCCCTCACCATCTAAAGAAATAAAAAATGAATGAATTAATCTTCCAGTGATTTGGGGCCTACTAGCAATATCTCAGTCTTATCTCAATCGAGTTAAGGGAAATGTTTGGTCATTCAGAGCTTTTTCTACAAGACAACCCTCTAGCTTGGCAAACTACAAATATTTTCTGCACAGACAGACACTCACCAAGATATAAGAATTCATGTACGTTAATTTTCAGTATCAACAGTGTGTTACATTTCAGCTGTCTGGCTTTGGATTCTTTATCAAGTGTTCTAAAGCTTGTTCTTCTTTTCTTTTGAAACAGACAATGAGGAGGTCCTATTTGTCTTTCATCCTTTTGCTCCGGGGTCATTCGCTGCAGCAGTTTTTTGCCAGTCCTTTTCACTGTGATGCCCAGCTGGAGTGGGTCTGCCAGATCCCTCGAGGTAAGAAAAAAAACATGGATGACATGTTGAGCTCAAGCTTGGTGCTGTTAATATGTTCAGCAGAGTCGAATCTTGACCATGTTACTGTCATCTACAGCTGGGTTTTTTGTATCGTATCATAGTATCTACAGTGGTGCCCATGGAGGGACTCACCCCAGGATTCAAACACACTTCGCCAGTTTAACTTTCGGGTTCAAAAATGACCCTTTCCTGAGTTTAACCTTCCTCCTGTGTTCCGGTCAAATCTGACCGATCTACAACTTTCCTAAATCATAAATATTGTGTTTTTCATCTGATTGCCTCAAGACCTTATGTTTTCCTCCACACTAGGCATTTGAATGTAAAATTGCTGATCACCGCTTTCATTGAATTTTGAGTGGTTTAGTCAACTTTGTTACACCTGTGGTGTTCCGGGTCTAAAATGACCTCCATAGGAAATTAATGGGTAAAACTATATTACGTTCATCCAGCAGATGGAAAACCCCCATACACACACCCACTCACCCACACATCCACAACCACAACCCCCTCACCCCCCACCCATCCGCCCCCGACCCTTCAGGTTGTCCTACAAGCGATACAAAAACTCTTTGCATTTTAATGGGTCTCCATGCGAAATGGGGGGGTGGGACTAGATTCAGCTGTAAATTATGCTGATACAGTATGGAACACATCTGTTGGTTAAGGGTCCAAGGTATCAAATGAGCCTCAAACCACCATGCTGCTGCCATATATGCAGTAGATACAAGCATTGTTTCTCCTGAATATTTTTTCCATTAAGTTCAACAGGAAAATTAATCAGGAGAAACAATGCTTGTAGTATCTACTGCATATCTGGCAGCAGCACGGTGGTTTGAGGCTCATTTGATGCCTTGGACCCTTGATGACTTAAGGCCATTTAGCCAGCAAATGGCCTTAAGTGATGATTTTGATAGGTCACAGACATCAGGAAGTCATGGCATGCAAGCGATATGCAACCAAATACAAAAAATGACTATTTATTTGACATTATGTTGATTTGTCTATCGTATAAGTGAATTTCCCCATTTCTAGCTTTTCCCCAAGCAGTTCACTGCAGCAAAAGTAAATGAGCAAATGGTGGCGTAGAAGGTCTCAGGAGTGCATTTTTTAAATTCTTGCGAATTTTCTGACCAATGATTTGTTGTTAAGACCATTAAAAGCTTAATTTTTTGCCATTTTGGGCTTGGCCCATTTTTTTTGCCCAGGAGTGTACATTTTCAGTGTCTGTTCTTTTAAGGCATTTTCATCGTCTTACTGTATGAGTCTTTTTCCACTCTGCAGTTGTGAAATTAGAAGCCATATTCAAAGTTAAGAGCCACGCATCTAGTACAGCGAAAAAATCAATTGTGTATTATAGTAAAAACGTGTGGTGTAGACTGAAGAAATACTGTCTCTCTGGACTGAAGTAGGAAAACATTTATTCACCGATTTTTTGATGAGTGATAGTCTTCTGGTACACCTAAGCACTGATGAGGTCTCAGTCCGTTTGTTGTTCACACAGCAGCTGCTTTAGAACTCAGACCCCACTGCTGTAGCGTGGATTATGGGCAGAGGTTTACATAAGGGGTACGCAAGTATTCTTTAATGGAAAAATAGATTGAAATGCGTATTATTTTATGTCCTAAGCGAATATGTACCTAAAAATCGGTAGACATTTGCATCGTTATGACATGAAAATTGCTGTCAATTTTAATCTATTTGACATTAATGTGTGCTTGTTTACCGCTTACTTCAGCATGGCCTCTGCAGATGTTTTTATCACTTGGTTGTGCTACATGTAGAGGAAACTGATGTCGGAAGTTAACACACAATCCCTCAAACACCAGCAGCCGTTCTGCTGTTTATTTTTAGCTGGGTGTGCTCAAAAGTCAGTACAGCTACGTAGAATCAATGTACGGAAAGTCTAGAGGTAGTAAAGTATACAGAAAAACTCAAAGTGGCCTCTGGCCTCAAAAAGAACCACAGATGATCCGTGCTGAGGTGGTCTGAATTCAGTTATTTTCAGAGGGGTCTGACTTTGTTTTGTGTGTTCACACTAAAGTATGAACACACACAGGAAAACTGCGTCAGTCATCAGTCTGAGTCCACTTAAATGGCCAAAAAGAACCAAGTGTGAAAACATCCTTCAGCTCTCCAGGGCACTGAGATGAGAGTGCTCAACTTTTCTGTCCGTAGGATCCTTGTTCTAAAAATGGACAGGACCACACTTTGACACAAGCCACCGTCAGATATCTCCACAGTGGTTTAAGCTGAATTCATTTGAAATGAAGCTGCTGTGAAGCTTGGCCTGATGATTGTTTTTATGATATGATGTTTACTTTCTTTCTGTCATCAGGAAAGACGCCACGTACTCCTGCATGGTATAACCCGGGTAAGTGCTGCGCTTGCTTATTCGGTGGCCCACAGGGTTTCCCACTGGAAGTACTGGCCACTGTGCTCAACTCGTTCTGCTGCAGCTTACAAGGGGGGTTTTCACCTGTGAATGACAAACTACATGGCAATGTTGTAAATAGAACATTTATATTACACACACAATGTTATTTAGAGGTTCATAACAGTAATACAGCTATTTACAATACTGCACAACCCCAACTTCTCTAGAAAAGTACATTTCCAAAGTACATTTCCTGTGCCCTCTGGTAGACTGTGTCCTCCACTGAAGGGCCATTTACACTTTTTGCCATAAATGAAACATTTCCCTGCCCTGTTCATTGCTGAGAATTTGTTATAATAATAATAATAATGATAATAATAATAATAATAATAATTATTATTATTATTATTATTGTTGTTATTATTATTATTATAGTCATAATACATTTCCTTCTCCAGTTTAAGCTACACAAGCCAAACTTTCCAATTGTAAACTATCATGCACTGATTTGTGTGCATTTTCTAAACAATTTAGTGTTTTTTTGTATGTATCTTTAACTGTATGATTCACTTATTTTAAACTAGCGTATCAAGTTATTAAAACAGTCTCCATTATTTAAACATTGCAGAAAATCCGCATACCTACAAGCTGCAGTTCTGCAGTCATTTAAACTATACATTTTCCATGGTAACCTTTGGGAGCATTCTGGTGGTGTTGTAGGCTAATCCTAATTAATGTTAAAGCATGGCACACTTGGTTGAACATACCGAAATAAATTGTAGACACTGCGTTTGTTATATCTGAGATGAGCGTTGCAAGAACTTAGCATCATTTGTGTGTGTGTGTGTATGTGTGTGTGTATACATGGGTGTTTGTTTTTGTTAGGTGGGCACCATGAGTCATCAATATTCGTTGATGGAAAAGAATTCTGGTTTGTGAGTGACCCCCAGCTCTCGTATGACGAAGCTGGCCTGTACTGCTCAGGTAATAGCAGCACATTGGCAACACCACAGACCATGAATCAAGTTGGAGTTATCCTATCACAACTTAAAAAGGTACATCACAAAGCTATCCTAACAACTTAAAAATTCCATCACAGATTAATCCTAACACAACTTCAACAGGTACATCACAGAGTTATCCTTACACAACTTAAAACGTTACATCACAGAGCTATTGTAACAACTTAAAGATTCCATCACAGACCAATCCTTACACAACTTAAAACATTACATCACAGAGATATCCTATCCTTTTTCTACCTGTCTGAATAAAGCAAAAAATACAAAACCAGGACTGAGTGTCCCATTCTCCTTAAGACAATGTTGCATTGTGTAGAATGTGAGGGGCCAAAATGTGTTTTTAAAATTGTCAGTATTTTTTTTGAGTGTACATTGAATAGGCTTGATAAACGTTTAACAACTTTTTAAATCACTAATAAAAGCACTCACTGAGAGATAATTAATAATCAGTTTTGAGAAAGTACTTCCTTACAATCTACCACATTTCATAACAGGCAACTGTTTTATTGAAGCGAGTCTGACAATGTGTTGTGACTTGCAGATAACCAGTCCAATGTTTTTTCAGCTTTCCGGGGAAAGACTGAGCTGGTGGGTGGAGATTTTGGAATCTGGGCTGTCTTTTCCCATGCCGTGAGTCACTTATCAAAGCTTACACTAATTGGCAGGTGTAGGCTACTGCAAATGCTGTTGGACTTTTTGCTTAAAAAAAAACAAGACCGGGTCAAAACCTAGTATATGGCTGGACCGGCCAACCAATGTGCGACTTCATAACTCGGCCGACCAATGGTGTAACCTCATCACTCACTCAGTCACAGACATTTGCGTTTGTAGGGCTGGCCCTGCTGTTGTGGTCCAGCCAAAAACTATTCAGCAACTAGTCATACTGTACGTTTCAGTTGTTCAATTTCCTCTCACTGTCATTTTTCAGTGCTGCAGGTTATTTTTTGATTATTGGTTACTTTTACCTATGTTATGTGTGCCGTTGAACATTACTGTTCGGAGGCCTTAGAACACTTATAATTTTACGTGACCCAATGTACATGTCTGAAATGTGAGTGAAAATGCATTCACATGTTTTGCCTCCTTCAGATTCCACCCAATACTCCACCACTATTCAACATTCCATGGCAGATGTTCTTCCTTGAATCCAGATTCCTCAATTCCTGGTAAGCGAGCATCTGCACGTTTCTTATTCCGCTGAGGCACATTTAGAACATTTTGTATGTCCTGAAAACTCTCGTGAAACTCCCATTCATTCAAAGAGCCTTGCATTTTGCAACGGGTTTTAAAGGTGGAGGGGGGATTTCACTGCGCTCGTTTTGACACGTTTTCCACAGAGCGAGAATACAGCTGTGACCGGGCCTTGCCATTTGTGTGTGAGAAAGTCAACACCACCTCTGTGGAGAGGAACCCACTGGAGCCGCACCCTGGAGGCCTGCCCTGTGGGAATGATTCCGTGGCCTTCAGAGACAAGGTTAGCAGCAGGACGGCAGTGGTCTTACCTACTCAACAGCAGGCCCTCTACTTCACTTCAGCCCTCACTTGTTTTTGTGTTTGTTTTCCATATATAATAATAATGGACAGGTCTGAGGTATGGGTGTCATATAGGTCATGTCTGTTAAGAAGCAATATTCAAATATTTGACCCCCCTACTGTGTATCGGATGGTGGTGGTGAAGAAGGAGCTACTCTCACCTATGGTCTATGGTCACTATGGGTAGTGATCGAAAGAGTGAGGTCGCGAATACAAGCAGGGTGGCAGGGCTTACTCTCTTCAGAGTAGGGCCACTGCTTCTCCGCATTGAGAAGAGTCAGGTGAGGTTGTCTGGGCATCCTGGGCGCCTCCCTTTGGAGGTGTTTCGGACATGGCCATCTGGGAGGAGACCCAGGGGCAGACCTAGGACACGCCGGAGGGATTATATCTACTGGCTGGCCTGGGATTGCCTTGGGATCCACCGGGATGAGTTGGAGGAAGTAGCTGAGGAGAGGGATGTCTGGGGTGCTCTGCTTGCCCTGTTGCCACCGTGACCCTGATCTGAACTAAGCGGTTAAAAAATGATTGGATGGATGGATTGACCCCCCTAGCCACCCTCTAGAAAATATAAATGTTCCAGTCCAAGTGAACTACCAAGGAACTGCCTCATTATTAGCACAGTACACCCATGGTAAAATAATAATTAAGTCAGTATGGGTTTACACTGCAGAATAATTTAATAGAAGATCCTGTTCAAGAAGATAACAAATACTGTTTCTCTCAGCTGGCTAATGTAACAAGACTGTTAATCCTCAGATTACTCTGGGTGTTTACAGTTATTTGCATTTTCACAAGAGATAATATAGGTACAGTTTTATTGTAGTTCTCGATCAGCACATGAGGTGATCATACATGATAGTATAGTGGGAAAGTATGACTTTAAAGAAAGAACGTTCAAAATAAATAATTTAAATAAAGCTTTCCCCTCCCCCGCCCGCAGTGCTACACAGTGTTGCAGCCGAAGTATCTGTCATTTGAAAAAGCCAGCGAACTCTGCCAGAAACTGCGGGGAACCCTGCCTGTCATCTCCAGCCAGGCCGAGCAGGGTGAGAGTACTGCCCCAGCCCTCACCCTCGTCAGTCACTCCTGACATCATGATCCCGCCCCTTTCACATCCTTCAGAGCTGTTCTCCTCATAATCTTTTGGCCGGTTTTACTTTCGTTTATTCACATGTCCCCCCCCCCCCCCCCCACCTAAACAGATTTCATCTTGTCGCTGCTGCTCGGTCATTTACCCCGTAAACTTTGGATCGGACTGAGGCGTCAACATAGCAGGCCGGACTGGAAGTGGGCGGATGGTTCTCCCCTCACCTTAGACAACTTCAACACCTTACTGCACGGGCAGATGCGCTTCCTGCCCATCAGCGTGAGTTTCGCACTTCTCGTTTGCGTTTCTCTCCATCTTTGAGCTGGCAACATCTGTTCATTGTTTCTTTAGGAGAAAAAAAACCCTCTGGCGAACCCAGGGAAAATGCTTGGTTAGACTCACTTGCCGTTCAATGCATTATTTATTTATTGTTTTGAACAACTTTCTTGCCGATTTTGCAACACCCAATGGGATTCCCGGCCACATTATGTTCTATTAATCCTGCACCAGATCATGGGGTGCACTACAGTCAAGATTACAGTGCAGAACACAACTTGTAAGAAAGAAAATGTATTATAGCCTGGAGCAAAACACTAGCCTTTTAAAATAACACAAGCCAGGCAAAATTCACAAATTATCACAATTACTGTTATAATGTCAAAGTAAGCTCAAAGTAAAGCACTTCATGCTTTACCAGTCCAAATAAATACAAAGTGTCAGATGTGATGCAGCTCTTACAGTGGTTACGGTGGTACATAATGGTGATTGTAAAGTCAACTTCTGGTTGACCCTGTACAGTTGACTTCCCTTGGGGAGATTTAATTTTAATTCCCTGCTCCCTCTTTCCTCTGCATAAGAGCTTTGGAACGTTGGACCTATGTGCGATATTGTACAATGACGCTAGTGCAGAAATGATGGGCACCTGGGACTACAGGACCTGCTCTGAGCCGCAGTACGTCGCGGTCTGCGAACATTATGCAGGTAAATGTGGTTCATACTGTAACGGCTATGGAGTGACTGTGTGCATTGAGGCTTTAGCATGCGTCGAAAATGCTACGTTCATCATGATGACATTGCGACGATGATGAGGACGCTGTTGATCAGCAGCTTTACCCTGAGCAAGACCCTTTAACTGAACAACTGTAATATCACAACTGAGGGAAAAACAGTTTCATCACCATCATCATTAACAGGCTGTACTAGATCACTGTGCACCCTTCCCAACTTTTCTTCTAGGTCTATCTAGCAGCTTCTTAACCCATTCCATCCCAGGGCTTCTCATTCTGTAATTTGCATTTACTTTTGGTGCTATCCTTTTTTGCGAAAAACCACAGCCAACAATCCGAGACTTTTACCATTTCAATAAAATTCAGTTTAGAGGATTATTTTTAGTTGGGATTGTCTATGTGCACTGGTACCAATATCAACCTACAGAGAGAATTTTAAAGATGTTATGAAGAGTAATGTAGACACAGAGAGCCAAATCACTTCAACCTTTTGCAGTTTCATATGAAAGTAGACAAAAAAGAAAGGAGATGAGACTATGCTGAAAAAATACATCTGGAATAATGCAAGAAATCTTCAGAAAGGAACAGGTTTAAACTAATAAATACCATCCATCAAAAGAAAGGAAACAGAGTGGATGCATGTGAGGACCACTATGTAAAACAGAGTGCTCTTAATTGGGAGGGCAGGAGGGGATGTCAGTTTTGCCAAGATGAATCTTCTGTAAAATCAATTTCAGACAAACCGGAAAGCCCCAAGGCCCCAGAAGGAAACTTTGTTGTGAGCAACCACACATACAGAGTCTTGCAGGGGAACATGACCTGGTTCACAGCTGTGGAGCTGTGTAAGAAGCAGGACATGGACCTGGCCAGCGTGCTGGATGGATCTCAGCAGGCGGGGCTCACCGCTGCCACCGGCAGAGCCGGCGCCCCCCTGTGGATCGGCCTCTTCAGCGAAGACGTAGGTGCCCGCTCTCAAAAACCACCCGGTTCAAAAACCTACCCAACTTTTTTTCCTTCTGTCTGTGTGACCACTTATGTTGAACTCATTTCATGTGACTGTTAGATACAGTGTTTCTTAAACCATCAACATAAGCTGAGATATTGACCTTATTTCTGAGAACAAACTTTACTGTTCTTTTAATGCCCAATCCACATGGTTCTTTTACTAAATTCGCAAGTATTCCTTGTCCTTAAAAAGAATTCTGCCTCTGATCTGTATCAGTTTTTTTTTTTTAAAGGTTCCCTCTCAACGGAATGGTAGTGTATTTTTTCTGGCAGTGCCTCTCTTAATAGCATATTGAGGCTGTTTAGTTGGAGTCCTGCAAGTTAGGAATATATGAGTCAGCGGAAACTTCCTGAATCCAGACCGTGTGAGAGCCCTTCTCATTTGATGACATGTCATGTCTTGGCCAGGACGGGGCCCACTACCGCTGGACGGACCACAGCCACACGGTGTTCAGCCGCTGGTTCTCGGAGCCCACCAGTGGGCGCTGTGTCTACTTGGACACTGACGGCTTCTGGAAGGCCACCAATTGTGAGGAGGAGCTGGCAGGAGCCATCTGCCACGTTCCCCAAGGTGACTGCGTTTGGGTGGACTAGACTTGGCCATGGCTCGCTCTCTTAAAGGGGAACAGTCACCGATGTCCCCATTGACTCATTTCCAAATTAAACAAACTTATAAATGACCTTGCTAATGTGACGTAATATACTGTAACTCCTGCACTGTGTTCACCTACACATTTGGCATCAGTGCCATTTAATTAATTCTGTAAGACAGAAGTGTCCTTCTTCAAGATTGACTGCTCTTAAGTGAAGACATTTTGATTGCTTTAGATCAGGGCTTCTCAAACTTGGTTCCAGGGCCTTGTTGTGCATGCTAATTTTTGTTTTAAATAATCTCAGTTCCCCAAGTGTAGCAGGCTGTTAGTAGTTATAAACTAGACACTTATGAGTCCACATTATGTCAAAGATGGATTATCAAACAGACTTTTCAATCGGTCATAGCAGTTTTCCAACAACTAATGTGCTCTGTGACAAATAATTCCTTATTACTGTCACGGAACGGGTAGGTAGGACCCAAACGCAGAGTGGGGAAAAAACTCAGGAGACATCGAAAGGAAAATTCAAACAAAGAGTTTACTTTCATACAAGTAACAAAACCAGGAAACCAGAAACGAGGCCACGCAGGGCAAGTCTGAAAAATACAAAAACTTCAGAACAAAAAGCAGAACTTTAAAAAACCAAAAATATGCAGAGCCAAACTTTCAGAACAGCAAGCAGAAACACAGATACTCGGGCAGAAACTCACGGGTGGAAACAGAGTCAGAAACACAGTGGCAGAAACACATGCAGAAACACAAGGAACCAACACCTGAGTCAGGGAAGCAAAGAACTTAAATAGATAGGGAAACTGATCAGACAAAGGTGAACACCATTCACAATTACACCAGACAAGAAGGAATAACAAGATGCAGAGAAAAACAATGATAGAATAATTGAAAACAATAATAGTATTAACACAGGGATAACAAGAGGGAGCAACTGAAATACAAACTGAAGTACCGCCATCTGGCGTTCCAGAAAAGGAAAAAACAGAACCAGAAAGGCAGAATCCTGAAAATGACATGTTCTCAATAACCTCATTTGTTCGAGAAGCTAACTAGCTGAATGCATGGTGATGTAGCAGAACTGACTTTGGAAAACCTTGGTTCAAATTAGTCAGAAAGATGATGTAGTTCCACACAGTTTGGGTTCATGAAAGCTCACCTTCGTGTCCCAACACAGGCGTTTGGCACGTTCTCCTGAAACCTCACCGTGGAGTATGAGTAACTGAACCAAAATGGCTTTGTGTAGGAGTTACACTGCAGATTACTCTCATGTATTCTATCCCAATTTGTATTTTTTTCGTTTTCAGTGGAAAAGACTCTCGAGGATGCTGCAGTAAAATGTCCACACAGGGCCAATGGGCCTGGCTGGACGCCATTCAGAAACCACTGCTACGCCTTTTACAGGCAAGCCTCACGTTGGGCCGCATTTGACAAGGGGGACAGCCGCGAAACATGCAAGAAATTAGGTAAGGGTGAGCGCTACTTGGCGTTCCTGACAATCTGTGAACCAAAAATATGAGGTGAAATTTACTGGGTTTCATAAGTATTAGCTTCTGGGTGTCTTTTAATGACCGATGATACTTATTGTAATTGCACAGTCCATAATTTTAGTTGCATTGAGACTTCTACTGAATGCGGCGTCAGGGAGAACACAAGCCTTACGTAGCCTTCCCCAGCGCTGCATTCGTTTAAGGCACACACCAGTATTTTTTTTTTATTTACAAGCATGCTCTATTAACAGGTTATTAAGCCTTTCTTTAAAATTCCAAGCAACCCTGTTCATTTTTCTTCATTTTATTTTAGACCCCAGTGCAGAAGTCTTAACAATCAGAGATGAGGAGGAGAATGACTTTGTGAGAAAGCAGCTGCTGCCTTTAAGAGATATGGTGATGTTTGTGTGGATCGGAATCTTCAAAGACAATGAAAGTGAGTTCTCTTGTTGCTTTTCGTCATTACTACTGGCCGCGGCCTTTCAAGAAGAAAGCCCATAGTATAGAAGTTTCTTTTCAGATGTTGGTATCAGTGCGGTGTTTGATTAAGTATTTTCTATGGATAATGGTCCTGCACAATGCCTAGTTTCTGTCTTGAATAAAGGAAGGATACAATTGCTTTGAATTCCTCAATATGGTTTTTCATGATTTTGTATTTAAGTGTGTGGATCGGCCTTTGTGCCTTAAATTATTGATAATAATAAAACTGTATTTGGAATTGGACCAGATGATGAATTGGTGCCCGCCATCAATATCGCTGGAATTAAATTTAACTATTACCCAAAGTTCCATGGCAGTGGTTCTCAAACTTTTCAGGACTAAGGCACCCCTGCAAAAAGCAAATGACATAAGCAGTTTGTAGCACCATAATCACACGTTTTTAAGTGATAAACATTGCTCACACTATGAAATTGTGGAGCCGACAAAGTCATACACAAATTCACATAGATGAGTGCTCCTAATACATTTGATTATTTTGTCCATGAATCACACAGAAGGTGTGTAAATGGCCCTTAATATAAGCATTGTGAGGACCCATAGTATAGCCATTTTCTCACTGAAAGTAACATACACTACAGTAGTTTGTGGCTGTAGTTTTTATTAACAATGGTGAAAACATAAAAGTTTGAAAACTTTGACGACACTGATATTTGTTTTGGTTGTTTGTTGCTCTGTAGCTAACCAGCTGAAATGGTACGATGGCACTAACGTCCAATACTCCAACTGGTTTGAGGGAAGACCCAACATAACTGACAAGTTCATGGCTGGCCTCTCCTCCTCAGGCTCTTGGAAATTATTCACCAGTAAACATAGTTTTGAACGCATCAAGCAAATCAGCGTTGTTGCTTGCAAAATTGACTATGGTAGGTTTTTTCAACTGTGGTGGCTACTTTGTTCATTTAGTTATTGTGATCAAAGAACATGCTCTGTCCTTTAGATTATTTTGAGTGAATCTAAATGATTGTGAACCCGTTTCATCATACAAAGACAAGACTTACAGTTGGGTAGGGCGGGGTTGTAGGACAGTACATGTTTACCCTTGAGCAAGGTACCTAACCTGAATTGCTTTAGTATCCAGTTATATAAATGGATCGTATTTACTCAAAAGTCACTAAATGCCTGCAATGTAATTTAATGCACCGTGCACTTGGATGGAGAATTGCGATCTCTGAATTACTGAAATGCCGCATCTAAACACCAGTGTTCTTTCTCTTACACTTCTTACACCCCCCCCCCCCCAAGATTCAAAAGAGGACTTCAGCAAATACGTCAGCGATTTAGAGAATTACGGCAACTTGAAGTACAAGGTGATCCCGAAGAAGCTGACGTGGTCAGAGGCTTTGCGGGAGTGTGAGAACATGGACGGCCATTTGGCCAGCGCTCACGAACTCGCGCAAGACGCTCACCTCCAGATGATGTCCAAGATGGATGGCTTCCCGCTGTGGATTGGACTCTCCAACCAGGATGTAAGGGACTCTGGCCTACGATGCAATACATTATGTATACACAGTTGGAATATATGTATATTTGAATGTATTAATGATAAGTGTAAACATGTAGCTATCCATCCTCTTTTCACAAAATGCAACCGCAATAAAGGTCTGTGCAAACTTTTTTCAGGAAGGTGGCTCATCGTTTGAATGGTCAGATGGGACTATCTATGACTACAAGCCATTGGGCTTTTCGTACTCTGGCTCTGAAGGCAACTGCATGCTTGTGAACAGGATGGGATCGTGGGTGCAAGCGGACTGCACCACTCGGCAAGAGGGAGCGATCTGCTACGTCAACACCACTCAAAGTAAGTCTCACAACATTCAGCGCTTTCACGTCAATCTGTGTTGGGGAAGAGAAGGAAGCTATATGTGTGTGGAAGGACCGCTGCTTTAAGTGCATTGCTAAGTTAAGTGCTAGTTTGGCAGTTTGGCAGCATAGTTAGTCAGGAAAATATATTATCAGTGAAAATTCTAACCAAGTCTATGCTTTGATAGCCAGGGTAAGCTTTTTTCCTTTGTAATTTTCATTTTTATCCTGGCCCATTGTGGGGCCACAGTGTTGCAGCGAATAGCACTGTTGCCTCAAGGTACCAAGTTTGAATCCCGACAGGGGCCTTTCTGTGTGGAGTTTGCATGTTCTCTTCATGTCTGTATGGTTTTCTGCCTGGTACTTCAGTTTCGTCCTTCAGTCCAAAGACATTCAGTGGGCTAACTGGAGATGATAAATTTCCAGTATATGAATGGTGTGAGCCCTCTAATGGATTAGCAACCTGTTCAGGGTGTGTTCCTGCCTTTTGTTCTACTGCAGTCATGGAAGATGAGGATATAGTCATCATAAGAAGCTTCTCCCAAGGAAACATTCTTGTGTGGGAGGTGTAGAGTGGGGATGTCACTTTTTCCAAAGAGTGAACAAATCTTATAAGAGAAATTTGAATTTTCGACAAAAAATTTCAATTTAACATTGCATAAATGTATAATTATTATGGCCCACTTTTAATTTCCAATTAAACCTGTACTTAAATTGCTCAAACACACTATGCTAAGAAATAATGACAACAGTATCTTGAGGTTTTAAAAAAAATAAAGCCAGGGAAGATCATAACAATGCTTGTAATGCTGTTCACAGCAAAAGAAGGCTGGTGTGGGAAGGCCTTATGCATGTAATACGAGGCTATTTGTTTGTCTATATATGGTTTATGGAATGCGCAAAACTTTACTTTCTCTGGATAGCATGCCCTACACATGAATTTTATTTTTAGGCTACCTACATACTGTACAGAGATAACTAATGCAGTTAATGCATGTAGCTTTCATGTAGCTATCATTTTAGCTACAATTGCATAGTTAAAATGAAAAGATTAGCCCAACCTTGCCCCTGTAGCGCCCCACCATATCGCCAAATGTGTGCATGGCTCTTACTTCTCCTCCTCTAATCTGGAAGCAGCGATCACCCCCGGTTTCAGAGATTTACGCATAGAAGGCTTCATTATTTGGTATTAAATACACACAGCATACAACCTGAATGCTTGTAATTTTTCTAACATTATTACCCAGTGGTATTTTCAACCAGTGGGATTATTACCATGGGTTCTTCTTTTACACAGGTCCGAAGGCTTCTCCTCAACAGTCAAACGCCTGTCCAAAGACTGCAGGTGTTTCCAGGTGGATTCATTACAAAGAGCACTGCTACGCATTTGACATGACCTTGTTTAACTACTCAGTGTACACAATGGAGGAGGCAAAGACCATCTGTAACCGCCTTGGTATGTCAATTGTCTTAATATTTTGACTTTTGTCTTAATATTTTGATTTTTTCTTTCCGGCAGGCCGACCTGTTTTGGCCACAGTGCAGGATGGCAGTCATTTCCGTTTCCATTCAGTAATTCATTAACTGAATTTCAAATTGAATCCTTGACTACATTTAAATGGAACTGATCGCAACCCTGCCACACTGATCTTTATTTTTGGTTTTTCTGTTTGGCTCAGAAATGAATGTCGAAATACACCACAGTTCTATTTTAGCAACGCAATAAGGTAAACTGAAATGTTCACTTTAAGAGAACAAACCTGACCAACAGTTTTTGCTGTGTCAGGTAACTGCTGTGGTACATCATCCTCACAAATTAATGTAATAATAATAATAATAATAATAATAATAATAATAGCTTTATTTGTATAGCACTTTTCAGTACAGGTAACAGAGTGCTTCACAATAGTCAATACAAAACACAGAAACAAATAAAAATAATAAAATAACATAAAAGGATCACCCAAAAAACGCTTTATTATAAAAATATGTTTTAAGAAGTGAAATAAAATGTGGAACTGACTCTGCAAGCCTGATATTTTCTGGCAGATTGTTCCAAAGTCTAGGGGCTCTGACAGCAAAGGCCCTGTCACCTTTGGTTTTCAGCCTTGACTTGGGAACAGCTAGCAACGCCTTACCCGAGGATGTCAGTCTGCATCCTGGCTCATAGGGGCATGAAAGATCAGAAATATAGGGAGGGGCCATCCCATGCCTGGCCTTAAAAGTAATTCAAAGAATTTTAAAATCAATCCTAAGATAAACTGGCAGCCAATGCAAGGATGCTAGGACAGGGGTGTAATGTAACGCAATTGAATTACAATCTAATTTGTTGTGTTTCCACCTCTCATTTAAATCACTCATCTGAACTGAGAGCACCTGGCTCACCTGCTCAAAATCGCATTTTGTTCACTTAATCTCATTTCATGCAGCCAAATAATATTCTTTGGAACTGTAATAAATGGGGGTGCATTGTGCAGAACTGCAGTGCTTCCTGTGTGTATCCCCAGCCTATTTGGTATTCAGTATTCTTTGTAGCTCTATGTCAGTCACAGTACTTCATGTAAACTGAGCATCTATTGTGATCTATCAGAAAAGTCCATACTTAATGGCCAGAAGTGCTTGTTTTTGTTGTTAGTTACACTAACGTTTGATACCCACCATTAATTTAGAAAATGCTGTATAAACGACCAGAATCTGCTTCTGAAAGTTAACATAAATCGGGAGGACTGATCAGCCCATGAATGAAGACAAAGGCTGTTTGTTCAGCTTGTGACTGGACCAGGCCTGTTTGCGTTAGCGTTTGCATTGTGCTGTGTTGGCAGATGAGTCATCACAGCTCCTGACCATTAAGGACGAAGATGAAAACACATTCGTCTCCAGATACATCATGGAAAACCCCCTCATCACTAAGCGTGTGTGGCTTGGCTTGGATCTGGACGCGCAAGGTAACGAACCTCTCCCCCACAAAGTGCTTTTAGTAATTTGCTTTAACAATAAAGATTACAAAATAAATAAATACATAAATAAATAAATAAATAAATAAATAAATAAATAAATAAATAAATAAATAAATAAATAAATAAATAAAATACAAAAGTGCTTTTTTAGTGTAGCAGGAAAGTCCTTTAAAAGGCATGGCTGTCATTATGCAGTCTGATGGCGGTTGGCACAAAGGAACACCTTAGGCACTCCGTCTTGCACCTGGGGTGCATGAGCCAATGGCTGAAGGAGCTCCCCATCCGCCACAGCTCCTCATGTAGGGGGTGGGAGAGATTGCTCAGGATGGCACTGATCTTCCCCTTCATCCTCCTCTTTCCTACTACCTCCAAACAATTAAAGTGTGTTAATTAAAGTACCATAACTTACACAAACAGTATAATAAACGGTTGTGGAGTATTTCGCATTTAGACGAGCCGTGTTCAGATAATACCTCATTTATATGCGATGTCTGAAGTGATACAGCATTCAGTCACGCACCCCTATACAGAGTGTACCCTATCAGAATCGGAATGCGCCCTAACTTACAGTAATTTGAAAACTAAGAAAAAGATTTCAGTTCCAATTCGAATTTTGGCACTCTCCAGGAAAGAGTGCATTTGCAACCAAGCCCTCTTAAAATTACTCTCTTAAAATTCTCTCCACGTGGCAAGTGCTGAATCGCATTAATCACTTTTAAAAGACTTAGCCCAGAGTGGCCGAATCAGTATTTCGCAGCTATAGCTTTGAACCCCTGCTTAGTTGTATGAATCAGGTGTAAATTCATGGTCTGAAGTCTTTGTGCTTTCCTGTCTTGTTAAACTCTTGTGAGCCAGAAGGGGGACCCAAAGCTTCAGTATGCTAGGACCCATAATAACCTGGTATCACAGCATGCCACTGCACCCTTCAGTCAGTGAAGCTTCTGGATTTGTATTATGAATGTAAACTCAAAAAGAAATGTAAATGTAAAAAAGTCAAGCCACTCACATAGATTTTCAGATCTAACATCTGAAAATACACAATTCCTAAAAAGTGTGTTAGCATATCAAATTATTGATATCAAAATGAAATTTCGACAACTAAACGTTGTTTCACAGAAACTAAACATGCAATGACCCAAGTATAACCTGTGTTTTCATACATTTGTTCTTTTGAGCCCATGTTTCTTAATCCTGCAATCTCATCTCTCATTTTGTGACACTGAGTAAAGCTCTGTGCGTGCTCATGGCCAACATACTCAGCAAGGCTGAAACACTTATCAAGCCCCACCTACTATTTATGATTTAACCAGTCACATTACAGGAACATCACAAAAGTGCAATATCCTAATATGTTTTTCCATTTTGCATCACTGTAAGTCAATAGCATACGTTGTTCAAAGTTTTCAAATGCGAGGATAAATTAATTTATTCAACATCTGTCTTTTCTTTCTGTCTTAGACACTGTGTATATGAAAAAACGTGGCTGTATTTTGTTGTACCAGACTAAGGGTATCCCAAAGTTTTGGGGAACCTGCTACTGCACTGCTGCCTATTACTTCATTGCTTAACTTTTGGATGAGAGTACAGCAAGAACTTTATTTGATGATTTGACTGTAAAGTCACTTTTTAAAACTGTTCTTCAGGTGACTCGAAGTGGATCGACGGCACCAGTGTGGAATTCTCCAACTGGGGCAAAAAGGCAAGCGCGCTCGCGGCGACCGGGCCCGCCTGCGCGGTCATGGTTTCCGGCGAAGAAGGGGCATGGAGCCGGGAGAGCTGCACGGAGATCCGCAGCCGGGTGGTCTGCAAAGCGCCCGCTCGTGAGTATCCCGTCAAACCCCCGGGGAGCGTATCTATGTTCCCAGGATCCTATGTTCCCAGGGTCCTATGTTCCCAGGGTCCTATGTTCCCAGGGTCCTAAGTTCCCAGGGTCCTATGTTCCCAGGGTCCTATGTTCCCAGGGTCCTATGTTCCCAGGGTCCTAAGTTCCCAGGGTCCTATGTTCCCAGGGTCCTATGTTCCCAGGGTCCTATGTTCCCAGGGTCCTGTGTTCCCCAGTTCAATATTCTGTTAACACACATTAACCCTCCTATTGTGTTCGGGTCAAATTTGACCCGTTTCAAGTTAAAATATTTCATAAATATTATCCAGTTTTTTTTTATTGGAACAAGGCTTCAAAGCCAGCTATATAAACACAACAAAACCAATGGTTATCATTTTATTTGATTATATAGAGCTGGGGAACATAGGGCCCTGGAAACATAGGACCCTGGGAGAACACATATGTAGAGCTGGGGAACGTAGGACCCTTTGTCATGTTCCCATTATGTGCCATATAAATCTGGGGAACATAGGACCCTGGGAACATAGGTATGACCCCAACCTCCGCTGTGGATAGGGTGCCACAAAGCACAATCGCTCTTCAGTATTTATTTGTTACTTACAGACGAGCGCTAACGGGCCGTCTGCACAGGGTTCTCTAATTGTTTTTTTCTTTTTTCAACGCAGCGAGGAGAGGCACGCCGGCCGCATTAGCCTTCTTTGTCATTTTGGTGATAGCCATCCTTGCTATCGTGCTGTTCCTAATATGGAAGAGAAGCAGAGGCCGTTTCTCCTCCAGGGTGCGGTACCAAAGAAACTTTGACGAAGCCGACAGCGCAGGCATATTGACCGAAATGGAGAATGAATTTCAGAAACAGTAACAGAAATGTGCCTTTGCTAAATGAATGGCAATGCAAAAACACAAATATTGTATGTACGCAGAATGCGAGACCAGCACTCCCTAAACATTCCAGTACCTGCAATTTAGCATGTACTCCTAAAACGTGCTTTGCGGTATATTTGCACGCGGTCCCTGAACATACCTTTCGGTGCGCTTTACACGCCTATGTCTTCTTCAAACTTCAAACTTATATCCGATTGACATCTTTTTGCTTCAGGGAAAGATTAAGTAATATTGAGTGGCACATTAATGTGAGATGTATTCAAATGTCTTTGAAGGTCTGAGTGCCTTTTTGTTTTTTGTTTTGTTATAAAGACTCTGTATTTAAAAAAATGTCCCCACAAAAATACATCATCGCCAATGCATCTTGGGGATATTTTATGTTGGAAGTGTATCAGGGTTTTCCTGCTCTTGAGCATGCACTGAGATTCATGCACATTTTTGTTGCAATTGC
The DNA here is from genome assembly GCF_018555375.3 of Anguilla rostrata. Lineage (NCBI taxonomy): Eukaryota > Metazoa > Chordata > Actinopteri > Anguilliformes > Anguillidae > Anguilla > Anguilla rostrata. The sequence goes on from NC_057935.1 coordinate 37,772,287, forward strand.
GTTATTATATTTTGTTATTTGGAAATGTTCTAATTGCAGATTCTCTTAACGATCAGTTATTTAATTCAAGAATGGCAGAGTTTACACCTGAAGCAGCAGCTTAAATTTTGTGCTCAGCAACTGTTGACCTGAGTTGACAATTGTGCTTATTTGTGAGGCTGGGTTGTTTACTTTTGAGCTTTTGTCAGTGGCATTTTTGTCACTATTGTGAAAGATTTGCTTTTAGTGAGGTGAGTGGTATTTTTCTTTCCTGTGTATTCAGTCTAAAAAACCGAATCCATTCATTGTTTAGCATGCAATCATTTAATTAGCATTGCCATCATAGTTGTTCATTTTACAAAAAATGTTTGAATGTCATTTTTAAGGCTGTATTTATGATGATATGTGCTTAATATATGCATTCAAACCACTGAAATTCTTATCACTGGCAGTGTATAAATCTTAAATATTGTATATATGTGCAACTAGATTGTTTATTTTTTAACCTTTATTACAGTGATGTTTGTGTATTTAATGAGGCTCTATTCCCCATGTATGCGAATACTAGCTAAAATAGCATTGGAATTGTTTTACGCAATGCTTTTTCAAGCACATAATATCATAGATTTTTGATGCAGATATTTATTTTGTCAGATAATGTCCATTTCTGAATGTAATTTTTCAGGCTATATTTATGAATGAAGCCGAAGTTATGCATTCAAACTACTGAATATCTGAGCATCTTGAAACCTCCTGAAGCATCTTGAAATTTTATTTGCTTATTAAATATTTTTGATACTTTCAATAACTAATTTGGGTACATTACACATGCACTGCACTCTGTTGTGACCTTGTTCCCTTTTGTAAGTGTTTGAATGATCATTTGTTTGGAAATACAAAACCCAAAGTTCCTTTTGAAAATGTATGTTGTACTGAACATGCCTTAAAATTTGAAATTACTTTTAAAAAATCACAATTCCAATACTGTAAACATATAACCACAGTCTTAATCGGTGGTCAACTGCTTTTGTTTTGCAAATGTATAAAGAAAATCAATACGAGAATGAAAATGAAGTCTTCCAATAAACTTGCTGTCTTAAGTGTAATGTCTGGTTGTGAGTGAGTTAGAGAAAATACAGACCTATACAATTACAACTTTTTTGAACTTACATTAACTATAACCATAAAGAGCATGGTGATAAGTTTTTTGCATAAGGGTTTCAAATGTACTAGAAAAAGATTTGTTGTTGGTATTGTGATTGTTGTTCATCGTTGGCTTATAGCATCCCACTTCTGTTCCAAAAGGTTCATTTGAATCAACTAATTTTCATTTTGCGTAGCGGCAAAACTCCATTAAACTTTCCACAAATTACTAAAGTCGACCGATAGCTTCAAGGTAAATTAATTATTATTTTATTCTTGCACAAACAGTGTGGTACATTATGTCATTGTAGCACATGCCCAGCGGCACAATGAAAAAAGAGTTTAAATGTTTTTCTGCCTATTTTTTTACTTACTTCCTTGATCTGAAGTTCTGCTACTGAGCCACCACAGTCACCTACACTTGCGTAAGGAAGGCTGAAGTGCAGGCACTCGTCTGATGCAGTGAATTGCGTATTGTTCTCATTTATCTAGCCTGTCATTGGTGGATATTAATTTAGTGGTAGCTTGAGGGCCCCTGTCTGACTTAAACTACCCATATTTGCTGGAGTCATTAAACAAATATTTGGGACAGGCATTTTTGACAACTAATGCAATTATGTTAACCAGCTACACCGGTTTCCCCAGCGTATAAAAATAGGCATATACAAGTAGTTCCTCGTGTTGGTTGTTTCTGGAATTGCCAGGCTTGTTCTGTTTCCGCCTTGGACCTGCTTGCATTCCTTGTTTTGCCATGCTGTCGACAATGAGTTTCCAGATGACCAGGGCCCTCCGGTGCTTGCCCTCCTCATCGACTTCACAAGCACCTCGGTCCAGGCTCTGCTCTGTGGTCTTTCTTTCCTGAAGTAACCGGCCCATGGTCTCTGCCTGTACTCTGCCTGTCTCTGCCCGGCCCATGGTTCCACCTTCCTGACCATAGACACTCTCATACCTCTGGTCGTGATGGTTCCTCTCTACAGTAGAATAACTCTACTGCCTTCTCACTGACCCAGAAACCGACCTTGCCACAAAGCTGTGGATGTCTCTTCTGCTGGCGCTCGCGGCGACCGGGCCCACCTGCGCGGTCATGGTTTCCAGCGAAGAAGGGGCATGGAGCCGGGAGAGCTGCACGGAGATCCGCAGCCGGGTGGTCTGGGTGTACGCATACCCACCCAAATATGCAGCTTCTTGCTTCTGTTAGCAAATCTGCTCCTTCAGAGAAAGACTGGTGTCTGGCTCAGCTTCCAAACCCCTTTTGTACTGTAGCATGCTTGGAAGCGGGTGGACTGCTCCTCCAGCTGAGCACCTGCCAATGGTCCAGGTTGTGTGCACCTGCCCTTTGGAAGAACACCTTCAGCACCCTCGCCTGCGCTATCCCATATGTCTTCAGCATCCACCAAGGCAGTTGTGACTGACTTGGAGTGCCCGGCATTTTCTGTTAGATTTGGTCCGCAAGAATCTTTAGTCCCTGTGTATCCTTCCCCAGTTCTGGCCAGTCGTCCTGCCATCATTGCCGTAGCCATCGCAAATCTGTCCTTTCTCTTGGCCTCTAACCAGTGTTCAGCTTGGCCTTCAACCCTCATGTGCTTTCCCCGTCCTGGGCATTACCTTTACCTGTCCAGTGCCCCCTTCCCCAGTATCCTACGCTCCTGAGATTGCCCTCCCATCCCACCGCCACCACCGCTACAATTGCTTCTCTGTGCAGCCTGATTCTGGAAGGAGCTGATGTGAATTTGGTGTTTCTTATCTGTCCCTCTTTTTAATGGCTGTTCGAATCCTTAGCTGTGATTCTGTCAATGTTTCCCTCAAAGCCCCCTATTCTTCCTCCGTAAGCGGGCTCTCATTCCATGCTACCGGGACATAACGTTCGGATTTACCTCAGCGCTGCAAAGTTTGGGATTACTTGATTTTGATCACTGATCTAGCAATTTATTTCAGGTCTACCAAATGGCTGACTAGAGCATCATTTATCAAAGCTTATCTAGTTTGTATCTTCTCACCCGTGATAACCGTAGGTATCCCTCTACCTGTCTAAAAGTTTCCAGGCATGGACAAATTGTGTTCTGCCCATTTGCTCTTGTCTGTCCCATTGTTCTATCTGAAGACTGTTTGGTTCTGTTTTATGTGCAAGTCATCCATTTCCCATCCAACTGAATTATCCTGGCTCTTCCTGGACCCTGCACTCTAAGCTGATCATTAATTTCTCCCTGTACACAACACCCTAAATTCTAGACCTTCTGTGCACTCTGTCCATTTTCCTCTCTGTGTTCATCTATTTGCTGTGTGCTGTGTTCTCCTAAACATGGCAGCAGGCACCAGAACCAGAGGGAGGGACACTTTTTAAGGTGCTCGACTTCCACACTCCATTTTCTGGCAAAAGTATTGTTTGGGATCTCATTTTATTTGGCAAGGTAACGTTCTACTAGAGGTATGAAAATAAAATGTCCCATTTCAGTCTCCAACATTCTAAATGAAAATAGCGCTACTTTCATTGGTTATGAAATTATGAATGCTGATGAGTAGTAGACCCTACTCATTAAAATATATTATGTGGGGTTGCATGTGAAATGATAGAGAATGGATTTCAAAAACATAAATCATTTTCCCACAAGGATTATACATCTCTGTAAAAGCAATAGTTTTTATTTTTTAGCAATTATTAGTAAGCAAACAAGCTAGCTTCCACACAAAACAAAGATGGTGACCACAAAGTTTTGTGGACACCATTTTTTGTTGCCACCCGCCAAGGCTTTACTTGGCAGGATGACATACCTGCCCTTCCAATTCGAAAATGTGGGACACTCAACATGCTCAGTAGAGGCTGTTTCCTGTTACTTCCTAGGCTTCACCGCCTGGCCCCTCCCACCCTCTACAGTTCCTATGTATGTTCTGTAACATTAAACAAGAAAACCCTAGAAGAGTGAGTAAACAGATAGCCTAGCCTAGCACCAGATACAAAAGATCACATCAGTCACAGCGAGGAGGACCAAAAAGAGAAGTAAAGGACAATACAAGTAAAGCAACAATTTGCAGGACATCTGGACAACAAGGGAGAGAGTTTTCTGGAGGAAGTTTTATTACAAAATAAAACAAAAAACAAGGGCATTCACCAACAAAAAAAGAGAGCTAAGGATTGTTTTGGGGGATAATCCAAGGCAGATCTGTGTACTCCCCCACACTGGAGGCAGGGAACCAAAAGATCTTGAGAGAATAAGCTATATTAATTAATACATCCATAAATTGATAGCTAATAAAAATCCAGATTTTACCCAAGACAGCTAGCTAACACTGACAGTTGACAGTGGTGTTTTGACAGTTAGTTGGCCCTTCCTCAGATTGGATAGCTGAGCTTGTTTTAAAACTGATACATTGTAACAAAACGGTAGGAGCAGCAGCAGTAGCCAGCCACCTGTTTCAGTTTCCACCAGAGATCCATACAGAGAGTGGCAGAATGAAATATAAGCATAAAGTCCAGAGTGAGAATCCAGAGACCCTGTTTAAAGACTGCAGTCAAATTAAAGGAAAAATGTAATTACTAACCTTTTTATACAGAGTACACATCAGCATGGCATTCAACTCTCTGCAAACATTATAAACATATCATAAAAAGGGGAATTTTCAAAGGGCAGATATATAAGTTTGACGATAGTGAAAAAACCAGAAAACAGACAATTGACTTAATATATATCAGAATAGCACTGTAATGGTGCCATGAGGCTGCCCTCGTGGCCTCTGAAAATGCTTTCGACTCTCTCAAAAGACAGGCAGAGTTATTAATGATTCTCCCTATTTCCACAGAAACAACCACAATCGTGTAGTCAACAAAAATGGAAGAGATGTACAGACCCAGACCTCTGTCGAAGTCTGGGTCTGTATATCGTCAATCTCCCGTCAAGGGGATTTATTAGGAAGATACACATTTTGCTTAACTCTGTCATGGTTCTGTGTTTCTGTCTCTGTTTTTCCTTGTTAGGCTGCCAAATGGCGGCACTTCAGTTTTGTTTCAGTTCGTTCTCCCTCCCTGTGTTTATTGTATTATTGGTTTTAATTATTCTATCATTGTTCCCACCTGTTTCTTGTTATCCCCTCCTTTTTCTGGTCTGATTGTTCTTTGAGTTCACCTGTGTCTTGTTACCCTTGTCTATTTAAGTTCTTTGTTTCCGGACTCGGGTGCTGGTTCCTTGCGTTTCTTTTGTGTATATGCCTGTGTGTGCCACCTGCCTGTATTCTGCCCGCTTGTGTTCTGTGTTTTTTTTAGTTCTTAAGAATTTTTTGTTTGTTGTTTTGCCCATTGTGGCCTTTTCTGTTCCCTGTTTGTGTTTGCCTTTTTTTGTAGTAAGGTCTTTATTTCCATTTTTTTTTACCTCTTGGTTTTCGTGTGTTTCACTCTGCGCTTGGGTCCAACCCCCCAAAACCCTGACAACCTCTTGGGAATAGTACAGTAGATTATATGCTAACAGATTTAGACCCTTTCTCTCTCAGAGTATTCACTGTTAAGCCTCTAATCCCTCTATCTGAAAACAGTCAAATTACTGCGATTTTCAACAGGACAGATATTAACAGTACTATACACACAAAGCCCAGTAAACTGTTAAATATAAGGAAATCATACAGATGGGCTCAAAGCAGTACAGAAGTTTCAAGAAAGCTACCAGAGATCAAGAAATTCAAACACCTTTCTGGACAACCCATATGTTCACAGTAGAGGTCAATCTGGCAGTAAAAAATGTCAATGAAATGAAAAAAAAAAACAGCAGAAGAATCACAAATAAAAAATAAACTGAACCTCAACTCAAAAAAGAAGACAGAAGAAGAAGAAGACTGGTTTGACCAAGACTGTCAAAACACCCGAAAAGAAAATTGTCAAATCAAAAACACAGAGACCCAAATAACCTAAATATATGCCTTCCTTACTGTGAAGTACTAAATCAATATAAATGTACACTCAGAAACAAAAAGGTTCAATACACCCATAAGCAACTGGCAGAAACTGAGGAGTCAATAAATACAAATCAATTTTGGGACCGATGGAAAAATATGAAAAAATAATTTGGCATCAGTGGGTATTCTACAAAATTATTGAAAGTGGTGTAGGGGGTAAAACCTTTGATCTCCTAAAATCGACGGCAAAAAAGAACAAATTTCTTCACTCAGGCATGTTGAGTCAGACAGGCCTTAGCCCAACTCTTTTCAATATCTATATTAATCAGGGGTGAAATTGGGGGTGGACGTGGGTGGGTGGCGTCCACCCACTACTGGTAAATAAATAAATAATTTTGACCGGCAGTTTTACAAATAACTAGCTAAGCTAGGATTGAATATTTCCCACATACGTAACGTTTTATTTTGTTTCAATTCGACAGTTTAAGAAAGATGGATGAAGGAGGAAGAAAGGGAGGACAAAAGAGGAGGATGACCTACTATTTTCGTGGGTAAAAAAATTCTCAGCATTAATGACACTCAATAAACTTGAAATATTTTATGTAAAAGCTTGCATCAATAGTATACATTCTTTTTAAAACATTGTTTTCCTTAACTACAATTATGTGCACAATACATTAAAGATACAACAATTCTGAGCTGAGACATTCATTGGTTTGTACCTTTTTTCACTCACCTCCCACCGGATCTCAGGGTCCACCCACCTCGCTAATCCCAATTTAACCCCTTATATTAATGAACATACTAGAAAAAGCTAGTATGTTCAAGAAGTGCCAGTTTTATGCAGATGACCTGGTTCTCCTATCCCCCAATTAACAGGGGTTACAGAAAAGCCTAGGTCTGCTGGAACAGTACTGCCAGACCTGGGCCCTAGAAGTGAACCTTAACAAAACTCAAGTTTTATGACATTCCAAAAAAGATCCAGCTCTCAGGGAACAAAACACAAATTAATCTGAGGAACACATTACATTGAACATTCCTCAAGTTACAATTATTTAGAATTAAAAATCAGTTCTACAGGAAACTTCAACATTGCAGTGAATGAACTAAGGGAGAAAGCAAGCAGGTCCTTCTATGCCACAAATTTCTGCAGATATTCCAATTAGAATTTGGCTTAAAATCTTTGGAGGGTATAATGAAACCAATTGCTCTCCATGGCTGTGATGTGTGGGGTCCACTCATCAGTAAAGAATTTGGCAAATGGGTGAAACATCCAATTGAAACCCTGCATGCTGATTTCCGTGAACATATCCTGAAGTTACATAGAAACACAACAAACATTGCATGCAGGGTAGAATTAGGCCAATACCCATTACTCATCAAAAACAAAAAAGGTCAATCAAATTTTGGAAGAACTTAAAACATAGTGACCCCCCACCCACATCAATACAAAGCCCTGCAATACCAAGAGTTGAGCAAAGCAAACAGTCCCCTTACTCATCTGGTTCTCCACATACACTAACACATACTAACACCTCACCAGCTCAGGATCAGAAAAAAACTACAAGCATAATTAGAATAAATCAAATTTCAACACAGCTGAAACAAAATTATATCACTTACTGGGAAAATCAAATAAAATCGCAAAGAAAAATGAAATGTTACTGTATCTGCCCTAAAAAAAGTGCGCTGCAGCAAACTACCTGACCACAGTTACAGACAAAAACCTGAGAACCACCATGATGAGGTATGGACTCAGCGAGCACCAACTAGCCATAGAGATGGACAGGCACAGAAAATCATGGTTGCTGGAAGAAACAAGATTCTGCCAGCTATGCAAAGTAAACAAAACCCTGATGGAATGTTTGAAACTTTGACCAAATTTGCCAGAAATTCACCCAAAAATGTCCCAAATTCAATGATACATCTGACGGACATAGTCAGATTACCCTTCTAATTAGGAGAAAAAAGGTTGCTGCATACTAGCAGCACAATTTGTGTTTTCTTGCCATACTCTGAAGGACAATGTGTGACTACGTCCATGCACAAATCCACACACAGCATACATGCGTACGAGCAGGCACGCATTCACTCATGCACACAACACACAGTCAGACAGACAGACACGTACACACCTTACATCACTTACTTTTTGTCATAGGCTTGGTCTTTTTTTTAAAATAACTAATTCATAATCTAGCATTCGTTGTATATAGTTGTATCTTGTAATCACTGCTTTGGCAACAGAAGTGCCTATATTTGTCATACCAATAAAGCTCTTTGAAATTGAATTGTTAAGAGGCAACCCGACGTCTGCGGTCATGTGACTCAGGAATGAAAACATAGGGTAATTTAGTTTTAAAGTAAAGCATTTTTTGACATCTAAATAAAATGTAAACGACTTGTTTATGAAATGTGTAACACGTTGTAGTCTAATAGGTTATTTGGGTTGATTATTGTGAGACTGTTAGATTACCTTGTGATTACGTACAGAAACTGACGACAGAAACGAAACCGAAAGCAGGAGTTTACTGGAAGTACATAGCTTGCTATGTGTTTATAAACACCATACGCACAGTTGGGACCGACTGAAACATTGGAGTACAGGAAGGCTGTCAATAAGTCAGGGAGAAGTGCTAGAAAATGACTTCTGATACTGACACTGATGCAACTTTACGGCATCTCGTTGACTGTTTTAGAAATAGGCTGAAGAGTCTTATTCAAGTTGAGCCAGTTTTAGATCATATCTATTTTATTGAACGCGATCAGAAAGACCTGATATTAAATAAAGCTAAAACTGAAACCAATCAACGAGCAGCAGACCTCCTCATTGATATAGTTATCAATAATCCGCATCCAGCTGGCTGGTGTAGGGAATTTTTAAACGCACTTGAAGCTGGCGGTTGTAAGCATGCAGCCCAGTATGTGGACACAGAAGATCTCCCTTCACCTTCCTTGGAAGCACAAAATGATTACGTCGTGCAACTCGTTGATCTGCTTGCTCCTAGTCTCGTAGAGATGAAGACAGACGACGTATGCATGTTTTGTTACACGGACGGTATTCTAACTGGGGAAGAAAGGGATAATGTAAGTACAGTAGCCTACTCTATCATGTGCCATGGCAGCTAAAACCACGTTCGTTATCCTAAATAGTTAATCTACGCAATATTTGCGTATGCGCCAGTTCGTAGCCTATATCTTACTGGCTACACATACAATTTTTTTAGCTGATTATAACCCCACGCTTTGCAATGTTAACGCAGTGTGATTCACAGAGGGATCTGGAAAGCTGCTGTAGATACGAGCTTCTTTTCTGAATGCAGCGTGAATAGGCCTACACCACAAGAGGGCGACTGGTATCTTATTTGCTTCACTCCTTTTTACGAGCGGCCAGGCTTCCGTAACAGAGTTGCATGCATTGCCGTGGGGAATCATTTGCCTTGTATTAACCCTTGTGTGGTGTTCGTGTTTTTGTTATTCACCCAATGTTCGTGGGTCTGCTGAACCCACGACGTGGCAAGAATGTCATTTTTGTAATAAATAAATAAATAAATACATACATCTTGAACAAATATTAATGAAACTAGGTTTTCATCACTATTGATGTTCATTGATTTGAACTGAACAAATTGGAGCAACAAATTTGACATACTGTGCAGTATTTTATGCAAATGATAAATGAGCCCCATTGAACACAAAATCATGCCGGTCTACCCCACATGAGGGACAGATGTAAATGTACTTCTTTCACTTGTTGCATGTGCACTGTCTTCCACATCGCAGTGCTTCTTGTTGCTACCGGCTGCAACCTAGAATGGTGAAAATACTTAGTTCAGGAATTTACTAACGAGTGTAATATGCTAGAGACATGCTAGGGATAGTAAGGTGGTGGCGTGCAGGGGTAGGCATGTTTTTTTTTCCAGGGGGCTGTACATAGGGCCACTGTTATACAGGTATACACTGTTATACAAGAGGAGGGTGTGCCTGCTAAACTTCATTTTTGGGCAGGCTAAACTAGCAACGTGGATGTGTAGGAAAAACAAATGACTTGGGTCAGGATCAATGCAGGCAGAAGAATTATGTGTGGTCTGATAGCAGCAAGGCTTCGGGGACAAGCTGCATTTTGAGCCCTTGTGAGGGGTCAATGGGGTCCTATGTCATGTGAATGAGGAAGGAAGGCTTTGCCATGGGTTTTGATCCTTCAATTTTTGTTGACGCAGTAGGACTGTGTCTATATAAGAAAACTCAAGATTTTAGGTGTCAGTGTAGTATAATGGCTAAGGAGCTGGTCTTGTAACCTAAATGTAACAGGTTCGATTCCCAGGTAGGACACTGCCGTTGTACCCTTGTGCAAGGTACTACATTGCTTCAGTATATATATATATATCCAGACCAGCTGTATAAATGGATGCAATGTAAGTGCTATGTAAAAGCTGAGTTAGTTGCCCTGGATAAGAGCATCTGCTAAATGCCTGTAATGTAATGTAAGACTATCTGTTCTCTTTCTCTGCCTCTCTTTGCCTGTGGTGGTTGTTTGGGTTCTTTTTTTTAAGTGCTGTAATGTCTGTGTTTGAACCAATAAAAGGGGGTTTAAATTTGTTTAAACCTCTCTCTCAATCAGTCTTTCTCGCTCTCAGTTATTCACTCACTCACTCACTCACTCACTCACTCACTCACTCACTCACTCACTCACCACACACACACACACACACACACACACACACATGCACACACATATATTGTTACTGCAGACCAAGGTAGGGGAGTCAGACACACACACATGCAGCAACATCACTCATACTTCAGGTACTGGAGTTGGTGGTTCTGTGGGTCGGGCAGGTGGGGTGCCTGCATCCTCCTGCTGAATCCTCCTCAATGGTTGCAGAAGCTGGGGTCCTTGGGATATGTTGTTTCCTTTGGATTTGAGGTCTTACCAATGCCTCACCCACCTTCTTTAGAAAGAGCTGTCTCCTCTGGAGCTTCCCTCTGTTCCAATCTGGGTTCAACGCTATCCAGATGATGAAAGCATTGTACGCCAAGATGTCCAAAATGTTGGAGAATATCATGAGTGGGCAGCGTAGTGTTCTGCTTTTGCAGCTGTAGCCAGTCACCAGCTTGTCTGAATGGTCCACCCCTCCTTTCGTGGCATTGCAGTCCATTATGATTTCTGGTTTTTGATGCTCCTGTCCACAGATTCGCCCATCCCTATGCAGCGTACTCACAAGCACTACATTTTTGCCTTTCTTTGGCAGGCAAGATACCAGGGACATGTCGGTCTTGAACACAAACTTGGATGAATTGACAAACCTGTTCCCTGTAGTCAACAGCTGAGGTGGGAGCTCTTGCTTGGTTTTTTTTTGTAGTGTTCCTACCACCGCCAGATTCTTCAGGAGCTCCTGTCCCTGTTTGTGTGAAGTAAAAAAGTTTTTGCATGTGATGTTGTGGCCATGGAGTCCCTGTGTCATGTCCAGGGCAACCCGTATCCCTTGGCTCTTCTCAGGGGCTCCTCCAGTTGGCTTTTGCCCTATACACTTTCAAGTTACATGCATATGATGAAGCAGCATCACAGGCAGCCCAGATCTTGATTCCATATTTTGCGGGTTTAGACAGTATGTACTACCTGCAGGGGCAGCGGCCCCTAAATGGCATAAGCTTCTCATCAACAGTAACGTTTCGCCCAGGGTTGAAAAACAGGGGAAGGCGGCCACCCACTTGTCCCACACTGACCTGATTGCAGCTAGCTTGTCTCTCTGCCACCGAGCTGATCTGATCTGGTGTCTCAGATATCGAAGCGTTTAATCCTGGAAATAATGTTAAAGTATGCATGTAAATGGGTTGATCCGTCTCCATCTCCAAAAATACGACTTCTATCCATATTAGTGCAGTCCAGGATGATTTTCTGGATGATATCTGGGATGAAAAGTTTAAAAGAAGACTTTATGTCCTGGGCATGAGTAACCGCCATCCATCCAGGTCGGCCCTGGTTGCATGCTTATCACATTGGCAGCCATGCAAATGGCTCATTCGTTGGGCACAAAGACCATTCAATTTTACCATATTTCTCCTCCTGCAGGCTGCTGAGGGGCTAGGTCTGGCTGCTGGGCTGGTGCTGGGGCTGGTTTCTGAGGGTTTGGGCCTGGGGCTGGCTGCTGAGGGGCTGGGCCTGGGCCTGGGCCTGATTGAGGGTCAATCTCTTCCTCTTCTTCAAACTCACTGACAGACTCGGAATTGACATGACATGATCCTCATATTTGGAAAATTGTTCATCTTCCAAAGTGGAGGACACTCCTTCCACACTAGATTCTCTCTCATCTAAAATGATTTCTAAGGCCCTCTGAGCAGAGATTCTTTTTGCCATACTGATCGATTGTGGTAAGGAGCCACACACTATCAAAATAGCAAAGCTATTTATTTGTTGTGTCCCTGCCCAAATTTGCAGCTGGGGTGGAGTGTGAGAAAATATTGAATGTTTACGGTGTTTTGAAATAGTATTGTGAAATTTCCTGCAAGACAGTTTTACAGACTACGTAGGGTAAAGAGTGTAGGGAAGTGCAGGAGCCGGTTCTCAGGGCATGAAATGTAACAATGCATGTTGCCAACAGAGAAACTAGGTGGGGATTTCTGATTTTGAAAAGAAAATAAGAATCTTCATGGACTGGGAGTGTGTGTGTGTGTGTGGGGTGGGGTGGGGGGGTATTGATGGAGGTGGGGTGGGTGGTGCTGAGACTAGGCTTGGGACATTTGGCAATAATGCCTATAAAATGGTGGATAGGGTCGTGTTCAATCTATGAAAATATGAAGGAGCAACCTTGCACAAACAGACACACACATACACATAGCTGGCCTAGGAGGAGGACAGAGTGAAGGTACACGGATTTTGTTTAAAAAAATTTTGTTTAATTTTGACCAGGTTTAGACGTTTTCACCTGCAATTTCCACACTTCTATTACCCTCAGATCCAGAACAACATATGTAATATAAATGTGTTAAGGGGGTGCACAGTGTGCACTTAATGAAAATGTGTTCTTTTACATTTGAAAAGATGAGCCAAGGCCAAAAAAGAGAGTCTCAAGTTGAAAAAATTATTCATTGTATCATTTTTCTTTTAGTAAACATTGTAAATGGGTCCCACAGACCCGAACACCACACAAGGATTAGCCTAACATTTTCTTCATGACAGGGCATTACATTGCGGGAGTTAAGACTCTTAATATCCCGATATGATGCATATTGTGATGCACAGGGGAGTAATGTTGTTATTTTCCAACGTGCAACCACTATAATTTTCTAAATTCGTGCACCTGCATGTGCTTATGCTGCTAAGATGTATATTTTATTAACTTTAAATATCTTGTTAAAAGCATATAATATAACAAGTGCACAACTAGGTGTTCTTCATTGTTCGTTTTTGTTGTAGATCAACACTGAAACTAGAAATCATGGATCGATTAAGGGCGCACGTCTGCTTCTCAGAAGGATTGCTGTGAAGCCCCCTGGTTGGTTTTCTACATTTCTTGAAGCACTGAAACGATCTGAACACTTTGATCTTGTCCGAGAACTCACAGGAGTCACCACAACTGAGGGCGGTGAAGGTATGTACATGTCTTGTAATGTAATGTTAGGATGTAAAAACTTAGGCTTGCATGGTGTTTCCTTTTTTGGACAAAATGTTAATCCTGTGAAAAGAAATTCTTTGTGGCATTCAGCCAAATGAAGTTCCTCTAAAATAAAGTGTTTCAAGAAAGGTTTGTCATGTTTAGTTGGCATTAATACTTTTGAACTGTCCCAAGAAAGCACGTAAATATGCATCTATCATTCTTCAGGGGCATGGTGAAGAATAAATATATAAAATAATACCTGCAGTTCGATTTAAAGCTAAAGTCAAAGAGAGTGTTCTGACTAACTGTTTTTTGTCTTTGGAGCTATACGGCAGGTGTCTGTCCTGTCTGGTCTCTCTCTGTAGAACTCACTCTCTCTGCAGAGCTTGTGCTCTTTATGGAAGTTATTGACAGGGATTCCTGGAGCAGTGGTGGCAGTGAAACTGACCACATGTGCAGAGGATGTGATGGTGGCCATTAAAAACAGGGGTGATCTGAAGGGCTCACAGTGGGATTGAACCATCAACCAGAATAAACTGGAACAAATATGACAGTAACTGGTCGGTGGAGAGAGGGACCTCCTCAAATACTTGCTGTAAAAAACAGTCAGGGTTTCCCTTGGAATCAAAATGCAAAGAGGAACCTGGAGTTTATTGAAGAAACAGCTAGGCTTTAGAAATAGAGCTGGCTCCTGCTTCAGTTGTCCTACAGATGGTGCTGGTGATAAACAGTCACAGCCTCTAAGCCGCAGCACCAACTGGCTGAGTCATTGGGTCCTCCATGAGGCAGGATTAAAGAAATACAACGCCCCATGAATAGCCTTTTCTGGATGGGCCATCACTATAGGAAACCCTGTGTCTTATACCTTAGAGTGTACAATGCAAGGAAGGGTTTGTTCCTGCAGCTCACTTCTTTGTGTATCTTTCACATGTGCTTGGAACACCATCTATTTCTAATGGACAACAGCAACATTGTAGCAATAGGTTTCATTATCCTTCATTGATAGTACTGTGTCAAATGCTGACCTGGAAGATAGGAGGTTTAAAGGCTGCAAGATGGAACTGTCACCAGAGTTTGCTGCATTCCTGGTGCAGGTTTATGAGCAAAGGCAAAGGCTGAGATGACAGTTTCCTTTCTTGTGTGTGTTTATTCGTGAGTCGAAAGCAAACTACCGATGGCACTGTACCATATTGCAGTGGATAGGTTTGAGTGGTCAAAGCATTGAGCTTATAGAAAAGAAATAGTCATATCTGTTATGTGTTAAAGCTTTGCTCTGTGGCTTGCTATATAACAATGAACTACAGTTCAGTGTGTATAACCTAGTGGACACTTAGTAGAGGGAGTGGCTAGCAATTGGAATCGATGCCCATTCCTCCAGGAAATGTTCTGATGAGAATGATGTTCTGATCGGAACAAAGTACAGGAAAGTAAAAAAGCATCAATCACGTTTGATGTATTGTTTGTTTGGCCTAGCAAAACAGGATTTCAGCTATGTACGATTCATACTTCAACTATGGCGGAAGCAAGGCAGAGGTTTGAGAGTGACTTTCATTAACTGAACTGTATCGCCCCATGTCAACATCACAAATAGTCCCACCTATTGGCCATTTCTCCAAGTTACATTACATTACATTTATTTAGCAGATGCTTTTATCCAAAGCGACGTACAAAAGTGCATATCATGGTCATTGGACAACTACAAAACACTGGTTCAATAAAGTACGATACTCATTTCGTACAGCTATTTCTAGCCAAGAACACACCTCAGTTCATGCAGTGAACAGTATTCTGACCTAACGTATGCCAAGCCAAACTAGGGAGGCGAACAGGACAAATACAATATTAGGACAAATACAAATGACAAAAAGTGCTGGAATGGGGGTACATGTAACATGAATGTCATGAAAGAGGGGATTTAAAATGAAATGATACACAGAGTGGTGGCAGTTAGTCCAGGTATAGTCTGAAGAGATGCGTCTTCAGACCACGGTGGAAGATGGGTAGTGAGGGAGAGGTTTGAAGAGCGACAGGGAGTTTGTTCCACCACTGGGGAGCTAGGGTGGAGAAGCTCTGTGATCCCTTTACTCGGGTGGGAGGGGGTGCAAGGCGCCCTGTTGCTGCAGAGCGGAGGGGTTGAGCAGGCGTATAGAAGTTAATCTAACACTTAAATATCTGGATCAATCTGGACAAATCAGTTTGTCTTTCGCTGGTGTTGTTGGTTTTTATGAGTTCTTGAGTTCAGTGTTTATTTTGTTTTTGTTTTTTGAGCTAATTAAACATCTCAACTCCGCAACTGAGATAAAAAACAATAGTTGAAAAAATCTTGAGCTGTTACATGTGAATCTCTCTCTCTCTCACTCCCAGAAGGCACTGCTGTTGACAGTGAGCTTGCTGAAAACAGCGAGAAGATGGCAGAGGGCCCTGAAGTGGCATTCGCCAGCCTCCACATCGGAGAGGAGTCAGTGGACAGTAGCAGCCTCCTCACAGACCTTGACAGCTCCATGGAGGTTGCCTCTGGAGATACAGGTGGAATCAAATCAGCCAGAGTAACCTTTTCATTTCATTTTGTCCTCCTCCATTCCCTGAGGTGTGAGTTGATATAGTGGTCTGTTTTTTCAGGTTTAGTTTGAACAGAATAATCAAAGGCCATTTTTTATGTCTCGTAATACAAGCTTGTATTTAAACAACTTCTGTATTTGAGTCGAATCAGAGGTTTCCTCATCTATTTTCAGTTATTTCGCCAGAGGATAATTTCCCAGGGAACCTCACATGAGGGCGCTGTTGTCAGCACAGCAGGAGGATAGCGAGAACACTGGTGGCAGAGTTGTTGCTGTCAACAGTGTGATTATAAACTGTTGCTATGCTCAGATGTTCCCAAAGTTCTAAAACATGTACAGCACATTTGCCTAACCTTAATGATAAATTCAGATTAAACGATCTGTGATGTAGTATGACAGATAGGAAATTAAAAATGTATGTATTCACATATATACTGTAGGTATGTCAGGTTTCTATCATCTGAATGTATTCAGATATATAATCATGTCTTTCCATTATTTTAAAACAGGAATATGCTGGATATGTATAAATAATTGCTTGATATTAATATAAAACAAACAGCTAAAATGTAGTTATACATATTCCTTTTAGATGTGGATCTCTATCGTGGAGACACTGAAAAAACTCAAGAGAGCCCTGATGAGACTTCAGAGCCAGGTATGCAGATGGTATTATGATCTCTAAGTCTATCATTTGTTCTTTGTTGTAATCTTCACTGTTGTACATTATGATTCTGTACTTCAAGCTGTTGATGCTGCTTAATACACTCCATCCAAGTTTATAATATAGCATTGCTCAGCAAGCTTTTTAAATGAAGATATAGGGTGCAGTAGTGCAATATGATCTACACAAGTTTCCCAAACCCCCCACACCACATCTCCCCGACCCCCTCACCCACCCCGTCCACTCTTGCATTTATGCGTTCAGTTACGTCATTAGCTAAAAACACGTGGAGAGGGAGAGCGTGCATAATTAAACAAGGAGTACAGTGTGATCTCTCGAACCTTGTAGATGGTCGGCTAGCCAAAAGCTCAAGGAGATTACAAGATTATTAAAGGACTCTTTTTTAAAATTACTGCTGAGAATGTTGCTAGGAAAAACAGGCCTGTGTCACTCTGCTACACATGGCTTCTGACTGTTAGCAGATCTCGCAAGCCTGAAGAAAATTAGCTAAAAAAACCCCTGAAACATAAGGAAAAGATTGTTTCATTCATTATTGTACTTGCTCATTGCTAAGGTTATTAATGCTATATTTGCTTATTACTTTAATGAGCAAGTGTAATATTAGCTTTCACTGCTGGCAAACTGTGAGTGGGCTGCTGCGATACATGCAGCACAGGTTTGCTTCAACACAGCTTTATAATTTCATGGGCCACCTTCGCTATCTATCTGTATACTGGTTTGCAATGAAGTGTACACCCCCTAAATTCTATGTTATGAATACAATGGAAACTACTCAAGCAACAATAAATAGTTGTGAAATGAATTATCGCACGCATAATTTCAACCCCCCATCAGTTATCTTGTGGGCTGGTTATTTTTACTTTAGATTTTCTCTAGCAGTTTGCATTAGATAAAGCAATTTGTGCTGTGGGGAAGAGCCATAGTAAAATGTTTTTTTTTTTTCCAATTTTAAGTTAATTCATTATAAAATATCTTTTAGAATTCACACTGTAAAATTTATCCACACATTGCATTTTTTTTTCTCATTGATGCAGGGTAAGTCTTAGTGTTAGTAGATTTAAACTACTGTGTTGATTTCAATTTTAGCAAGAGATAGTTTTCAGAACAATTGTGAGACCCATTCTATCATTCAGTGTAACATACCACCTATAAGGTACTGGAACCTCTGAAAAGCTAATGGTGGAACCTCTGAGAATTTAACTGTTGCCTCTAGCATGCTCTATGGGAGTTTATGTCAGGATAAACTATGAAGCGTATTGTGTCAAATCTTTTGTAAAAAGCGCTATATAAATTAAATTTGATGCATGCACATACTTTGCTTGTTAGCTAGGGAGAACAGAAATATGTTTGGTCACACCGTTCATGGTTGTGGCCAGCAGAGGTGGCATGCATGCCTTCAGTTCCATGTATGACTAAAACTCATATCTTACTTGTGAAGGTATAACCCTCTTTTTGTGTGAAAAATATGAAAATCAGTTTAAATTTTTTTTTATTGAAAACCTTTCATAAAAAAAAAAATGATAGGCAAATATTTTAGTGTTGTGACAGCACGTATATGTGTCTGGAAAACAGAATCATCTAATATACTTTGTTTTGCACAAAAAAGGAAAAGGGAAAATATAAACTCTTATGATGTCAAAGTCATATTAGCTTTATGGAAATGCCCTGTGATACAATTCTTAGAATACTATTAGATGTAGTTTCCTGCATCTTTAGCCTTTTATTAGGAAATTATGTTACTGTAAATGTTGGGCTTTCAACAGGATGAAGTAGACTGCTTTTCACATGCTTAAAATAAACAGCATCAGCACTGTATGGAGCAGGACAAAGTCAGACAGCACAGTTGCATAGTTTTTTTCTGGACCACCGTCATAGCATTTAATTGAAGCAGTGACGCCTGTGAGCAGTTTTTCTTAACAGCCGGGCGGTAAGCATGAGAAGGCACAGGGAAGGACGCTTTCGATGATGTCCCTCGTTTTGAACCACAATAGCCCTCGAATTTGTTTGCCAAAGAAATCCAGTGCCAGTGAGGCGGACCAGAGAGGCTCTATCTGCATTTTTTTTCCCCTGTGGAAAAACAGCCATATATTTGTTAAGCTTTTAAGCGGCGTGCTGCGTGTGCTCTTTCCAAAAGCTTTCAGCTTCCTCATCAGCATATCAGCTCTGTAAACAAGCCGGGCTCCGGTGCTACACTGACAGCGGGACGCTATTTAACTGTATGCTCCGTCTCCTGCTCATTCACTTCAAAGTCACGATTCTGCTCCCGTTTGTTCAGAGGTGACGAGTGTTTGTCTTTTCTTGATCGAGGGTGCACCTGATTTCTATACGTTGTTTTATGCTGTGCACCGTGTGACATTCCCCAGTTCCCAGGGGTACACAATTCAACTTCATTCTGGGCTGTAGGGGCAGCTGTATTCTTTTATCTGATTCACAAATACAGTAAGTAACAATGCATCTGTATCTACAGATACAGTCATGTTCAAATACTGCAATGGTGACATGAATAATGCCGTCCTTCTCCCAGGTGGTATGTTCTCATGTGACTGACTGGATTGGTTTATTCTTGAGAGGAATTTGTGAGTGAAGTGAACACAGGTCACCCATAGAGCCAAGGGCCCTATAATTGCGCACTGGCCAGCGGTACCTGTGGTATCATGGTGATTGCTTCGATGAGAAGCAGAGTTGGCACATTCTAACAGGCCAGCAGACACACTGACACACAATAACAGCTTCTAATATGTGAATTAATAGCTATTGGCACTGAATTTCGTTCCATCTTTTCACAAATCACAAATCTGAAAATCCAGTGGTGTACTGTGGCATGTAAAACCAGGCCTTCAGTAGCTGGATGATTAATTCAGTTCCATTCAGTTTTATTTGAATTGCGCTTTTTTATTTGACAGTGAGCAGTTTTATTTTCAGAGAAACTCTCACAAAGATGCTTTACAAGCGGAATACAAAACAAAACTGGGCAATAAACCAGGCCTGAACCCCCTAATTCCTGTTATTTTAACACTGAAGAAAATGAAGAAATCATTGATATTACTTGAAACTGGAATTTGGGAGTTAGTTGTTGTATTACTATTTAGTTCTGTAATTGTTTTGAAGAGGAACCAGGAATTATTCTTATTGTCTTGTATACTGTAAGCTTGGAAAATTAAGGAGACCTAGATTTGGAAATAACATGCTTATAAGCATCTGAAATTTAGTGGAACCCCATTTGATTGGTAATCAGCAATGTTTATGGAACACAGGTTGAGATTGATGATAATCTTTAAGGTAATGCTTTACATCCTTCTGTTTCCAGCTCAACTGCCTCCGCTGCTTTTATTATTTATTAATATTGGTTAGTCAGTTAATTACTTGCTTGATTGATAATCAAGAAATGGAAATGGAAACAGGTTTATGTTACTAATTTTGTTTACTTGGCATTCACTTTTGAATGCCTGAATGCCATATTTTATGTATTTTTTTATTTTGAAATACATTGTATTTTGGAGTGATTATTTATTATTGTGGGACTTATTTAGTACTCTAATTTGGAATTGCACAGATTTGTTTTCTATAAGGAAGTTAAAAAAAATGGGATTCAATCAAACACAGTTTGCTTAAGCAATTGATCAAATTAGACATGATCAATACTTAACCAGAAGCCTTTCAAATTCAGTCAAACATAATGTAACAGTGATAAAGGAAACAGGAAAATCTGTGACCTGAAAATTGGTTTTTTAAATAGCTATTTTTAAAGAATTAGTAAACCTACCCCTTTACCAAGAATCAGTTTGCCTCCGTCTTTAGTCCTCTCTGTTCTAATGCTGTTAATAAATAGAATATAATCAATGTTTAAAAGGAATTAAATGAATTGAGGAGTGTTTGATGTATACAGGAATAAAGCTATTACAGTAATATCGTCACGTCTCACCTTTGTCTCTAATTTTTGGGCATATGGAGTGTGTAGACATTTTAAATAATGAAATGTAGCAAACTAAACATTAAGTCAAAATAATGTCAGAGTAAACCAATAACAGTTTAAACAGTAGTGAAATTTACTTTTGATATAGTGGGTTAGTATTCCACAAAATACATTCATAGATTCATAGGTTTTTTTGTGAATGTTTTCTAATGTCTCATGAAATCTGTTTTTGTTGATAAGACATTAGACATAATATATACATAGATGGACAGTTAGCCATTATGAAATCCCTGCTTTCTTGCATTACATTTTGGTATTTAGAAGACACACTTACCCAGAGGGACTTACGCAATACAATCCATTTTTACTAGATATTCTAGATATTTACTGAAGCATTTCAGGATAAGTACCTTGCTCAAGGGCACAATAGCAGAACCCCAACTGGGAGTTTATGAACCATGATACTACACTGCCACTCCTAACTCAAAACTGAAACATGTTGTGGGAGATGTATTTTAAATTGTCAGTATCATTCAATAGTGTGCCCCATGATTGGCAATACTTTAGAAGTCTAATTCCTGCCTTACACTCCGAGTGATAGCAACTTTTGAGCAGTAGAGTTATGTCACCTAGCTAGATTTGTGAAACCTGAGTTTTTACCCGATGTAGTTGATATTGTCCCTCTTTATTATATTAAATCGAAAATGAAAACTGTAATTTCAGCAGATCTGCTTTTTGAAATTTAGTTAGTTATTTTCATAATTAAAAACAATTAATCTTAAGATTATGATCATAAGGATTGTTAGAATGCGATTCAGGGCAAAAAGCCTTTCATTATTATTAACTTAAAATTGCCATGACTTTATTTGTTCTTTGTACAGGTATAATTGTGAGAAAAAGACATCATTCTTGCAAATATAACTGATAATAGTTTGGATACTGATGGCCCATTACTAGATGCAGTGATACAGTATAAACTATGGGTACACTATTTTAATAGAAGCAAATTTAGTGCTTGGAGTTTCACAACGTTGCTGATTACCCTCTGAGGAACTTTCCCAGGGCTGTGTCAAGGGAAGGGGGACAACCCGATACATTGCCCCGAGCCTGGAGGGGGAGGGGGAGGGGGGGCCAAATGATCCGGGAACACTCCTGCCTTAGTGTCTCTGAAATATCAAGACTCCAGGCTATTCAAAATGCTGCTGCTAGACTTCTGACTCGAAGATTAGCTTCCTTGTACTAGCTGCCTGTTAGATTTAGATTTGCACATCCTCCTCATTACTTTTAAAGCACTGCATGGTCTGGCTCCGCCTTATACTTTGGAATTACTTACACTGCACATCCCCACAGGGACACTTAGATCCTTGAGCAAAGGTCTGTTTAGTTGTTCCCTGCTCCAGACGCACTACAAAGGGTGATCGTGCATTTTCTGTCATAAGTCCCACCCTTTGGAACAAACTCCCGTTAACTATTAGATTTTGGGTATCTGTTTCGCACTTCAAAAAGCTTTTGAAAACTCACCTTTCAGTGTGAGATTTTCACACTAATCGCTATATGTGGCTTTGCATTTATATTCGCGGTTCACCTCGTCTGTTACGGCTGTAAAGGATTCTGAGTTGAAGCTGTAGGTGTGACTGTTTCTGCACATTGACACTACTTTATTTTGGGCCCCAGGGTTCTGAGCCAGCAGTTACTTCAGGCTCGTGGTGCTGCTTGGCGCACCATGCTTCTGCTTCCAGCACATCATGGAGCGCTGCTCTGTCCACACTGACTGAGCCCGGAGCGCAGTGGCTGTGCTTTAATGCATGGACAGCGCATGTTCTTTGAGCTTTGTTTTCTCCACCCCAGCACTTCTCACTCTCACCTTTGACCAGTTTGAATTGCTGGATTTAAGTAACAGATACAGTATACAGAATTTCAATGACATCAAAATATTTATGGGCTTAACGATTGTGGTTGAGTGGGGTGTAAGCATTCTCCACAGACTCAGTCTACCAGCTGAGCCTGTTTTGGACAGTCCTGTGAAGTACTGCCCATTCTTTCTTTGTACTTACCTTAGTGAATTGAAAATCAGTGATGGCTAGATGTTACTGAACAGGAGGGTGGAGTGTTCATTATCCGAAGTGTTTCAAACTTGCCTCAGTAGTTTTAGAGTGTAATTAAAGTTAAATAAATGGCTAATTGAGTTTGTGTGATGCTTTCAATTGAAAATCACAGATTGCTGTTTTTGTTTTATTATGAGTTGAAGGCATTCAATCTTTATGGAACTCCAAATGATAATAGCCTGCCAGGGCCTCATAATCTGAACAGCACTGTGTTCTGGTGTATCTTCAGAGACATAATGCAAACTTTCAGCGATACGTGACACCCAGCACCATGACACCTGATTCAACTAATTAGCTAATCATCATCTTCAATCATGACCTTGATAAGTAGAATCAGGTGTCTTTGTGCTGGGCTAAAAAAACCTGCACTCACACCAGCCTTTTCCACATAAGATTGGACACCCCTGGTGAGGCACTTGGAGCGTATTAATTTGGAAATCAGCAGATACTCTGACTAAATACATAATTAGTTGCTATTTATGCGTTGCCCATTAGTTCAAAGTAATAAAATTATGCTACTAGGGAAAGCGTGTAGGAAGGGAAACATGAATGCAGGAACAACTTCAAAATGCTTTTCCATCTATGACAGAGTAAAATAACATCTGGGCATGGGCAAGGTGTGAAACAGTGTATGCGAGAGGTGGCATGATTTTATATATGATTTAATGGAGGCAATGGTAGTTGCAAATATTCCACTTTTTTTTGCTACGACCATGAATCTCAGGTGATTTAGTTTGCGAATGCAATGTATCTACACACTTAAATACTCAACTGAGACAGGGAGCATCTGAAAATATTTAAATGTATTTGAGATTTTTTATTTGAGATGATTTAAAGTGGTTGCTTTTGTCTCTGACAATGCATGCTACATAATCAAGGCAATGCAATTCTTTGGGAATTAATATAATGCATAGATGCATTTTACTTATTATTATTATTACATGGTGACCATGGAAAGCAATATATGAGAAAATAATTTTGTTGCCGTCGTAAAGTAACATTCTTCAACTTTGTCCAATCAGGAAAATAAGGTACACAGTACATGTGACAGAAACAATCATGCAGGAAGATTTTTATCTACTGATAAGCCTGTCCTCTGAGTCATGAAAAACCTCTGCTGCAGAGTACCATTTGAAATGCATTGGGTTCTATTCAAGGTTTAAGGAGATGGACATTACACCCAGCGCTGGTGTATTAAAGGAGATTTGGCACTGCACTGACAGAGCAATAAAACGTCATTGTATTATAACATTCAGTGAAGTGGCAGAAAGGCTCGCCAAGTACCACACCAAAATGACTTGAATGCAATATCCTGAAGGAGAAGGTCTCATACAACCATTCCAGGCCTTGATTAGGACTTTCTTTGAACTTCAATATTGTTGGCATGTTAAGAAAAAGGTAGAATGTCTTTGTATCAATATCGGATACAGCTGAAAAATATATCAAAATAAGATCAAAATGGCGCTTGTCAATTGTTATGAATTCTGTTGAAGTTTTATTTTGGAATCGTATGCATGGAATCATATATATTTATTGTGGGGTTTGAGCTGTACCATACAGCTGTGTATGAATATCCAAATGCCCAGATTAATGTGTAGGAAGAATGATTTGAAAGTCACCAGCTCTCTGTGAGATGGCTAAAAATCTGCTGCACTTCATAGGAAAACACAACACCTTATGTCTGGGGAAAAATATTGATCAATTAATTTGTTTGTGCAGCATCTATGATGTTAAACAAATACATGTCCTAATTGAAAGTATAACTTTGGAGACACTTTTTGGAAACTCGTCGTCGCTGCTTGCAGTATACAATGATCTCCATGTCTAAAGCTAATGAAACTACCTCATTGACTATATTATAAACAATTTATATTCTGCTGCAAATAAGTAGCAGCCCCTGAACAATCAATATGTAATATTGTTAAGGACACATTCTATCTTCTCATTTTTTCAGCTTTCTCCTGCTGGACTGGACCTGTTTAGCATCATTCTTGGGTTAAAGCTCAGACTTCAAAATGTAGTCTGTTCATTGCAGAAGGAATGCAAAGATCTCAAATAGAACTACTCTCCTCACTTACCCAAACTTCTAAATGCTGAGTGGTGACACTAACATTGTGAACTCATCTTTCACAGGTTGCAGTGATGAGGGGGCGGCAACTGAAGACCCACAGGACTCCGAAATTGTTCTACGGGATTATCAGATGGAAGTAGCAAAACCTGCCTTAGAAGGAAAAAACATCATCATATGCCTCCCAACAGGAAGTGGCAAAACCAGAGCTGCTGTTTATATTACTAAAAACCATCTGGACTCCAGGGCACAGAAAGGGCAGCCAGGGAAAGTTGTCATCCTGGTTAACAAGGTACTCATGTGTCCCTTTACTTTACATACATACAGGATAAGATAAGGATAAGATACTCAAGCGTCCCCACATCGCATTTGCACATACATGATAAGATACTCAAGTGTCCTCACATACTGTTTACACATACTGCACATACAGGACACATAAAGTATGCCAGTTTCTCCAGTGTACACACATACATGCTTTAAATTATTGGATAAAATTATCATTTTAAAGTGTGTATTAGACGTGTATGGAATGTTTTGTGTTATCAGTAAATAAAATTGTTGCTTACAAATCAGTTTATTGAGAAGCAGTTTTTTGGAGAAGCCAGTTTGGGGACACTCTATGGAGACTCTCGAGTATCTTTACCCAGCTTCCATCTCAACAATAACAAGCATATTCCTAAACAACTGAGCTAAGATTCATGGCTGGCTTTCATTAAAATACATCTAAATCCCTTAATTTGAGCATTTGCTCAATGGGAATGAGTCATCTGTTGTTCCTGTACCATCAGTTGCTGGTTGAGGGGTACATCTGAAATCTCCAGGCCCAGACTTGGACAACAGCACTGTAAGATTTTCTCAACTGAGTTGGGGGCTGGTCCTTCCTTCTGCAGGTGCCTCTGGTGGAGCAGCACTACAGCAAAGAGTTTGGAAAGTTTCTGAAGCGCCATTACAGTGTTGAGAGGGTCAGTGGCGACTCCCAGCTGAAAATCTCCTTCTCAGAGATTGTGAAAAAAAATGATATCATCATCTGCACGGCACAAATCCTGGAGAATGCCTTCAAAGAGGCAAAAAACGATGAAGACGAAGGAATCCGTCTTTCAGGTGAAAGTCATAATTGTCAATGGGATACATACCTTGAATATGCGTTCCTCTTTCTCTCGTATGCAACACACGGTTGTATCAGCCTTCCCTCTCTTAGCATTTGCTGCATTTGTTATAGTGCTTTTCCTTTGTCTTGGATAGACAGCTTGAAAGCGCAGACAGGATATTTCTTCCCCTGATTGTTTAACAGGATTATTATCCTCATAAATGTCAGCCTTTCTGCTCTCTGTTCGAGAGTGGAATTCCCATCAGAACGCACTGTCACGTAAGCCTTCTGTGAAAAAGGAATTTTTGTTATTGTTGTTGTTGTTGTTACGTTTTCTGATTGTGCGTTTCTCCAAACCATCAGCTTTCTGCTGATAAAATTCATGAGAGGCCATGTCATTGTGACAGATGGAAGGTCTCCATGGGGACTTTATATATCTCTATATAGACATGTAGGGGATCTCTTTATATCGATTTGCTCAGTATATGTAATACCCCACTTATGTTGCAAACCCAATCAACATTGTGTTTGCTCTCAAATGCCTTAAAACAGGGCTACCTAACCCTGTTCCTGTAGATCTACTGTCCTGTAGATTTTCATTTCAACCCTAATTTGGCATGCCTGATTCTACTAATTTGCAGCTCAACAAGATATCCAGCTGTTGAATGAGGTGTGCTTTTTACGGTTGGAGTGGAAATTTACAGGACGGTAGATTGCCAGGAACATGGTTTGGCAGCTCTGCCTTACATTATTTGGTAAACTAGTGAAAGCTAAGCACACAATAATACCTCTGTTCTGTTAAAAGGTTCCTTGCTGTTTACTGGCATACAAAAGGCCATAGCTGTGCTGAGACGCCTCGATTGTTCCGAGGGCAAAGTTCTCATGAACTTATCGGGATTACCTGTCAGAGTCCAGGGGAGAGCTTTGATCTGGACACAAATTACAATGGAACACACTCGGATTTATGGCAGTGGAAAGGTCATCTCATCTACTTCCACTTCTGCTAAAACAGGGAGGAGTGAATAAACCATCTGTTATCCGTATCAGTTACGGCCTCATAATATTGTTCAAATATATTCCTACTTTACCTTATTTAAGCAACTCCATTTTCTGTTTCCTGCACAACAAGCCAAATTCAGACAGACAAAAGATACTTTTCCCCCACCATGTCTGCATTGTGTAGTTGTGTATGATTGATACAGTACAGTTTTCCTGGTTACACTTGTCACACATGCACCGCACATGCTTTGGTGCAAATGAGACAGATCTGTCATCCTACCTTGTGTGATGCAAGTTCACAGTGGGAAAGCACACAAGATGAATCATACACAACTACATGAAACCAACATGCTTTACTGGCACAAGTGATCACCAAATCAAGTCTTTCATCAGTCTATGACAGACCATGGGATGCATTTAAACTAAGGAGAAGCCACTCGTTTAAACAGAAGACCAAGTAATGCAGGCAAAAAATACAGCTATACCGAATGTTGGAACAGTGCTTGGTCTTTCTCATTGCAGATTTCTCTCTGATGGTGATTGATGAGTGCCACCACACGCAGAAGGGCGGGGTGTACAACTATGTGATGACCCGCTACCTGAAGCAGAAACAGAAGAACAATCTGCTGAGGAAAGAGCAGAAGGAGCCCTCCCCCATTCCCCAGATACTGGGGCTGACGGCCTCGCCCGGCGTCGGCGGGGCCAAGAACTTGGCGAAAGCTGAGGAGCACATCCTGAAGGTGAGCGGCGCCAAGGCATGCAAGGAGCCGCCACCACACTGCGTTTCCAGATGCCAATGAACTTCAGTCTCTCCATCTTCTCTCTCTCTCTCTCTCCTCTCTCTCTCTCTGTCTCTTTCTCTCTCTCTTTCTCTTCTCTCTCTCTCTCTCTGATTCTGTCCCCATCTCACTGTTTCACTATATTGTTTCCCATGCATTGGCATTCTCACTGTCTCACTTTTTCCTTTAAGCACAGTGGCTCTTTCTTTCTCCAGCTCTGAATTAACACACCCCTACCCTCTTTCTAACCCTCTCTTCCACCCTTATCCATTCAACACAGTTTCCATTGTTACTTTTGACCAACTAGACTTTCACTATGGGGAGCCTTTAGTTTGTGTTCCAGGACAAAAATGTATAAAATAATGTTTAATTATGCTTATTTGTTTTTAACTGTTAACTGGTCAGATAGAAAAGCTTTCACACTGGGGAAAGAGAAATATATAAATATTAAAGGGATTCATATCAAAGTTCAGCTACCAACAGCAGTGGTGCCTTAGCCGTATGAGCCGTCCAGCAACCCCCACTACTTCACCTCTAGAGGGATTAGAATATTTTGGAGTGTGTGTTTAGAGTGTTCCTCATATCTTTGCATATTGTGTTCTACAGATCTGTGCAAATCTGGATGCATTCAAAATCATGCAACCATCCACACTACTAGGAGACTTGAAAGGACCATACAAATATACCGCTACAGCTGAAAAGAGAAAAGAGGTACAGTAACCAAACATTTGAATATAATGCAATCTTTCTGTTAGATAACAATCTCAAGCATACCTCACAATGAACCGAGAAATGGTTAACTGCGCACAAAATTACTGGTTTGCAATGTCCTTCTCAGCCTCTCGGTCTAAACTTGATGAAATATTTGTGGTTTGAAATAAAGAAAGCAGTCCAAATGTGCGGACCTGAGAATCTGAAGGATCTTGAGAGATTCTGTATTGTGAAATCGACAAAGATCCCTACAGTATGTTATCTAATCTCATGCTAATGCCATTTAGTAGTGCTGTCCTTGCAAAGGGAGGATAGTAATTTTACCACGTATCTTTTAGGGAAATAAAATTACTTGTTAGGAAAACCATCTTTTCTCTGAGCAGTTATATTAGTATAAAAAAATAAAATTTACCATTATTTTGAGTATACAGTATAGCTTATCCCTGGTGGAAATTATACCTTAGTTCCAGCCTGATTTTAAGCTTGTCCAGCTGGTTTTAAGGTGGTCCAGCTGGTTTGAAGCTGGTTTGGAGATGTTCATGCTGGTAAGAAAATGGTTGAAATAGCAACCATGCTAGCAAGACAATGTCCAGCTCGTAGGCCAGCTTGGTACAGACAATGGACCATCACTAAATTCCAGATGTTATCCAAGGGTGTTGTTTATTTCATACAGTCTTTTTTGCTCTTTATCAAGGATTCCTGTAATTTCAGAGGGCAATTTACATACGTGTGTTCTTGATTCGCTCCAAGCGCAATGTATATATTGCAATTTGTTTCAGTGCAAAAAGACAATCTGGATAAAATGAAGGTCTACTATTTCCGTAATGTATCACTATGAATATTAACTCAGTGTAACTGGATATATTTCAGGATCCTTTTGGAGATGTGATTAAAGGAATTATGAATGAAATACATGCACATGCGGAGCTGTACCCACCCTGCGACCCTGGCACCCAGAACTATGAGCAGTGGGCTGTGCAAAAAGAGCAAAATGGTATGAGTACACTTCTGTCAGGTTCTGATCAACAGCATTAATCGCACTTAACAGGTGCTCTTATCCAGAGTGTCTTACAACGGTGAAAAACATCAGTGTTAGTCTCAGGAATACAAGCGTGATATCACCAAGAAGGCACAGAAGGCCCATTGATAATCAGTAAGTGTAAGGTTAGCCAAAAAAAATCAGTCAATCATAAAACGTTATCTTGAGCATTATGGACTTTACAATTAATTCAGTTTCTGCTGTCACCTCCTTTTTGTATGTTTTCCGTTTTACACCTGTGGGCAGGTTTTTCCACATTATTCCACTTGTTTAGCTAAAAAATCAACAATTGATGTTGCGTCCTCAAACCTTAGCTCATTTAACAATGAGGCACATAACATACTGCGAGACTAGACTTGAGTTCAAAGGTGCAAATAAAAATTTATTTCTACAAAACATGAACATTTCAAATAAGAAGCAATAAGAGTCCAAAAAGAACAAAAGGAGAGTAAGCTCCTGGGCTTACCGCATATTAGGCCATCGGATCCAGGGACATGGTTGAACCTGGGGGGTGGTAGTGTGCTGGATGAGCTGCAGAGGCTTGATGGTGGGGGCAATGAGACCAGTGAAGGGGGAGCTGCAGCAGTTCTGACAGCAGATATCCAAATAAAACATCCGTCCATCCTTATATTCATGAGAATCTGATGTGCACTGCGTTCTTGTAGCTGCGAAAGAAGAAAACCAGAATGTGCGAGTCTGTGCCGAGCACCTGCGGCAGTACAACGAGGCCCTGTACCAAAGCAACACCATCCGAATGTGTGACGCCTTCGACTTCCTTTGCAAATACCATGTCCAAGAGGTCAAAAAGAAAATGGCCCCAGAGGAGGAAGAAGCCATAAGCCGCACAGAAACTGAGATATTCCTCTTCCGTCTGTTTATAGGTATTTACAATTCGCAACATTCCATCTGTAATTGTGAGAATCATCAGTCTTAGAGATTTTAGAGATTCTCTGTTGACAGTCCTTGGCTTACAGTATGTGCTCAGTGTCTTTGCTGTTTATGCTCTGTTAAAGATAAAAAGGAGAAACTGCAAAACTTGGCAAGTAAGCCTGAGTATGAGAACAAGGGCCTTTCCGAACTGAGGACTGCCATACTGAAAGAGTTCACAAGCAGACCTGAGGCCAGGGGCATCATTTTCACAAAGACGCGCCGCAGTGCCATCGCGCTGCATCAGTGGATACAGGAAAACAGGAAGTTTGAGGAGGCCGGGGTCAGGGCCAGCTATTTAATCGGAGGGGGTGACCAGAGCGTGGTGAAACCTATGACTACCGTAAGTAACATTAATGGATTATATTATTGCAGAAAATATGGTTTTCCAACCAATTTTCTAGTCAGTTTGTGTTGTTTTCATTTGGTGGCTGTATATATAACTTCATGAAATATTTATATTTAACTCAAGAAAGAGTTATGAATGTTGTGTAATTCATTTGAGAATTTCTTTTATGTCTTTAAAATTAAACAGAAGGAACAAAGGGATGTTTTGAAGAAGTTTAGCACTGGGGAGATCAACTTGCTCATTGCAACAACAGTTGCTGAAGAGGGCCTTGACATACCGCAGTGCAATGTTGTTATCAGATATGGTCTGGTGACCAATGAGATCGCCATGATTCAGGTGAGGTATTAACAGGAACAAAACTGCCAGCCTGATAAAGGTAGATTATTTCATATAGCAGACTTTTTGAAAGTCTTAAATGTTTATTTTTTTTGTATCCTCCTTTCACTGATCAGCACAGTCATCAGTTTGCATTTATCAGATATTTTTATTGAAGTATTAATGAAACCATTGTTAAATATAGATATTAAAATATTTTATACATTTTTACTTGTTTACAATTAAGCTTTGTAAAATTTCAAGTTTGTCAGAGAGTCAGTTTATATCACTGTGAATGAACGATCTGCCCTCGATATCTCTCCCTATATAGTGGATACCATAAATAAAAATAATAAAAACTGGAGAACATTTCTTGTGACCAGATGCTCTATTATTATCATTAAGAGTGTTTGCCAAACTGTGTGTTGATACTCTAAACAAGAATTAGGGAATTAATTAATTCATTCAATATTTACTTTGCTTGTTGCATTGCTTTAGGCCAGAGGGAGAGGGAGAGCAGAAGACAGTAGCTACATTTTGGTGGAAGTGGAGGGATCTGGGGTGGCTGAGAGAGAGGGCGTGAATGAGTTCCGCGAGAAGATGATGAGCAAAGCCATCAAGAAGGTTCAAAGTTTAGATCGAACTGTGTACGAACATAAAGTAAGTACCCCACCTAAACATGTCTGGGTTGGTTAAAGGGAATTTTGTTTATGTCAGTCAGAAATGATCGTCCATTGATTATGGTTCACAACAGTGTTGTTCTACTGAGATTTCAGTCTGCGTTAATTTATTTGGAGTCACTGGTTGGAAAGAAAAATGAATCTGCTCTCAAGTATGTACTGAGAGGCACTACTAAATCTGTTTTAGCATGAATTAGCACTAACTATTCATGTTATTGAGCATGAGTGGTACCAACTGAATCTAGCTTGTGCTGTTAGGTAAAGGAGTTACAGATGCAGGCCATAATGGAAAAGCGTGTTCGCACCAAGAAGAAGAAGGAGAAGGCGATGAAGAGGGAGGATCCTTCAAGGGTGACCTTCAGCTGCCGAAACTGCAGCAAGCCGGTGTGCACCGGTAAAAACATAGAAATAATGGCGACTATGCACTACGTGAATGTGACCCAAGAATTTCAGTAAGTTTCACTATAGCCTTTTTACTGCTTGCTGTGTAACTAAAAAGATATTGGCAATATTTATTGTGCATAATAAACAATGAGCTCTAATCTTGTTTTTAGGGAACTGTTCATTGTTCGGGAAAATGCAGCACTGCAGGAGAGGCTACTGGACTATGATACAAACGGCACCATTGCATGCAAAGGCTGTGGGCATGTAGGTTTCCCCTGTTATGCTGTTATTCAGCCTGTTATATCTGCTACATCGCCTATGCCTATAACTGGCCCTGTTTAAGTCACAACAACTTGGATCATTCAGGGCAGGGAACAATAAATGTGAAAATATATCAAAGTGCATACACACACACACAAACCATGCCTGGTGGCTAGCTCGTGGATAGGCATGTCAAAGGAGTACACCAGGGGTGCACAACACGGGCCAATTTGTTTCAGGATTTTGCGCCAACTTCTGCCCTTAATTATTTAATTAGCAGAATCATATCTTGAGCTGACATTTGTATGACAGCCGCAGATTGCAAGTGCACCCTGAAGATTTTACTGTGATCAAGTACACGAGTGAACAAGTGTAGGTTATAGAGCTGTCTGATAACTAAAGCTAAGGCAATTGGATGGAACAAAAACCAGCACACAGACCGGCCCTCCAGGACTAGAGTTGTGCACCCCTGGAGTACACACACTCTCCTGAAACCCATTCACATGAGAGCTTTTACTAAGAACCCATTCACTCAAGAGCTTGTACTGAGAACTGATTAACTGTTCAAGTTGTATTTTTTGTCACGGATTTCTTGATTTCTGTCTTTCTTTCTAGACATGGGGTTCTATGATGCTGTACCGTGGGATTGACTGTCCTAGCCTTCACATCAAGAATTTTGTGGTGACTTACAATGACAAGCAGAAAACGTATAACAAATGGAGTGAACTTCCCATCCGATTCCCAGCATTTGATTATTGCAAATATGCTGACATGGTTGCCGACAATTCTGAAGATGATGATGATGATGATGATTAAATGATAAAAAGTGCCAGTCAGCTAAAGTGGTGACCGCAAGTGCATGCAGACATGATTGGGATTTCTACAATTTTCGTAAAGAATCATTCAATTTATTTTCCAAATGGCACAAAAGTGTAATATTGACTTAAGTACACAAGCTGATCAACACCTACATTTACAGTATATGCAGTGTAACCATCCTTTTTTAAATTATAACATTTTTTCTATAGCAGTTTAGCTGTTTAGCTGACTGTTTGAATGAATGTGGTTGCATTTCCTTTTTTCTCTCAGTAATGTCTTGCAGTGTCACTTAGGGATGCATTCTGTTTTCGTCTTTGTTTTACCATTCTCATGATGCATATTTACATCAAGATGCTTGCATCACTACGTCTTTCTGATTTAACAAAAGAAAAGGTCCAAAATACAGGTTAGAACTTGCTGGTGTGGGTCAAGAGGTGACCTTTAGGGGAAAGGTGTATAGAAGTCTGCTGTAATTTTGGATTTTAGATGAGCTGCAGTAAGAGTTGAAAGGGTTGTGGGCTGCTGGGTGGCTCATTTGGATAAGGCACGCTGTGGTGCAAGGATGAGCCCTGCAGTCTTGGGTCAAATCCAGACTGTGCCAGTGCTGACTCTAAATCAGGACAGGAATTGGACATGTTTGTCCACACATTTGTAAAAAAATGTATTTTAATATGGGAAATTATTAGGATTTTTATTTATTTTTTTGAGAATTTTCTGAAACTATTTGTGCTTTACTTTGAAACATATTCCTCTGACATGAATGTAAAGACACATCAGTCCATTGTGTGGTTACCCAGTGTTACACTTGGGTTCCCTACTTCTGCTCAAGCACATCAGTTAACCTTTATAGGCTATCCTTTCATTGACTTTTAGCTTCACTCCATTTGGATTATACTCAAATTCAAATTTTTCATCACAAAAAATTCCTTTTGAGTATAATTTAAAAACTATAAATTAGATTTATTTAAAAAAAAAATTTAAACACTTTACATCACAGTTAATAAAAGTCCCCTCGATAAAATTTATCAATCCAGAAGAGAAGGATGGAATCTGAAGATGATTTCAAGGTTATCCTATCATTTTTTCATTTTTGATTTTTTGAATAAATAAAAAACATGGAGCTTCTACTGATTATCTCGAGCTAAACACTAGTGATTCTGCTTTAAAAAAATGTATTTAAGACCAGCTCAAATGACCAGTAAATTCTACAATAAGTACCATGCAGTGAATCAGTGTCAGATGAATTGCATAAATAATTATATCATGATCAATTGTCAAGTATGTGGAAGTAACAAAAATAAAATGGCAACAGGTATCTGTCACACACTTGATGTCATTGTGTGTTTTCTATTTATTTTTTTCTCCCCGAATGCACTTGTAACACACACTGCTACACGTTAGAAAAAGGCTTTTATTCAAATAGTCAGTGGCTGGGCCAGATCTGGCCTATAATCTGGTGTTGGCTAAGTGGTGGACCAGTGTTGGCAGTTCTGATTAAGTGCTGGCCAGGGCCCTTGTGCTTACTGTCTCACTTTCTGTTTCCACCCAGCCAGTGTGGGAACTGGGCTGCGTCTCAATGCTGGCCAAAAGCGGACCATTTGGAATTTGCCATATGGGTGTGAGTGTATCTACATCACAGGTGGGAAAATACATGTCCAATGAAAGATGTGTTACACAATCAAATTCAATTGAAAAAAAAGGGACGCTTGTAAATACTTGTGGTGAAGTACATAACATTTAGCTTAAACAAATAATTATGGCCAACCTTGTGATGGGAGAATGAGATCTAATGTACTCCATATCGGGTGGAAGTATAATGATATGTCTGTTATTGGCTTGTTTGATCTATTCAACATTTTTGTGTGACACAGCCTGTCCCACACTGTTCGATACAGTAGGCCACTTCATGACACTTCAGTCTCCTGTCAAAATCTAATTTTGTATATCTGTGTCAGCTGTGGTCTACTGCACTGACAATACTTTGGCAGCGTGCAATTATAATTGTCAGCTACGTCATGCTGGCCAGGATTTTTATTTGTATAATTTTTTCAAACCAGAAACTTGATCAACTGGTGAATTAAACACTCACTGACCAGATTCCATATTTTTACCCCCGAAATGAAGTGACCTGACAACTCTGCATGTATTGTGCAGAACCTGAGAAAAGGATTGCGCACAACCTCACCACTTATGCACAAGCTCATCTCTTACAGCCTCATTACACTTGCATTGTAAAAACTGGAGGGTTTTATGAAAACGGAAGATTTACTTTCATGTCATTTCAGCCACTCCATGCCTCTGTTAATGTGCAATAGAGTACAACATTGTTCAAAAATTGCTTCAGGGACAATCTATTAACACTAGAAAATCTGCATTTTTGTGTTTCCTATTACCACCAGACCTGATGCCCAGCGGCATCAGGATTGTCCTGCGTTACAGCATCGATTTCTCTACCCACAGCAAATATCACAAAACCATATGTTGCAAAACAATTTTCGTGAAATAAAGGACACAAAGGAACATTTTATATTTCTGAATTACAGCAATTTTGTTACATAGGCTAAGGGAAAAAAATGTATCAAGGCATATTACAGGCATACTGACAAAAGTGCTGAATTGTGCACAAGTCGGAACACAAAATGGAAAATGTAGCTTAAGAAATACAAAGTGCAATATTTAAAAAAAAGTGATTTTCTTCAGTCCATGAAGTCAACACATTTCTCCCCTGCTCCCGCTATTTGGAGTGCGCTTTTACATGTGTGCTGTCTTTCTCCTCTTGCTCATTAATTACACAAAGAACGTACAGCTTTGGTGGTTTGTGTGAGCTGGGACCGCACACAAATCAAGTTACATTTCACGTGGAGCTATAAAACTATCATTTCAAGTGGAGCTATCATTTTCATAATTATAATGCTCCCAACAATTAGACTCATCACACGATTGCGACGTGAATGCATTTTGTCTGATTATATATGTGAAATTCGTTTTGATAGCACTTGAAAGAGCCATTTGCATCTAAGTGTTGGTCATGCAGTTTCTGAATATCGTGCTGGAGGAGAGAGCCACACATTCGGACCAGCACCTGCTGCCTATCGTCTGGCTTGAGTAACATGACAATGGCAACGAGTCGAGTTTTTTAAATTATGTAAATTAAACCCAGATATTTAGGAGAAGTCATGGAGGAAGGGCATTTACAGTGTTGGAGTAGCCTAATTGTAATTTTGAAGTCTGAAGACCTGATGGCCTTGCCTCTGGCCTTTCTAGTGTTCAATGTGTCTAGTGTTTTCTTGTTAAAGGCTTACTGTAAGGATTTTTACCTTTAAAATGATATTAAATGACCAGGCTCACTCATATCTATGATGCACAAACCATCTCTGTCTCAGCGCACATCTCAGAAATCTGTGCTGCTCTGCCTGTATTTCCTCTTCTAAGATTTGTTTTAGATGTTTCTGAGTGTGCCTTTCTTTTTTTGTTTGGGGAGGGCTGGCTGTGGCTACAGGGCCTGTGGGGGATCTTGAGGTTTCAGCAGAACCTTTCTAGCTAGCAGGGGTGGACAGTAACTATGACAATCCAGTCCATTTTTCCTATGCTCCAGTCCATGTGTTCCCTCTAGCCACTTACTCGCTCAACCAATCAAAAATCTAAAGAAAAAGAACTCAGGAGGAACAGTCGTTTATATTGACAGGCACAGAAAGAAAAATACTGTTGATTGTCTTGATTGTTTAGAAGTGGACGCGGTAGGTAATTTCATTAACATGTAATTTCATCTATGCAACATTTTAAAGAGAGATGAATAAACAGCCCCCACGAACGCCGGCTATTATTAACGGCAACTTTGATTGCTTGAGCAAAATCAATAGGTTGCTGGTCAGCAGCTCGGATTGAATATTTCCCACATACATAACGTTTTATTCAGCGGCGACTGGTGAGCTGAACATTGGTGGGGCGCAAAACTTTCCTTTAAACTAATCATTGATCTCAACCTGTTTTCATTAGTAATTTTTCCTTTATTATCAAGCGTGCCAACGATCGGACTAATCAAATGGCAAGTAGCCTAACAAACACACAGCGTCTTCATACCGTGTTAGGGGGATTAAATCATAAATTCAATTTATTCGTTAAAAATCCATTTTAATCACCAAGTAGTCTACATTTAACAAACAAGATACACCAGTCATCTACCGTGTTAGCATTCAGAATAACCAGCAAAAACAAAACCTGCACTTCAATTTTGTTTACAGTCTACGCATTGCAGATATTTGATTGCGGAAAAGAAGTGCATGTATCCACAAATAATGTTAATTAAAAATGTGCACAATTTCGTACTGCAAATGAAAATAAATGTAGGCTATAAGGGCTAGGCTACTCGCTAAAAATGTCTATTTGGGGAGAGCTGGCTATATATGATAGTATTGCTATTGAGTAGCCTATTTTTGTATAATTGTGGATTAATTGCATTGATACTCAAAGAAAATCAGGGGAAGTCAGGGGAAGATTCCGCCACTGCTTAGTGATTAAAATGGATTTTTCTAAATCGCATTTATCATTTAATCTCCCCAACACAACGCGAAGAAGCTGTGTGTCCCTTTCCAATTGTTTAGTCAGATCGTTTGCATGCTTGTTAATTACTGAAAATTAATTAAAACCGTTTGAGATCAATGATTAGTTTAAAGGAAAGTTTTGCGCATCACCAATTTTCAGCTTACCAGTCGCCGCTGGTTTTATTTGGTAAATGGTAAATGGACTGCATTTATATAGCGCTTTTATCCAAAGCGCTTTACAATTGATGCCTCTCATTCGCCAGAGCAGTTAGGGGTTAGGTATCTTGCTCAAGGACACTTCAACACGCCCAGGGCGGGGTTTGAACCGGCAACCCTCCGACTGCCAGACAATCGGTCTTACCTCCTGAGCTATGTCGCCCCAATATTTTGTTTCAATTCGACAGTTTAAAGCAGTGGTGTCAAACTCATGCCATGGAGGGCCGTGTGTATGCAGGTTTTCATTCCAACCAATTAATGCTGCCTTAATTGAGTCCAATTACTCATTCAGCCATATGCGTTTAACTACATTGAAGCACAGAATATAAGAAAATTTTTATTTAGACAATGCGGGTCACCATAGACATCGGGTCACCATTGTGCACAAACCTGCATCCCTAATTCAGCAAATAATTTAACTAATTATATAATCAAGATCTGGAATGAAAACCTGCATACACACGGCCCTCCATGGCATGAGTTTGACACCACTGGTTTAAAGAAAGATGGATGAAGGAGGAAAAAAGGGAGGACAAAAGAGGAGGATGACCGATTATTTTCGTGGGTAAAAAAATTCTCAGCATTAATGACACTCAATAAACTTGAAATATTTTATGTAAAAGCTTGCAATAATAGTATACATTCTTTTTCAAACATTGTTTTCCTTAATTACAATTATGTGCACAATACATTAAAGATACAACTATTTTGAGCTGAGACATTCATTGGTTTGTACCTTTTTTCACCCACCTCCCACCGGATCTCAGAATCTACCCACCTCCCAAATCCCAATTTAACCCCTGATGTCGAGGTATGTAAACGTTAGCTAACGGTAGCCCGTTTGCTAATTATGAAGTTGTCTGAGCTTTGGTCAGATGATGTTTTATGGAATTTGAGCGAAGGGTCATCCAACTGTTTCACATTTCAGGCAATGCTACCTATCATGTGTTGCTATCTAATAACAGTAAAAATGCTTCTGTAAATGCATCATAGAAACAATACAACAGTGCGTTGGCATTAAAAAGAAAATGTACTTTTGAATACTTAAGTATTTTTAAAAGCAAGTACTCCAGTAGTTTAACTCAAGTAAAAAATTTGACTGAACAACTTTCACTTGTAGTGGAGTAATAGTTGACCAGGGGTATCTATACTTTGACTCCATGACTTTGAAGTAATGGGGTTGTGTACTTTGTCCACCACTGCTAGCTAGCTAGCTAACTACTGCTCTGGATAAGAGCGTCTGCTAAATGCCTGTAATTTACTGCAATGGCGGAGGTGAAGGAGCACAAGCGGACTGAAATGACAAGCCGATAGGGCTTGTTCAAACACCGGAGTCAACCTTGGAATTTCTCAATTCCTCAATGGTGATGGCTGAAGTTCAGCAAGGGGATGAAAAATAACACAAAGTTGGCCTGCTTTCTGTTGGACCACCTGTAAGCAACATTACCTGATGGTAGACACAGGATCACAGCAAGGCACAGTTGGCCTATGGCATTAATGCGGTGGTGTCCAGTCTTATCCAAAAAGGGACGATGTGACAGAAGGTTTATGTTTTGCCCCAGCATTAAGACACCTGATTTTGCTTATCGAGGTCATAACTGAAGACCATGATTAGTTGATTAGTTGAATGAGGTACCGTAGTACTGGTATCGTTATTCACCATACTGGCCCTTTTCAGATAAGATTGGACACCCCTGCTGTAATGTACAGTATGTATGCTAAATGGAGGTGATCTGTAGATTGTTATAGAAACTATTTCCGCAACCGGTTAGATTTCTTCACTCATACAAAGTTATGTAGCCTAGTGTGCAGATTTATGAACATTTATTTGGCTACTACAATACCAATATCCAGCGCTTTCTTGCAGTGTGTCCTGAAGTTCAATGGTTCAGCAAAGAGAGCCAGTTTTAACCCTGATATCTTTATTCTCACTTAATTTTATTGTACCCTTTTACAACCAAGTTAATTTTTAACCACAACAGTAGAACTCCATGAGCTTCATTGCCATTTGGTTTGCTAGAAAAAAGGAGAAATTGTCATCCACTCCACGCCAACAAACCAAGGGATTGTTATAACTTGCCATTTTCACCTGAGAATACTGAGTCCCCAGTACAATTATGGTGAGTTACTGATGTTGATTTATATGCATTTGTTGGAGTTTTACTTTATTACCCAACGGTACATATATTTGTGATTCTACAGCATAACTGTATGTAAAGTATTCACATGCGATACAAAAAGTTATAGCACGTAATTCTGGATGATGAAAAAAATGGTTTGAAAAAGTTTGAATGGCACGTGTCCCTTAAACTTTCCACATCATTTATTTATTTATGTATTCATTTATCTATTCATTTATTTATTTTGCCTTCATCTTTAAAGGGCTATGGCAAAGTTCTTCTAGGGATCATAGGTGCAGCAGGCGTCGTCACGTTAATTGTGGTACCAACAGTTATTTTTTTGAACGGTAAGTTTATCCCTCAGTTTTGTACTAAAGAAAATTAATTGTTTGTTCATATGATATTATCTTACAGAGTATATGGCCCCTATATGCACTTCTCTGTTGAAGTTTACACTGGTCATTTTACTGTGCAGTTATGATGTTGAATTAAAATAAGCACTTTAAATTTGAAAGTAAAATAAAACAATTACCTGCCTCTATATGATACTTATTATCGTCATATCGTATTTGTATGTATCCCAGAAACATTCTGGTAAATGCCATTTGTGTAAATTTATTCAACATTTAGTGATTTATAATAGGCCAAGCACAAAAAGGTTGACACTACATTTTATATTTCAGGTGTATTAGGCCATTATCGTTATTATTTTTAGTATGAACATTTTGTTTCAAATGTAATCATATGCACTATGGCTGCACTGATTGATTATTTTGTTTTATTCTTTTACTATTTTTTTCTATAAGCCCAATTCAGTTCAGCTGAAGCTCTGCTTTATTAGGGGTCCTTTATTTTTAAAATTGTTTTTTCTGCCCAAAAAGTGTTTGCACAGCAAAAACTTTAAACCTTGGCAGTTAGGTTCCCATTCCCACCTGTTACTCAGGTAAGAAAACTTACCCAGATTGGCTAGATGATGGCACTATAGGAAGAAAGTGAATGTTTAAAAATGGATGAAAAAGGAGCCAATGAATATTGATATGGGTGTGGATTATCACAAAAATGGTTACAACTTTTGAATGCAATATCTGATCATCATGAAACTTTACAGAGACTTTCTTCATGTCATACCCAGAACACGCACAAGTTAATTTAGTTAGGTCAACATGCGACACTATTGCAGGGGAAAATGTAAAAATGCCCATAACTCATGAACCAAATGGCCAAATCAGTTCAAAATTTGTAGGCAGCATCTTGGTTAAATGTATATAACTTCAAAAAACATAGCCGCCATCAGCCAATTAGATTTTAGCATGCATCAGACAGAATTTCTGTTGTCCAGTCATCTTGAAATTTGGTACATTTGTACTACTGGGAGCCTATACTAGTAGGAGAAATTTGGTGAGAATCGGCCAGTAGGGGGTGCTACAGTAATTAATAAAACCTTTGAGTATTTCTACAGGGATATTTCTCAGTGCCTTTGAAATAATGCCATATCCTCTGACATACCTCTGCCTGGACACAATACATTTGCTTTAATAATCCATAATGTTCTCCATATTTGTTTCCAGAAATTTTGCATTTCACTTAAAATGCTACTTGTTCCATAGAAATGGACCAAATTTGGTGTACGCCCTCTTTAGATTATGTTGCATCAAAATTCCATACAGAAATTTGATACATTAAAATATGGATGAATAAACAGCCAATTAATTTTGCTATGGGTGTGGCTTATAACAAAAATGCGAATAACTTTTTAACGCAAAGTCAGATCAGCATAAATAGGCCAATAATGGTGTTACAGTAATTTATCAAATTATTTGCATATTTCAGCATGCTTATTTTACACTTTGCACTGTTGTCATGAGCTTTCCATCAGCATACATCTCTCTGACTGGAAAACAAATTAGCCTCAGTAAACCATCATGTCCGCCATATTGGATTTCCAAAATTTTTAATTGAAAATGGACCAGTTCTATACATAATTTTGATACATTAAAACATGAATGATTGAGGACCCAATATAAATGTGGGTGTGGTTTATCACCAAAATGCTTATAACTACCAGAGTGCAAGAGAAATTGATGAAATTTTGTAGCTATGTTGGCAGTCACATCTAGAGCCTAACTCCGAAGTATTGACCCAATTGGATCACTTGGTGGTGCTATTGAGCACAATCATTTTAATTCATGAAAAATCACTGTTGTGCTTTAGAGATATAAAACTTGCTGTAGTGATCAATTTCCTCATCTGGGAAAGTGGTCTATTAATGAATGCTTTTAAAACACAGACTCTAAAAACCAAGGAACTCCATAAGAAGAGTAAGAAACATTAACCCCTGTGTGCCATAGATCAACTAACAAAGGAAAATTACCTGGATGTTTTATATAATAGGTTTGACATTTGTGATTTTTCTTGAGTGTGACAAAGTTCTGAACAGTATTAACATCAATGTGACTGTAGATAGATTGGGAATTGATTTGAAATCTGTACTGAAAGTCTTTAAACATATTCAATGTTAGCAAGGCCTCAAGACCAGATGGTATCTCTGCTTTAAAAAAATGTGTGCAGAGGAATCACCCCTCTGGGGCTCGATCTTTCAGAGATCTAGAGACTCACACACTGTTCCAACATGGAAAAAGGAAATCATTTCCCCTATTCCTAAGAAACCCTCTGCACAGGAGAATAATGGCCTAAGACCTGTCACCCTAACATCCGTTGTAATAAGTGTATGGAGAATATCATTTTGAACAAGTTGATGTCTAATGTTGCTTCACAGCTAGATTTTGTATATACAATATAAATCAGATGTAACAGTTTACAAACCAGAGATCCAGCACTGTTTCAAGTGTTGTGCTTATCTTATTCTCGATGTTAAAAAGACTGAGGAGATTGAGGACCATTTGCCAGTGGTCATAAACAAGCTGGACGTAGCCCAAGTGACCACATACGAATACTTGGATATTCATCTTGATAATAGATTGACTTGAAAGGTCCAGATAGACATTATCTGTTACTTGTTACACTGCCTGTTACTATGTTACTTTTATACACTTCCATAGTTGAAAGTCACCTGTGCTAAGGCCCTTCAATTTGGTTTGGCAGTCTCTGAGC
This sequence comes from Anguilla rostrata, assembly GCF_018555375.3. Lineage (NCBI taxonomy): Eukaryota > Metazoa > Chordata > Actinopteri > Anguilliformes > Anguillidae > Anguilla > Anguilla rostrata. The sequence goes on from NC_057935.1 coordinate 37,815,555, forward strand.
AGAAGGCCCAGATTACCCACCTGATACAGCCATGAATCACTTGGGAGTCAAACAGAAGCCCACCCTCGAGTCCATATTCGAGTAAACCATCCTCAAAGAGGTCCAAAAAAAATATCCAGACCCCAGCCACGTCTTACACAATGAATACCAGCTCCTCCCCTCAGACATAGTTCAAGAACCCCTTTAGAAGAGTTGCATATATTTATATCATTTCAACCCTGATCATTTAATTTCACTGCAGTGGTGATCGAACTTGTGCTAGTGTGTTGTTAGCCTTTCTATGAGAGCTAGCACAAGTCAATAGCACTAACCCATAAAACTGATTTTTAATGTTGATTTTTTTAATGTAAGTGAAGCATTTTGATTTGTATTTTGATATATGTATGTTTTTTTTCTTTGCGCAACACAAAATGTGTTCAGTTATCCTGGACAGCTTTCCTGATTCATTTTATTTTGATAGTATTAAAGCAGTTCATGAAGAAAGGGAAATGGTTAGGCTATTTTTGATTTTCAGACTTCTACATGAAGTAAAATTGCCATAAGAGAATAGAAAATAAAGTTAATGAAAGCATATTGCATAATTCTTTCAGTCATGTCTTTTATGCCACCACCTATCTGTCACTCAACCCCCCCACCCCCCACCAAACCTTTGAAATCCCACCAAAATGTTGCTCATAAGGGGAGAAATCCCCTTCAAACCAACAATTGAATGGTGAATATTGTTCTTTGTTGCTGCCATTTCAGAACAAGATGTGGGCGATCCAATGAAGACATACACACTTGACGACTACTTCAACAGCACCATTCGTTATAGATCATACAATATGCGCTGGATATCAGGTAATGTATGGAGGTGTTTACTGTCCTCTCACCTAAAAGCACTGTAGTCAAAGGCATGTGTTAATCATTGTTGGTATTTAATTTTGACTTACAAATGAATGCAAGAATAATTAGAGTTAATGCAATACTCTTCTGTCTTTCCCCTTTGTTAGACAACGAGTACCTAAATAGAACCAGAAAAGGAACAGTAGTGCTTCACCAAGTCGACACAGGAAACATCTCAGTATTTTTGAACAGCAGTACCTTAGTAAGAGGCTTTTCATTATGCAAAATGATTGAATGCATTTCTTTCCTTAAATTGTAACGTGAATTATCATTCACCAATTTTTTAAAATATTTATATTCTAGGATGAGGTACAAGCAACTGATTACTTGGTGTCTGCCGATCGGCAGTATGTATGTTTTCAGATCAATTACACAAAGGTAATTGCAAAACGTTTTATTTCTTTTAAAGAATAATGAAAAGGTTTGATCCAACATAAAGCTAATTGCTTGTGAATTGTTTTTCAACAGCAATGGAGGCACTCTTTCACTGCTTCTTACTCTATGTTCCACAGGGAAAAAAAGTAAGTGCATTGCCTTGTGTCACATACGCCGTTCTCTAAATCTTCTTTCAGATTTATAGGGTTAACAGTCGACAGACACAACTCTCCCAATATTAATATATGTGCTGTTGTTTGTGTATGCACCACAGATTAATTAAGTCATAAACAAGGGTCTTAAAGACAAATGAGGAAGATAACTCAACTTTTTTTTCACTTTTAGTTTGTTTGTGGAGTCCCATATTCCAGATATGGTGCAGAACTTAGCATGGGCTCCAACTGGAAATAAACTGGTAAGCACACATCTCAAGCGCATTCATTCATTCACTCCTGCAATGATATTGCTGTACGCTAGTGCATGTGCAAAAATTCTCCCACTAAAGACATAATTCAGCCATGCTTTAATATCAGTGGGAAAGTATGTGCTTCTCCACCTCATATGTTTGGTAAGAGTGATACTATACATGCTTCATTGTGGCACCTCCCACCGTAATGTCATGGAAAGTACAACATGATGCATTCTCCCTGCTTTCACACATTATAAGGAAGTAAGTTATTGTGGGAATTGTTATTGTCCTGTTAATGAACATACTTCCTGAACGCAATATCATAATTATTAAAAATGTCGTTGTGTTTGTAAGCATTCATAAATAAATGCAATGCAATGCTTTCATCACTACTAGTGACAGTGTTTGTTTTCTGACAGGCCTTTGTTTGGAATTTCAATGTTTATGTAAAACCAAACGCCACAGCGGAAGCTATGCAAGTGACTACCAACGGGCTAGAGAATGCGATTCTCAATGGCATCCCTGACTGGGTGTATGAGGGTAAGAGCAGAACTGGGACTATTTCACAAAAAAAAAAGAATTAATTCATGCAAAAAACATTATGGACAAGTAACAGCAATCTTTCTTATGGTTTGCATTGGTGATCACATGATTTTGAAATGCGAAGGCTTTTAATATTTAATGTTGAAATGAAACATTTTCTCCATTACTTTCAGAGGAGATGTTCTCATCGAACAATGCAATGTGGTGGTCTCCGAGTGGGAGGTTCCTGGCCTATGCAGAGTTTGATGACAGATTGGTCCCCAACATTGAATATTCTTGGTATGGATCTGATCAGTATCCCCAAACAGTCATTATTCCATACCCCAAGGTAAGATGTCCTAATAGCACAATAAAGTTAAATTTATGCTGAAAAAAAGGTGGGGGGGATTGGGGGAGGGGCGCAGTAGGGGGAATGTTCAATATTGGACCCTCTGCAGTACCTTTGCAGACCTCCTGTTGAAAGCCAGGCTGTGAAATGTTGGCTAGCGTTCATTCCAAATAGGCGGTCTGCATCCTGAACCAAACCAAGCTGGTTAGCCTGTTCTGATCAATACAAACAGCAACAAACGTATTAACGTCACGCTTAACAGAAGGAAAAACTGCATTAAAGCTAGCTGGCTAGCCTGTTCTGATCATTACGAACATTACAATAAAAATTGTTCCTCTATTTTATGACAATATTTTAGGTAAAAATACTTTACTGAAACAAAGAGGACGTCGGGCCTGAGCTGTTTGTTGCAGAGGTGCAAGCCACAAACTTAATGTGACATTTAACAGAAGGAAAAATGTATTTAAAAAAACAAACATGAAAACAAATACAAATTTGCTAGTTGAGCATAACAGTACATTATAAAAACTATAATCTTTGTTTTGAGCTTTTATTTGATCATTGTTCTCCCCCTGTTCCACAGTCGCAAGCACTTTCACTATCAGCTTATGGGAAGCACTGCATTATTTTCTGTTGTGCTGTATGGCATTCTTAACTTGCAATTACAGTGATTGGGCTCCAAGTGATGCTTCAGTCTGAAATGAAGACAGAGTGACGGGATAGCATTAACTGTGAGGATGGGTGGCAGTATGCATATGCATATGCATTTACCATAATTCATAGTAGAAATAAAAGATTCCTTATGACTGTATTGCACCATTACAGTACAGCAGAATAACGTACTGCATTGTGATGTCCCCCTTCACTGAACCTGACCCGACCCTTAGGTTGGTTTGAGCCAATACTTTATGATAATTGATTTGAGTCGTGTGACCACATTGAGTACCTGTGACCACAATCCATTGTGCTGATTGCTAGTCCATTATGCTCAGGCTTTCCCTATTTGTTAAAAAGTATCTAATTTAATCACCCAACTATTCCCGTTTGCTGTGACTAACTACTAGGCAAATATATAGCTTCAGCACAAATTGCTTTATGCACACTGTGCACACACTAACTTGATCAAGTGGATTTTAAAATATAGAGACAGAACGAATGCGAGGGGATATCCATGATATGAAAAGTTTTCAACAGCAAAAACAAAGTCAGAAAAAGATATGACAAAATGGACACGAAATGAAAAATAAAAAACAAATTTGCTGAATTGCATTTTTTTTCGGGTCGGGCTCAGGCTTCTTAAAATAATGTGATCTCAGACTGGGCCGAGCTCGGGCATCAATTCACTCTGGCCGGATCAAGTCAGGCTTAAATTTTCAGGACCATTGAGAACGCTGTTCTTGAGAATGAGAATGCCTGGCAGAGATCTGCACTCTACTGAGTGCACTATAGTTATACAATGTAATTATCTAATATGACCTAGCTTTAGCATAGCTACACTTACCACACCTTTCCTTAGTTTGTTGTAAGTTAACTGCTTATTCATCCTGGATTAATGGAAGTAACTAACCAAACAAATAGTATCCAGTCTTTGTCTCAGTGTGTCTTCACATACATTACATGGGTTTGTGTAAATTTCATAGACTGCTATTAAATCAAAGCAAATTCCTGTGCAAAGGCATATTTCACATATTTCAGTTTTTCATTTACAGTGCAGTGTTTTCTCAGCATCCTGTTATGTGACATTTGCATAACATAAATCAATATTACAAGTGTGCATCTGTAAACATATTGTGTTATACATTTACTAATACACATCATTTTGTTATCAAGGCAGGGGCAACAAATCCCACAGTCAAGCTGTTTGTTGCCGATACTACCCAAGCCCCACCACAAATCATGCAGGTTGCAGTGCCAAGTTCAGTAGGAGCAAGGTACAGTATGGTTCAGTTTTATGTAAATATAAAATGTAATAGCATTCACAGTTGCCAATAATTATTAGCTTTATTACAAGTATTTTGTTTTGAATCTACAAAACTGGTGTGTAAAATAATATTTTGGGATAGTTTTATACTAGGGGTCCCCAAAACCTGTCCTGGAGGGCTGCAGGATGTACTGGTTTTCATTGTTTCTTAGAACTTAATTGATCAATTCAAGTGATTAATGGGTAATTCACCCCACCTGGTTTCTTGTGTCTGAGCTGGATGATTATTATATGATGAAAAAAAAGCATATCTGTGTTGCACTATTTTATGTTAGGAAATTGTAGAACTGTATAATAAATGGTAGAATTAGCCACTTTAAAGATCTAAATTATGTATACATCTTCTCCATGAGTGTTGTGTTCCCTCCCTATAGTGACCACTATTTGAGTTCCGTCACCTGGGTTACAGACGAGCGCATTGCAGTCCAGTGGCAGACGAGGAAGCAGAACTATGTCCTTTTACAGATCTATGACTTTGATGGGAGCCACTGGAATGAGACAGAAGTAAATGTCCCACCTGTAGACATTTTTATTTTTAAAGTCCACCTGGTGCCAGTATCTAAACAATTTCCATGGACAATTAAGTAACTGGAAATAGACCCGAAACTCAGAAATTGGTTTTACTTTTTTTTTTTTTTGATTACTTTTTTTTTTAAATAATAAAAAGATATTATGGAGCATTCATACATCAATGAATCTTACATAGTTCATCATATCCATCATATAAATGTTATCATACATATTAAAACCAGTTTAAAGCAATTTTTGTTAGGCAAAACATTTTTGTGCCAAAATGATTACTATTTCTTAACCAATGATTACTTATTTCATAACCATGTCGGTTCTTGTATGCTTGCAATTGATATGTAATCTTCTGGAAATGGTTATGGAGAATATTTAGAAATATGAAGACCCACCATCAAATAAAACTGAATAATCTTATGAGAAAAACTAAATGAAAATGTGAAACTGAAGCCAGCTGTGAGATTCTGGAAATGTTTCATAAACTCAGAACCTGAAGTGCTTCAGTCAAATCTGTAATGTGATTCCGGGGATCATTAAGTAAATCATTTATGTATAAATTATATCTTCCCAGTTGAAAGTGAAAAAAATAACATACAAATATTCACCCATAAAATAAAAGCATCATTACACAGAATAATATTGTTAAAAAATGTTACTAGAAAAGTGATTTTAAGTTCCATGATTTCTTTTTGTTTTTTGTTTTTAGAGTCACGTGGAAGAGAGTGAGCGTGGATGGGTTGGGCGAGTATGTTTGTTTAAAATAGAAACAGTACAGCAAATAAGAAGTAATATGTAACCTCATACATGCACCATGATAGCCTTATTTAATCAAGGTTAAGTGTTAACTTTTAGTAACAGATTAAATGTTGTTTAACTTTGTGTGAAACCAAACACTTTTAATCCTTTTTCAGTTTTCACCAGCTACACCTGTCTTTGCTGAGGACAACATCAGTTTTTACAAAGTGATGAGTGACTCAAATGGCTATAAGCACATCCATCACGTGAATGCTGTAAGTAGAAACAGAAGTTTTAGAATCAGGGCTCTCTGTTGGACTGTTCTCCGTGGTTGAGGATCATCTTAACTCACCAGGCCTCCTCTGTTTGAAGGGTGTGGCCACCCCCATCACATCAGGAACTTGGGAGGTGATCTCCATTTCCAAACTGACCAAAGACGCCATGTAAGTCTCATAGAGCGGTGTATTAACTTTTGTGAATATGCGAAATTACTTCTTTCACACAAGTGATATGGGTGTTTGATACCTTTTATCAGTAAATAACTTAAATAATCATTTAAAAATATGTTTTGTGTTTACTCTGTTTCCCTTTGTCTAATATTATATTTTGTCCAAAGATCAGAAACCATTCAGTGTGACAAACTGAAAAACATCTGTATTTCCACAGATACTACATCAGTAACGAACACCTTAAGCGGCCTGGCCAGAGGAACCTTTACAAGTAAGAGGCATTTTCATCTGACTGTAGAGGTCAGCCCAAGTAAAAAAATATCCTGTGGCTTAATATGGAAATAAATGACATCATTAATAAATTCCTTCTTTGTTATCTGTTGAACATGAATGTGGAATCCTGTGATTACAACATTGTGAACTTAAGAATATGTATGTACTTTAGTCATTCTAAGCACCATTTTCACAATCAGCACCCGTTGTCCTGTATCTCTACTGTAACAGTACAAATTCAAATAAAGGTATTTTTCATTATGTTTATACCTTTTTGGTGACTTGATAAAAATGTATACTTCATGAAAACTGAGTGTGTGTTTTTTAATCTGTTAGGATTGCAGTTGGCAGCAAACCTTCCACTCCTCAATGCCTTACTTGTACAGTGGATAAGGACCGGTGTCAGTACAACTCGGCGTACTTCAGTAAAAATGGCTCTTTCTACTGCATGGAGTGCTATGGTCAGTTGCCTTGCCAACGAGGGCTCAACCAAAATGAATGCATAAAATTGCCATGACAGATTTTCAATCCACAAATCAAGATGTTTTTTTTATAGTCCAGTATATGCAGCTATATAGCTGGGCATAAAATGCTTGCTTATGCAAAAATTCCATAAACCTTTTCATATAATTCAACAGGACCTGGTCTACCTTTGTTTATACTTTATGACAACAGGGGCACTCTAACAGGTAAGCAAATCTACAGAATAACGCTCATTTTCTCTTATGTACATATCAACCACAGATATAGACATTCTTCTCCGGCTTAAGAACAGATATGATAAAAAATAGTTTCAGATGTTATTATGTATATTTAATACAGAACTTTCAAGAGTAATAAAAATAGATGGCACAAATATGCTCTTGCTTTAAATATACAAACCATTGTATACATGCATGCATCATTCTTTAAATGTTTGCAGATTTCAAGTAATGAAGAAATATATTTACAATTTGATTTTAGAGATCCGGGTTATTGAAGACAACAAAGATCTGGAACAGATTCTTTCTGGGATCCAGATGCCAACCGTGCAGCGTGACACCATCAGGATCGGTGGATTGGGTAAGACTTTGATGGTAGAAAACAAGGTTGAAAGTTGGGAAGATGCATACTCAACACATACCTCTAATTGATTTGTTCTTGTCTCCTTGTTTTCAAACAGACCTTTGGTACCAAATGACTCTGCCTCCTCATTTAGACAAATCAAAAAAATATCCCCTCCTAATCGATGTGTGAGTATTACTGACTTCTTATTGGTTCTGTTGATTCGCCAATTATTCTCATGACTCTTTACATGATGTACATACTCCTAGACCCTTCACAAATTCCATCTATACCATCATTACCAGAGCATAACAAGTCTATAGATCATTCATATGCACATTGCCAAGAATTTTAAGTAAGGGTTGACATCATGGCAAGTAACATGAGTTCAGTCATATTTGAGAACAGCATTTTATATGGTATTTGTTCATATGTCATCATTATTAATGCAATACATTTGCGTGGCATGTTACTGAACACTTTAGGAATACATTTTATTATTTTTTATTATGTTAAGTATGCCTGATGATCTTCTGACCTATGATGATGGTGCAAACAGTGACTTGACTTTATAATCATCTTAATATCAAAATGTACTCAAGGACAAATTTGATCTTAAATCTCTTAATGTAGGTACGCAGGACCATGTAGCCAGAAGGTAAATGACGTTTTCAGGCTGGACTGGGCCACATACCTTGCCAGTACAGAGAATGTTATTGTGGCCAGCTTTGACGGAAGGGGCAGTGGTTACCAAGGTGACGCCATAATGCACGCTATCTACAAACGGCTGGGAACATTTGAAGTGGAAGATCAAATTTCAGCTGTGAGGTGAGTCGCATCTCTGTGAAGCCAAACGAAAGGCCCATCAGCACCTGTCCTTGGTCTAATGTCCATTCATCACATGCTTAGAGAAGCACTGATGAGCAGTGAGCCCGATCTCTTATTTTCATTCCCTACTTACAGTGCCGTGAAAAGTGTTTGCCCATTTTCTCATTCCCTCTATTAGTGCATATCTGTCACACTGAATGATAGTTCAGATTTACACAAAATGTGATATTGGACAAAGGCAACCTGAGTAAACATAGAACCATGTTTTAAATTCTTTAATGAAAAAGTTATCAAACACCCATATCACCCTTGTGAAAAAGTAATTTCCTCCTTAAACTTAATAACTGGTTGCACCACCTTTAGCTGCAATAACAGCAACCAAATGTTTCCAGTAATTTGATATCAGTCTTTCACATCACTGTGGAGGAATTTTAGCCCACTCTTCTTTGCAGAACTGCTTTAATTCAGGTAGATTTTTGAGCATGAACGGCTCATTTCAGGTTCTGCCACATCATCTCTGTTGGATTCAAGTCAGGGCTTTAACTAGGCCACTCCAAACCTTAAATTTAGTTTCTTTTCAGCCATTCAGATTGATTGATTGAGTTGGTTGACTGTTGTTGGTTGATTGAGTAACTAAGGAGGCAATTAATTTCTCACATGGGTTATATGGATGTTTAGTAACTTTTTTCATTAAATGTGTAAATGTGTACTCAGTTTCCCTTCGTCTAATATTACATTTTGTTTAAAGATCTGAAATCATTCAATGTGACAAATATGCAATAACTGAGAAAATCAGGAAGGGGGAAAATACTTTTACACAGCACTGTATATAAGGAGAGATAACCCTCATGAAAGTAGGAAGTTACCTTATTTTGTTAACATGGATTACCCAATTCTTTGAAATTGCACTGCTGATTCTAATATTATAAAGAGTTAACTTGTCACTGAATAAAACCCTGCTGTACTGGATAAATCTCTTGATGCTCTACTATTTTCAGTCTAATGATGGTTTTAGTTATAATTGTAATTGCTAGTTTAACCCTGTTACCTGATCCACTTTCATGTACATATCTTATGATGGTAATCATAACCGTAACACTATTTTTAAGGGAAGTTTTCTTGTAGGTTCATTTTTCAGATGTAAAATAAAACATTTGTAACAAAATCCATTTTTTCTTTTACAGACAATTTATTAATATGGGCTTTATAGACAAAGACAGAATAGCCATCTGGGGTTGGGTAAGTGGTAATGCGTTGTTTTTTCTGAATAAATGGATAACATTTATTTCAAATAAACACTATACTGTAGCTTTCCATTCTATGATTACTTCCTCTTGCAGTCATATGGAGGTTATGTAACATCCATGGCACTGGGTGCTGGGAGTGGAGTTTTCAAGTGTGGAATGGCAGTTGCCCCAGTATCTAAATGGGAATATTATGGTATGTACCAAAATAACTGTATACAAATTCAAATACTAATAGCAATTTTGTTATAATCGTATAACTTTGATGCTTTCAGACTCAATCTATACTGAACGTTATATGAACCAACCTTCTGATAATCCTGCATATGAAGTAAGTGTTAAATTTATTTCTTGTGATATTAACAGAATGTTCAGCAATTTCTGTTTCATAAATGGTTTGAATGGAATTGGGAATGTTTTTTCAACTCTAACAATTACACTCTTTTTTGGAATATTTTCGTCAATATCATTATGTTTTACACATTTTGTTCACTGTTTATATGTTCTGTAAAGAGGTGCAGGCATACAAAGTTAATCAAAATATATATTTTAATTATGATGCTGAAGTTGTGACATAGAAATGCAAATAATCAAATAATATCTCATTATATCTGTGATATTCTTTATAAAAGCAAGTAATCTCATTGTATGCTTTTACAGAATTCCACAGTAACCGGTAGGGCTGCAAATTTCAAATCTGTTCAATACCTTTTGGTTCATGGCACAGCAGATGGTAAGTGTATTTTAAGATGTTCTCATGCACAAGTGCCTGATATTCAGATACTCACATTGTAGTTAATGTTAAGTGTATTTCTCTCTCTCTCTCTCTCTAAACTGATTTGTGAAGACTCCTAATTCTAATACCTCTTTTTTTTATTGCTACTTTTCAGACAATGTTCATTTCCAGCAAGCTGCACAAATCTCCAAAGCTCTTGTCGAGGCAGAAGTGGACTTTGACGCAATGGTAAAAAACATAGATTTAAGGGGCAGGAAACAAGTGGTGTGCAAATCTGTTGCTTTCAATTTGACTTATTAGTTGACTTGTGTAATGACAGTGCTTTCCAACATAAACTGCTTTTCAAAATGGCACCGTACTATGGCTTCATTGTGTTCACAATTCAGCATGTCAGTGGGGTGGATTTCTGCGAATTCAAACATGCACAGGGCAGGATAATGCAGTGTTCTAGCCAGGTGCTAGAATACTCAACATGACTGAAAGATTAAGTTTTATTGACTCAATTCCTCTTGGTAATGCAGAGGCAATTGGTCCAACATTGAAATAGCTATCAAGAAAGATAGCTAGGGAAGTAACGAAAAGCATGTTCATTACCTGGTTAACCTGTTGTGAACAGCTGCTGTGACTAAGCCCTATAAAGTAATTGGCTAACTAATGTTAGCTAGCTATCTTACTACTAGCTGCCAGCTATTTAATATAACATGCCAGTAACACTACAGTAATTTGACCCAGATGCATATATACCATTAAGCTTTTACTAGTCATAGTCACAAAATGAAAAGTTAGCTAGCAACCTATCTATGCTGACAGATAGATATCCTGACTAGCTATATGGCAACAACAAGAAACCCTTACAAATCTTTGTGGCTATTAGTCTTTCTTGTTGGTGTGTCTGGAAAGCATTCAGAGTAGTAGATACAGTACATATTACTGAAAAATGTATACACGTTTAAAACAAAGCTGGCAATGACAGCACCCTTTCTGCCAGTACCCTGTGGTGAAGATGATCACTCAGTCCCAGTAAGTAAAGACCAGTAGTGGCCTTGCTGTCTAAGATATGAGTACACCAGTGCCATACCAGAAAAATGCATTCCACACCATTATGAAACCACCATAAACACCACTATTGGAAAACGTTCATATTGTGGGTTTTTTTCCCACTGTCTGTCGTTCCTTAATATTTTTAAATATAATTTTGTGTTTAATTTTTTTCCTTTTTTTATTCTAGTGGTACACTGATAAGGACCATGGCCTGGGAGGCTCTGCCCATCATCACGTCTACACACACATGAGCAACTTCCTCCTTAAGTGCTTTGGCATGAAATAGACTAACTGCTGCCATTCCAAATAAAAATAATCTATACACCAACTGCCCTTTCAAATACATATATCCTTTAACTACTGCCACTCCAAATATGGATATCCTATACTTCTGCCATTACAGATACATATATCGTAAACATTATAAAAATATTGCACTAAAAGTAAAACCTTTCATATTTCAGTGTGGCAGTTGGTAAAAATGTAAGCATGATGTAGAGCAAATAAATGTGTAACTTCAACTGATGTATTCTTTATTGTTTTTACCTGAATATTTATAATTGTATTTCATTTTTATAAATATCCCCAATAAATTGAACCAGGGCATGTTTATGCATACTCAACTACTAAACTAGGTTTACTACCTTTGCCACATGGCCTACCAATTGTTTTTCAAATCCTTAGATCCTCTCAGATTACTGCTATTCAAAAATATTGTCTTCATTCTAATAGGAAAACTTTTTGTTCTATACACTTACAATTGCCTTTATTGAACTTTGGAGTCTTGGACTGAGAATTATGTTGTGATGTCTTCCTATGAATTACACGAAGTGACTACTGCACTGTTTCTGCCACACCATGCCAGTGCCTGCTTGTGTTATAATTGTACGACTGAAAAACATGCACAGTGACCACTGTTTAAGACGTTTGGGAGATGGCATCTTATTTGCTAAAATAGATTTTAACATGCGGACATTCTTTTGAAAAATACTCATCTTGCTCTGACATTAAAATCCTACTGCAATGTAAAGACTCTAGTAGCTAAAGTATGCCAAATGTGTCCCATTGGTGATGTACCATTGTAACGTTGGTACAGCTGTTTGAGATGTGGCATATATAAAAATGTGGATAAAGACTTCAACTTTAAAATGTGTCCATAATTAAATAAAATGTTAATATTTATGTGGTGGCGTTCATGCATTTCCTTTATACACAGTAGCTGAATCAAACCTAGTCAGTCATTTATAGACATTTGATTAAAGCAACGGACCAGAAGCACGAGTGTCCCTATGTATTGCATGCAAACAGGACCATAAGAGATGCTCTGTAAACTGCTTATGTATTACGTTTTTTTTCTCTCCAAAAAATCAGAACAATCTTTGTGGCCTATCTCTTGCATGTCCCTTACCACTCCCCCCACCCCCCCCCCCCCCATATTTTTTTCTCCCTCCCCATTTCTTTACTACTGTACACTCCCTCGCCACCCCTCCACCAAGAACTGGTAAGATGCAATGCCCCCTCTGATACTCATTTATCCCATTCAACTCTTCATGAACAATCTCTTCTCTGTAACATTCAAGTGCTTCTTTATCCCATCCATATCCTCAAATTATGTTACATAACCTTTTTCCCCTCATGTCTTCTCAAATCCAGCTTGTTTCTGTCTGTAAGTCTATGTAAAATATGCTTTCATTATATTTGAAAAAAAAACAAAAAAACATAGGAGCCTGATATTTCTGGCTTATTTTATTTGAAGTCATATGATGCACAGTGTTACGTCTACCCTTATATTTAAAGGTTATTCATATCAATTCTAAATTTGGGAAATGCTTTCTTAGAAATGAATATTTCCAGTCAGCCATCATAAACCACACACTTTTATTGTTATACTTCAAGTTATTCAAAACACTTAGCTCCATAGGAGATTAATAAATATTACAAAACAACGTATATTCAGCCATTTGCTGTGAATATGAGGTATCTGGAGACCATGTGGTGCATTTTATAGACCCCTCAGTCCCTATGAGGTTTGATTCTCCACCATTGTACTTTCTGTGATATGATTCCATCTCCAGCTGTAATCAAATCTTTTCCCATGTATGAATAAAGGGTAAAAATACATAAAAAGGGCAGACTTGTCAGCTGTCCTTTAAAAAATGAAATAAAACAGAGTAACGAAACCTAAAGCTGTACAAAGTTGCATAACCGTTGTCTATATGATCATCAGAAAGGCATTTTGTTAAAATATAAAATTATATTTCATATAAATAAAAACATGAAAGAATATTTGCTCTATGTGGCAATATGTGTGAATCATTGATTTTTTAAAATAAAAACAGCCATATGAATGTCCAATAATAATAAGTAAACCAGATGTGCCCCATTGATGCAACATGCTCAGTCAAGTGACAACTCCAATCTCCAACAGAAATGTCTACATCTCCTTTAAACAAAGAAAAAGCACAATTTTTCCCAGCGCAATGAAATGAGCACTGTCTAATGGATTGAGACAAATTAACATGATAAAAAGTCAGGACCGTACCTCCTGGACTGACGACTGTTGGTGGCTCCACTATATAAGGTTAAACAGACAAGGGAGGGACCCAGAGAAGAGTATTTATAACACTGACACACTGTCTGTCAGTCCTTCTCTGTCACACTCCAAGGGAATACAGGTAAATTTTTTGAGAAATTTTGATTCTTCATAATGGAAACATTTTCTGCTGTACAATTCTTTTGTACAATTCTGACACACACCGGGACATTTGATGATGTGAGAACCAATGACCTAAGTCTTTGTGCAAATGTGCTGTCATTGTATGACCTAGTTCTGTTAAAAAAGAAACATTAACATTTTTGTTCTGATGGTATTTGCTTGTTTTGCTGTTCATGTTGGTAGGTTGCACAATGAAGGGAATTTACTCTCTGGTTGGACTTCTTGTCCTGGTTAGTGTTCAGAGCAGTTGGCAAATCCCCCTACAGAAGACCCAAGACAACTACAGGTAATGTTTTTACAACATCCCTTTACTGCTGTTTTCTCAGTCTAAGACGTGTCAAAGGAACATATTCACATGTAATTACATCCAATATAATAAATATGAATTATTTGTAAATGTAGAATTCAAATGTTTAATACACATCTTTAAACTTCAACAAATTAATAACAATTTCTGTAGCTTATTGACAGAAGGTGATTTGTTTGACGAGCCGGTGGAACTTACAAATGTGAAAAGGCACTCCCAAGGAACGTTCACCAATGATTATAGCAAATATCAGGAGATGAAGCAAGCGCAAGACTTGGTTCAATGGTTAATGAACTCCAAGAGAAATGGGTAAGTATCAATGGTGGTTTTCTCTACTTGGACTGTAACTATTTATTAATACATTTTAATCCTACTCATGCATTTTTTTTTTAAATATGATGACAAAAATTAATCATAGTGTTACCTGAAAATCTGGAGTAATATACTATCCAGACTGAATTAAACACGGCTCATATGTGAGATATAATTTTGTGGCATAATTTTAGTTTGTCACACAAGTAAATGAAGTAATTTTTGATTAATAAGAGCAAATATTTTTTGCTCTTATCAATCACTATTTCTTACTGGCAACTACCAGAATCACTGTTGCCACCAAATAGAAAAACATGTATATCCATCTAAAAATCCAATAACCCTTTTTGCACCATTCTAGAAATTCTTCAAGACGCCATGCTGAAGGGACCTTCACCAGTGATGTCAGCTCCTTTCTGCAAGACCAGGCTGCCAAGGAGTTTGTTTCTTGGTTGAAGTCAGGGAAGGCCATAGCAGAGTAGGGTTTTCATTTATTCAGCTACCAACTTCACAGGCCACACATTGCGAAGAGAGAAAAATGTCTGAATAATCTTCCTCTACAACATGTTTTTTTTTTTTTTTTTAATTGTGTACTGTTCCCTCACTGGTTATACAAATAAATTTCCTAGAAGGAAGTTCTTGCGTTAACCAAAGTTTTGTTTGGCGTTTCTGTGGTGGGAGTCTCTATTTTCTAACGTAAAAGAAAAAAACAGTCTCAGTTTGTGAGTATCTATCAAGCCAAGATATAAAGAAATTCCCTTGAGAGAAATCCCAGGACCTACCCTTAGGGTACAGTATTAAAGCATGATGCTAGATCCTGAATTTGTGACAACCATGTCTCCTATGAATGCAATAGCATTTATCCAAACCTAGCTTTGTTAAAGCCCTTACTTGGCTGATTAATGAACTATTATTGGACGCCCACTGTTCTAGGTACTGTTTTTCATGGAATTAGTGTGCATTAAAAGTGACAAAATTAAATTTACATAAAACTATATATATTTATTTATTTATTTATACAGTGAGCTCCATAAACTTTGGGACAAAGACATATTTCTTCTTGATTTTGTTCTGTACTCCACAATTTTTGATTTGTAATATAACCATTTGGATGAGGTTGAATTGCACATTCTCAGCTTTTATTAAATTCTATTTGTATACATTTTTGTTTCACCATAATAGAAATAACAGAACTTTTTATGCATAGTCCCCCCATTTCAGGGCATCATAATGTTTGAGACAAATGACTACACAGGTGTTTTTGATAAGTCAACTGTGTTAAATTACTTCCTTAGTGCAGGTATGAGAGCTTTCAGTATTTAATCTTGATTCTAGGCTTTTGCTTGCCTTTGGAGTCGGTTATTGGCATTCAAACATTACAACTGATGTGAAATATTAAGAAAATTGTATGATATATGGTAATGAATATCATAATAATTCGGTTTTTAACATTTATCTCATGATAAATCCCTCTCCCGACTCACCAGTAAGTCCCAGCCCACAGTATGGTTACCACTGCTTTATAACATTTACTTTAGGGGCTGATTAAAACCTTCCACAACCCCCTTAGGTTTAGTACAGATGGACATACCCACAGATATTTGCTGCATAGCCCACAGGTTCCTGACCAAAAGCAGTGGCTAATCTATCACCATGTGAATGTCAAGATCTCAGCAAGGGCTGAATGAGCATTGTGCTCCAACAGATAAGAAAGGAGGAAGTGAGACTAATCTGCCAGATAGGAGTGCATGTGATGACAGAAACTGGCAAAACAACTAATGGCTGCTTTGTTCATTTGGCTGTTAATAATAAAAAAGGTGATTTAAGTGACTTTGAACGTGGCACGTGTGGTGCCAGACGGGCTGGTTTGTGTATTTCAGAAACTGCTGATACTGGGATTTTCACGCACAACCATTTCTAAGGTTTACAGAGAATGGTCCGAAAAAGAGAAAATATCCAGTGAGAGGAAGTTCTCTGGGCGAAAATGCCTTGCTGAGGTCAGACGAGAATGGCCAGACTGGTTCGAGCTGATAGAAAAGCAACAGTAACTCAAATAACCACTTGTTACAACCGATGTATGCAGAAGAGCATCTCTGAATGCACAACATGTCAGACCTTGAAGCAGATGGGCTACAGCAGCAGAAGACTAGAGCCCGACCGATGCCAGATTTTTGGGTCCGATGCCGATCCCGATTTTGGAGAATCCTAGCCCACCGATTACCGATGTTTTGACCGATATTTTGTCAAAAAATGCAACATTTTCAAATATATTTGAGAACATTTAACTTATAAGCAAACAAATAAATAAAAATAAACACACAAAAACCTTTTTGATAGATAAAAAAATGTAAAAGATGATATTAAATTAAATATATATTAACACCATCAAGTGGTGTGAATTCAAAATAACTCCACACGTTGCTTTTACTCTTTTCTTTTCCAGCCATCTATAAAAAAATTAATTTAAAAAAATCAGTTTTCCAGTTTCAAACATGTATTTTTATTAATATTATTTTATTGTTATTATTATTATTATTAATAATCTGTTATTATTATTTCTTAGTATCTATTCTCAGTAAATGAGTAATATTTTCTTATTTTATTCCTACTACATGATCTCAAAGAGTAAGACTTTATCTAGCGGAGCTAATGAGTGAATCAAGTGTAACGTTAGATGAAACTAAATTGACTGGATGAAATGCGTAACGTGAGGCTTGTCCATAAGAATTCGGTGGTGAAAAAAACTACAATGCGCTTTCGTGCAGGTTACCAGCGCTAAGTGTTGGTTGATTCACTTCTCCACCAGCAATCCTTCTCTCATGTTATCACGACAAAGCTAAATAACATGGCTTAAAATGATCCACGTTAGAAGTGTTTCATCGGCTTTTTTACTGCCTGGTTAGCTTGCTACGATGACGCATGACTAGATGACACACTCGCTTGCAATAGCAAGTTGGCTATTGACACAGCATCATATAGTAGCTAATATCATCTCAGATAAAAAAAACAAACGTGTGATGCATTCAATCACCATTTTATTTTGGCTGGTTATTTATTTGAGAATACAGCGATGTCCTCTGGAAATGTAGATCCTACGCTGTTTATGTGCTCACTGCCACTTTATAAAGGCTTGCTAGCCAGCTAGCTTGCTAAAGTGAGCCAAATATGTTAGCTCGCTCGCTGGATAACGAGGATTGATAAACATAGTGGTGGTATAAGCGCATTTAATTAAAAACTTTCACTAAATATACATACCTTTATTGCGGCAATCTAATCTGTGCAGACAAGTCTTACACTGGAGAATACTGGATGAGGCACGAGTGACAAACGTCTTATTACAGAAGTAGGGCGTCACTGCTGCAGTTCACACTTGTATTAGAGCTCCCTCTACTGGATAATCTGGTAAATAACAATTACAACGTTCGAACAGACAAGTACAGATAAATAATCAATGCTTTTTTTTGTTTATTATACTTATTTAAACATCGGGACACATGGCTGCATAACTGCCGATCCCGATGTTGCCAAAAAAGTCAAATAATGGCCGATATATCGGCCAAACCGATATATTGGTCGGGCTCTACTGAAGACCACACCGGATGTCACTCTTGTCAGCTAAGAACAGGAAACTGAGGCTACAATTGGCACGGGCTCACCAAAATTGGACAATAGAAGATTGGAAAAAAGTTACCTGGTCTGATGTGTCTCGATTTCTGGTGCGACATTCCGATGGTAGGGTCTGAATTTGGTGTAAACAACATGAAAGCATGGATCCATCCTCTCTTGAATCAACGGTTCAGGCTGGTGGTGGTGGTGTAATGGTGTGGGGGATATTTTCTTGGCACACTTTGGGCCCCTTAGTAACAATTGAGCATTGTTTAAATGCCACAGCCTACCTGAGTATTGTTGCTGACTATGTGCATCCCTTTATGACCACAGTGTACCCATCTTCTAATGGCTACTTCCAGCAGGATAACGTGCCATGTCACAAAGCTCAAATCATCACAAACTGGTTTACTGAACATGACAATGAGTTCACTGTACTCAAACGGCCTCCACAGTCACCAGATCTCAATCCATAGAGATCAATAGAGCACCTTTGGGATGTGGTGGAATGGGAGATTCCCATCATGGATGTGCAGCTGACAAATCTGCAGCAACTGCGTGATGCTATCATGTCAACATGGACCAAAACTTCTGAGGAATGTTTCCAGCACCTTGTTGAATCTATGCCATGAAGAATTAAGGCAGTTCTGAGTTAAGTCCAACCCGGTACTAGCAAGGTGTAACTAATAAAGTGGCCGGTGAGTGTATATATTATATATATATATATATATATATATATATATATATATATATATATATATATATATATATATAATTTTAAAAATTTGATAGGCCCAGAGATAATATCATACAGGTATTTTCAGGATATGTAAAGCAAATATAAGGGCATGGTGGCCGTGAGAAAGCTAGCTGGTCATCAAAAACTTCTGTACATATCTAATATCCTTAACATACACTGAAACTGAAGTAATATCACAAACCCCCAGACATTATCTGTGACATTAGTGTAAGCTCCCAAAAATGCTCCCAAATTCTACTTTCTCTCAAGATGCTCGAGAGCTTATGGCTATCTCCATCAAGAAAAGTCTTTCTCTTTGTGAAAACGTGCCTGAACGAACATGTTCCTTAGCCACAAAACCCAAAATTATCTGCACGTTGCCATCTAGTGATCACTTCGGTCAACCACTAGCATAGCAGGAAAGGAGTTCAATACTTATGGCTGGGAGATTCCGTTTTTTTCTCAGAGAAAATCTTGATTGGCTAAAAGAAATAACTAAAATGAATGCAATTGTTCATCGATTTTAATACTATTTCCATTTAGTTTTAAAACCAATATTGTAATTTCATTTCAGTTTTCCCACACAAGTTTAGTTTTAGTGTCAATTTCACTTAACAAATAGATTTTCTTTTACATATTGTAATTATGATTGTAGTTTAAAAGTCACATAATATAATAAATGCATATCATGGAAGCAATAGGAACGTGAAGTACAACAAGTAAAACGTAAAGAACAACAAGTAACGCAGTGATCATCAGTATCGTCCAGGGGAACATATTCATCTTACCCAGAAACCTCACAAACACTAAAAATCTACCATTCATTTACGGGTTAAGGGCTTCCATCTATCCATCGATTATCTATACCCGCTTATCCTGAGCAGGGTCGTGGAGGGTGCTGGAGCCTATCCCAGTGTGCATAGGGTGAGAGGCAGGAATACACCCTGGACAGGCCTCCAATCCATCCATCACAGGGCACACACACAATTCACTCACACACTCATACCTATGGGAAATTTAGAGAAATTTACCATTTCTACCACTCTTTTTACTGAAACACAGCTGTTATAGGATTGCAGTGAAATTATCTTGTTATTGTTTTCGTAATGAGAATTTCTAGTTGACAAACAAAGCAATGCCCTCCAGCCCTCCATGTTAGCATCAAAAAAAAGAAAAGCCATGAAAAATGTCATTGTTACTCATCAGCTTGATCTTGCACTCAAAGTATGAGCTAAATCTAACCTTTAAGTGAGGTAAAATAACAAATAAAATGTCTTGTATTTGAGATGACAAACATGCAAAACTCCCTTACCCATCCATCAGCATGGGGATGGCCAAAGAACAAATCAAATTAAATGAGACAAATTTATACCAGCCTTAAATTTATACCAGCCTTAAGAACCTTAAGATACATGGCATCATATACTCCCTCAAGTACCAGGAGATTTTAGACCAGAATCTGGTCTGCTTCAGCCAGGAGGCTAAAACTGGTTAACTGACCACAGAATCAAGCTTATGCAATGACCACCCCAGTCCCTAGACCTAAACCTCATTGAAAATCTATGGGAGAGTTGAACAAGAGATTCCAAGGACTCGGACTGGAGTGATTCTGTACAGAGGAATGGTCTCAGATCCCTTGCAATGTATTTTCCCACGTGATCACGCATACAGAGGGCGCAAAACAATTTCTTCAGAATAAGAAATATTTAATGTCAGTATGGAGTCATTTTCTGATATTGTTGAGGATAAAAAATATTTATTAAAGTGAATTTCATCCAGCATTATTTATTTATATATGCAAGGTTGACTACAATTCTGGAGTCTTTTGACAAGACTGTACAGAATTCCAAAGATGACTGTCACGTGAGACTCCAGGAATTGGTAGAAAAAAGTATGAGGCAGAAACTGTAAATATAAATCAGTGTTCTTTATTCTGCAGAAGGTTCACGCAAGATGCATGTCCCACAGTGGGGCAATCCCTTCGAGCACTTGCATCACATTTTCCACACATTTTAACCCCATCAACAGCAGACAGTGAACAAGTGAGCTACATAACTGCTTTCTCTGGTTTGACAGCCAGTCTGTCGAACACGTAATCAGCAATGAATGTAGGCATGTAAGATAGAGGCAGCCAGAAAAACTTAGCGCGCCAGCCAGCTGAGTACCGGGTTCGAGGATGCACAGCAGAGATGGCATGCTCCATGCAGCTCACCACTTTCATCAGGTCTGTACTCATCGTCTTCTCGAACTTCTTCAGCTTCGTCATCACTGAGATGGAAGACAGATTAGTACTTTATTTTCAGATGTGCTTTTCATTGGACAGAAGAATAGACTCTACACAATAGACTCAGTTTCAAAATGAATCCCATTAGAGCATCCAAGCGGACTGTTCCGATCAACTTCATAAACTAGATTGAAGTAGTTACTAATATGAAGGGCTGTCTCTCTCTCTCTCACACACACACACACACGATAATCAAACTAATTTCCCAAAACAAAGAAGAAAAACCTGATTCATTGAAATCCTAACATAACACTAAAGCTGATATTGCATGAAGTCAATAAATATTTTTCATACCCTGAAGTAACTTTAGATAGCAAGATGGAATTCTGTCAATTTGAATGCAAAATTTCATTACCCTGAAGATTTGCATGAAACTTGGCACAGAAATCATCAGGTGCAGCAATGTATCAAAAATATTTAAAGATGTACACAGATGTTCAGTCCAGCAGTTGAATCAGGGAACATTTCAAAATTAAAGGCATACTATGCAGGATGTTCACCTTGAAAATATTATAAAAACAACCATGTTTAGTCATTACTATGACATGCTGGAAATCTGTGTCTGTACGCACTTCTGCCCAGTTCTTGCTTATCTGCCTACAATTTATTATTCTGGTAAATTTAGTAAGTAAAATAGTGAGCGTTTGAGACGTCTCTGGCCATGGCCCTTTTTTCTCTGTGGGCTGTATCTGAAATGCATGTGCCCAAGAGGAGGAGGAGAAGCAGAAGAGGAAACGTGTATGGACTGGCTACAGTGAGAGGTGTTTTCAGCTGGGTTAGTGCTGGAGAGACAGGGTTGCCTTGGTGGATAACCTACAGTAATGCTATCTAAGTGGCTGGCTGGTCAGCGTTTAAGTTAGGTAGCTACCTGTATTGGCTAACTAAATTCAGTTATGTTTGCCAATGTTAGCTGGCTGGCCATGATGGCCTGAAAATTTGCTGTGGGTCTGATATTTTACAAAGTAACTTAAGGCTGAAAAATAAGATTTTCATCCACTTCTCTTGGCTCATACAGACTAACTACATCCCCGACCTGCTGAAGGTGGGAGAGGCATACGACTTTGCTGCAATACGTACACAATGTGAAAAAAAGTGACAATGAACTGATGTATTTGTGATCATGTGTGCTGTTACATAATTTTACCACTCTTCCAGGCAGGCTTGAGCGGACTGTGCTAGCAGTGACTAGCACAGGTTCGTTCTGTCACCACTAAGCTAAAGCTAGCTACCCTCTAACTTTGCTGCATATAACAGTGAAGTGCCGTATATGGCGGTCAAGCTTTTTTGTATATTTGTGTCACTTGCCTTTATCCAAATACAAACTTCCATATTCTTCTTTCATCTCTTGAGGCAGTCTGTCCCAGAGTTCCTTATGCTTTCTTTCTACAGCATTCAGAGTAAATATAGATGTTTTGAATGCCCCAGGTTCAATGCACAGCACTTTAACACCAAAGTGAAGCATTTCTCTCCTAAAAATCAAGAGGAAAAATTCTCATATGCAGGCAGTATGGTTTACACTGACACTTCTGATCCTGTTGAGCGTATGCCATTTTGCCTCTGTACATTTTGAATGTCGACATAATTGCTGTATAAGTCGTTCAACAAAACAGAAGGATTATTACCTAAGATCATCATTGAAGGCTTCTACTCCATACTTGGAAATTGAATAGGGTCCACCATGACAACTGACCCTTCCAGCTACACTGGACATATTCACCACCCGGCCCCCTGCTTTTTTAATCAGCGGGAGAACGCTGAGCGTCACTGCGATAACCCCAAACAGATTGACGTCCAGCATCGACCTAAAGTCCTCAATGGTCAGCCATTGGAAATGCGTTAAAGGCAGGGCAACTCCAGCGTTGTTCACCAGAGCCCACAGACCTGTGGGAGCACGCACACATACACAAATCAGTTCAGCCATGTCCCTTTACTTCAGTGAGTCATGCATGGTATCAAGAGTCCTGAGTTATTCCACATAACACAAGCCTGACCTGGCTGACACGATCAGAGCCTGGCTGCATTCATTTTGATGCATGTAACACAACAAAATGTGTGCCCATGGGAGAAATGTGAATGTATAGTTATAAATTCTGTAGTAGGATACACGGGCATCCATTTTAAAAACAATTGAATTATGCTATTATTTATCTAATAAACCTGACTCATAGCTTTCAGCCACTTGATGAAGTGATGTAATTTGTGGCCTAAACGGCTGGTCAACAAACTTTTAATAACAATTCTGTACACTATGGAATTAGGCGGATTTCTATATTGAACATGAAACTGATAGACATAACAGTGTACCTTTCAAGGTCCTATGGAAAAGGGGATGTGTATGTGTGCGGTGGGGGGGGGGGTATCAAAAGGAATACTATGTAAACTGTTCTATGCTTCTTTTATTTCAAAAAACAATTAAAAAAAATGTATTAAATATGGCGTTTTTTGCCTGAGGACTGACACTTGAAGGTACAATTCAATATTGAAAATTTTTTATGAAAAATTACACAATACAATGCTTACATCTGTAAACAAATACCTCCATAGTTTCACCAGTAGTAATTAAGGTAAATAATGGTTGCTATGTTTAGGGCAATGACCTCTGGGAAGAAAGACCTACAAGTATCAATGGTATCAAAGTAGCAATGGCCTACTCAAAATGACCCTATCAAGTATGCAAGAACACATCCAGGAATTACAAGAGCCAAAGAAAAGTACCAAACTCTCTGTGCTCAATGTTTACGGGGCATGCCCCAGCAAGATGCCTCCTGCTGGCTGAAATGCCATCACATGTACTAAATAATCCTAAATAGCGGACTTACAGCCAAGGGCAAATGACATCTTATGGGTAATTTTTCCATAAGAACTTAATAAATTAATTCCAAATATTTTTTCTAATTATTATAATTAATATTTTGAACAGCATACTCTCCAAAATATTGACCATCTCCACATGTAGTAGGATACTATAGTATGGGTTTTGTAGTAGTTTAAAAACTGTAGATAGTGTTTACAAAATGGGGAAAAGAGAATCAGAAGACCCCAAGAAAGAAGTGCTTTTGATTGGCAATTTAATTATTCATAGGGAAAAATGGGTCCACTCGGTAAGTAAGATCCTTTGATCTGAGTATTTTGTTAAATTGTGAAATAACATGTAGCTAATTCATGAAAGTGCCCTCAAATTATGAGCAGGGGAGGGCCGTGTGAGACTGTGTGAAGGGCTACCCCAAGCTGGGGGACTGTTTGTCCACAATAGCACTTTCTGTACTGTGATCTCTCTTCTTTCCACTGCACATAAGGTGGCTGGGCTGTCTGCTCCCCTTTAAATAAAAAATAAAGAGTTTGTACAAATCTGCCAAACAGATGAATAAACCTTCATTGTATGAATTTGTATTAATTGGAATCAATCATTTGCTGTACAATTTCTGCCTCTCAATATATCAACAGAACATGCTTTGTCACAGAAGACCCCAGTTTATAAAAGACAAATTATTTATTGTGAAAACTCACCTTTTTCCCCAACGTGGTTCTTTATGAACTCTGCTGCTCTGTTGACACTCTCTGTATTTGAGACATCCAAGTGGAAGGCGGTCAGTCTTTCTGAGCAGGCTTTCCTGAGCTCATCCTCGCCCTTCTCGGTGAAACAGGAGGCCATAACGCGGTAGCCCATCTTGTCAAGGTGTTTTGCCAGCGCGTTCCCAAACCCAGAGTCGCATCCAGTAATGTAGACATATTTGTCATTTTCATTTCCAACTCTGTCCCTTTCTCTGTACCAGCGGTACAGGAATAAGAAAGCCACCAGCCCAAGGAGGTACAGGAACATCTCTGAAAGACAAATATCAATAACAACATATGGTTAAGTGTTACATCAATTTAAATATTAAAACCCTGTGCAACTACTTTTTAAATATAAAGCAGGGTTTTTGGGTCTGGGTTAATTCCCCTAATCCGCCCCCCTCCCCCCCAAAAAACTTTTTTAAGCACAAGAACATTTCAAGTCACATGAAATATCATCACTCGGTAAAAAATAAAAATTACTATATCAATTTTAGGCCATATTGCCCAGCACTAGTCTGCTGTCATCCTAACGATGAAAAATGCCATCCAGCAAGCATTTAGGAAAAGTACAACATGACCTCTCCTTTTTTTGCCTTTCCAATTCACAAATGTGCGCATTGTAACTACACATTTAGACAATGGGTTAGAAAGGGACTGTCTGTTTAATTGGTCTATTGCAGTGGTTCCCAATAGATTAATCATGATCGCTGAGGTCATGCTGATAGATCAAATGTCATTTTTAAAATGCATTAGTTAAAATTCTAATTCTTCTTGTTTTCATCCCTTTTCCCTACTGCTTCTGCCTGACAGAAGCCAGTGACTTTAACCAATTTAGGAAACATTGAGTAGCATTGCTTTGGAATACAGCTTCTTTAATTTCTGTGAGGCAACATAGCCTACACTGTTTATAGTACAGTAACTTGGCATCATTTTGATATCAATACTTTTAATGGCAGGCCTAGATTTTGCCAGTTTGAATGAATGAGTTATACAGTGCTTTTTATGTGTGAGTATTTTTTACTTGGCATTTTTGTATGTTGAAAACCACATGTTTTTCATGAGATTGTGCTTTTCTCAAGTTAAGCTCTGCAGCCATAGTCTGCTTATTTTTGTCACTTTGTTAAATGCAAACATGTTCTCCTTGCTACAGTGAGAAAAGGCTACTCATTCATGTTACTGTTAACTCTCACCATCATGGCTAGTCCTGTCTATTTTGGCTTATCAATGGATGCCCAAATTAAACACCTCAATCATATTGGTGGATAACTGGGAGAAATATATTTTAAATCCAACTGACAAAAAAAACGTAGCTTTTACGACCTTCCTTGTAGCATTCATAGTGTCACCACCACAATTGCTCAGCGCCATACAAAAATGCATTGGCAAAGTTTACTATGATGCAGCCTAAACATATAAGAAATTGTATAGAAACCTGTATTGGCATAAAAGTGAAATCATTAGACCAGCATCATATCTGGACAAAATCCCAGCTTTAGAGTAACAATTACCTTTCCGATATTTAAAGCGAATTTCCCTACCTAAAATTGACCAGATTTATCGAGTCACCATCACAACTGCTCTGCTCAATATGCATTTGCACAGTTAGTGTTACTATCACGCAATATTGGACACTTACGTGAGAACTTTTAGTGCACAATCATGTCTATATAATGAAAGGGCATGCTTAATGTAAGTTCTGAACAGCAGCACTGGCCACATTTCATGTCAATCAAGTGTACCTGTCTGTCAGGCAGAAGCCATAGGGATAAGAAAACGAGAAGAATCTGAATTTTAACTAAAGCGGTTTTTTTTAATTTTTTTTAAATGACACGTGATCTACCAGCATGGGCCCTGATAGTGATCGAACATTGTGCCCCCTGATGTATTGGGTAACTGTTAGCCTGGCATACAGGGTAGCCTCGTGCAACAATTTACATGTATTAAAAATATATTTTTCTAACGTTAGATATCGTGAACATCATGGAGAGTAACTTTTTGACTAGCTAGTGAATTTCTATCACTTTGTTACCAATTACTGGGTAACTAAATTGAAAATATTTATTGCCTTCCTCGTTAGCTCTGCAACAACAAATAAAAATTCTGAAGTTTCACCTGGACTCTTGGAGCTGACATTTTTAAGTGTAGCGTTAGCTATGACAGTCTGTAATCCTGCGTGCCGAGTAGTTGTAGCTAGAAATTTTGAAGCGCGTTCACGACGAGGTATGTGGAGGAGGAGGATCGAGGGGTTGGGGTGTGTCTCTATATGTGGCAGGGCCAACAGGTGCTTGTATTTTCAATACGGTTTCTCAACATTGCACTGTTGAGAAAGCCGTCAACTGCAGCTTTAAAGAGTTTTTTCTGCCTTTGCTTTCTTTTGGCACATGCATTTCTCAGTTATGATTAGCGGGTGGCAATGGCAACAAGCCAAGCATCCCTGCACGCGATAGTCCCGCCTGAGTGTGCCACCATGTTTCTCTCTTTGCTTTTCGTTGATTAGAGGGCTGCATTATGCCACCAAATAAGTAACTGTAATATTAGTTATTTTCTCTCTCTTTTCTTTACTTTGGAGCTTTTAAATTGAGCTCTGGCGCATGCCAAAGATTTCTTTTCAGGAAAGACAGGATCTGCAAAACACGAACCTTCTGAGAGTCCGGATCAGAGAGGGAGTCTCCAGGCATCCACTTGGGATGAAGTTAGATGACAATCAAAGCAACAGATAGGACAATATGATGGGTACATTACGCAGGAGAAACCATGCACTTTCATTTGGGACGTTTGAAGGGAAATCGAGTCCAGCTATAATTGTTCAATTTTCAGAAAATGTACGAAATCCCACTGGTACGTAATTCCCCCTACACATTATTTCACTGGAGATGCTATTGCTCTTTAACCTTGGTACAGTAAACAAAACAAAGTAGGCTACAAGTTGTAGTTTTTACTTCGAAATTTCCCACCTTGGTGATGGTAATTATAACTGTAATTTTAATCCTTATTTGGTTTTCTTTGCAACACACATTGCCAAGTCAGCTTTTTCGTATTTAGGTTTTTTCCCCAGCACAAACTAATTCGCACTGATTTACGTTGGACATGGTAGGCTATCTCGATTGTTCTAAAACTATCATAGCTTGTGGCACTGGCTTTTTGTTTGTTGGCCACTGCAACTTTCCTAGTAGATAATGCTAGTGATTTACAGAGGGTGTACGTGATAGCAAAGCAAGCTGACATTAACAATATCCATGTAGGCTACAGCTTTCACGGCATTTTGAGAACCTGCATTTTCTTTGGTTTTAGACACTGAAGTTACTTTTACTCGACTAAAATAACAATACAAAATGAGGATGCTTTGCATAATGACAAAAACTAAAACGGAAAATTTCTTGCCTGATTTTAACTTATTGCAATTAATGAACGTCGACCACTTCGCTTAAATCCATGTCCAAGTATAGACCGCATTCCGCTAATCTGCATTTATCTGACTGATTATAGGTAGCCTACGTAACACAGCACATTTTTACCTTGTTAATGTTGTCCGGACATTCGCTAACCAATCTGCACTCCAGCCTGCAGAAAATGAGGAAGATGCAACTCCGACCTGTTCCAGCTTGTGTTTATGAAGCAGCCCGTGCACCAGGGTTTTGACGTATTAGACAGCGATTGGCTAGGATGGTCAGCGTTAATTAACTTAATTTTCAGTTTGTTTTTAGTAGCGACAAAACCAAACGGAAGCCGTACAAAATTTGTGGCACTGACTGCACTGTACCATCCGTATCAACAAAGATTAGAACTATTATTTCAATATTGTTAACGTTAACTATTTAATTGCCTACTGCGTTGACTAAAATTAGAATTTAAAATGAAAATCAAAAACACAACTGTTTCACTGTCTTTTAATAAAGGGTAAGAAAGTACTATAAGAGCCTGTGAAGGATAAAAGAGAACTGTTAATAACTTGCATGTGCAGACAAAATACTACTCATGTAGAGAACGGAGTCAATAACAAACACTATTTGTTCTCACAGTTCGCTACTTTTCCGTGAGTGTTTATTTATTTATTTATTTATTTATTTTTCTGCCCATGGAATGATTACCTGGAGGGTGAAGGAAAGGGAGATACTACAGTGTTGAGCGCGGGGTCAGGCACAAATCTATTATAGGGAAGCTGCACGGAGACCCTATACCATCATGCCAACAACACAAGAAATGTAAACATGTCAACACGACCTCATAATTAACTGTAATATTTTTGATCTCGTTGATTTCTGAATGCACAAGAAAAAAATCTATGAATTGTACGCCAACTACAATGCTAACGGAATACAGATGAGACTGCACGAAATCATGTTAGCTATGGCTATTATAAAAGGAAGACGCTGCGCAGAGACACGGAGAGAAGGGAGACCTGAGTGGTAATTATTTTTAATCTTGTTGAAATCCATCAATCAGACAGAAAACAGAGAAACTGCGAGTTGTGCGTTTTAGTCAAATGACTGAATTTTCTACACTACCTACATACTCCTTATATGTCCCAGACATGATGGTGCCCTGAAATAGGGGGCCATGTAGCCTATAGAAAGTGCAGTAATGCGTACATGGTGAAACCAAAATGTAAATAAAAGGAACAGAGTACAGCATCAAGAAAAGTATGTCTTTGTCCCAAACATTGTGGAGCTTACTATACATGCCTACGTAGAGAATAATTATGTAAAGAGAAACAGAAGAGCAACTTTTCCTCAGGTGACTTCGAATGTCAATGCTGGATGTGATCAGACTGTCAGCAAGAACAGTCCATTGACAACATAGAGAGGGATAATATAGTTGGGTTGCAGTGCATAAACCCCTCATTACTAAGATGAATGCACATTTCAGTGGTGCAAAAACCATAGCCACTGGTCTACAGAGATGTGATATGGTGATATGGTCAGATGAGTCATCCTTCACTATATTCTCAACAAGTGTTTATATATATATATATATGCTTATTGTCATTTATTCATCCAAAACACCAAAACAATGGAATGGGAACCTTCAAGAACAAAAGAGTAGCCAATCTGGCAACTAAAACATCAAAGAGAAAGGGGAACAAAAATTAGAAAAGAAAAAAAAAAAAAACTGGTGCACACACCCACCACAACTTGCATTCCCCAGCTCCCAAATGCTTCTCCTCTAGGCCTGGGATGCAGGCCTCCTATAGAGCCCATAATTAGGTAATAGGCCACAGCTGATATGATTGCACTGTGATTGCAGTGGCCAAACCTGTCATACCTGAAATTCATCCACTGCAATCATCTTGAGGGTGGGCACTGTGATGGAAATGATTGGCTTAGAACTCCGCAGAGATAACGCCACTGACATATTTTCAGGTTTTCTCTGAAACTGAGACTTTGAATAAGAAAAACGTCTCTCCAAAGAGAAGGGAGGGAGAGATGTGCTGAACTCGTTATGACCGAAGAAATGTTTCTGTAATATGCCTTTTGATACCTTTTCCCGTAGCCCGTATATAACAACACCGCTATAATTTATAAATACAAACTTTTTATTTTAGACTCATCAAAAAAGAGGTCCATAGCAGGGGTTACAACTCAAATTGAGTTATGTCCTTTATTTCAATAAAATAGTTTTGCAATATATGCTTTCATAATCTTTATCAAATTAGGTCATTACTGGTACATAAATTGATGCTATAATGCTGGATACGTCTGACGCCACTGCCATCTCATGTGCAGGAGCTTGTCTTCACAAAATACAACTTGGGGAAATTTGAGTAAGAGCATAATAGCTGAAGATGTATGCCACCCAGGGAAGCTTTTTGATGTTTTATTTCATTCATCCACGTGTATGTGTAACAGGCGTGATCTTGCGTTGTGTTGTGTAAAAGCACGACAAACCAGGATTCCCAGTTGAGCTGATTTATTCTGATAACAAACAGTGCGATCACTGGACTGTTCTCAACATGTATCTTCAGCAATGGTGATCTAAAAATGTAGAAACACTCATGTTACCACACACACACGCCTGGTAAGTGGCTAACTTAGCTAGCAACATAGCCTACATGCCGTTCGTCGCAGTTCGTAGAACAGATATAGTGGATATACAAATCTACAAATGCACAAAAGCCTTTGTCCATATTTAAACTCCTTTAAATATGTACATATGCATTGATATAACAATATAATTGTGAACAAATATGAACAATCTCTTAAAATAATTGGCACAATGTTAAAACGTCACCTACCGCTTGCATGGGCAAGTTAAACTGGGAAGAACGTAACGTGCGTCATTCCCTTAAAGGCAACTACACAAGTATTTTAAAGTGACAGAACACTAGACCCAAAATACACACATACACCTCTGGTACAATGGCAAGTGTAATCATTATTAACCATGTTACATATGCAAATCAAACATAAGGTAAAGTGTGGCTACAATAATGAAGGGGAAAATATTAACAAACAAAAAACAACAAAACACGTTAGCCTTACATTCTGTAGTTTTTATTTCATGAGTTCATGGCATACTGTACTTTAGGGTTCTCGTAAGGGTGTAAGAACCGCAGACTAAACACGAAGGTAAACTCCACTCAAAATGAAGAAAGAGTTGTTGTTGTAGCTGAAGAAACGTTTACTGGTAACTCGTTCACAGTGACATGGAGTGAAAACTGCAGGATAATAAAAAATACAGAAAAGGAAAATGCACTAAGTCTTGTGTTGTTTTTCTTTACAAACTTAGCATTGTACTGGTATTAGCATTGCAGAAGCATGAACTACCTTGTATATATATTTGTAAACACAACATTTTTAATCTTAGCTTATTAAATGCATTTTTCATCAAATAACCCTTAATATATGAACTTTAACATGTAAATAATGAAATACATCGACTTACGACATTCATTCATCAGTCTTTGTGTGTAGAAGCGAATGGATCTATTTACTGATTCACCGCTGTATACATGTGGCTTTTAAAAAATTTTTTATCCTTTATTTAACCAGGAAGGTCCCATTGAGATACAATATCTCTTCTGCCAGGGAGTCCTGGCCAAGATGGCAGCAGGAAAATAAAAGTTTCATATTAAAAACATACCAAAGAAAATAGAAAAATAAAAAATAAAAATATATAATAAAAAACAGACATACAAGGATCAGGAGCTAAAAGGCACTTGTTGCTAAAAGCAATAACATTGTTCAGTAAAAACAGATTTTAATATATCTTTATACATGTCAAGAGAGGGTAAGGATTTTAGATTAAGAATGCCTTGTAACTCATTCCAGACATGCGGGGCATGAAAGGAAAAGGCTGATTTACCCAGTTCTGTTCGAATACTTGGGACCATGAGGAGAATTTTCTCTGAGGATCTAGTGTTATGGCTACTGGAGTAATATTTCAGTAAGCCGGATATGTACTGCGGTAGTTTACCCAGTAAAGCTTTAAAAATAAAAATTAACATATGGGTTTTTCTCCTTGAATACAATGAAGTCCATTGAACCATTTCATATAAGTTACAATGGTGCGTATGTACACTTGCACAAGTTACAAACCGCAGGGCAGCATGATAGACTACATCCAGTTTTTTCAACAGAGATGAAGATGCATGCATATAAATTTCATCACCATAGTCTAATACTGACAAAAATACTTTCACTTCCTGGTCTGGCTAACAGGAAGTGATGCATTTAAACTAACTTTATCAAACAGTTTAAACAAACAGTACAATTCAATACAAAGGTATTTCAAGGCAGTAGTTACAAAATACAACTTATGTCTTACAGACATCACATGTACTTTATAATGAAGATGGGTAAGTATGTTTTGAATTATAAAATAATTTTTTTCAGCTCATAATTGACTTCAGTGTCCCTCATGTTGGGGTGGTGGTGGAGTTCATGCAGTTCAAACTCTGCAGTTCAGTGTAAGGATGAGTAACTATGTTTTGATTTATAAAACATTTACCTATGTTTGAAACTTGATTTGACTGTTTGTTTACCTATGTGTCATAAAAGCCTTTTATGGTTACATAACACAAAGCTAATTCTTTGTTAAACAATGCTTTAAAGCTTTTTTTAAATCTGTTGTTCAATTGCTTTATTGTTGTCCATGTAAAATCACAACTGGCTTTCATAACTCAACAATAGCAGTGCCAGTGATTATAATGGTAAAAATCTGGAATTTCTGGCATTTTACACAGCTTTGGGTTAAGCTCCACTTCCGGTTTTTGTCTGAATAAAAATACAAATGATTTTTGGGTTGAACAAAAAATCCCGAAGTCTTGCCTGAAGCAGATGGACAGATTGGACCGCAAAGGTGTCAGGGGTCACATCTACATCAGGCCAGTCTCCTGCATGACCTTACCAGAGGACGACAAATGCAACGGACCGCCCTAACCTGTGGCCTTTCTAAAGAGGAAATTTACACAACTTTGGGGGCAGCTGTATAACAAGCTAGTTAAAAAAAAAACAGCCAAACAGAAAAAAAACCTGTAAAAACAAGGGTGAGAAACAAAGAAACAAAAACACTGAGCACAGCTCAGGAACGAAAAATAGTTGGGGTACAAACCAGGGAAACCCAACGTAACGGAGTCGCAGCTCAGACCCAAAACAAAAAGGAAACCTTGGGGGTTGAACACCGAGATACCCAAGAACCTAAGATACAGCTTAGGAAAATGAAAAGGTAAAGCCCTAACGGTCTGCCGGCACGAAGCCCAGAAACACAGACCGAAATACAAACCTTCTAAGGGGGAAACGCTTCTTGAGAAGCGAGAGAACAGGATGTTTACTAAACAGGCTCTGAATTACCTTCTGGCTCAATGAGAACATAAGTTGACACTGAAGCAAGGACTGAAAGTCAGACAGCGTCTTAAATAGCCTTGCCTGACGCAGGTGGCCGAAAACACGGCATAGGGAGGAATAATCGGAAACAGGTGCATCCAATAAGGTAATAATCAGGCCGGGAGGCCAAAAAACGGAACTGCACCCCAAACCCATGACAATAAAATAAATAAATAAAAAGAAATAAAAAGTTAATATTCATGTGGTGGCGTTCCTGCATTTCCTTTATACACACAGTAGCTGAATCAAACCTTGGCAGCTATTTACAGACACTCGATTAAAGAGACAGACTTGATGCATGTGTCCCTATGCATTGCATGCAAACAGGACCATAGAAAATGCATTGTAAACTACTTATGTTTTTACCTAAATGTGAACAAACTGAGGCGCTCCCCATCATTGTGGCCTGTCTGCTTTATGTCCCTTACCACCCCTGCCACCCACCCTATTTTTTTTTTACAAGAAAATGTCTTTCTTGTTCTCCAACCTCCACCTCTCAGCTATTGGTCCAAATATCACATGATTGGTTATGTCATGGTTGAGAGTTCAGAGGGCAGACTTCACATGCTAATGTACGAAGAGTCAATGCCAATCTCTCTTCTGTAGAGATGGGATTTCTGTGAGTTCCCGCATGTTTGATGAATGGTGCTACTCCTTTCAGCAAGTCATCAAAACGCCTAGCACACATTCGGAAATAAGAGAAGTGGACCCCCTCGTCTAAACTCCGCATTTGCCGAATGTACAGACAAAACTCTCCATTCTCCGTCCTACTCTGATTTAGAGGGCGAACGTACCATCTCCTTCGCCTTTTTTTCTTCTTTTGCAAAGCAAGATAAACTAAAGCCACTTTAAACACTTTAAACTTCTTGTTTTGTGTTGTGATCTCGCGTAGCCCTTTTCTTTATACATCCAGGTCTGGGCGAGATTCCAGCCCCGGTTAATAGCTGCCTCGTAATTATTCTGCGACCCCCAGCAGCGTAGAGTGACATTAAACGGTGCGGTGTTCTCACTGAGTATACCGACAATGGTGTTCATGGATGTGTTCGCTCGTGGTTCTCAATCCTGAAGTTCTTTCTTCTTACTGAGTATACCGCCAGCTTCACCATTCCTTCACCACTGCACACTCCCTCACCACACCTCCACCAACAACTGGTAAAATGCAATGCCCCCTATAATACTCATTTATCGATTCAACTCTTCATGAACAATCTCTTCTCTAACACTATAGTGATTCTTCATCCCATTCATATCCTCAAATTATGTTGCTTAACCTTTTTTCCCCTCATGTCTTCTCAAATCCAACTTGTTTCTGTCTGTAAGTTTATGTAAAATCCACTTTCATTATATTTGAAAAAACACATGAGCCTGATTTTTCTGACTTATTTTATGTGAAGTCATATGTTGCACAGTGTTACACCTATCTATTTTAAAGGTTATTCATATCAGTTACAAATTTGAGAACTGCTTTCTTAGATTGAAATGAACATATTTCCAGTCAGCCATCATAAACCACAGACTTTTCTGATACACTTTAAGTTATTCAAAACACTTTCCTCCATAGGACATTAATAAATATTACAAAACAACCTATATTCAGCCATTTGATGTGAATATGCGGTATCTGGAGACCATGTAGTGCATTTTATAGCCCCCTATGTCCCTATGAGGTTTGATTCTCCACCATTGTACTTTCTGTGATGATACCTTCTCTATCTGTAATCAAACTTTTCCCATGTATGAATAAAGGGGAAAATTACGTAAGAAGGGCAGACTTGTCAGCTGTCCTTTAAAAAAATAAAATAAAACTGTAATGAAACCTAAAGCTGTACAAAGTTGCATAACCATTGATCATCAGAAAGGCATTTTGGTAAAACATGAAATAATATTTCATATTTTTTTTGTGTACTGTTCCCTCACTGGTTATACAAATACATTTCCTGGAAGGAAGCTCTTGCGTTAACCCAAGTTTTGTTTGGTGTTTCTGTGGGGGGAGTCTCTATTTTCTACCGCAAAAGAAAAAACCAGTCTCAGTTTGTGAATATCTATCAAGCCAAGATATAAAGGGATTCCCTTGAGAAAAATCCCAGGACCTACCCTTAGGGTACAGTATTAAAGCATGATGCTAGATCCTGAATTTGTGACAACCATGTCTCCTATGAATGCAATAGCATTTATCCAAACCTAGCTTTATTAAAGCCCTTACTTGGCTGAGTAATAAACTATTATTGGACACCCACTGTTCTAGGTACTGTTTTTCATGGAATCAGTCTGCATTTAAAGTGACAAAATTAAAATTAAATGAACATAAAACTATATATATATATATATATATATATATTGTAAACAATTTTAATAGGCCCAGAGATAATATCATGCAGGTATTTTCTGGATATGTAAAGCAAATATAAGGGCATGGTGGCCTTGAGAAAGCCAGCTGGTCATCAAAAACTTCTGTACATATCTAATATCCTTAACATACACTGAAACTGAAATAATATCACAAACCCCCCGACATTATCCGTGAGATTAGTGTAAGAGCTTGTGGCTATCTCCATTAAGAAAAGTCTTTCTCTTTGTGAAAATGTGCCTAAACAAACATGTTCCTTAGCCACAAAACCCGAAATTATCTGCACGTTGCCATCTAGTGATCACTGCGGTCAACCACTTGCATAGCAGGAAAGGCGTTCAATACTTATGGCTGGGAGATTCCGCTTTTTTGTCAGAGAAAATCTCAATTGGCTAAAAGAAATAACTAAAATGAATGCAACTGTTCATCGATTTTAATACTATTTACATTTAGTTTTAAAACCAATATTGCAATTTCAGTTCAGTTTTCCCACACAAGCTTAGTTTTAGTGTTGATTTCACTTAACAGATAGATTTTCTTTTACATATTGTAATTATGATTGTTGTTTATAAGTCACAACATATAATAAATGCATATCACGGAAGCAATAGGAACGTGAAGTACAACAAGTAAAACGTAAAGAACAACAAGTAACACAGTGTGTCATGGTTCTGTGTTTCTGTCTCTGTTTCTCCTTGTTGGGCCGCCAGATGACGGCACTTCTGTTTTGTGTCTTGCTCGTTCCCCTGTTAATTGTATTATTGCTTTCAATTATTTTGTTATTGTGTCTGATTGTGACTCATTGTTCCCACCTGTGTCTTGTTATTCCCCCCCTTTCTGGTTTGATTGTTCTTTGAGTTCACCTGTGTCTTGTTACCCCTGTCTATTTACGTTCTTTGTCCCCTTGACTTGGGTGCTGGTTCCTTGTGTTTGTTTCTGACTTATCTGTATCTGCTGGCCTGTGTTAGCGTGTTCCTGCTTGTGTTTCTGCCTGCGTTTATGTATCTACCTGCTTGTGTTCTTGTGTTCTGCCTGCCTTGTGTTCCGTCTGCCTGTGTTCTTCCTGCCTGTGTTCACTCACACACTCATACCTATGGGAAATTTAGAGAAATTTACCGTTTCTACCACTCTTTTTACTGAAACACAGCTGTTATAGGACTGCCCATTGAAATTATCTTGTTATTGTTTTCGTAATGAGAATTTCTACTTGACAAACAACAAAGCAATGCCCTCTAGCCCTCCATGTTCATCAAAAAAAAGAAAAGCCATGAAAAATGTCATTGTTACTCATCAGCTTGATCTTGCACTCAAAGTATGAGCTAAATCTAACCTTTAAGTGAGGTAAAATAACAAATAAAATGTCTTGTATTTGAGATGACAAACATGCAAAACTCCCTTACCCATCCATCAGCATGGGGATGGCCAAAGAACAAATCAAATTAAATGAGACAAATTTATACCAGCATTAAATTTATACCAGCCTTAAGAACCTTAAGATACATGGCACCCTCAAGTACCAGGAAATATTAGACCAGAATCTGGTCTGCTTTGGCCAGGAGTCTAAAACTGGTTAACTGACCACAGAATCAAGCTTTTGCAATGACCACCCCAGTCCCCAGACCTAAACCCCATTAAAAACCTGTGGGTGAGTTGAACAAGAGATTCCAAGGACTCGGACTGGAGTGATTCTGTACAGAGGAATGGTCTCAGATCCCTTGCAATGTATTTTCCCACGTGATCACGCGTACAGAGGGCACAAAACAATTTCTTCGGAATAAAAAATATTTAATGTCAGTATTGAGTAATTATCTGATATTGTTGAGGATAGAAAACATTTATTAAAGTGAATTTCATCCAGCATTATTTATTAATATACGTAAGGTTGACAGCAATTCTGGAGTCTTTTGACAAGACTGTACAGAATTCCAAAGATGACTATGTCATGTGAGACTCCAGGAATTGGTAGAAAAAGGTATGAGGCAGAAACTGTAAATATAATCAGTGTTCTTTATTCTGCAGAAGGTTCACACAAGATGTATGTTCTAAGTCCCACAGTGGGGCAATCCCTTTGAGCACTTACCCCATCAACAGCAGACAGTGAACAAGTGAGCTACATAACTGCTTTCTCTGGTTTGACACCCAGTCTGTAGAACACGTAATCAGTAACAAATGTAGGCATGTACGAAAGAGGCAGCCAGAAAAACTTAGCGTCCCAGCCAGCTGAGTACCGGGTTCGAGGATGCACAGCAGAGATGGCATGCTCCATGCAGCTCACCACTTTCATCAGGTCTGTACTCATCATCTTCTCGAAGTTCTTCAGCTTCGTCATCACTGTGAGATGGAAGACAGTTTAGTACTTTATTTATTTTCAGATGTGCTTTTCATTGGACAGAAGAATAGACTCTAAACAAGCTCAGTTTCAAAATGAATCCCATTAGAGCAACCAAGCAGACTGTTCCGATCAACTTCATAAACTAGATTGAAGTAGTGACTAATATGAAGGGCTGTATCACATTTTCAAACACACCCACACGCACGCATACACACACACACACACGCGCGAGCGTACATACACGCACACACTGACACAGAAATAACCACAGTTCCCTAATAATAAAAAATAATTTCCCAAAACAAAGAAGAAAGAAGAAAAACCTGATTCATTGAAATCCTAACACTAAAGCTGATATTGCATGAAATCGATAAATATTTTTCATACCCTGAAGTACTTTAGATAGCAAGATGGACTTCTGTCAACTTGAATGCAAAATTTCATTACCCTGAAGATTTGCATGAAACTTGGCACAGAAATCATCAGGTGCAGCAACGTATCAAAAATATTTAAAGATGTACACAGATGTTCAGCGCAGCAGTTGAAATCAAGGAAAATTTCAAAATTAAAGGCATACTATGCAGGATGTTCACCTTGAAAATATTATAAAAACAACCATGCTTAGTCATTACTATGATGTGCTGGAAATCTGTATCTGTATGCACTTCTGCCCAGTTCTTGCTTATCTGCCTACAATTTATTATTCTGGTAAATTTAGTAAGTAAAATAGTAAGTGTTTGAGACGTTTCTGGCCATGGCCCTTTTTTCTCTGTGGGCTGTATCTGAAATGCATGTGCCCAAGAGAAGGAGGAGAAGCAGAAGAGGAAATGTGTATGGACTGGCTACAGTGAGAGGTGTTTTCAGCTGGGTTAGTGCTGGAGAGATAGGGTTGCCTTGGTGGATAACCCACAGTAATGCTATCTAAGTGGCTGGCTGGTCAGCGTTTGGGTTAAGTAGCTACCTGTATTGGCATAAAAGTGAACTAAATTCAGTTATGTTTGCCAATGTTAGCTGGCTGGCCATGATGGCCTGAAAATCTGCTGTGGGTCTGATATTTTACAAAGTAACTTAAGGCTGAAAAATAAGATTTTCATCCATTTCTCTCGGCTCATATGGACTAACTACCTATATTCAGCTAGGTAATAGGGTTTCACCAATCGGAAAATCCTACTTTTTTCCCATATATGACTGCAGTTCGATTACGACAGACCAATATACTTGGTCAAAGAGACATATTACATTCTTCACTATATGCATATCTTAGGTGAATGTGTGGTTGTGTGCCTTGGTTGCCATGGGGGTTGGCAGTTAGGCTGCAGCCTGGAGCTCTTCTAGTCTACATCCCCGATCTGCTGAAGGTGGGAGAGGAATACGACTTTCCTGCAATACGTACACAATGTTAATAAAAGTGACAATGAACTTATGTATTTGTGATCATGTGTGATGTGTTACATAATTTTACCATGCTTCCAGGCAGGCTTGAGCTGACGGTGCTAGCAGTGACTAGCACAGGTTCGTTCTGTCACCACTAAGCTAAAGCTAGCTACCCTCTAACTTTGCTGCATATAACAGTGAAGTGCCGTATATGGCGGTCAAGCTTTTTGTATTTGTGTCACTTGCCTTTATCCAAATACAAACTTCCATATTCTTCTTTCATCTCTTGAGGCAGTCTGTCCCAGAGTTCCTTTTTCTTTCTTTCTACAGCATTCTGAGTAAATATAGATGTTTTGAATGCCCCAGGTTCAATGCACAGCACTTTAACACCAAAGTGAAGCATTTCTCTCCTAAAAATCAAGAGGAATTAATTATCTCATATGCAGGGAGTATGGTTTACACTGACACTTCTGATCCTGTTGAGCGTATGCCATTTTGCCTCTGTACATTTTGAATGTCGACATAATTGCTGTATAAATCGTTCAACAAAACAGAAGGATTATTACCTAAGATCATCATTGAAGGCTTCTACTCCATACTTGGAAATTGAATAGGGTCCACCATTACAACTGACCCTTCCAGCTACACTGGATACATTCACCACCCGGCCCCCTGCTTTTTTAATCAGCGGGAGAACACTGAGCGTCACTGCGATAACCCCAAACAGATTGACGTCCAGCATCGACCTAAAGTCCTCAATGGTCAGCCATTGGAAAGGCGCTGAAGGCAGGGCAACTCCAGCGTTGTTCACCAGAGCCCACAGACCTGTGGGAGCATGCACACATACACAAATCAGTTCAGCCATGTCCCTTTACTTCAGTGAGTCATGCATGGTATCACGAGTCCTGAGTTATTCCACATAACACGCACTTGATCAGAGCCTGGCTGCATTCATTTTGATGCATGTAACACAACAAAATGTGCCCATGGGAGAAATGTGAATGTATAGTTATAAATTCTGTAGTAGGATACACGGGCATCCATTTTAAAAACAATTTAATTATGGTATTATTTATCTAATAAACCTGACTCATAGCTTTCAGCCACTTGATGAAGTGATGTAATTTGTGGCCTAAACGGCTGGTCAACAAACTTTTAATAACGATTCTGTACACTATGGAATTAGGCAGATTTCTGTATTGAACATGAAATTGATAGACATAACAGTGTACCTTTCAAGATCCTATGGAAAAGGGGATGTGTATGTGTGCGTGTGTGTGTGGGGGGGGGGGGGGGTATCAAAAGGAATACTATGTAAACTGTTCTATGCTTCTTTTATTTCAAAAAACAATTAAAGAAAAGGTATAAAATATGGCTTTTTTGCCTGAGGACTGACACTTGAAGGTACAATTCAATATTGAATATTTTTAATGAAAAATTACACAATACAATGCTTACATCTGTAAACAAATACCTCCATAGTTTCACCAGTAGTAACTAAGGTAAATAATGGTTGCTATGTTTAGGGCAATGATCTCTGGGAAGAAAGAGCCACAAGTATCAATGGTATCAAAGTATCAATGGCCTACTCAAAATGACCCTATCACGTATGCAAGAACACATCCAGGAATTACAAGAGCCAAAGAAAAGTACCAAACTCTCTGTGCTCAATGTTTACGGGGCATGCCCCAGCAAGATGCCTTCTGCTGGCTGAAATACCATCACATGTACTAAATAATCCTAAATAGCGGATTTACAGCCAAGGACAAATGACATCTTATGGGTAATTTTTCCATAAGAACTTAATATAAATTCATTCCAAATATTTTTTCTAATTATAATTAATATTTTGAACAGCATACTCTCCAAAATATTGACCATCTCCACATGTAGTAGGATACTATAGTATGGGTTTTGTAGTAGTTTAAAAACTGTAGATAGTGTTTACAAAATGGGGAAAAAGAGAATCAGAAGATCCCAAGAAAGAATAGTGCATTTGATTGGCAATTTAATTATTCACAGGGAAAAATGGGTCCCCTCAGTAAGTAATATCCTTTATTTTGTTAAATTGAGAAATAACATGTGATTCATGAAAGTGCCCTCAAATTATGAGCAGGGGAGGGCCGTGTGAGACTGTGTGAAGGGCTACCCCAAGCTCGGGGACTGTTTGTCCACAATAGCACTTTCTGTACTGTGATCTCTCTTCTTTCCACTGCACATAAGGTGGCTGGGCTGTCTGCTCCCCTTTAAATAAAAAATAAAGAGTTTGTACAAATCTGCCAAACAGATGAATAAACCTTCATTGTATGAATTCCCTATTAATTGGAATCAATCATTTGCTGTACAATTTCTGCCTCTCAATATATCAACAGAACATGCTTTGTCACAGAAGACCCCAGTTTATAAAAGACAAATTATTTATTGTGAAAACTCACCTTTTTCCCCAACGTGGTTCTTTATGAACTCTGCTGCTCTGTTGACACTCTCTGTATTTGAGACATCCAAGTGGAAGGCGGTCAGTCTTTCTGAGCAGGCTTTCCTGAGCTCATCCTCGCCCTTCTCGGTGAAACAGGAGGCGATAACGCGGTAGCCCATCTTGTCAAGGTGTTTTGCCAGCGCGTTCCCAAACCCAGAGTCGCATCCAGTAATGTAGACATATTTGTCATTTTCATTTCCAACTCTGTCCCTTTCTCTGTACCAGCGGTACAGGAATAAGAAAGCCACCAGCCCAAGGAGGTACAGGAACATCTCTGAAAGACAAATATCAATAACAACATATGGTTAAGTGTTACATCAATTTAAATATTAAAACCCTGTGCAACTACTTTTTAAATATACAGCAGGGTTTTTGGGTCTGGGTTAATTCAGCAACCCTCCCCTAATCCGCCCCCCTCCCCCCCAAAAAACTTTAAGCACAAGAACATTTCAAGTCGCATGAAATATCATCACTCGGTAAAAAATAAAAATTACTATATCAATTTTAGGCCATATTGCACAGCACTAGTCTGCTGTCATCCTAACGATGAAAAATGCCATCCAGCAAGCATTTAGGAAAAGTACAACATGACCTGCTCCATCATTTTGTATATTTTTGACCGAGAAGCACGTTTCTTGTGATATTAATATATTTCCATTCCAAATCATCAGCGAGATATGCTCACTTAAAACGTAACTGTCACCAAACTGTGTTTTTGAAAACAAAAAAAAAAGGCTCCACAGTTCTGTAGTGAGTAGGGCCTACAATTTAGTCAAATATGCATAAATTGGAGAAACTGCGGTATAACTATGTGTGAAGTACGTTAACACATGTAAACACGTGTTATTGGAGTGATGGTGCATAGTAAATTCTCTCCTTTGTTGCCTTTCCAATTCACAAATGTGCACATTGTAACTACTCATTGGCTAAACGGGTTAGAAAGGGGCTGTCTGTTTAATTGGTTTGTTGCAGTGGTTCCCAATAGATTGATCACAATTGCTGAGGTCATGCTAATAGATCAAATGTCATTTTCAAAATGCATTAGTTAAAATTCAAATTCTTGTTTTCATCCCTTTTCACTACTGCTTCTGCCTGACAGAAGCCAGTGACTTTAACCAATTTAGGAAACATTGGGTAGCATTGCTTTGGAATACAGCTTCTTTAATTTCTGTGAGGCAACATAGCCTATATTGTTTGTAGTACAGTAACTTGGCGTCATTTTGATATCAATACTTTTAATGGCAGGCCTAGATTTTGCCAGTTCGAATGAATGAGTTAGACAGTGCTTTTTTACGTGCAAGTATTTTTTACTGT
Source organism: Anguilla rostrata (assembly GCF_018555375.3). Lineage (NCBI taxonomy): Eukaryota > Metazoa > Chordata > Actinopteri > Anguilliformes > Anguillidae > Anguilla > Anguilla rostrata. The sequence continues at coordinate 37,859,135 of NC_057935.1, forward strand.
TTTTTTGTATGTTGAAAACCACATGTTTTTCATGAGATTTTGCTTTTTTCAAGTTAAGCTCTGCAGTCATAGTCTGCTTATTTTGTCTCTTTGTTAAATGCAAACATGTTCTCCTTGCTACAGTGAGAAAAGGCTGCTCATTCCTGTTACTGTTAACTCTCACCATCATGGCTAGTCCTGTCTATTTTGGCTTATCAATGGATGCCCAAATTAAACACCTCAATCATATTGGTGGATAAATGGGAGAAAATATATTTTAAATCCAACTGACAAAAAAACGTAGCTTTTACGACCTTCCTTGTAGCATTTATAGTTGTCAGGATGCGTGGGGGGTTGGGACCCAAACGCAGAGGGGGAAAAAATACAAAACTCCCAAATGATAAGAACAAAGACTTTACTTACACAAGGGAACAAAAGGGAACAAAAAGCCTCGCAGGGCGACCTTCAACAAACGAAGGAAAACTTAAAAACAACACAGGAACAAAGAAAACCAGAAAACCCAAAAACGCAAGGAAACCAGAACATGGGCAGGAATGCATGGAGCAGGTACATGGGTAGGGGCGCACAAAACCAGACATAACCACAAGGATCCAGCACCTGAGTCAAGCAAGAGGGAAACTTAAATAGAACAGACACTGACGAGACACAGGAGGGCACCATGAACAATCAGGCCACAGAGAGGGAAGGGAAAACGAGACAACCAGCAAACACTAATGGAACAATTGGAAACAATCAAACAATTACACAGGGGGAGCAGGACACAAAACAGAAGTGCTGCCATCTGGCGGCCCAACAGGGAAAACGCAGACAGGAACACAGGACCATGACAATAGTGTCACCACCACAATTGCTCAGCGCCATACAAAAATGCATTGACAAAGTTTACTATGATGTAGCCTAAAAATAGAAGACAAATTGTATAGAAACCTATATTGGCATAAAAGTGAAATCATTAGACCAGTATCCTATCCGGACAAAATATCAGCTTTAGATTTACAGAATTATCTTTCCGATATTGAAAGCTAAAATTCCATGCCTAAAATGGACCAGATTTATCGAGTCACCACCAAAAATGCTCTGCTCCATATAAAATGCATTTGCACAGTTATTGTGTCACTATCATGCAATATTGGACACTTAAGTGAGAACAAATCATGTCTATATAATGAATGGGCATGCTTAATGCAAGTTCTGAACAGCAGCACTGGCCACATTTCATGTCAATCAAGTGTACCTGTCTGTCAGGCAGAAGCCAGCATGGGCTCTGATAGGGATACAACATATTGTGCACCCCGGTGTATTTGGTAACTGTTAGCCTGGCATACAGGGTAGCCTTGTTCAACAATTTACATGTATTAAAAATTATATATTTCGCTAACGTTAGATATCGTGAATATCATGGAGAGTGACTTTCTGACTAGTAGTGGACTTAACTATCACTTCATTAGCTACCAAACTGGGTAACTAAATTGAAAATATTTATTGCCTTCCTTGTAAGCTCTGCAACAACAAATAAAGATTCTGTAGTTTCACCTGGACTCTTGGAGCTGACATTTTTAGTGTAGCGTTAGCTATGCCAGTCTGTAATCCTGCGTGCCGAGTAGTTGTAGCTAGAAATTTTGAAGCGCGTTCACGACGAGGTATGTGTAGAAGGAGGAGGGGTGGGTGTGTCTCTTTATATGTGGGCAGGACCAACAGGTGCTTTGATTTTAAATACGGTTTCTCAACATTGCACTGTTGAGAAAGTCGTCAACTGCAGCTTTAAAGAGTTTTTTCTGCCTTTGCTTTCTTTTGGCACATGCATTTCTCAGTTATGATTAGCGGGTGACAACGCCAACAAGCCAAGCCTGCACGCGATAGTCCCGCCCATAGAGCCCATGAGACTGCGGTCAAGCCAGCCGCCACTTTGGAAATCACAGTTAAGTTAGCCGCCACGTTATTTCCCCTGCACGTACACGTGCGTTATTATGGTAATGAGGTTTTTCCACTTGGGAGAACTGAAAAATGCATAGACAAAGCGCGGTACGCTATTTATCGTTCTAAACGCCAAATCAATTTCACTGGCTCTTAATTTCCAGGACAATTCACTGTGGAATTTCAGAATAAAAGTCTTTAAAATATATTATACACTAAAAGATGTTCTACTCAAAAAATTATTAAAAGAAAAATGTCTGTTTCCAATCACTGATTCCACTTCTGACACATTCTAGAGCACCACAGGTAGCTTCACAAAAAGTTCCAGAACGATTCACTGTGGAATTTCAGAATAAAGGCCCTCCAAATATATTATACACTATCAAAGAATATTCTACTCAGAATAATGTAAAAAGGAAACTGTCTGTTTCCAATCACTAATTCCACTTCAGACACATTCTAGAGCACCCCAGGTAGCTGCACAAAACCTTCCAGAACCTTCCAAAACACCCTGAATTTGTCAGTATATATGACATTTGAAGGGCTTTTATTTTGGAATTCCACCCTGAATTTGTCTGAAAATGTTTAATGCAGCCTCCTGACATGTTCCACAATGTGTCTGAAGTGGAATTGCTGATTGGAAACAAACTGTTTCCTTTTAATAAATTTCTGAGTAGAACATCTTGTTTTAAGTGTATAATATGTTTGAAGGGCCTTTATTCTGAAATTCCACAGTGAAATGTTCTGGAAATTTTTGTGCAGCTTCCTGAGGTCCTCTAGAATTTATCTGAAGTTGAAATAGTGATTGTAAACAGACAGCTTTCTTTTAATTATTTTCAGAGTAGAAAACTTTGTGTTTTAGTGCTTAATATTTTCAAAAGGCCTGTTACGGCCGGCTCGCAGGGCTGCAACAACAGAGTCCAAAGTACCAAAAACAAGACAGAAACTGATATAAAAACACAAACTCAGACATTTATTAATCTAAAACATAAACTAAAACAAACAAAACTCACAAAGTTCAGCCAGCCTCATACTGCAGGGCTTATATTGGGCCACAGGCAGGTGGAGGCAATCAAGCAATTAGGTATTACCTCCACCAAGTAACAGGGCCTTTATTCTGAAATTCCACAGAGAAAAGTTCCGCACCTTTTTGTGCAGTTACCTGGGGTCCTCTAGAATGTGTCTGAAGTGGAATTAGTGATTGGAAACAGACACTTTTCTTCTAGTAATTTTTTTGAATAGAACATCTTGTTTTTATTGCTTAATATTTTCAAAGGGCTTTTATTCTTTATTCTACACAGTGAAACGTTCTGGAAGTTTTTAAGCAGCTACCTGGGGTCTTCTAGAATCTTTCTTCAGTGGAATTAGTGATTGGAAACAGACGATTTCCTTTTCATAATATGCTGAATATGATACCTTGTAAATCTGAATACGAGACGTAAAGGCTCTGTGTATTCAAATTCCACAGTGAATTCTCCCGAGTCATAACCTCCTTGGTGAGCCAGTGAAATTTATTTGGCATTTAGAACGATAAATAGTGTGTTTTTTCATTTCACTTACTGAATCAAACCCTAATATTATTAGACTACTGTAAAGTAAATGAAAGCGACGGCAAACCGCGTTTTGTGGAAGGATTGGTCAATTAATTACCGTAATAACGCAAGTGTACATGCAGGTGGAAATAACGTGGGGCGGCTGGCTTGACTGTGATTTCCGAAGTGGCGGCTGGTTTGACCGCAGTCCCATGAGTGTGCCGCCATATTTCTCTCTTTGCTTTTCGCTGATTATTAGAGGGCTGCATTATGCCACCAAATAAGTAACTGTAATATTAGTTATTTTCTCTCTTTTCTTTACTTTGGAGCTTTTAAATTGAGCTCTGGCGCATGCCAAAGATTTCTTTTCAGGAAAGACAGGATCTGCAAAACACGAACCTTCTTTACATTACATTACATTCATTTGGCAGACGCTTTTATCCAAAGCGACGTACAAGAAGTGCATTTTCATGATCGTAGACAACTGCTGAATCACAGGTTCAGTAAGGTACAATTACTTATTTTGTACAGCTATTTCTAGCTGAGAACAATGAACACTATCCTGGTCTAACATCTGCAAAGCCAAACTAGGCAGAAGATTAAGCTAGAGTATTAGGACAAATACAATTTACCAAGAAGTGCAGGGATGGGGCAACATGTAACAAGAAAAAAGGGTTGTTTTTTTTAAAAATATATATATATACACAGCATGGTGGTGGTTATTCTAGGTATAGTCTGAAGAGATGAGTCTTCAGGCCACGGCGGAAGATGGATAGTGAGGGGGAGGTTCGGAGAGGGACGGGGAGTTCGTTCCACCACTGGGGAGCTAGGGTGGAGAAGCTCTGTGATCCCTTTGGGCGGGTGGGAGGGGTTACAAGACGCCCTGCTGCTGCAGAGCGGAGTGGTCGAGCAGGCACATAGAATTGAGTCATGTCCTGCAAGTAGATGGGGGCTGTCCTGTTGGCGGCAGTGTAGGCAGGGTCAGGGCTTTGAATCGTTTGAATCGAACCTTCTGAGAGTCGGGATCAGAGAGGGAGTCTCCAGGCATCCACTTGGGAGGAAGTTAGATGACAATCAAAGCAACAGATAGGACAATGATGGGTACATTACACGGGTGAAACGATGCACTTTCATTTGGGACGTTTTATGCCAAATCGAGTCCAGCTATAATTTTCAGAAAATGTATGAAATCCCATTGCTACGTAATTCCCCCTACACATTATTTCACTGGAGATGCTAACTTAAACAAAACAAAGTAAACAAAAGGTAAGCAAAACAAAGTACAAGCTGTAGACTTTACTTCGAAATTTCCCACCTTGGTGATGATGGTGATTATAATCCTTATTTGGTTTTCTTTACAACACACTGCCAAATCAGCTTTTTCGTATTTAGGTTTTTCCCCCAGCACAAACTAATTCGCACTTATTTACATTGGACTGACATGGTACCTCGATTTTTCTAAAACGATCATAGCTTGTGGCATTGGCTTTTTGTTTACTTGTTTGGCATGCATCACTGATGGTACTTAATTGTCTTGAGATTTTGTCGGCATGGAAACTTTCCTAGTAGATAATGCTAGTGGTTTACAGAGGGTGTAAGTGATAGCAAAGCAAGCTGACATGAATAATATCCACGTACACCTTTCACGGTATTTTGAGAACCTGCATTTCCTTTGGTTTTAGTTGATAGGAGAAGACACTAAAGTTACTTTTACTCGACTACAGTAATAATACAAAATAAGGATGCTTTGGATAATGACAAAAAACAAAACGGAAAATTGCTTGCCAGAAGTTAACTTTGCAATTAATGAACGTCGCATAAATTAGCCATGTCCAAGGATAGACCATCACATTCCGCTAATCTACATTTATCTGACTGATTATGGGTACGTAACATTACCTTGTTAATGTTGTCCGGATATTCACTAACCAAGCTGCACTCCAGCCTGCAGAAAATAAGGAAGATGCAAATCCGACCTGTTGTTCCTGCTTGTGTTTATGAAAGCAGCGTGAAGCTAGCGACAGCAAGAACTTTCGCGCTGGTCTGAAAATTTCAAAATAAAAGTCCAACGATAAAACCATCAACATTAAATTAATTAAGGAAAAGTCTCACTGCAGTTGTCCTAAAATATGAACTATTCGTTTTCTATTTGTACACTATTAAAACAACTTCGACTTTAAACATAGACATTGTAAAACTATTCATTTTCAGTTAGAACCACACTAATAATATTAATATTATTAATTACAAACAAATATGTCTTCCTTTCTCTATTTTTTCCCCTACATTTTTAACAATGCCAATACAAAATTTCAAATGGAGAATTAAAGATAAAATACACCCATTACTTTTAATTATTATTGCAATATCCAATACAACATTACATCAGTACATGAATTTAACTGAATGGTAAGAGAAGGATTAGAGTAATTTAAAATGCATCACTTCAACATTCTGTGCTACCTTGTAACATCAACTATACAACTTAAAACAAATAAATATGAAAATGTGGCTGGGGTCTGAACATGCAGTACATAGGCAAATTTAATTCAATTAAGTCCCAATTGCTTTCTGATAGCTCTGATAGCATAACTTATATCATGCTCTGCTGCCTCCTCTGGACATGTTGTCTCAATGATATGCAGGTGTTTTGAAAACCTTGGACCCTCCACTCTTCAGATATGGTGTCACTTATATCAAATAAGCGTCATAGAAAATGTGGCTGGGGTTTGAATATGCAGTACATACGCAAATTTAATTCAGAGAGAGAGAGGATGTGTGTGAGTTTGCGTGTGTCAGTGTCCATATTCTGCAACAATTAGTTCCCATGGGGGGAGGGGTGCCAGAGGAAGTGCAAGTCCATACTGCGAGAAAATAATAGTTCCCGGGGATGAAGGGGAGTGTTGGAGTGTGTAGACTCAACTGAATCTTGTTTGTGTCAAATTTGGGAGGGGGCTGACATGCCATACTTTTATGAAAGATTTTCTCTGTAATGTATGCCTTACTTTTCTGAAAATAAAAATATTTATTCACAAAAAGAAATATCTTTTCATGCACTTTTTTTTTGCTTAGTGGGCTTTCTTGTAATTACACTGTTATTACTACTGTCAGACTAACTACACTGTCTTCATTCTGCATGCCATTGGCCTAATTTCACATGCATTTGCTGATTTTTTTCTACAATTTAAACATTTTGTTTAGATTCAAACATGTTGGGGGATGGGCAGGGGGAGTTGCCTTCTCACTCTAACAGACACACAGAACAGAATAAGTGTCACAACTGTCACAACCCATAGAGCTATCAGAGATAAGACATATCAGGACTACTTGAATTGTCAGAACTGTCAAGACCCAGTTGCTAATATTCAGCACCACATATGGATATCTACGGGGAAGGACTCCGCCACCAGCCTTGTTCATGACCCCCTTCTGGAATCACAACACAAGCTGGTCCTTCCACACATCGCTCCACACCAAAAGGTTAGCTGAACTGTGCTCAACTGAAATGTTTTTTTTTTCCATTTTAATTAGACTCATTTAGTTTCTCTCACTCAGTTTGTTTTAGTAATTGGAGACTCACATTTGCGAAGCTTGGTGGATGGGATTGTGACCACACCAAGGGGCTGCCTGTCATTTGGGTACCTGTGCAACCCTGGAGTATCTGTTTTGGATCTCCAAAAGGGAAGTAATGGGAGCAGCAATCCCAGAGGACCCAGATATTGTGTGCCTTCTTGCCCCCAGCAACAACCTAACAACCAGCAGAACCATTGAGGGAGCTGCAAAAGATTTTAAATTGTTGCTTCAGGCTATACTCTACCGCTGGCCAAAGGTACAGTGAATGTAAAAAGTACAATGTAAATCAATATGATAAACTTTCATACTCCTTCATTCTACCATGTGAGATTCCTTGTCCATATCATCCAGAGTGCCAATTGAAATAAGCAGATAATGCAACCAGAGGTGCAGAAATTAACCATAATTACATTGTGGCTAAACTGCACATCACATAGACGGATCATTTTGATAATTTTCATACAAGCAATTGTGCTAAAAAACATAAATTCAGACTCATCCAAATCTGTTTTTTTTCTTGCAGTATATGAGGTGGAATCATGTGAAAAGCTACATGATATCAAAATTTTCCAGTTAAGTCATACATGTACTGACCAATGTCACAATGAATTTCCTTTTAAGATTAATGAATTGCCAAAAAAATCCAGGTAGGGATATGCCTAATAATATATCACCAGAGGATCTAGATTTAATTAAAAGTGGATGATGGTTAAATGACCAAATAATTGATTCATATTTGGACCTCCTGAAAAAAAACTTAAAAGAAAATTATGTATTCATGGTCCCTTCAACCTTTGTCAGCCAGAATTTTAATTGTTTATTTTGGGAAAATATAGAGGTCCTCCCAAACATTTCCAAAGTCATAGAAACTGGTGGTGCTTTGAAAACATTTTAATTCCTTTAAATATCAGATCTACTCATTGGGCTGTGATAATCATTGAAATGCAAAACATGAAAGACAAAGAAAATAGTATTACCCTAAAAGTGAAATTTCTTGATTCATTAAAAACATATGAAAATTATATAATTACTGTGCTTTTCTCTCTTCAAAAGTATTTGGTTTTAGAATGTTTGGCATTATTTGGCGCAGTTATGAAGATATCACTAAATTATGAATTCTCCCACAACTGCGCACATTTTCACAAGCAACTAGATGCAAGTAGCTGTGGATTGTATGTGTGCTTTTTCACAAAAATGTTTTTGTTTGGTCGGAATATTAATACATTTTTCATTACAGATATGAGGACATACCTGCACTACGAATTAAGCCAACAAGTTTTGCTTGTGTAAGTCACACAAAAAATGTCACTACAAAAATTCTGTTCACTGATTATTGTTATTGCTTAATGTGAAGGCCAGTTGTACTTTACATCCTGTTACAAGCGCAGATGTATATAATATTGTACAGGCCTAAGTACAGAAGAATTCAGTCAATATATGCACATTTTCAATAACACACATACACAAACATATGAGCTCCACAATGTTCGGGACAAAGACATATTTTTCTTGATGCTACTCTGTTCCTTTTATTTACAGGTATTTTTTATACATTTTGGTTTCACCATAGCTACACGTTACAGCTGACTAAAACGCACAACTCGCAGTTTCCATATACATCAGTTTCTCTGTCTGATGTCTGCTCTGTCTGCTCCAGCACGCTGTTCAGCAACTGGATAACTAGAACTTTGATACAAGTTGCTACGAGTTGCTTTGATACGTAAATGCTATATCCTCTTGTTTCCACTACTTTCCTAAATATTTGAGCTTAAACTAACTGTGTTTTTAAAATGCAAAGAATTTGTAGCTAGTGGGTGTGGAAACAGACAAGACAAAAACATTTTTGTCCAGTGATCGTGCCGGGGCATTATGGAAGCCCTTTTCCGCCACAGAAAAAAAAAGTTAGCTTTATTCTCACTTTTCTCATAATTGAGAGTTTATTTCTCGTAATCCCGACTTTATTTCTGGCAATTCTGAATTTATTTCTTTGAATACTGAATTTATTTCAATTCTGACATGGACGGAAGTAAACTGCATTGTATCGCTCTTCCAGTTTCACTTTGATTTCAAAAGTGGTGCCATCGACATGAATATGCTCCTTCTTAAAAGGAAATACAGCTAAGACCTGGGTGAAATCCATCTGACATGGGCCCACTACTAGAAAGTGGGGCGCTCAAGGGGGCATGGTCCACCCAAGAAGATATTTGCTAAAACCCTTAAAAAAAACAATAAAAATGAAGTTGATAAAAATGAGACTTGAAAGATATAGCTAATAACAGAATGGAAATGATCCACTGTTAAACATTTGATCTTGATTGTAATACCAACAAAGTTCCAAGATGACTAATGTACATAATTACAAATTTTACCGTACATGTGTAATAATGAATTAAACTCTGTAGATTCAATAAAGGCAAATGTTTTAATACGTGTGGATTTTCATTGTAGAGATTGTAAAGATACTAGACATTGTAAAGATACTATGATCTTAAACTAAACGTATGAAAAAATGCCACTATATACTGTGCAGCCTGGACCTGTAGAGCAAAAAAAGGAACACAATAAATCTTGGTAAAACTAATATTAATATTAAAAGAATAATAATATTATTATTCTTCACTAATGGCCTATAAAATTTGAATGGGGTGTATTCCTGTTGCTTCAGGTGGTCTCCCTCTGTCAATGTTATCTGTAAGGGGATTTAAAAAATAAACTGTCCAGTGAAGGGTTCATTACATTTATATCAATTTAGCCATCAATATAATATAATGTAAAGTATAGCAAATTATATTAAAAACTAGAAATACCGCCTCGCAGTTGTCTGCCTCCTCCAACCAGTAGCCAGTTTGGATATAAAATGTCATCACTTCATCATTTTATTCTATTAGACATTTGTGTGAAACTTGGTCAGAATTAACGTATGAATTCTTGAGTTATGGCCAAAAACGTGTTTTGTGAGGTCACAGTGACCTTGACCTTTGACCACCAAAATCTAATCAGTTTATCCTTGAGTCCAAGTGGACGTTTGTGCCAAATTTGAAGAAATTCCCTCAAGGCGTTCCTGAGATATCGCGTTCATGAGAGAATGGGACGGACATGAGGTCACAGTGACCTTGACCTTTGACCACCAAAATCTAATCAGTTCATCTTTGAGTTCAAGTGGACGTTTGTGCCAACTGTGAAGAAATTCCCTCAAGGCAAAAACGTATTTTGTATTCCCTCAAGGCAAACACGTGTTTTGTGAGGTCACAGTGATCTTGACTTTTGACCACCAAAACCCAACCAGTTCATCCTTGAGTCCAAGTGGATTTGTACCAAATTTGAAGAAATTCCCTCAAGGCGTTCCTGAGATATCGCGTTCACGAGAATCGGGATGGACGGACAGACGAACGGACGGACAACTTGAAAACACGGCTGTGACGTCACAGAGGCATAAAAAGTGTTTTTATAATTACATGTATCTCAGCTACTCTGGGGTCTCAGGACTCAGGGCTTGACATGGCATCAGATGGCTTTGCATAAGTGGGCAGGATAGGCTTCACTGGACTACTCACAGTGCTGTGGTGGTCTGGGGAGATAGTATAAGGTGTGGTGGCTTCTGTTTCAGCAGGACAGTCGAGGAAGGGTGGCACATATAAGGGTGATTCCTATTCTTATCAGGGAGGGATAGAGAAGGTCTCTGAATTCAGGAAGGGTGTTGGCTTGGAATGAGTGGGCTACTCACAGGGTTTGGCATGGGATCAGAGAGCTTGGCATCAGTGTGTTACAGGTTTTGGCATGGCATGAGAGAACTTGGCATCACGGGGCTATTCACAGGTCTTGGCATGGCACAGAGGGCATGACAGGGAAGCTCAGCATCAGTGGGTTACAGGATTTGACATGGCATGAGAGGGCGCAAGATAGACAAAAGCAAAAAAAAATGTTTTCTTTATGCTAAGAACATTTTTATTTTCACTGGTGCACAATAACAGGATAGGAACTTTAAGTGTTAAAAACACACATTTTCATTTTCTTTTTTTCATGTGTTTTCTTTTTACATCATGGTGAAGCTAAAGATTCATTCGTGAACAGCATGCTGCAGTGTGGCCTGTGTAAGAATTTGATCAGCGAACTGCACACGACTAGTAACTTGCTATAGGTAGCTAAATGGATGGAGAGGCCACACCGTTACACTTTGGGTCTTATTCTTTTTCAGTTTAACAAAAGTCCATTCCCCTGGATTTCTGGGTGGAAAATAGATCTGAGACCTTGTTGTACAAATGAGGGTTTTTCTGAAGGGACTTGAGAATCTGCCTCTCAGTGGAAAAGATAACGAAGTTGTTTGATCGCTCTTGTCCCATGGTGTTCCTGGTGTAACTTTTGATTGACTTAGCACTAGAAAGGCCAGAGGCCATGCCATCGGGCATTTAGACTTAAAATTTAAAATTACTCCATAAATGCAGTACCCTCCTCCTTCCGCAACTTCTCATAAATATTTGGGCTTGAAATAACTGAGTTTTTAAAATTTGAAAAAAGAAATACAGGGCCAGTTTGGACCATTTTATTCACATACAGCTAGGTTCAGAAACACAGAACCTAGTTCTCACAGGACACAAACGATAGAGCTGGACCGAAGAGGTGTATGTACGCCAACTGTGCGACTGTAACCAACAGCACATATATATTCCACAACTGCACTTCTAACAAATTGGTAGTTTTTTCTCAGATGAATGTTATATCTGCTTCAAAATTGGTCGAATGATTCTAATGATTTAACTTACTAACGTGTCTCTGAAAATAATAGGCTGGTAACGTTCACCTGCCAAAAAGAAAATCTCTTTATTTCCAGAGCCAATGGTGTATGAAAAGGGAGAAAATTTGTAACTTGAGATGTAAGACTGTCATGAATGTAGTCAGTGTCTTGTACAACTGTCAGGGATCCTGCTGCTTTCTCTTTCTTTGCATTTTTTTCAGAATCTTGTCATATTACAGTTTTTCTCAATTGTTTAAACACATTTTCTGAAACTATAGCTCAGCTTCTCAAAACTCTACACACAAAGCACAGGAACAGTTAACCTTTTGCCAAAACTACACAAATCTCTTGCAAAATGCATTCATGCATTCAAAACCATGTTCTCTCTTCTCAAAACTGACTTTTTACATCAAAATGATTCACACAGGCCTCATATGAATAAATCTTATTGAGCATTGATTTCACACTTGTGCGATAAATTTAAAAACACAACCATCAAAATACTGTATATATGTTTTGGCCTCATGAGGTCATGTTACATATTCAAGTGTATAAAATTGTGTAAAAATTGCTTATTTTTTCTCCTTTTTTGAAGTTTTAGTTTTCTTTTTCGAGGGGTCCCAAAATAGGCTGCAATTTTACAGTAAATATAAAGACCGTTGCTATGATACCATACAGTAAATATATCATCATATAAATAGTGAATTTGCTAGGTAAACCTAAATCTAATTCAGTACAGTACAGAAAAGTGTGTGAACTGTTATCACTTTGAGTGTTGTTGTTATTGTGTATGAAACAATGCACATTTACTGTATTGTCCTGCCAATGAGGTACAGTTGGGCTGCACTCCCAACCCAGGTTCCATCATGAGTCATACTGAACATTGTTAGAAGTGTTTTTTCATTTTCCTTATCAGTGCAATTATGAGTTTTGCCGAAATAGATAACATTTGTGTCTTCTCAAAACTAGAACATGCTTAGACTGTGTCATTCTGGACAATGGATTTAATGATCTGTTATCATATATGAAATCAATGAACAAATTCAAAAAGGTAACAAAGCAAATCTTTATTTGTTACTGTAAAATAAATCTTTGTTCAGTAGACTGCAAAAATAAAAATCGTAGTTTGTAGGCCTGCTGTAAAAAAAACAAAAACAAATACGTGATCAACCAAAGTTGCACGTATTTAATTTGGAATATTAGCTCGTCTCCCTCTTCTTCGTCCACCACGTACTCGTACTCGTACACGTACACCTCCTCCTCCTCCTCCTCTACCTCTACCGGTCTGTGCTGCGTGTTGCTCCATTGTTTTCCAACACAATAGAAGTCACCGGAGGTCTCTTTTATGCTCTGACAGATAATTGAAAAGTTTAGCCAATTGAGTTTGAGCAGGTGTGACGTGAGTGAGACCAATTGATACTTAGAGTTTGGCATTTGAAGGCCAGTGTTTTCCATGTGAACAAACAAGGCTTGATTATGAAAATTGTGCTAAATGATGAAATTTAGTGTGTAAAGTTGTGCAAAAATGTGATTTAGAATTGCTATTTGAGTGAAAACAAAGGAATTGTGCTTAGAGTTTTGCAGAAGTAATCTTTGTTGTTGACACATGAGCTTCAAGTTTTCACCATCGTGTGCATAGTTCCAGTTTTAGTGTGTAAACATTTGAGAAAAACTGTAAAATTGTGCAATTGTAATTGGAACAAAAGCCAACACACACAGGGGAGCCCCAGAACCGAGTTTGGGAACCACTGCTCTAGGAATTTTTAATCTTAGATGACTTCCCGGTTAAATAAGGGTTTGAAAAAATAAAATAAAACATAGCTAAAGAAATTTAGAGGCATGCTATCTTTCATTCTGCATTGTATCTCTTTTCCATGTAAACGTATCATGTATCTTATATCTTTTTGACATATTCATGGGAGGATTAACTCTGAAGACCCCAGGGTGAGTCGGTGGACTGGAAGGGTTGTACAAAGGAAGACCCCCATTAATGCCCATGTAACCACCTCAATCCAGTCCTTGATGGACTGAGGACTATGAATTAAAACAAACACCTATTCACACATTCTCTCAGTCACTACTCTGCAAATTAGTTAGAGACAAGTAAAAACCTGATGTGAGCAATTGACACCCCCGGGAGCTATCCACATCGCCTGATAAGGCGGATGGCAGATGCTCAGCACAGCTGGGACAGGCAGCTGCAATGGGAACCCTCCCTCCACACTCACAGCAACTGCGGGTGTCGCTGTCAAACAAAGGCCGTCTTCTCTGCATTTGTTCCTTCTCCTAGGGATGGGCGATATGGCAAAAATATCATATCACAAATTTTTCCAGGCATGATCACGATCCACGATATGATCACAATTCTTTTTCATGTTGGTTTTTAAGACTATTTTGCAAGTTAATGAACAGTGCAATCAAACTAATATCCCTATTTAAGAAAATATTGCCCTTCAAGGAAACAAAACCTAAAAGAAAAAGAATAACAGAGACCATTTGGGCCAGAGTACCAGATTTTAATCAAGTGCAATTCTGCAAAGTATTAAGTTTGTACCGCTAACGCTAGCCTCTAGCTGCGTGGTTGTGCCTGAGGCACTCACGTGAGATCCCTTGATTGTTAGGCTTTCTGTGTACTCTTTGGGGTGCTTTCTCTTGAGGTTAAAAAGGTTTGTCGTGTTGCCATCTGATGTGCAAACATTTTCTTTGCAAATAACAGTGTTTTGCGCAGTGTCGGTTTTGGAAAACCCAAACCAGTTCCATATCACAGACATCAAATTTTTTTTAGGGACCAACTCCTCCGTGGTGTCAGCCACGCTCTGTTGTCAAATAAATAAGGGGGAGGAAAATAAACCCAAGGCGCTACGTACTGTTTGCTATTATTGGTTTATTGGTGTGTCTGTTACGGGAGGCGCAACAGGGACTAGCGAATAGTGTGATTTTAGGTTTGGCGGAGAAAACAACGTTGGATGCAGTGTATGAGCGTTGTCAGTACAACTCATAGAATGCAGTTTCACTGTAGCCCGATACTCCCGATCTCTCTGGAAAGGCAGATCGTGGAGACAATTTAATCATTCACGATCTAATATCTTCATATAGCCCACCCCTACCTTCTCTTCCCTCCGGGTATTTTTTCTCTCTGTGGTTTTTCCTAGTGTCTTCTGCTGCTGGTTGTAAAGGGGTGGGTCAGTCTGGAGGACCGCCGCAACTCAATGGTGGCCTGATGGGTCTCCATCAACTCAACCAGGTGATCAAAGCTCTTTGGATTACCTTGACTGACAGTCTACTTACAGTTTTCCTCAAATGTTTACACACTAAAACTGGAACTATGCACACAATGGTGAAAACTTGAAGCTCATGTGTCAACAACAAAAACTATTTCTGCAAAACTATAAGCACAATTCCTTTATTTTCACTCAAATAGCAATTCTAAATCACATTTTTGCACAACTCTACACACAAAATCTCATCATTTAGCACAATTTTCATAATCAAGCCTTGCTTGTTCACATGGAAAACACTGGCCTTCAAATGCTAAACTCTAAGTACCAACTGGTCTCACTCATGCCACACCTGCTCAAACTCAATTGGCTAAACTTTTCAATTATCTGTCAGAGCATAAAATAGACCTCAGGTGACCTCTATTGTGTTGGAAAACAATGGAGCAACACGCAACACAGAGAGGTAGAGGTAGAGGAGAAGGTGTACGTGTACGAGGTGGAAGAGGTGGACGAAGAAGAGGGAGACAAGCTAATATTTCAAATGAAATACGTGCAACTTTGGTTGATCACGTATTTTTTTTTTTTTTACAGCAGGCCTACAAACTACGATTTTTATTTTTGCAGTCTGCTGAACAAAGATTTATTTTACAGTAACAAATAAAGATTTGCTTTGTTACCTTTTTGAATTTGTTCATTGATTTCATATATGATAACAGATCATTACATCCATTGTTCAGAATGACACAGTCTAAGCATGTTCTAGTTTTGAGAAGACACAAATGTTATCTATTTTGGCAAAACTCATAATTGCACTGATAAGGAAAATGAAAAAACACTTCTAACAATGTTCATATGACTCATGATGGAACCTGGGTTGTGAGTGCAGCCCAATTGGACCTCACTGGCAGGACAATACAGTAAATGTGCATTGTATCATACACAATAACAACAACACTGAAAGTGATAACAGTTCACACACTTTTCTGTACTGTACTGAATTAGATTTAGGTTTACCTAGCAAATTCACTATTTATATGATGATATATTTACTGTATGATATCATGGCAACGGTCTTTATATTTACTGTAAAATTGCAGCCTATTTTGGGACCCCTCGAAAAAGAAAACTAAAACTTCAAAAAAGGAGAAAAAATAAACAATTTTTACACAATTTTATACACTTGAATATGTAACATGACCTCATGAGGCCAAAACATATATACAGTATTTTGATGGTTGTTTTTAAATTTATCTCACCAGTGTGAAATCAATGCTCAATTAGACCTATTCATATGAGGCCTGTGTGAATCATTTTGATGGAAAAAGTCAGTTTTGAGAAGAGAGAACATGGTTTTGAATGCATGAATGCATTTTGCAAGAGATTTGTGTAGTTTTGGCAAAAGGTTAACTGTTCCTGTGCTTTGTGTGTAGAGTTTTGAGAAATTGAGCTATAGTTTCAGAAAACGTGTTTAAACAATTGAGAAAAACTGTAATGTCTGGTGGTAGATCCTGTGGGAAACAGTCCAGAACAACCCTCTGCAGGATGGTAAGCCCATCTTCATCTGTCACCAGCCATACCATGGTTAAATGTAGCAGCTCGTACATCTGGGCAGACTGGGCAGAGTTTTGTGGGTTGAAGCACCAATCATGAAAATCACTGGGTCCTCGTCTGATTATTACATCCACACCTTTCTAGTATCTCCTTAACAATTCCATAATGATTTGCTTTTTCAGGAGTTGGGACATGAAACGATTTTTGGACCTTGCAGTGCCAGTAGTCCCACCCAGTTCTTTTGGGGCCACACCTGCTGAATGGTGGTGCATTCAAAGTTGAGGAGGAAGTCCTCCACATCCTCCCCTTCACCCATCTTCAACTGGAATTCATGGCGATTGGGTCCACTCCTGTCTGGCTGCTGTCACAGTCAGATTCTTCATCTCCTCAAAAACCATGGTATACTGTTTCCTCTGCTCCTCCAGAAGTTCCTGATTCATCCACTGTTGATTCAGAGAGGCTTGGACAAGCTTTTATAGCAGGGCCTCCATTTTTATTTTTATTTTGTTTTAAATTGCATGTTCACACAAGGCCAGTAGGGGTGCTATGCCCCCATTCTCCACCATATGTAACACAGCGAACGGGTGAGTCATGGGGAATGAGTGTGATGTGTGCAATTACTGAAGTTCAGACAGGAAAGGAGAGTTTCCTCAGTAAATTCGCCAGGCTTTTATTGTGAAAAATGTCTCTTGTTTTCAAACCAATAGGGAAACAGACAAAAAAAAAAAAAACTAGCTCAGAGTTGAGTGAAACTAATTCACAGCAGTCTCTATCTCAAATGTCGGGCAGCTAAGCTGCTTACTGGCAACTGGAGCCATGGACAAGGACAAAGAATGGTTGGGAGGCAGGGTCAAAACACAAAGGAAGTACTCACAGGCAAAACAGTAGGCTGGATTTAAATGCTTGATATTCAACACCATTCAAATTTTGTCATGTTCAGAACAAGTCGAGCAAGGGGAAAACTATTCTGTATTACAGTTTTTCTCGATTGCTAACACACTGAAACTGGTTCTTTTAGCAAAAACTCCCAAATTATTACTTCAGTTCTCAGAGGACCAACACATCTCTCAAAACTATAAACACTTTTCACTTATTTTAACAGATGCAAATCTCTACAAACAAATGCTCTCATGAATCACTGGTTACACACTGTGCTCATGCAACAAACATTAGTAGTCAAAACAGTTAACTCAAGTCATCACAACCTAAACTCAGGTAACACACCTTTCTCTAGGTGCAAACACTTGGCAGCAAAATTGTTTACACACCGGTCACAATCTCTGGATCAGTAAATAGGGCCACAGTTTGCGTCTGTGTGCTTTTGAACAATGGATCCTCAAAATGGACAAGTTGTCCAAAGATCAGGAAGACAAAGGAGACGAAGAGGCAGGAGACAATTTGTCCCAGACAAAATACGTGCCACCTTGACCATGTGCTGGTGCATGGTATGATGATGAGGGAAGCTGGACAGAGAGTTCAGCCAAACTTGAATCGTTTCACAGTGGCATCCATTGTCCATACTTTCAGACAAGAAAACAGGTACTATAATTTACTGTAATGTTACGTATTGTATCTGCTGTACTACTGTGAGAAGATATGCTGTCTATGTAATGTTGAAGTGTATTTACAGACGATATGTTCTTTATATTTTATTGCTGTTTTTGTTTATAGTGCTGCATATACTGAGTTCCTTTTATGAATGCTACTCTCCTTTGAAAATACTACATTTTTTTGTTCCTTCAACTGTGTTTTGGTTACTGTACAGTACTTTTCACTCAGCATCACTTTTCAGTACTACAGATAAAATATTTGGAAATTTGCACACTCCCTCATTTGTTAGTAGTATAACATTGCAAAGATGAAAATCTGAAAACCATAAAATAAGTAGAATAACCAGGAGAAAATAACTCCTTACACACTGCTATGAAAGGTTTTTGCAGTAGTGCTTTGAATTTATCTCACTGGTGTGTTATGGGTAATCTACATTGTCTGTGTTTTCGATGGCTTGTGTGTGCCATTTGAAGGCAAAGTTTAATTTTGATGGAAGAGTATATGTTTTTGAGAAGATAATTTGAGTTTGGCATGGATGTTTGAGGTTTGTGCTAATTGATGTGTAGTTTTGGGATTGTGTTAATAGTTCTGAGAAAAAATTGTTTCATTAAATGTGTCTTAGCAATCAAAAAAAACTGTAGTGTTTCCTAATATTTAAATCCAGCTTCTTCCCATGGAGTTAAAGTTAGGATGATGCAGGAACTCACCAAGACAACAAACACTTTAGTTTATTGTAATCATGCTGGCCAGCGAGAAGGTCACTGTAACACAACACAAGTTTGTGGTACAGCAACTCCCCCCATCCCCACTGGTTTTCCAGCCTAGTTTAAATACCCTCTGGGGCCTTGACTTGGTATGCATGTCCATCCTATCTGCAAGGGCCTAACTCTTTTTTCCCTAATGACATCTGTTTTGTACATAAACAACCTATGCCCTTAGTGTTGCCTGATACTGTATGGTGTCACTACTTCCAGAGGAGAAAAACAGCAAAGGATTTTTTGGCAAAATAATCTGAAGAACACTGGAGTGCTGTCCTAATGTGGTTACAGGGTGGACAAATGATCCAGCTCTGTGGCCAGAGGTACTATTTCCACACATCTTCTAACTCATTAAATCCCCTGGTAAGGAACCATCTAAAGCCTTGTTTTAGTACCCTTGTCCTAATCATTCATTCATTCATTGGTAGAAGAATGTACTCCACAACCAGTACCGTAGACCTTAAACCAGAGCCCTGCACAAGGAGTTCCAGCACCAGGTACTCCATAGGGCACCCTTGTTTTTCTCTTCTATTGAAGTGGAAGCTAATGAGTGGGAGTGAGAGGTCTGACGATCAGAAATTAAAGCAACATGAGGTAACAGAGTTCCAAAGAGGCATATAAGCTCTGCAAATGCATGTGCATTGGTCACAAATACTGGATAATTATTTAATGGGGAATGGTGTTCTGGTTTGGGCATGCGTGGCTGCCATAGGTACTGGCTGACTTCTTTGAGGTAACTGCTGATACCAACAGCATTGAGTGTACAGAAGCATTGTATCTACTCAAGTTCAGGCAAATGCCTCCAAACTTATTGGACTGTCCTTCATCCTACAGCAAGACAATGATTCCAAACATTATGGAAATATATGCCACGCAAACAAAGTGCATGGAAAAAGAGGAACTGGTTGCATTTCAAACCTCAGGGACAATCAACAGGGACAGAGACAGAGATGGACACTTAGCAGGATAGTTGCTAAACACGCCAATGCAATGGCTTCAAAATGACCGCAGAACTGATGCAGTACGGCTGTGAGCAACAAAAACTGTTGAGAGCACAACTTTACCTTCACTTATGTAACTGCCTGCTGTGAGATTCTGTAAATGTAGGCCTGAATCAAATGGTAAAATAAAATCATATTTAATGATAATATTTACTCATTGTCTCTTGTCAAACCGCTTTGTGTTGAACCTTTGTGACTGTCAATGTCAGCAACTCAAAATACATGGTCAATATACAAAAACAAACTCACAATTTTATTTCTTATGCTTTAAAGTTATTTATTTATGCAATTATTAATAGTTTTTTTTTTACCTAAATCAACCATACTTATGTACAATATATGCTGTTTATGTTTATATTTACACACCCACCCACACTCACACACAGACATATGTATATACACTGTGGGCTTAAAAGTTATTCATACCCTTGAATAATTTTATATAAATAACAATGTGTGTCTGTGTGTATAGTGCAGTAAGTCCAGTGAACTTCATAAGGTTTGGGACAGTTATATATTTTTTTCTTGATTTGGCTTCATTCACCACAATTTTAGATTCATAATCAAACAATTCACATGGGATTACAGTGCAGATTCTTGGTTTTTATTAAAGGGTATCTTTATACATTTTTGTTTTACTATGTAGAAATGACAGCACTTTTTATACATAGCCCACCCCCCCCCCCACACCCCACCCCCCATTTCAGGGCATCATAATAGTTTGGACAAATGGCTTCACAGGTGTTTCTGCTTAGTCAGGTGTGGTTAACTGCTTCCTTAGTACTGGTATAAGACAGCTTTCTGTATCTATTCTTGACTCTAGGCTTTTGATCCCCTTCTGATGTTGGTGTTTGTCAACATGAGGATCAGATTTGTGCCAATGAACGTCAAGGAAGCCATTATGAGGCTGAGAAATAAAAACATAAAAAAACAATAGTCAGAGACATAGGCCAAAACTTTAGGTGTCTAAAAATAAATATACTGTATAAGGAACAGAAACATTTGCATCAGCTGTAAAGTATTGCATTGTATAAAATATACAGTGGCAAACTTTAAAAATGTATAAAAAACTATTTGAACACACAAGATTTAAAAAAAAAAAAGACATATTACCTAATACAGTTCTGAAATTCAGCCTAATAGCTTTGTAGGAAACAGTCCTTCTACACATCACAAGTTTCTGAAGTTCTCAAAATCAACTGTTTAAACATCATTAAGAAGAAAGAGAGCACTGTGGTGAGCTCAGAAATTACAATGGGCCTGGTAGGCAAAGGAAGTAAAGGACTAAATAATTCTCACCATAATGAGGAAAAACACCTGTCCAACAGATTAGAAACTTTATTTAGGAGGCCGGCATGGATGTGTCAGTGACTACTGTCCACACAAGACGTCACAATCAGGACTATGGAGACTACACTGCAAGATAACAACTATTGGTTCGCCAAATAAATAGGACAGTCAGCTTACGGTTTGCTAAGAAGTACCTAAAAGAGCCTGTAGAGTTCTGGAAAAATGGTCTTGTGGACAGATGAGACCAAGATCCACTTGTATCAGAGTAATGGCAAAAGATTCAAAACATTGGTCCTAGCATACCAGGCAATCAAGGGATCAGCCCCAGCATACCTCCACAAGATATTCAAACCCTACATGCCAGCCAGATCCCTAGCACCTCCCCCTCTTCGCACCTGCACTTCCAGAACACGTCTCCTGTCTGTTCTGGCCCCACGATGGTGGAATGACCTCCCTGTGGAGGTCAGAACAGCTGAGACACTGACCCATTTCAAACGACGACTGAAGACTCACCTCTTCAGGCTGCACCTCTCCCCATCCCTCCCTTCCCCCCTGTAAATGACTAAACTTAGGGTTGTAACTAGGCGGCTGTTTCGTAGGTGACTTAGGTGCATTAACTGTCTTAACGACTACTTGTATATTTTCCATAGATTGCGTTGTTGCCGTTCTCGTTGTTAGTTCTCAGTTTAACCATCAGGGTCCAAGTTGAACTATGCAGTTGTTCCCTGCACTTGGACCGGTACTTCTCTCTAGGGGTTTCGTCATACTTGTTCCTGGTTATGGTTATACACTTTGTTGTACGTCGCTCTGGATAAGAGCGTCTGCCAAATGCCTGTAATGTAATAATGTAATGTAAAAGCAAAGTGTGGAGTGTCCCAGAGATCCAAAGCACTCTCCCTTCATCTTTAAAACGTGGTGGTGGGGGTGTTATGGTTTGGGCATGTGTGGCTGCCACAGGTACTGGCTGACCTCTTCGATGTAACTGCTGATACCAGCAGCAAAATTAATTATTGAGTGTACAGAAGCATCTTATCTTCTCAAGTTCAGGCAAATACCTCCAAACTTATTGGACTGTCCTTCATCCTACAGCAAGACAATGATCCCAAACATACTGCTAATCCAACAAAGCCAAAAACAAGAAAACACCTGATCTGAATTGAATTCAACATGCATTTCATATGCTGAAGAGATAAATGTAAGGCAACTAGCCCCTGAAACAAGCAGAAGGCTATGTACAAAAAGTGCTGTCATTTCTACATGGTGAAGCCAAAATGTATACAAATACCTTTTAATTAAATCAGAGAATCTACACAGTAGAGGCAAAAAAAAATAAAAAAAAAATTAAAAAAAACAAGTCTTTGTCCCAAAGATTATGGAGCTCACTCTATTTGGATAGTGGCAACACTGAATCTGAAATGAATCACTGAATGTGAGGTTAAATTGTTGCCTGTCAGAAACTAACAGGAACTGAAGATGGCTGTGGTATATGCCTGGCAGAGCATAACCAGGGTTGCAGACTTTGTGCAGTCTTTGGATGCAAAGGATTTGCAACCAAGTATGATCATTTTAGATTGTGTTAATTTGTCTAATTGCTTATGCTCACATAAAATGGGGGCAAAATGTATGAACAAGGCTGTAATTACCACATGATGTGGATGTAAGTGCCTGCAAAACTGACAGTCTGCACTTTAACCTCACATCCCTTGTCCCATTTCAAATCCAATAAGCTGGACTACAGAGCCGAAATAACAAAAATTGTGTCAATGTCTAAATACCTGTGGACTGCACTGTACAGTACGTAGATGCACACCCACACATGTACAGCCAGCAAACAGTACAAATTTAAGGCAAACTCAGGACCATGGGCAGTGTTTACAAATCTTAGAAAGTTTGGGATACTTGAATCAGGTGGTTGTGTGAATAGTATAATGGTTGAGGAGCAAGGATGGGAACCATGACAAAAAATGAATGAAAAATGGCAGATCTTAATAACACTTGATACCATATTTTATAGTCTAATGGAATATAGTTATGGACAAGCTCATCATTGGTATTTTTGGTGATAAAAAGGCAATACCAGTGTTAATTCCACTGCATATGATCAGTGCATTTTACTTTGAGAATCATAGGTTTTTTTGTTGGGGTGAACTGGTGGTTACAATGAAGGAGAAAAGGTTTCATATACAGATAAGTACATTAAAAATAAAACAGGTTCCTGCTTTGAATCTTAAGTTTGGTTGGGGAAAAAAGCAAATTGTTAAGGGAAAATGCAAGCAATGTTCTCAGAAGCATGCATCAAAGGCTACCATTAATATTTTCTAGTGATGTTAGAACATTTGTGGCTCAAACTAAATAAAACATGCAATCACTTCTAAAACATTTGCTTTGTGCATTTACATACCTTTTTTTCCATGCAAAAAAATACTGCTTGTGTACTTGAATTAATTTTGTTACACCAATATTCTGTATTTTAAATTTTTTTTATCAAGGGTATGAATTCATTTAAAACCCACTGTTTAAACATGTATGTATATACTGTATAAGGAACAGAAACATTCAGCTCAGCTGTAAAGTGTTGCATTGTATAAAATATACAGTGGCAAACTTTAAAAATGCATAAAAACAATTTTGAAACACACAAGATTAAAAAGTTACATATTATCCAGTACAAGTCTGAAATTCATGTGCAAAAGTTTGCAAGTCTAATAGCTTTGTAAGAAACAGTTGTAAATAATACCCCAGAGCCTTTTACATCTTTGCAGTTTCTGCAGTTCTCAAAAGCTTATTAAAGCAACAGTGCAGCCTAACTGGTATTAATAGTGCAGGTACCAGACCCTAATGATTATTTGACATGGAAGTTTCTCAAAATTCACATAATCATTAATTCAGTTCATTATGTTCACCCTAATAAATGTATAACTATATATTTTTGTTTACCCAACACTTGAGGGCTTGATTTATTCAAACACTGTTGGATGTAAGAGAAAAATAATTTCACTAGTACATATTCACATACTTGCAAGACCTATTTTTTGGGAAAATAAGTATGAAACCTTGATGGAATATTATGACTTTAAATTAATCGCCAAATTAATTTAAGTAATTTCTATTATTTGAATTTCAATAGACGTGCTTTGTCCACCAAGTTGCCTGAATTTAATCAACCCTTTAACTGCAGAAAAGGCCATTCAAACCAGTACCACCAGCTGTTACAAAATTCATTTCCTGTCACCAATAGAATGGTAGAAAATATGCTAGAGTATATATGATATAAGAGCAAACGTTCTAATTTCAGGGAATATTCAGGCAAAGACATGCAATTCATTCATACAAGCAACTGACTCATTCTAAAAATCAAGTCATTTAACATTCTAATTCTGAATGTGTCAATTTATTCATTTTTCATAATATGTATACTTCTTGCACCCAATATTTGGAATATTCTGGAAGTACACTGGTGGGTGATGTCAGTGTTTAAGGTATAATGGAGTACTGATAACTATTACTACTCTGCTGTTACAAAGATGGAAGCCCTAAAATGAATCCATGTACTTGCAACCCAGCGAGACTATTATGAACTTTTTGTCTGTTTTTAATAAAGTGAGTTAACTCAGACTTTTTCAGAGGCAAAGGCTAGTATTTTAAAAGTATGTGAATGAAACATTATTTATATACATCCTTTATATCATATTTGGAAAGTTTTGTTCAATTTTAAATCTAACTCGATGTTTATGTAAAGCATGTTTTTCCTTAAAGAAAAATAAGGCAAGGCATACAGAATAATGTCAAATGGTGCCCTTACAGGACAGCACACCAATTTAGGAGCATAGTTGGATAAATGAAGAATAGACAATGGTAATTACCATAATGTTTATATTGAAAGGTGTTAATATTGAAGGTCAAATTATAATGTTCAATTACATATTCATGTATTGGTGCCAGATTTCTCTCTTGTTCCATAAATTCTTTAAAAATGTGTAATCCCCCAGTTCCAGCTAATAATTAATTTACATATTATTGCTTTATTAGTCCCAATAAGAAACTTCAGGTAAGAATATTATAATCATATGATTCAGATGAAAAAAACTAATATTCCTTATTATGACACAGGGGTTTGCACCAATAAAACTGTCTATTTTAGGACAAGGTGTTAACCTTTGACAGCATAACATTTACTGCAAGTTAATGATTTTGTTGTCAGTGGGTTCGTAACCAGTTTTTCATTTGTAAGCATAAATGTTTTAATCTCCAGCATTAGGCACAACGTTCCATCTGGATTGAGAGCCTCTTAATTGGCTAAATATGGTACTTAGCATCTGTTAACATTTTTTATAACAGCTGAATAATTTTTCAGCTGTACAATAAACTGGAGTCTAAGCGCGCTGGGATATTTGAACATTAAAGCACTGATGTGCCATTGCACACTTTTGTCCTTTACAAAACCAAAACAAACTATAAAAGTGCTATTAATTGCTTAGGAGCATGCCAGTGTAACACCTGATTACCACTGAAATGAGCTATGTTGGACATGCAACAAGGAATACATCCCAGCGTGCATTTCTGTACTGTAACAAGCATGAAAGGTGCCTTGTGTCGCTGGCAGTGAAACGCCTGCAGTACAAATACAAATTATGTACGATGAACCATGTCTTAACATATTTGAAAGATAGGGAGAAAGTCTACAGTATTCATTGCATATGACAATACAGTATCCTTCTAGACCCTGAGTCAAGCAGTAGAGGATTCTGATTCGCAATGGAGATAGGCAGTCAATAGAGTTGAGACAACAGAATACTACTTCCCTGGAAGACCAGGATCAGAAACTGGCCTGTGGAGTCCAGACATTCCTGTGTTACTGGGGGAGGATTCTGGGAGGGAGGGGTGTCGCATTGGAAGCAGGGGAGGCTTAGGCCGCTGCGGATCAAGGGCAGGCATTGGGTCCTGTTTGTGTCCGTGGTCTGATTCTAAATTCTGCTCCATTGGTGCTGTGGGGTTCTCGCCAGGAGCTGTGTCCATCTGGACTGTGCATGACAAGGACTCTTTGGATTTCTTGTGGGACACCTCTAAGCTGACGAATTCAGGACACTGTAAAACAGACATACAGATAAACACTCATTGCCATTTCCTCTCATGCTATGCTATGCTGAAAGATCAAATGTTATATGTCTCCAAAGATGCACTACATGGTCAAAAGTATGTGGACACCTGACATCCAATATCTCATCCAAAATTAGAGGCATTAATATGGAGTTGGTATAACAACCTGCACTCTTCTGGGAAGGCTTTATACCAGACGTTGAAGCATAGCTGCTGGAATTTCTTTCCATTCAGCCAGAAGAGCATTAGTGAGGTTGGGCACTGATTGAGTGATTAGGCCTGGGTCACAGTTGGCTTTCCAACTGATCCCAAAGGTGTTGGATGGGGTTGAGATCAGAGCTCTGTGCTGGCTAGTAAAGTTCTTCCACACCAATCTTGACAAAACCATTTCTACATGGACCTCGCTGTGTGCCCAGGGGCACTGTCATGCTGAAACAGGAAAGGGTCTTTCCCAAACTGTTGGAGAAGCACAGAATCATCTAGAACAGAGGTGGGCAACGAGGACTGTATCCGTTTCTGGCTTTCATGCCAACTTCTGGCCTTAATTACTCAATTAGCCCTTAATTTTTACATAATCTGACAGTCTTGATAAGCGCTTGAATGACAGACGAAGACTGTTTTCGTGACCCTGTATGAAATGTGTTGCTATGATCTAATCTACGAGTGAACCGGTGTTGTTGTATGCAGCCAGGGTAACTGGTGGAAACAAAAACATGCATACACATGCCCTCCAAGAACGGAATTGCGCGCCCTTGATCTAGAATGTGATTGTGTGCTGTATCATTAAGATTGCTTTCACTGGAACTAAGGGGCCTAGCCCAAACTCTGAAAAACAGCTCCTGACCAAGGGGTGTCCAGATACTTTTGGTCATATAGTGAACTAGCATGGTGCATGATAGTGATCATGGTAGAGTCTGTGTCAGTCCTATCTGCATATGGGAAGGCATTGCAGCATGTTTAGAAAAGTAAGTAGCGGTTAGGGGAAAGTAAGAGAGAAAGGAATTGAAAAGGTAGGGACTAAAAAAGTTGGAAACGCTATACGGAAATGCCACAATGATACATTTTCTGATTTTAATTATTTAAGAGAGATTACCAGATACCCATTTAAAAAATATATTTGCAGATAAGGAATTGAATCAATTCTGTTACTCTCAAAACTTTCCAATCTTCCCAGAAACACTAATTGAAAAGATAATGATCAAATTTTTCTTAATAAAAGGATTAACAGCAAAATTATACAGCACTATAAATAATGGATTTAACTATAATTATATTTTAAAATAATATTAATGGAAAAGAGATGTTCAACATGAACATTCAGTTAAAGAATGCGAACATCTTTCACAGAATTCACAAAAAACTGACCAATACAAAACACAGTTACAATTCAATATTATGCACCACATTTGCCACACTCCACACAGAGTGCATCAGTTTCATTATAATACCTATGACAAATTTCCTAGATTTGATATGCAAAAGCAAAGGGCAGATCTTATATGTATGTACTGTATATACGCTTTTGAGAAATGTAATACTTTTGAGGAAAAACAAAATATACGCATGTTTAAAAACAGAGTCTGAATTGCCTGTCGATATTGTATGAGTGTGTGAGTGAGTGGTGTTTGCCCTCCGATGGATTAGAATGAATTTAATCCATTAGAACATCATTGGGCGGCACGATGGTGCAGTGGATAGCACTGCTAGGCTTCTGTGTGCACAGCACAGTCCAAAAATAGAATTCTTGACTAATCTGAAGGTAGCAGGCTTGTAAGGACAGATTTTAATTACTGCTTTTCATGAATAGTTCATTTTTATATTCTTTATAATTAGCCCTTTGGAATGTGTGGACACTGGCGCCCTCATTGTAAAATAATCCCTGCTGAGTACAGACGTGCTAGTCTGATATTTACAATGGAACATTCTGTATATTGAAAATGCTGCTAGTGTCTGTTGCTTTGTTTTAATTAAATTACAATAAATGCATAAAATGACATCTACAAGCATTTGGCTGTGTTTGAGAAGCTTCGATATTAATTCAACATACAGTGAGCACATAATGACATTAAACATAACTGTCGGGAGAGTAGAAGCAAGAAGCTTTTGCTACAGATGCCTTAGCCTCCAGGCTAATGCCTGTGTGGTTTTTTCACTATTCATGTCATGGGTTTGGGGTGCAGTTCCGATTTTGGCCCCCCGGCCTGATTATTACCTCATTGGACGCGCCTGTTTCCGTTTATTCCTCCCTATGCTGTGATTTCGGCCACCTGCGTCATGCAAGGCTATTTAAGACGCTGTCTAACTTTCAGTCCTTGCTTCAGTGTCAACTTAAGTTCACATTGAGCCGGTATTCAGAGCCTGTTTAAAAGCCTCCTTTTCTCTCGCTTCTCAAGAAGCGTTTCTCCCTCAAAAGGTTTGTATTTCGGTCTGTGTTTCTGGGCTTCGTGCCGGCAGACTGTTAGAGCTTTACCTTTTCGTTTTCCTAAGCTGCGTCTTAGGTTCTTTGGTATCTCGGTGTTCGACCCCCAAGTTTTCCTTTTTGTTTTGGGTCTGAGCTGTGACTCCGTTACGTTGGGTTTCCCTGGTTTCTATCCCAACTATTTTCGTTCCTGAGTGGTGCTCAGTGTTTTTCTTTCTCTGTTTCTTGCCCTTGTTTTTACAAGGTTGTTTTCGGTTTGGCCGTTTTTTAAGGCTTGACAGGGAGTTTGAGTTTTCACTCATGTCAGTCTGTTTTATTTTCCCCCTTCCTCATTTTCTCTAGCCTCAGTGTCTTATCACCTCAGTAATAAGCTTTTCAAGTCCCTGTACAGTGCGTGTGCTCCTCCGACACTCCCCCCTCCCTCACAATTCAGACCAGATTAAGAGCATTTGCAGGGAGTTAAAATTCAGCACCAGCAGCCTGTCAAATTCTCCTTTGTGAGACCTGTGTAGATCCCCTATATTGGTTTGTTAATGTGAATGATTCCCTGTGATCTAACCGTCAATTTTGGGTGGAGAATTGTCTATCATCCCAACACTACCCCTCCCATATATGATCATATGTCTGATATATACACTCATGTACATCTTTATGTACAAGTCTTTAGTGGTCTTCTTAATGAGAAGAAGCCTGCTCCACCATCACATAAAAAGGCTGGGAACACTGAGGTATTTTACACATCAGGCCAACCTACCTGTCTGTCTGCCAGCCTGCCAGCCTGCCTGTCTGTCTGTCTGTCTCGAGGCATGCTTCAAAGACCAAACATTCTTTGTTCTTATTTTATTCATTTTTGTTTGCTGTAAGTCCCCCCCCCCCCATAGTTCCCATGGTAACAGAAAAGTATTTTCCCCACTGCTCTCAATTATTGTATTATTATATCATTAAATTATTATCAGTAATATTTATTCAATATATTTTCTAAACTATTAGATAAGAATTTCAACCTTGGTTTTTCACTCATCTATATTAAAAATGGCTGGTCTTTTGACCAGCTATCTACTTTTTACTATCTTGTAATAGCTCCACTGGAAGCAGACTGTTTTGCGCTAGCGTATATAAAAATATTGAAACGGTTTACTATGAATAGACTCAAAACCACCTGGTACAGTATTCGTCCTTGTTGTTATTAAGGGATGGGTTTGGATGCGTTTGTAAGTCCCTCAGGCCTGTACCTGTGTTGAGGTGGGACTGAATCTCCGGTCAGTCTTAATGGCTGTGACCGGCTGGACCTGGATGGCAGACCTCTGGTACTCCGGACTAGCCGTCACCGTGCTGTAGGCGGGGGGGCCCAGGGTAGACTGCCTCTGCAGCAGCTGAAGGATGGTCTGAATGTCTGACGTCATCTGCGACTCTAGTCTGAAAGGGGGGGGGAGGGGGACATTTTTATTGCACATTATTTAACTGAGATGCTCAGTAAGTGCTGAACAAAATGTTTTCCAGATAGAAATGAAAAAACAGCAAAACCCAGTGCCTAAAGGAGTAAAACTGTTAAAGGGTTCCCTACCTCATAGACAGCTGTTCAAGAAAAACTCCCAGAAAAACAATGAAATAGAAATAATGTCACATGCATCCATTATATTACTGCCATTTAGCAGATGCTCTTACCTAGA
Organism: Anguilla rostrata; assembly: GCF_018555375.3. Classification (NCBI taxonomy): domain Eukaryota; kingdom Metazoa; phylum Chordata; class Actinopteri; order Anguilliformes; family Anguillidae; genus Anguilla; species Anguilla rostrata. The sequence goes on from NC_057935.1 coordinate 37,889,441, forward strand.
GCTACTTAGTTTTTTTTCTTCAAATTAGTACAATGATACTCTTATCGTGAATGGCATTTCTTAAAGTGATCATGTGTATGTCTTGTCAGTAATACCCTCTTATCACTGTAGGGGGTGCTCATACTCAAGTAATTTACCAAACAGACTCCAAACCGTGTTTTCAAAATTTAATCACGGCTTCTAATACGATTGGAGAGCTTAACTGTGCAGCTTCAGTCTAATACTTACAAACAATTGTTTGTCTGCTGATATTTCTTGACAAATTTAATAACAGTCTATTTAAAAACAATGCAGCCTGTGTTTTATCTCAGCCTATGTTACAGTTTTATTAAAGCATCTGCATATGTAATACTTTTTCTTGAACATTTAGGAAATTATACATTTGTAGCGCAACTGGGATCACACACAAGATTTCTGCTTGCAGTAATGCAAACTGCAATCTCTTTCAATAATCTGACTAAACCTGTGTTTTTTAAACAATTCTGAGCAATTCTTCCTGTCAGACGCTACAGTAATACGACTTCCTAAGTACCTTCTGGTTTTCTGAAAAGAGCATGGTTTTGAAAACAACCAGTGAGGCTGTTGATGTAGAGATGACTTTTTGGGGATATACATGTATTGCAAGTATTATACTGAATAATTATGGTGGAATGTAAAAAAAATTCAATTAATGTCATGAAAGAAAACAAAGGTACAGTATGTCTGAAGAAACAAAATTACTGTATCAGCATTTGCAGAATGTACTCCATGTTAAGTCTGAATTTGAATGTGCTCCATGCATCTGAAAGATTAGCTGTGAACAAACCAGCAGAGAACCAGCAGAGAACAGCCTGAAAAACAAGGCACCCTGATGCTCTCGCACATCAGGAAACCAAAGAGAAGCAACAAATCAGTAATTTGAGGCCCAGAACAATTGATCTCCCCTGAAGTCAGTCTTAAGAAGGATGACTATAATGACATGGCCTCCCCAGTAGACTCTCAGACTTCAGAAGCCAAGGTGGGATTATAACCTCAGCTCCAGCCGCTAGTGAGGGTTCCTAATCTTCCGCTAATATGCAGACTTTTTTGACCAGGGATTAATTGTCTTTAGGCCTGGTGAGGCTGGTACAGTGCAGTTCAGATCAATTCTGCATTCCATAGTTCTGCCAGGCAAGGGTGAGCCAAGGCTTGATAGTGCCACAGATTCCACAGACCCTGTATTTTAACAGGTTCTAGTTAATGTAAATATAGTATTAAATCATATTTACAAGATGAGCCATGCAGTCATGGCAAATGGTAAATGGACTGAATTTATATATCGCTTTTATCCAAAGCGCTTTACAATTGATGCCTCTCATTCACCCATTCACACACACACTCACATGCCAACGGTGAAAGGCTGCCATGCAAGGTACCAGTCAGCTTCTTGGGAGCAATTAGGGGTTAGGTGTCTTGCTCAGGGACACTTCAACATGCCCAGGGCAGGGGATCGAACCAGCAACCCTCCGACTGCCAGACAACAGCCATCTTACACCTCCTCATGAGAATCAATGTTACAGACACCAGAATATCTCATCCATCTTTGTCTCCCTGGACTTGGTACAACATGATCAGATGGAGGTTTACAGCACTGCTGACATTCCTGTTGCCACTGGGCCTTTAACCTCGCAAACCCTTCTTTGGTGCCTCCTTGTTTGGTTGGGTAGAAATGCAGCGTCTGCGATGGTGTTTGGAGTCTATCCACCTACCCAGTGCCAACTGTATATAAACTTACTGGAAACCAGGGAAGATTATTTACCCCTGGAAAACTTATTTTTTGCCTCATCAGAATAGCCCTCCTTCTCTAAAACTTACTTGAATTAAGCGAATATGTCCCCAAACACCTAGCTTCTGTGAGCACTTTTGACATGCATGGACTTTTTGTTATGGTTTCATAGCTTCTCTTCAAGGAAGAAAGACTCCCAGGAGATGGATCTCATTAGGCATTGCTTTATGGAAGTTTAGGTCCATTTGTCTCCTAACCCAAATGGCCAGGAAAGCAATAATATACATTACTGCGGTCAATGCCTCTAATGAGTCCAAGCTCATATTGATAGCAACACACTGTGCCACAAGCAGATGGTTCCACACAATTTAATTCTTCCTGTCAGGAAAGCATGGGAGGTACCCCACACAGACCCTTGACACACTGTACCACCTGGGCATTCAACACATGGTGAAATCACTGCAGAACACTAGAGCCTACTCCACTACAACACTTTTAGATAGCAGTTTTATTAATGGTGGCATGAAAAGCAAAGGATGGGTGCAACGAATATCAAAGCAGCTCAGCATTTCCGCAGTTCCAGGAGTGTCTCCCGGAGACAGGAAGGAGAGAGTCTAGCCGCCACTGCCGTGATGAGAGTGCCCACCGGGACTCAAGCTATGCTTCATTAGCTTTATGAAAGGGGTTCACCATCTAACAAGGACCTCAGGGGGATCTGGAGTCTCCTCAAGGCCCTCTCTAAGCCTACCTCTCAGCCCCTCAGAGAGCACTGACCTTAAATGGCTGTCTCTTCAGGCAGCCCTTCTGGTAGCAATTGCTTATGTTAAAGGAGCTGCCAACATTCGAAAAAATTCTGGCAAGCGTAAGCATACACCAGAGGTCACATTGACACAGAATTCTGCATTTTTCAAGCAGAAAAAATGAAAAATTAAGAATAAATGTGTGCTAAGTTATGAAAATGTAAGTATATTAATCCTGATATTCAATTAAATTTTTAGTTAAGAAATATCTATTCATTTGGAAAATCCAGCAGAGTTTGTATATTCTACAAAGACTGTAGTCTACAAACACCTGGGAAACAGGTGCACATTTGGCAAGGCGCACATTCATTTAGCTTACAAAATAAACACACATCTCTAATCCACTCACAGAAATGTCAACACTCTTGATTGATAAGCTAATGTAAGGTTTTATGCTTTCTGTTTTCGGCTGTAAATATATAAAGTTTTGACAGCAGTGGTAAAGTGATTTAGTGAACTGATGCAGGCAACCCCTATGCAAGAGTTTTGACAGCAGTGGTAAAGTGATTTAGTGAACTGATGCAGGCAACCCCTATGCAAGAGTTACAGTAGCTTAGCTACATTACAGAATACTTGATGAGCAAACCAGCTTGCAACGTCACTTTCAAAAATGTTGGCTCCCACATTGATGCCATCATGTTAATTTTGGACTACTACTACTACATATTACTAATGTACAAACAACCACCCACAAGTAAACAAACACACATGGCTAAACAAACACACACCAGACATATGCAAATGGTATCCCCGATGTTCAACTGTACCCAATTCAATTTGCCAGCAGCCATACCACCACAGCCAGCAACCATACCACCACACAAGTGTGGGCTTGGTTAGTACTTGGATGGGAGACCACCAGGGAATACTGAGTTGCTGCTGGAAGTGGTGTTGGTGGGCCAGCAGGGGGCAATCTTCTCTCTGGTCAAATAAACCCCAATGCCCCAGTGCAGTAATGGGGACACTGTGCTGTAGGAGATGCCGTCATTTGGATGAGACGTTAAACCAAGGTCCTGACTCACTGTGGTCATTAAAGATCCCATGACACTATTTGCAAAGAGTAGGGGGTTCCCCGGTGTCCTGGCTAAAATCCCCGATCTGGCTCTCGCAAAAACTTTCCACGTAATCATCCCCTGATTTAATTGGCTAAAAAATGTTCTGTCCCTCCAGTGGAGCTGCTCAGTGGCCAACAATAGAGGATTGTGGTTGTACTGGGTAGCTCCCAGGTGTGAATGTGTATGAGTGTGAAGCAGGGCATTCCTGCAAAAGAGCATCCGTGCTCAGCGAACCTATCCTGGGTAAAAAGGTTAAATAAATAAAAAAATTTGTAAAATTTAGAGAGAGACATCACAATTCAGTGGCATTCCGGTTTATGTAGGGATGACATAGCTCAGGTGGTGAGAGCAGTTGTCTGGCAGTCGGAGGGTTGCTGGTTCGATCCCTCGCCCTGGGGTTGTCAAAGTGTCCCTGAGCAAGACACCTAACCCCTAATTGCTCCCAACGAGCTGATTGGTACCTTGCATGGCAGCCTTTCACTGTTGGTGGGTGAGTGTGTGTGTGAATGGGTGAATGAGAGGCATCGATTGTAAAGCACTTTGGATAAAAGCGCTATATAAATGCAGTCCATTTACCATTTATGTGTAAATTCTGCAATTTTTAACCAAGATTCCGTCTGTGATTTCTGCAAAACAGTAATTATGAGACCCTACATAGTCTACTGCAGCCTACCTCATAAACAATTAGCAATTGTCTATAGCCAGCTTCTCAATATTACAGAATATTTTCCAGCGCATGCTTTGGTAGGCTGCAAATAAACCTTCAAAATTCTTATATATTTCTGCACTGAAGTAACTGACATTCTATGTTCTGCACAATTCATAAGCAGCTAGCTCCTTTGTGTGGTTAACATTAGTATAGCCTATTATAAAATATAGCCTAAGATTACAAAAGTTACTTGTTATGTCTCTTTGTTGCTAAAATGCTTCGTGATGAGACCGTTACATACTTTCATTTTTAAAGATAAGACGATTGATGCTGATGTCTCCACTTTCTTTGTTAGCCTTGAGCGATATATGGCTATAAATATTATGATTAATAAGTTGATTGTTAAATTTAACAAAATTATTATCTATAGTTTAATGTGTATTAAAGTAGAGAAATTAGAAAGTATATTATTCTTAAAAACTCCTGTCTTTATGAATGCTAGTAATAATATGCTAATTCCGATATATTGTTGTAAGTTTAGATACACCCACAACATTGAAACAATGTAAGTTTGTAACAAACTTTATTTCTGTTATTTCTGTGCAGTTTTACAATAAATGATTGTTCCAGTAAAGTACCTGACCCTCATTTTACGAACCTGGAACTTTATTGGTGCTGTTCACCATCTGCTAACTCATACAAATGAAACTGTAAGCAGAGCAGAATATTCTATATTATAATCTATATTGATAGCTATATATATCTATATCTATATTGATAATGCCGACAACAATTCTCTATGGCAAAGGAGTGTTTCGCTCAGGCTCAAAGAGGCTGTTTTAGGGGGATAGAATACTTTTATTTGCCTCAAACTATGGGAGGCGATATACAATGAGACTAAAATGTTTATTGGCCATTACATCAGGTCCTTCATGACGTCATGAACCCAATAGCTCAGCGCCTGGTAAATTGAACTCCACCCATTCAATCCACACATAGGAACTGATGGAAATATTTAGACTGAAATAAGTCATTGCAAGGCAATTGATTTCTCTTACTGTTTGCTTATGCTTAATACATACAAAGTAACCCCATACAATGTAGTCTGAAGCCATTCACGGATTTACCTTTACAGTCACTTAAAAAAATGTATTTTACCTGCCAATAGCTTTGGACAACGGCTAACAGTGTCTATTGCATGACAAGAAGCAAAATAGGCCCTAATTTTGTATGCAAGGTTAATCTGTGAAACTGTGAATGAAGGTGTATCCACCACAATTGTGGTAATTTCCTGACTAGATGGTAATGCACCAGGTTTCATTATGTCCAACACGACTGGCTGATATCTTTCACTTTAATTCCTGTGCGTAAAGGTCATAGTGAATTGGTAGTCTTGTCATGTTCGATATCCCTGTCCCGAAATACACATTTATGGCAACTGAAAAAGCCTCCTTAGACAAATTATGTTGTCAAGACAGCCTATAAACTAGAGGAGCAAGATGTGTGTTTACTCAGTATATTCTCATTTTAGCAGTGGTTGAGCCTAAAATAAAATAGAACCTCAGAGACACAGAGCTCAGTGTTACGGACTGATAAACCATAAATACTCAACTCCCTCTATAACATTAGGTCTAACAAAAATTTTTAAAAAGTTGTGAGTTTGGATACATGAGAAGTAGCATAAGAAAACAGTGGAAATTTCTCGTTTACAATTCAACATGCATTTCACATGAAACATGAAATACAACATATTTCAGTTTCAGTATCTACATACTTGGGCTACATGCCTTATAAGATTTACTGTACAGCTTGTTATGTTTTTGTTTTGGAGAACACACAGACCTACAGTTTTTGTGCTACTAGTTGTAGTAGTATTGACTGTCCATTGCAGATCTGCAATTCTGAGCAGCAAGCATAGAGTTTTCCTGCAAAGGATGAGGTGTGTTGCTCCTACTCAGTTTCATGTGTTTATATGCATGCACAAATATTTATTTGTATTTTTCTGCTGTGCACATCTAAGCAGGTCACCGTGTAATTCTTAGATGTAAAAAATGCCCCTCAGCTTACTGTCATATCAAATTAGTTAAGAAATGTGAGAGACTTCTTCAGAACATTCCAGAACACATTAATTGTCTTGCATTTAAATCACTCAGTTAGCACCACTTCCTGTTGTTCCTCATTTTCTGAAACTGCCCGAAAAGCATGGCTCATGGTTTGCAGTTTGCTAGTTAAAATTGCCAAAGAAATGAAACAGAAAACACAGTTTTAGTGCTTTCTTATAAATTAGTGAAGATGATAGTGAAGCATCTGAAAAATAGGAGTTTGAGAATGAGTGGTCCACTCCAGCTCCACAGGAGGGAGAGAACATTTTTTTAGCCAATTAAATCAGAGGATGATTACGTGGCAAGTTTTTGAGAGAGCCGGATCTGGGATTTTAGCCAGGACACCGGGGAACCCCCTACTCTTTGCGAATAGTGTCATGGGATCTTTAATGACCACAGTGAGTCAGGACCTCTGTTTAACGTCTCATCCAAAAGACAGCATCTCCTACAGCACAGTGTCCCCGTCACTGCACTGGGGCATTGGGGTTTATTTGAGCAGAGGGAAGATTGCCCCCTGCTGGCCCACCAACACCACTTCCAGCAGCAACACAGTATTCCCTGGTGGTCTCCCATCCAAGTACTAACCAAGCCCACACTTGCTTAGATTCAGCCAGTCGGCAGGAGCAGAGTGCGTGGTGGTATGGCTAACTGAAACACTCCCTAATATAATAAAAGCCACATTTATTTACCAGTACATACATTTTCTTGTATAGTTGTGCTAACAGGCTACTCATGACACCTTGTGTGGTTAAAAATGCCATTGAGTGGCAAATCATCTTTGTTTCTGCAATCGGCATGATACTGTGGTTTAATAAAATTTGAAGGGCACAAATGTGGAGCTGCATTAGAGCAACTCAACCCTGCAGTCAATTCCTGTTCTCAGGAACAATGCTGTTAGTCCCACACTCACTACCGGCGTACCAGTTCTTAACCACCACAATTGTGATTTTTCATATTAAGTCATTGAATTTGGTGGAAATGTCTGTGGACTTATCCTCAGAATCATTGCTTGTTTGGCCAGAGGAAGGTAAAGACCTGGATTACACCTGGTTTGATTATTGGCCAATTCAAACAATGATGTATGGCTACAAAATGAAAGTAGCCCATTTTAAAATAAAGTCACAGGGATCTAAGTAAAATTTCAATTGAAATGATTTCAATTATTTAAAACCAGACAAATCAGAAAGGAGGGAAAATAATTTGTAACTCTACCTTTGTCACCAGAATAGGGCCCCTTGTGCCAGCAAATATTTCACATAGCAAACATTTTCCAATTTCAACCTTTCGCTAAACTCAAGACAGACAGGAGAGTCACGATTTTGGATAGAACTGCGGGCGAAAGACAGCGCAAGTGTACACGTGTGTCGGGGGAGTAGACCGGCGAAATGTGTCAGAGACCGGAGAAGGGGAAGTGTGCTGAGGCAGGATTCTGCCAGCGCTGTGTCACCTGGTTTCATTTTTTTCTGTTTTTGCTGTGATCATCGCTGCTATAAATACCAGGCAGCATCAGACCCGCTTTGCGAGAGCGGTTTGTTATTATTGCCGCTCTCTGCTTAATCATGTGCTTTGGGGGGATTGATGTTGATGCAGTTAGATATTTACCCAGGAGCGAGGTTTCTGTTGCCGCGGGCTACGTTTGTGACAGCCTGCCGCTGTGTTATGCTTTCATATTTCCCTTCCGGGCCTGTTTCAGACCCAGCCAAACCAGAGCACATCAGCAGTTAATGCGGAGCTGTTTGGACCTCGACGCCGCGTGTTCTGCCTCCGAGCTCTTTAATGGCTGCTTTTATTATCCAGGGAGATGCAGGTGGACATTAATTAAAGGTACACCGTGCACTGACACTAAGTTGTTTTTTGAGAGGTTTTTTTAAACACGGGATCGCTTGCAGAGACATAGTAGACGCAGAGGACTGTGATGACACATCGTTAGATGCTTGCAAAAGACTTTCAAAACAATAAGAGAAGGTACAGTAGGTGGAACGGCCTGTTGCCGTTGTTAACCTTCCTTATATCTTGTCATGAGGAGGGAAGCATAAACTGGACACACATTAATTAGATGGATCTGAGAAATGCTAATGCAACTGGTGAAAAATTCTTATAAAAAAAACTGAGAGTATAAACCTAGGTTATTTGCAACAGGGTGCGGTTATTTGCAACAGGGTACGCAATTCAGGTTAGGCATCTTGCTCAAGGGTACATTGGCAGTGTCCAGGAATTGAACCTATGACCTTTCGGTTACAAGCCCAGTTCCTTACCCACTGTGCTACACTGCCGCCCCAGTCTTGAACGCAACCCACAGAGCGCTCACCTGTTCAGGTGCTCCTGCAGCAGGTCCAAACGGTGCTCCACCTCCCCGTACGTGATCTCGCTCTCCGTCTCGTCCGCGGCTCGCGCGTCCTGCAGCCGTGCCGACTCGTCCGGATCTTCCCTGGGCTTCTCGCAGGACCACTCCTCAACGTGCAGGTCTGCCGGAGGAGGAAACGGGCAAACGAATGCAAACGGCGGGCTTCTACGCGCGGGTCCACCGCCATTAATCACTCGCGAGCGAGCCAACCGAAATAGAGCGCTATTAATCTTCCCCGGGGCGTTTTTTTTTTGCTTCGGCCCCGTCGTTAGTAATTCATTAGCTCTGCGTCGCCTGAGGACTTTGCGGTGAGAGAGGGACGCAGCGGTCCAGCGTGTGACCGGAACGCGCAGGCCCGGTTGGATTATCTCGAGCGGACACCTGCGAAAGCCAGCCCGACGCTGATCGATGCGACCGATTGTGCTCGGCGGGTCCGGATTGGCCGACCGGACGGCTCTTATATACCCGCGCTAAAAAAGCCTGGCTATGAACCGGCATCTCTGACATAAGCAGCGCTATATTCCTTTGTGTCACCCAGAACATCGGTCATTTATGGATTTAAAAAGGGATAAAATGGAAAGAGACAACGTTAATTAGGAACGCTCGGCCTGATGGGCCTCAAGCAGCTCGGCAGTTAAAGCGGTACAGAAAGAGCCAGATGTTAAAACGCTCCTGCTGGGAACGATTCAGCGATAAAATGATTTAGGGCAAGAATCACCCACTGCTGTGTCAATCCAATTTCATAGCCCCCTCATGAACTCATGAACATTTAATTGTGACTGGCACTGTGCAAGTGTGCGCATGTTTGTGCTTGAGTGAGAGCTTTATAATCACCTACTCTATGTAATCTATCTCAACAAAAAGCATTTTCAATGTTAAAAGGAGTAGTTTCACCTTTATCTTAAGTTTCAGCCATATCTTTCAGGAAACTGAACACGCCATTGTTCTCAGAACAATGCTTCCCACATTTTCTTACAGCAACAAAAGATTTTTCAGCTTTCGTTCTACTTGCAAGTTTACTAGCCATGTGTGTGAAGGGCCACTTTCATTTAAACTGTTTGAGGATAAGCTCATATATCTATAGCAGTGGATATCTATTTAATCACCCACATTCATAGAATTGCCACAAAAGATTAAAGGAGCAAAAACTTAAGCATATCTTTTTAATTAAATTTATGTATTTATACAGTGAGCTCCAATATAGTGTTATAGGGAAATATTTTGGTAGCACTTTCTATGAAGCAAAACATAATATAATATAATGCCTTATAGGTGTATTTATAGTGCCTCACTGCTATAAGCACTCATAACAACTCATAGGCAATTATAGGCCTTTATAATGTTATATAAATCATTGCTATCACTAACTGTAAGACCAAAGGGTATAATGTATTACACCCAGCTTGCTTGCAAGCTGTATGGTGCTATGTATGTATATATGTATGTATGTACACACATACTTAGTGACATACAGTTCACTAGCAAGCTGGGGTATAATACGCTACGGGTACTGACTCACTTGTATTCATTGATGATATAACTGCTGATAGCAGCATCAGAATGAATTCTGAAGTGCACAAAAGCATCTTATCTGCTTCATCCTAAATCAAGGGAATGATTCCAAACATACAGCTAAAACCGTGAAGGAGTTTTTCAAAGCCAAAAACTGGGAAATTCTTGACTGGCCAAGCCATTCACCTGATCTGAATCATATTTAGCATGCGTTTTATATGCTGAAGAGGAAATGTAAGGCAACTAGCTGCAAAACAAGCAGGAGCTGAAGATGGCTGCCATACAGACCAGGCAGAGCATCACCTGAGACAATACAGTACAGAGCCAAATAAAAAATAAAAAAGTTTTTGTCCCAAAAATGATAGAGCTTACTGTATATTTGTTTCCAAAAGAGGGTGCGGTGAGCAGTGCTAACACCTCACAGCAAGACGGTATTGAGTTTGAATCCCCGCCAAGGCTCTTTCTGTGTGGAGTTTTCATGCCCCCCCCCAGCTGACCATGACCAGGAGTAAACAGTTTAGAAAACAACTCTTCTCAGGTATGAATCAGCATCAGTGTTATACATTCCGCGCTATTTCAATTATTACAATTCAAGTCGTCCGATGTCTACGGGTGTTTACCCCGTAGCCAGCGATGTCCCCAGCAGAGGCAGCAGGCGCCGTGACGACACAGCACCGTGAAACCGCCGCCATTGATAGCCGCGGCCTCTAATCTCCTTAAAGAAAGCGCTCTGAGGAAGAGCTTCAGACGGCGCGGCGTGACGAGCAGCCGGACGGCTGGGGCGGCGGAATCACGGACCTCCCCCCTTCCCAAGGAGTCACTTCAGGACACGCCGCCTCTCAGCGGCACAGAGGCATTAGCGTCCTCCAGACGAGAGGAGCGGAACGCCGCGTGCGCGCCGGGGACGCATTCGGCGAAGGCGGCGGGGCGGCGGATTTCGCCAAAGCCTTTAAAACGAGGCCGCGGCGCGACTTAAGCTTTCGAAAAGAACCGGCTCTGCAGAGGCTTCCCTCTGCTCCCGTTTTCAGCACCACTACGGCACACCCCTCCCCTCCCCCCTCCCCTCCCCACCTGTGCAGAGTCAGCAGGCGGTGTGCTGCGACAGATGCTTTGTTTTCAGCGGCAGAAGTCGGTTTCTCTTACGTAGCGGTGTGTTGTCACAGTCGGCGCTGTCTCACGGACTCTGCCCTGGCTGCTGTCCTGTCGCCTGCTGGATAATTATGCGGCTGGTCCTGAGCATTTGTAATACTTTAACTAAGTCAGGAATATAATTTTTAATTAATGTTTTTTTTTTTACGGACCACTGCCGAGAGTTTATGGAGGATGAAGTTTAATATCTGCTTAAGCGGATGTGTCAGCAGTCCACACCCCATAATGATGTAATCCTCCTGTGATGCTGAGAAGGGGGGGGGGGGGCTGCTTCTCCTCTTTGGTCGTCTCCTCTCACAGCCTGTGCATCCTTCAGAACCAGGGACAGCAGCAGCCTCAAATACAGGCAGGCTCTAATCAGGCTGTGATGGGACAAAAGGCCTTTTCACCATTGTTATGAAAACAAACTCTTGATGAACATGCTTCAAAAACTTCTTAAGGTTCCGCATCAGCATCCAGGTGCGACATCACGTTAAAACGCCAGACAAAAGGCACAGAACAGAAGTGGTATCACTGGAGAAACCACAGATTGATTTTACCCCAGGCCGGCCAATAGAGAATGGGCTTCCCCTCTGTAGCTGGGTTTCCCCAGAGATTTTTTTTTTTTTGCCTCACATGCTTGCTATTTGGGGGTTCAGACCTGTTTATTTGCTCTTTTTCTGCTTCTCTGTAACGCATCTTTGTGACAGTTTTCTGTAAACAGTGCTGTACAAATAAAATGATGATCTGTAACTGATGACAGTAATAATACACATTTTATTTTGTTCTTTAGCCAAATCATGTTCAGAGAATATAGGAAATTTAGAAATAAAAAATGGGTACATTTTTATTTCTAAAAAGTTTCAAAACAATTCACACCACCACCACCACCGACAGTTAGACAAAAATTATGTCCAACAAGGATAATAGTCTACCGGTTATCTTGAAAAATGCTGCAGAATAATAAAAATAGCCTCCTACTTTTATTGTGTTTTTCTGCCATCACTATATTTACGACAGCAACCATATAGGCTGCTTCTTGCTTCCGCAAGAGGGTCTTTTAATGGTATCTGAATCTGAGGCAAATAAATCATTTTAATTAGAAGTTTATGTGGATAGGTAAGTGTTTGTGTTACAAAGAGCCCCAAGGCTTTCAGGAGCAGTGACGTGGGAAGTCTGAGTGCTAAAAGCCTTACCTTTATAAGACACACTCTGGGCCAGGCTGTCTCTCACAGGGATGGTTTTGTTGTCATGGAGACCGAGTCCCAGGGCGTGATCCCGCACCGAAGGGTATCCCATGATCCCCGAGCACAGGGGCATCTCCTCTTCCGCCGAGTCTTTCTTGTCCTCCGATGCACTCTTGGAAGACAAGTGCAGCTGCTTCTCCTTCTCATCATCATTCTCCGCCTCTTTGTTCTTTCCCCCTGTGAAACAGCGATGGGAGAGAACAGGGTCGGTGAAACGCTCGCTGGAGCACAGGCTTCTGCAGGGTATGACATTCAGTGCAAAATATCAATAAGGAGTAAATTGCACTCCAGGGAATCGCTCTGCTCCTCTCCTTCGAACTTCAGAAAACAACTGAAAAATGACCAGGACGGCCGTCGCCCGTGTGCGTCTACAATGCAGTTGGAAAGAAAAGTCTGAATGAAGCACTTCAGCATTAAAAAGTTTACATCATTAATAGTTGTGTGATTGCCCACACTGCTCCCTCCAGCACATACAGAAGTATCATTTCTGTGGGTAGCTGGATATCTATTATGTTTCAGAAGTATTCATTGCGAAGGTGAAGACTTCACAGCCATTGCCAGACTGCAATTTAGATTTTCTTTTGAAGATGCTCAATTGAATTGAATTTAAAAGAACGTACACAGTTTAGTTTTGCTTCTCCCTCAATGTCCTCATAACAGGTCTATATTGTATTGATATAAATCAGTCAATACAGAGGTGCCCCTCATCTCATGTAAAGTCTGGCTCACCTGAGATTTGTGAGATCCACTGTGTTATAGTGGCAAGAGGACACTGACCATTGAACATATTAACCACTGGATTTGTGTGGAATTCAGTCAATGAATATGGCTTCACGGTAAAAAGAAAATAGAATGAAGTGTAACCAACCTGCAGAGGATTTTCTTTGAAAGGAAATTTTCCTTCTACATTTAACGTCTTCCTCATCTGAATCGCTTGCTTGTGAATAGCTAGTCTGTACAAATACAAATATATAGGTTACAAAATGCATTTACTATATTGGGTAATAACAGTGCAGTATTGGGGAGAGGCCTGGAACTTGATGAAAAATGGCTCTTTACGAACATACTTTTGCGTTATTGTCTCTCAGATTGAACGTGAGCTCCAGGTTGGTCAGGAAGTGGTCGGCGAACTCTGGATACATGTCCAGCACTTCCAGGAGATCCTCCCTCTGGATTGTGTGCAGGTCGCAGTAGCTCAAAGCTCTAACGTCTGCATTGGACTTCCCAGGCTTAGCGTAGAGATGGATCATCTCCCCAAAGATATCATTTTTTCCTGGAAAAGAGAGCAGAGTTCAGGCAAGGTAACCACAGTGTGCAGTATGCAACCTGATACAATTCTGTCTGCAGGCATTACTAGCAATAGTCTTCTCCTTGTAAGCACAATCAGACTATCAGCATGAGTGTGGTTCTCTCCGTAAGCAATATCAGTAGCAGTATGGTTCTCTCTGTAACGATTATCACTAGTAGTGTGGTTCTCTATGCAAGCATTATCAGCAGCAGTGTGGTTCTCTCTGTAAGCAATATCAGAGCCAGTGTGGTTCTCTCTGTAAGAATTATCAGCACCAGCAAGGTATGGCCTCTCTGAGTATTATTAGCACTGGTGTGGTTGTGTTCTGTCTGTGAGCATTGACAGAACTACTGTGGTTCTGTTTTCTGTGAGTGAGTATCAGCACTGCAATGGCCACCTTTTAAGAATTATCAGAAATATTCAGTATATATAAAATTCCCTATTGCATTATTTAAATAGAAACATTTTCAGAAATCGGAAGCACTTTGGCTCTAGCCTGTTATTAGGCTGTATTTTCGTATCTTTAACACAGATGATTCAATAGGGCAAATGCATACATTGGATACATTTGATTAGAAAACTGACTACTTGAAGAGATACAGTTGCAACTTCCTAAAGTAGGGCCACTTCCTATGGAGTCTTATACTAGTAGTCTTAAAGGGCATCTTATACCTCTGGAGACTGGTTTCTGCTGGTTCCAGGTCTGGGTAAATGCCCAGTCATGGTTGGCTTGTTGATCTGAATATTGTGTATAAGCCCAGGCAGCAGCACGAGTATGATGTGATCTACACAGAGTGGTTGACCACAGGGCTTCACACCGGGCATATAGGCCCACCGCTGCACGGGAGAGAGCACAGGGGCATGTAAACGCGTGCAGGCCTTGGGTCAGCTTGGCGTGTGTGTAACGGACAAGAGCCCAGGGCTACCGCTAGTACAGCGGACAGGAAGTCTAACTCTGAGGGACTCAGTGCACAGCGGACAGGAAGTCTAACTCTGAGGGACTCTGTGTCCTCTTCCTGGCCCCTACTCTTTTACGGGCAGTTTTATTTTTTCAAAAATGCCGCACAAGCAGTTCTCAGAGGTTCGCATATGAGCCAGGTGCCTTCCGGCTGCAATTTGCAGTTACGCGGAGCGCTGGTGCGATCAGTTTTATAGCCGTTTTTCTAATTTGTGCTTAGCGGGCCTCCTTTTAGAAAAAAAATAAATGATTGTGTAAATTTATGAATGCCAAAAAAAAAAAAAAGATCAGCAGTCTGTGTAACTCGCCCTGAGAAGAATAATTCCTTTGCGTCACTGTGCAGTGTCGTGCTTGCGATTTACAGGTTCTGCCTGACCCCATTACATCAGTGGCCTCGCCAAAGAGTATTCATTCTGTGAGAAATGGGCCGTTTAAATAAGGCTTAGCCTGCTACACCTGCCTGCCTCTCTGTGTGACACAGACGGGGGAGATATCCCCTAATTGCATCCTGGGGTTGTCAATGACACCGCAGATCAGCAGCTGCAGCTGCCGCCGTCCTCTCCTGCACCTCTTCACAGAGAGCTGACAATTAAACCAAAATAATAAAAGATCCAAAATCTCTCCCCCCCTCCTCATCTCTCCCGCTCTCCACTCTTGCCTTCTGCTAAAAAAAGACCTACTGCAGAGCTATGCAGTGGCAGTTGTTACGCAGTGTTCTCTCAAGACGCCAGGTTTTCCCGTGATTCGCCGCCTTTTGGAAACGGCATGCCTCCCCGTCAGTCCCACAGAAAAGTGCCAATACTTTAAAAACAGCAGGGCCTGAGGATTCTCTCTCTGGCCCTCAACCGCGGAAGTCGGAGCAAACCCTGCCATACAACAGAAATGTGAGCTGTTTAACGAGCAACGCGCAAGCCTCGTCTGGCGCTAAAAGAACCACAGCCGCTTCCCAAAATTCTGTTGACTAAAACAGCGTGTTAAATGTGGCGGGTGCGTGCACACAAGCAGCAGGAGGGGAACTGGGAGATGTGGCTGCATACCAGCTTGCTCTCTTTGCTGCTCCCCCCCCCCCACCCCTCACAACGACAGGATGTGGTTAGCCGTTTGCATGCAAGTAAACCGGCATTCACCTTGAGAGATCTCTGTTTATGTACCCCCCCTCCCCCACCCTGAAACCTGTTATGCTACATCATGGCTTTTCACTGGGGACCACATACCTTTTTCCCTTACTTAATCTCCTGCTCCTCCCACATTAGCACAGTGTACCTGTCACATACGGGGCTCTCCACAGACCCCAGAGGAATAGGTTCAGTTAACTCCGGCTAATAACCGTGTGCACAGACTGTGACAATTTATAATTCCCGACATTCGTGGTTTTAATGACACGTTGAATTAAGAATGCACAATCAAATGAGAGGCAGATTGAAATATTCATGATCCAGCTGTGTGCTTTTGGAAACGGTATCATACGAGGTACAATATTTACACAACATTAGCATCATTTCAGACGGAATCTTTCCATCTGCACTTAAACAGGGTGTTTATATAACAAAATTAGCTGGCAGCGTTTCTCTGTCTGTCATCCAAGCAGAATAAAAGAACCACAGAGCCAGGATTAGGAGCATGAAATGAGATGCATTTGAAATATGAAGTATGGAAGATCCTTCATTGTACTGGAACACGGAGTTAAAGATAGCGGTGAGATAAAGGAAACAACCGCATTGCTGAATTGTCTGAAGTAGGAGATGAACCACAGCTATCTCCAGCCAGGACCACCAAAAGCGTGAGAAAAGGACTTGTGTCGCTTACCCAAAATGGCTACCACTATGTCGTCCTTCAGAATCTCGATGGAGCCACGGGACAGGAAGTAGAGAGCCGTGAGGACGTCGCCGCCGTGCACCAGCGTGTCGCCGGGAGGGGCGTGGGTGGTCTTGAACCTCATGGCCAGGGCGCGCAGGCAGCCCTTGGTGGCTCCGTGGAAGGCCTTGCACTGCTGCAGCAGGGTCTTGTTGAGGTGCAGGCAGATGTCGGCCTGCAGGCATTCTGGGAAGCCCTTTAAGACCTGCAAAGCACAAGGTCAGAGCACAGGCGGCAGCCAGCAGAGACGTGAGATTCATATGCGACAACGCTCGACACGTGCAGTCAGGGTGATGGGCTTTTCTGGAGATTTGAAAACCTTGCGCAAGCAGTTCAAAAACACTGAACACATTTGCCATGTCAGTTTTTTTCCTTTACAAAAATTTCTAATTTGTGCAGAAAATAACTGCATTGCATCCAGTAGGGATCCATCACATGATCATCTATATGAGAGGTGGGCAACGAGGGCCATATCTGTTTCTGGTTTTCATGCCAACTTCTGGTGTTAATTGTTTTATTAGCCCTGACATTTACGCCATCTGACATTTAGCTACATTTCTTGATAGGTGCACGAATGACAGTCAAGAACTGTTCTTGTGTCCCTACATGAAATGTTTTGATGTGATTTAATCTAAAAGGGAACCAGTGCTGGTGTACACAGTCAATTAGCTCACTTAGCCAAGGTAATTAGCGGAAACAAAAACCTGCACATACACCGGCCCTCCAGAACCGCAAATTGCCCACCCTCTCTCTATACATCATTGTAAAATTGATGTATGCAAATGGTACCATTAAGCACACAACCTGATTGTGAATTACAAATAGCTTGTATCTGCATGTGAATTTGCCTAGTATATTCCTATTTGGAATTACTAATTTTACCTTTCTCTCTAACCACTGTTCATTAAATGTACATTGATTACAGAAGAGTATCTCTCAATGACAACAACTGTTTTACTGTGGATACCAGATGCAATGTTGGGAGGAAATAATACAGGGGTCACCAGAGGAACCTCGACTGAAATAAGCCTACTGTGAATTGCGGCGAAAATATCCTGCTGATGCACTAATAGCCATTGTTGGCTCATGAGGCAACGCTGGATCAAGCTGTACTATTATGACCTCAACATCTTTATAGCCAAAAGGGAGCCTGTATTTTTGGAAGTAATATTTGACTAGCTGACTTGGTATTCACAGTTTAAAATAACAATTCAAATTTCAATCCAAATATATTGTATATTTGGATGGATTTCAAGAGTGAGGCTGTTTTAGAATTACTGTTAATTGCTGATTTACCCACTCATTTGCACTTGATAAAACCCACATAAACACCTACAGATGCTTAAACACAGAATGTGCATTTGTCATCCCTAGCCATTCCTAATCATAGTTTCAGCAATTAAATATGTTTTTGAAATCAGCAACAATCATTGTTCGGGAAGTGAAATGTGTGAGCTCTTATTAGGGGATGTAAATAATAAATAAGTCTTCATTTTGTTATGTTGAACAGTTTGAATTTTGAAAGTTTGAATTTTGCATAAAATGTGAGTACCTAGTCTGAAACTTAATAAACAAACCAATTTTAGTTTATTAAAAGGTTTTTGTATTATCGTAACTTTGTATTGCTGTAAAGAATATTGCCTTTACTCTTTACTACAATTTTATGCATGATTCCATCTTAATTTATTAGTTATGAGTAAACAGATTTAATGTCGCATGGAGCTTTTTTTTCTTCATGAGTAATAATTCTAAATTATGAGAATATATAATTTAGATCATAAAAAAACTTACCTCTGTGAGGATCAAATCTGGAATAAACTAACACATTTCACATTTCTATATGTGAGACATTTCTTTCACTGAGCACATAAAAACAAATAGAACCTGTGACCAAGTGGCACATTTTGTGTTGTAGTTTTAACAATGATAAGATTCAATAAAGGGTTTTAGAATGCGCTGGTGTTTGTAATGGAAACTTCTTTTCTTGAGATTAAGCTATGGCAAAAAGATTTGAAAAGGAAATGTCTGGTGGCATTTGACAAGTGCATTTTTCAAGTGCATATTGCAAGTATCTCTTAGAAGCCCACACATCCGTAACCTCTACACATTTAAAACCTTGGCATTGTTCAGATGGGCGGCCAAATTAGCACAGCTAATTCAGTCCCTGAAGCAGAATCTAAAATAATGGCAGCAGGTTTGACTGCACAGACCTCATGCAAAAGCAACCATGGTCAGCCACACGCAAGCCAATCTGTGACATATGCACATGCAGGGTTCAACGTTAAAGCTTTCTCACACTTGCCCAGCTGGGCAAATTCATAAGAAATCTACTTGCCCCAGACAATTTTCTATAAAATGATACTTGCCTACATTTGACACAATAACTGGAAAAGTGGTATTTTTTTATTTTATGTCATGTTCTGTAACTTTAAATTTATAACAGAGACAATATACATTGATCAACCTTTCAATTTTCACAATCATGTAAATGTGCCAGAGTAAACTATTGAGCTAATTTTCATACTAAGTCCCTGTGAAGGCTTAAAAAGAAACTACTAGCTAATGGAACTGTGTATGAGCTAGCTAGCTAGATTAACAATGTTATTTTGTAACCAAGTGGCATTACCTCGTGAAAAGCAAATTTCTCTGCTAAATCCATTTAACTTTATCTCATCTTTAAAAAGTGATGTGATGCCATATGTAATGATATGGATTCTGTCAAGAGCCTGTTGTACTAACATTCTGATTCTATGATTAGTCCTTGGTCTCAGTGAAGCAATGTCAGCCTGCCTCAGCATCAGCCTGCCTCAGCATTTTCTTTTAATATACAAATCAGCTTCTGAGCTAGCCTAGTGTTACTAAAAGGAGATTTGAACTTAATTGTTTATCGAGCAAGTGACCAATCAGTTTTACGATGCCATATTTTTCTTTCCCCAGGCAAGTGTTGCTGTTGAACCTGGCATGGCGTTCAACTAAAAATACTTATTAAATGCTGGCATGCAAGTGTGGATATGTGAGAGAGCGTGAATCTTTATTATTCTAGCCAATATAACTCCCTGAATGAATAAGTACCAGTACTGGAAACAAGTCATAAGCAGGACTTTGTGAATTAGAAAAAGAAAGTGTTCAGCTTAAAACGAATGTATGAATATTTTGAATCATTTTATTTCAGCCTGAAATGAGACTGGGGTAATCCATTCTGCTCTTATCCATTCAGCTACAGGATGAGTCAGCAGTGCAAGTTATTGTGGAAACAATTTTTGAAAGATGAAGGCAGATGCTTTGAGAGCAAAAAATTTCCCTAAGGAAAGCTTTGTTATTTTGTTACGAAGGTGGCAGTAAGTTTTATTTGAAAAATAATACCTCCTGCTCTTACCAGAGTGGCGAAGTCATTCCATTTGTAATGAAGCAAACATGGAAAAGACAAGTGTTTTTAAGTACATTGAACACAAGCACACTTTTAATGATCATATTATGTAGTGTATTTAATCTAATGGGTATAAAATTATTTATCTTTAATTCATTGTTATATTATTTACAGCCAAATAGCCTACATGAGAATAATTGCTTGCTATACAGTAGTTACATTTATTAGTGAAATGAACTGATGAGAATTGATTAAGACACACTTAATAATTACAGGAAATGACATAACAGAATGAGAAATAAGGATACCAGGCTCAGTCACTGTACATTGTACAGGTCTTCCACTGTGGAGGGATGGGTTGTTGTTAAGATGAGGGGTGGCTCATGGCTGTAAGACATGTACCATGTTCATGTCGATGCCATTGGTGTAGGTCCACGCGTGCTGGAAGTACTCCTCCAGTCTCTGCCGCAGCGGGTTGGGGATCTGGTGGAAGCGTATGAACTCCTTCACGCGTAGCATCTGCAGGTGGTATCTGGCCGTGCCCGAGTAGAGCCGCTGGATGATGGCCGACACGTTGCCGAAAATACTGGCGTACATGAGGGCTGTGAAGAAAGAAGCACAGAGCCAAGATTACAGTCGTCAATACCTGCATGTGCAGCTTGACTTATTCCACACAACCATCCCTTGCTGTAAGTGATGGGCAGAGTCATGGGTTGATCTTCAGGAGCTGATGCACTGTGGCTGGTTGATGCATCTGATTGTGACTGTAGACTGGAGAACATCTGACTGCAAATTACATTCTGACGGAAGGAAGGCCAGAAAGCCAAGACTCACAGCCAATCAGCATGACGCATATGGAGAAGATCTTCTCCGAGTTGGTGTTGGGAGAGACGTTTCCGAAACCGACACTGGTGAGGCTGCTGAAGGTGAAGTAAAGTGCGGTGACGTACTTGTCCTTGATGGAGGGGCCGGAGTTTGGGTCGCTGTAGTTGTACCTCTTGCCGATAGACACACCCAGGTTATCGAGCCAGCCGATCTTGTGCTCGAGGTACGGCTTCTCCACGTTCCCAATGGCGTACCATATGCAGGCCAGCCAATGGGCGATCAGTGCAAAAATGCACATCAGCAGCATCAATACGGCTGCTCCATACTCAGAGTAGCGGTCCAGTTTCCGGGCAACTCGGACTAATCGCAGGAGTCGTGCTGTTTTCAACAGGCCAATTAGAGTGGTCGTCTGAGGAAACAGAAATGTGCACTTCTTATTAGCAGTGGGTTTTATTCAGTCAATTATAATTATTTATGGCAAAGTTTTTCATTGCTAAATGTGAATGGTCATAGAGTACAGTGCAGTGTCTCAGAATGCAGAAATAATGCACAAGGCATAGGCAGAGAACTCTACAGCCTTTAAAAAACCTGTAGTATGGAGGAGTGAGATGCACCCATTTCAAGCTAATTTGTCAGGAATGTATCTCTTGGTAGAATACCCCATGTTCTACAGTGGATTTTATAAACAGAGGTTGCAGTGTTGTACCTATATTAAAGCTTAAAAATACAATATGCATCAAACTTATTTTGGCTCCCATAGTTGCGTATTTTATAATTGTAAATTTTAATTTACAATTACTCATATTATTTGAATCTAGATAAAACACCCACACACACATACACAAAAAGTCAAGGGTTTGTCAACATGAAACACCACATGGAAAACAACTTCAACTTTGATGTAACAAAATCACAGCTACAAACCAAGCCAGAGGTGACTGTGCCAAGGGAATACACTCAAAATGACAAAGGCAGCTATCTGGGCGAGTCACATTACGTTGAATGCCAAATAGCAATATGTATCAGCTACAAAAGAGGTTTGACAATTCCTTTTGGCCAGAGGAGGATGGGCTCCTCCTACTGAACCCGTGTTCAGCAGTTGTCTACGATCATGAAAATGCACTTTTTGTACGTCGCTTTGGATAAAAGCGTCTGCCAAATGAATGTAATGTAATGTAATGTACTGAGGCTGGGTCTTCAGATGGTTTCTTCCTACATGTCATTCAGAGAGTTTTCCATTGGCACAGTCATGTCTGGCTTGGTTTGTGGGTGGATTTAGGCCGTAGAATACTGTGAAGCATATTTGTGGCAAATGCATTGTAAAATACACTTCTTAAATAAAACTTGATTATGTGACAATCAGCACTTGTAAAGAGCTACAAAATGGCTAAATAGATGATGCACAAACAGAAGGTTCATCTGTCAGAAAAACAGCAAAATTGCTCAAAACGGCAATGAGAACAGTGTTGAATTATGACAACATAGGCCAAACACAAACAACCTCCATTGGAAAAGTGTCACAAGTCAAAGCTCTCAGACACTTAACAGGATACTTGCTGAACACACTGAAAGCAGAGCCTCAATAATTACTACAGAACTGAATCTGTGGCCCAGTCTGAACATAAACTATGCATCATGAGCTTCACAAAGCTGATATACTGTATAGGGCAGGGCTTCCATTCAGAAACCACTTATATCCAAGGCAAACACACAAAAATGCATAACCTGAATAGGGGAACTGGAAAGAATACTACTGAAAGTATGAGAGAAAAACAACAATGAAGTCAACATTGTAGTGTTGTCCTATGTATTGTATTGGTCTTGTTATCTTAACACGGACTTTCACTTTCACATTGATGAAGAATGTACTTTTCCATTCCTCTCGGGCTGTGTTGACCATCAGCCACAGTTTCTCAGCCTAACTTGATCTTCTGAAGTAAGATCTTATGGTTTTTAAGTCAGTTATTAGTCTGTTTCTGGAGATCTTGTGTTGTTCAACTGCTGAACTGGGCGTTTATTATTATGTGCCTTTTATATTCAAGTAAACATAATTTTATCTGTGTAGCGCTTTTTACAGGGACACTGACACAATGAAAACAAACAGTGTTTTATTCTCCCAAAACCCTGAATGATGTCCTTAACTTCCTAAAGTCTGAATTTAAATTTTGAAATGACAGAAGATTTTGAACATTTTCCATTTTATCTCCACATTTGCCTGCTCAAGGATACCATACTGTTCAGGGAGTGAAAACCTACAGGACAGTAGGAAGAGGGTTGGTTTCCACTGGGCTACAGGCAGTTTCAATACCAGTAGCCTAGTTTTAGAATGTGTAGCCAAAAAATATCAGGTGAGAATTATGCAATAGGTATCAGTTTCCAAAAGCAGCCTGCCCCCACAAACACTGATGTGAGGTTAAAAAAAATCATTCTGTGGAAGCCTTTGAATCTCATAATACTCATTAAATTGTCTCACTCTGTGCTCATTTTAGGTAGATTTTGCCTCTGCCAGCAGAAAATAATACCACAATGTAAAGCAAGTTAAATTATCAAAGGTGGAAAGATATTGTGGAATGTTATTGACTCATTTTATGACAAGTAAGCTACCTATCACATTAACTTATTGAATATGGCTAGATTTAGTTTCTGACAGCTGATTAATACAAAGGGTAGATAAAATCAGGTTCAGGTTTGATTGTGAGAAAAATTGTTTTGCGTTTATTTGTGAAGTTGGTCTTACTGGTCTATTGGAGTGGATATCTAATATTTTCCTGCTGGATTCGTGGCATGTTTAGCTTGGGTTAGCAAAGATATTTGGTTAATGTTTAAAGTTTAAAGACAGCCAACTAGCTAGCTACTTGGTAAGCAAAGGTTTATTTATTTATTTTTTTAAGATGGTTCTCTCGTTAGTGAATCTGCTGTTAGTAGCAGAAGTGATTCTCTTGCATGTCACTATTCATTCAGTTGTTTCAACAGTGCTCACTTGTGCAAATGTTTTTGTGCTCAAATAATGCTTTCTGTGATCCATGTTGTTATGGCAAAGCATCTAACTATGAAAAATGACTTTGTTCCAAAGGAAAAATAACAGTTATTATTTTTTGCTCTTATTTGCCAAGCTGGCACCTATGGCTGTGTATACTGCTTCTGCAGTTGAGTCATGTTCTCGATCTACTAAATTAAGAAACATTTTTTTTTAAAGTCTCCATTGAGTTTTATTATATTTGCACAAGAGTGATCAGATGTGTGCACCATGCCCATTTTAGTGCCATTAGCTTCTTGCAGAGAAATCAACCAGTTTTGGAAAAAGCAAAATGCATTCAGATATGGTGTTCAGAATGTGTTCTTTCATCTGACTGGATTATAATTCATTTGAGATACCACCCCTGGCAGCAGAGTTTAGTTCCAAATATTATAGCAACTTCAACTCTAGCTCTTGTGCACTGATATTTTTGTGTTTATACATTTTTCCATGTGTGCTCTCTCCTTTTTCGCTTTTTTGCAGACAGTACATCTGATTCTGAATACCTATAGGTTGTGATATTGCAGTGCCTCCCTCTGTTGCATGGTTGTGGACGTGGTAACATTAGCCTCACCACACGCTTTTAATGTTGACAGAAGATTATGCCCTTCGGCTTTGGTTGAATTTTCCCTTTTGGGCTGGTTTCCCCCTCAATATGCCCATGGTTCCTGGGTTGCTTAAAAATTACAAATTGGCATGGCATGATCTGCTTGCTTCTTTTTAGACTTTGCCTATAGCTTTGTATCTTATAAGTGAACATGTAGTTCAATTATGATTCTGGAACCTTCCAATTATGACCTTAGAGGTCAGTGGGTGTATTAGTTAGATCTTAAAACCTGATGTGAATGAGTGAAATACAATGCGATATATGCTCAATAAAGCATAATTTATTTCTTAGTATAATGCATATTTATGGCTTCAAAATACAACCATTGTATGAAAAAGGGGAGGAAACATATACTAAATGCAGGGAAGTATATGTCTGTATTTTTATCAGACTCTGTTTAAAACCTTCACGTCAGCCTCTGCAGTATATGCTTTGTACAGTAGAGCTGAACCACCTCTTCGACATACTATAAATTAGGTTGTCTCCTGAAACAACTATCTGCCCTAGGCTTACATTCACATCGCATTCACATTAACCTATAGCTGGCTGGCAGCATCTGTGTGTGAAGACCAAGTCGTTTGACATTGCACAGCTAGGCACTCAGATAATCATCTCATCTCTCTATCACAATAGTTTCTCAGATCTCAAAATAATAAAATAGTGGGGAATTAGACACTGCTGCAGACTATGAACAGCTAGAGCATATCGGTCTTAAGTGGGTTGTTCAAAACATTCCTAAATTAAATTTAGATTTGTCAGAACTGACCATCATACAATTCTTTCTTCTAATTCCAATTAGAAATGAGTCTGTCAGTGTGATGCGCTGCTTTGGAGAAGTAATATGTATGACATCTCTGTTTTCATATTTTAGAGTGTTTTTAGTACAGGCAACAAAAACCTTCTAACCACATTATGTGGGCTGACATAGTTACAAAGCATGCACAAATGTGTAGGTATTTATTCTGGGTTCTGTGACTGGCTTGTGGATGTGCTGTTTATTGCACCCACGGGATAACCAAGTTTAAAATGTCCCCTTAGTTGATAAAGAATATATTCTGAGCCAAGGCAATGGAAGACCTTTGACACAATGCTCCTACCTTGACTATAAAATACCATTCTCCTGTTGTCTGGAACCCCGACTGTGCTTTGAAATGTCAGAGATATGAATGCATTACCACCTGCTGTCTGTGATAATGAGTTCCACTACCTTGCAACAGTTGATCAGTAAAGGAAACAGATACAGATTGTCATCAATTACATATAGCAGCGAAAAACATAAAGCTTTTTACAGAGCTTTGAGAAGAGGGCTGCATGTTACACCGCTAGCATTAAAAAAAATATATATATATATTTCAAAGGAGATATAGGGAAAATAGCTTTATTCGTGTTCATTAAAAAAGATTTGGTAGAGAAGACACACATATTGAATTATCTGTGCAATTTTCTGAAGCACTGAGAATTTATCTTGGTTAAATGCGGTTTTGAGAAACAATACAAATGGCATAGTCACTCTAGACAAGTCATTTACTGTTCACCTCTTAAAGAAGATTACTTTGGTTGTTGTTTCAGAAACACCCTGAACTAATCATTAATTGTGCAGATAGCATCAATTTTAAATAGTATCTGCAATACCAATTTGCCTTTGTGAATCATTTAAGCCACACAGTCACAATGGCTTAATCTTACCCTGAAAATGTGAACACATTGAATTAATCCTTTAACAGATAATTTTAGGTGGAGAAACTACTCTAATTTGGCCATATTAACCACTACCCGAACCAGGCTCACTTATGCCCCACCCAAAAAAATAAAATAAAATAAAATAAAATAAATAAAGAATCGTAGCATGGCATGGTGATTTCAACCAGCAGTGCTCTCTTGTTGGTCACAAATAATTTCTTACTCCGCAAACCTGTAAGGTCATTATTTCTGTAAATTGTAGCCCTGCCCATTGGTCCGGTATGCAAGCAGCACACCATGAGTCAACCCCTATGGGGATGGAACTGCACAATCTAATAAGCATGACTGCCAGCCAGCCACCTAGCGTCCCTCTCTCATGTGCATGTAAGCTGGGCCCACAGTTACACATGACCTCACTCCTCATTTAACCGCATCATTTATTGCCATTTGGTAAGCCATTAATCCATGAGAACGGACTCCAAAGCAGGGACCATTCAGAAAAAAAACACTGCGGTTTAATACTGTAAGCCTTTCAGGGCGGATACGGAAGAGATTCAGCAGGAAGATGCAGCCACAGGCTATTACAAAGTTTAAAAAAGCAGGTCTAGTAGGAAAATGATAAGCTTAACAGTATTTTGGAGAAAGCGGAAGACTGTATTTTCATGAACAACTTTGGCCTTTCAAGATGTGACTGTTTTCATACACCTGTGCCAGCTGGCACACACCAGTGACACTGCAGATTATTCTAATGGATTTAGCCTTTTTGGGCCTCATAAATATCAAGTGAATTGTATTCAGTGGAGCACAATATTGACTTTTTTTTTTTAAGATTACCTTTAATTAGGTTTATGGGGGGAAATCAAGTGTGTCAAAGGATTCTGCACATAAACACAACAGTGAAAAGAACCTTGATGCCAGTTGCAATCTGCTTGAAGAGGTTAATTGCATATGGACGACCAGCTGGACCTCAAGGAGCACATCAAGGAAACATCACGGTCCTGCAGATTCCTTCTGTACAACATCAGGAGGATTTGACCATTCCTGACTACGCACTCTACCCAGTTGCTTGTCCAGGCTATGGTGACCTCCCGCCTTGATTACTGCAACTCTCTCCTTGCAAGCCTGCCAGCTTGTGCCACACAGCCACTACAGATGATTCAAAATGCTGATTCAAAAAGACTTCACTGGCTACTGGTCTCTGCCAGGATCAGGTTCAATGTCCTGACCCTCGCCTACACTGCAGCCAACAGGACAGCCCCTGTCTACTTGCAGGACGTGTTTTGATTCTATACGCCTGCTTGACTACTCCACTCTGCAGCAGCAGGGCGCCTTGCACCCCCTCCCGCCCATTTAAAGGGATCACGGAGCTTCTCCACCCTAGCTCCCCAGTGGTGGAACAATCTCCCTGTCCCTCTTCAAACCTCTCCCCCTCACTACCCATCTTCCGCCGTGGTCTGAAGATGCATCTCTTCAGTCTATACCTGGACTAACTGCCACCACTGTGAATCGTGTCACTTTAAATCCCCCCTTTCATGACACTCATGTTACATGTACCCCCATTCCAGCAATTTTTGTAATTTGTATTGGTCCTAATATTGCAGCTTGTTCTTCTCCCTAGTTTGGCTTTGCATAAGTTGGGTCAGAATAATGTTCACTGCATGAACTGAACTGTGTTCCTGGCTATAAGTAGCTGTACAAAATTAGTATTGTACCTTAATGAACCTGTGTTTTGTAGTTGTCCAATGACCATAATATGCACTTTTTGTATGTCGATTTGGATAAAAGCTGTTGTAGTCTGTATTGGTATATGTTTGCTGTTAGTGTTTGTTTTGTGTTTCTGTGGGTTTATTGTTTTTCACATCCCATCCCAGTGTTTTCGTTCTCCCGGTCACTTGTCTCCCCAGTGCTGTCTCTGTGTCTGTGTTCCCTGAGCTGCTTCACTCCCCTGTATTTGCGTGATTTCACTATTCGGGTGGTTCCGGGTTTTCGTGGTTCCCCCCCTTCTTTCCAGTCTCGTTTTACTTACTTCCTGCTTATATCTAGTTTTACTAATTTCTACTAATCCTTACTAACTTATAGATTGTAAAGTACTAACCTCATTAATATACTAACATGTGAATATTACTAATGGACTAACAAACACTAGTTTTGGGTTTTTGATAGTTTAGATCACTATACTAATACATTAACCATTCTCCCCTTTTCCATGCTGCGCTGTAGCTCCTCCCCTTTTCTTTCTAGTCTGCCCTAACGCTGAGTTCTGCAATTGCCTGCACCTGTCTCTTGCTCTAACTGCACCTCTCTCTCTCTGCACGTGTTTTTCCTGCTAAACCCAGGCCGTCCGTTATCATTGTTGTCTATGTGATTCCAGTCCGCGTTTTGTCAGTCCCCTGTCATTTAATTAGTTATCCTAATGTTCTTCACCTGGATGTTGTTTGTTACTCCGCCCTCACTCACTTAACCCCTCCTTGATTGATACCTTCCCCAGTGTATAAATGTCAGTCTTTTCCGCCAGCTCCTTGTCAGAACGTTGATCGAATTCACTGTGCTGATGTTTTGTAAGCCTTTGTTTATCGAGATTCCTGAGACACCCTTTCCGTACGACTTTGAGTTTGCCTGCCCCTTTTGTTTGATTGCTTTCTGGTTTGACCTTCGCTTTGTTTTGACTTCTCTTTTGCCTGTTCCTTTTTTCCTTCACCTATCTGATCTCCTGGTTTTTGATTTTTTGCCCGTTTACCACTATTCTTTTGGAAACTCAATTTTGTACCGTCCTATCTCTGATTACCTGGCTTTGAACTTTGGACTGAATAAAGACAACGTTTTTTGGATTTCCCTGGTCTGCGTTTGGGTCCTTGCACAGAACATTACTAAAAGCGTCCGTTAAATAAATGTAATGCAATGCATATAGTTACCAAACTGTTGTAATGACTAATTATTTTTGCTCTCACCTCTTTGCTAGCAGCCTGTTGGAGAACTATGCTATTGACTTGATAATATCATCCATACCTGAGGAGAAAAATTACTGATCCAAGAAAATAGCTGGCATAAGCTTGCCTTTTAAAACTAAGGTAGGCTGGTGCCTAAGTTAAAAAGAAAACACTCTTCAATAACATGATCTTTGTGTCACTATTCTGTTATTGTTGAACCTGGTGAGTTAGCCTGGTAACCTAGCTAGCTAGATAACTGGCCCACTGACAAGCTAGCTTAGGCACCAGCTAGCTAGATAGCCTGGTGAGTTAGCTGGCCTGTCATCCTGGGTCTATTAGTGACACATTACTCAACTAAAAAAAAAAACCTAGACATAAGCCAGATATTCTATCTGTGATTAGATTTTCTTGTTGCAATGCACATTATTTGAGCATTCAGGTGCCAGAATTGGGTGCATCTCATCAGATTACAGTGCATCATACGAAGGGAGGACATTTTCTACAAAGCCGTTCTTCTACAAATGCTGAGCTTTGGAGGCTCAGAGCTGTAACAAAGATGGAGTATGTGGAAGATGTGTAAGTTTAAACATACCGTGGGGCTACTGTTCTTAGGGAGTAGCTACTAGTATTAGCAAGAAGCAGAAGTAAAGAAGAAGTGGGGCTGCTTACTTCATCCGACCCTGATCCGAAGATTAGCAGGTCGAAGGGGATTGCAGCCACCATGTCGATCAGGAACCAGCCTTTGAAGTAGTGGATGGCGATCTTGCCCGGGTGACTTACTACCTCCTCGTTAATGTTGACGTAGGTGGTACGAAAGTTTATCAGGATGTCGATGATGAACATGATGTCCACTATTAAGTCCACCACATTCAGGGGGCTGCACGAGTAACCACACTCTCGCCTCTTCTGCTCCTCGCGGTCGTTGAGCAGGAAGGCAGCGGAGTAGGGCGTGAAGATGGCTGTGTAAATGACCAGCAACAGGATCAACCAGTCCCACACCGCCTTGAATGGGCTGTAGTGCAATATGGTGAATGTGTCCATGCGAGGTGTCTGGAGTTTGTATTCCGGTAGCACGTCTGCCCCCAAAGACAAAACCTACAGACAAAGCAAAAGAGAGAACATGGTGAGTACAATTCTCCCCTTAAATGCCTTGCCTCTTCTTACAGGGAAAACATTATACAAACTGAGACCTAATCTTACATTGCATAATAAAATGGAGCACATCTTTTGAGAGGCTATCTTCATATGTATGGGTAGCAGCAGAGTTATCAGTGTCATGGAAATACAGCCTTCATAACAGAAATTATTTGCACAAAGGTACAGTTTTGTTGGCGAGTGTAATCTTTATGTAAAACTCAGTATTAATAACAAAGATACCTCTTTAGTGTCACATTGAAAAAGGTCAATGCTGTTACTGGCTGTTTTCAGATTTCTCACCCTGAGCCTGTTCATTGACAAAAGGCCCCTCTGAGCTCATTACTGCAGAGTGGGTTCTGTGCTTTACATTCCTACCATGGAAACTCTGCCCGTACAGAAGTACATGTTGAATTTCATAAGCCGTTACAAATGAATGCGTCTGAGGCTCAGCGGATCAAACAGGATCTTTTAAAATGGTCTAATATGTGTTCCATCTCTTTGATAAGGTGGTATATATTTTTTTGGCTGGACCGCAACAGCGGGGCCAGCCATATAAATGCGAATGTCTGTGATTGTCATGGTTTTGTGTTTCTGTTTCTGCTTTTCCTTTTTTGGGCCGCCAGATGGCAGCACTTCAGCTTTGTAATTCTGTTCATTTTTCCCTCATTGCTTTTCCCTGTGTTTAATTGTATTATTGTTTTCAATTATTCAATTATTGTTTTTTGGTTGTCTCGTTATCCTTTCCCTCTCTGGTCTGATTATGTATTGAGTTCACCTGTGTCTGGTTTATTTAAGTTCTTGGTTTCCCTGACTCGGGTGCTGGTTCCTTGTCTGCGTATCTTCCTGTGTATCTGCCTGTGAGTTTTGTCCTGCTTGTGTTTCTGCCAGCCTGTATTCCGCCCTGCCCGAGTTCTGTTCTGCGTGTTTTGTATTTCAAGTTTTTTCTGTTCTGAAGATTTTTGTGTTTTCTGAGAGTTGCCCTGCGTGGCCTCGTTTTTGGTTCTCTGCTTTTGTTTCTTCCCTGTATTGGAAGTAAAGTCTTTGTTTCTATTTTTCGTTTTGGAGTCCTGCGTTGTTTTCCCACTCTGTACCTGGGTCCTTACCCCTAATTCCTGACAGTGACAGAGTGACTGAGTGAGTGATGAAGTTTCACCATTGGTTGGCTGAGTTATGAAGTTACACCATTGGTCGGCCAGTCAAGCCATATACTAGGTTTTGACCTGGTCTTGTTTTATTTAAGTGACCATATATGGGATATCACTAAGGCAGGGGCAGACAGGCATCATGAATATGACACTAGTCTATTTGTTTGTTTATATTCAGTCTATGGAACAAGCACATCTGACATCTGGTCAGCCTAATATATGATTGTTTGTCATCATCAATGAACATTCTCCAAGCTGTTGAACGTTGTCCAATCATCATTTTTATACACTAAAACTGTAATTAAAACCCCACAATGTTTGCCTGTCTGTTTGCAATTTTGTTTAAATATAACGCAAGTTCACAATTTAACATTCAAGTTTACCTTCCTGAAATAATGTTGTTGCCTGTCAAGGCATATTAGCTTTGTTGCATGTTATGCTTTGCATCTGAGGTTTATTTAAGCATTAAAATACAAGTAATTTTATGTTGGAACAAAATGGTGAACAGTTACTGGTTGTAGTCTTGCCACAGTAATATTGGATTAATCATCAACAATGTTCTAAAAATATGTCTGAATGCCTCTGCAGTTATTGTCATCACTTCATAGAAATATTAATTCAGCTCAATGACACTTTTATATAAAGCATTCATTAATATTGCTGGCTATTGCTGGTGCAATCCAGGTAAAGTAGCTTGCTCAAAGGCACAGCAGCAATGGAGGGGGTGGGAATGAATTGTGCTCTACAGGCAATGTCTCTGTGCATTTGTCTAGTCCTGGATTACCAGTGTAATCCCCATTTCAGTAGAGGATACTCAAGATGGGGTGTAAATAATTGAACTATATATAAGGTTTCTTCGCCCTCATTTTATCACATGTCAAAGGGGTAATGTATAAAAAATCCCAATCTGGACTTGGTCAAGATCTGAGAAAAGAGAAAAAGTGCCCCACAGAACACAAATAAAAATGACGTATTACAGTGTCTGAGCAAGCACGGCCAGATTTCATTAGACCAGAGGTAATTACACAAATCATTTTTATCGTGTCATGCCAAACTGGCAAGGTATAAAATATATTGCTCTGACCAGGATTAATGATTCCATAGAAAATCCCAGAATGATCTAAAAAATACATCCAGTCTTTATTTTGGTATGATCAAAGAGCAAAATGTGAATTTATATTTGTTTGCACGTCTTTCTCAACTACATGTCTCCAAGTAAGGTTCTGTTTTTTTATGCAAGGAAGGGCAATGCACCATGAGGCATTTTAAGGTTTCCTTTCTGTCAAAAGAGTTGAATATGAGTAGGTATTTTATTTGCTACAGTAGATGGAAGATTTAATAAAGAAAATGCAAAACTTGCATTGTTAAACAATTTTAAGAATTGCTGCATAAATGTAATATATTAACTAATTCAATAAATTAATTAATTGACCATATAAAAGTACAATACAGTTAAATAAAACAGTGGGCATGGCAGCCATGTAATGTATCTGGACATATAATTAGAAAATTGTAGGGTCACATCCCAGGAGGATCACTCCTGATATACAAATAACCTGAAATACTTTTTTAAAAATTTAACTGTATAAATCAATACTAAATTGAAATGTTATCTGTGTATATCACACTGTAAGATTACTGGTATATTATCCCCACTTTCAGGTTTATAATCTATTGTATTTTGAGCCTGACCAGGTTAACCCTCTGATCTGAGATAATTCCTCCAAACTTAGGGGATGTGCTAATGAACCAATGGCTAGTTACTTCTTTTGATGAATCAAGATGGTGTGAGTCTCCTATTGTTGGTGGTAAACGAAAAACTATTTGCTGGGTTAACCTGTGTAGCTAGCAGGCAGAATATCTAAAATTTCAATACATATCATATAGAAAGCAAGTATTGTGCAATAGTGAGAAACGCATTAGTTTTATGTATGCAAGATCTCACATTTCGACGTGATTTTAATGCCTAAAACAAAATTGTGAAATAGGATTTTATTAACTTTTACCTATGACAAATTATATATGTACAATAAACCACATACCATAAACCAGGCCTGATTTATATAAGTTTTTTCTCTCCATATTCCATCAGAAACCAGAAAAGCACATCTTGATATGGAGGTTTCTGAATATAGTCATTTCTGTGCCTTCAAAGCAGTGATGTAATGAATACTGGCATGAGCCTTCAATCCTTTAATTTTGGGGGAACAAGAGGAAGTGCAAATCAGGGGAGGCATGAAATTAGAAAGAGGGGAGGCACGAATAAAACTGCAGGATTTTATTGTCTCACAAAGTGCAACTTTCTTTCCCAGGCACTCTAGAGCTGGAGATCATCTGGGGCCATACTATTGTTGTATTCTCAATGCATATAAGCTGCATCCACCTATAAACTGTTAATAAAAAATAAGAAATATGAATTTAATAAAATAAGATAGGAATTTTCAGTAAAATTCCATAGATGCTAGGTCTACCTGGTTTACTTCCAATGCATAAACAATGGCAGTGATTATAGGCTTTAAACTCATAGTACACTTTGTGTGTATTGGGCCTATCCCAGTCTGCCTGTTGAGCCGCAGAGCTAGCCGGTTGTGAACAAGACTGGAATTTCCATCTTGAGTGTTTGCTACCAGTCACGCAAATCAATGAATGATTCTGACTTTGTTAATGAATTGCTCTCTGTCCAGTACGCTGTAATTGAACACTCAGTAGGTGCTTACCTCTTGCCTGAATTTAATAAGCTCTGACAGACCACCAAAGCCTCGTAGCTTATTAATAGCACCGTAGTCGCACGTTTGGTTTTGCTTCCTGTTGCCTCAGCACATTTCACAGCAATGGAAGCTATGAATTATGGATTTTTCCATATGCCTCGACAGGCGATGCAGGCAAAGCAAACTTGGAATCACTCAGACACATAAATCTGAATCATTCAGAGAGGAATATAGGGAGAATTTAAAGGCTTTGCTTATGTTTGCATTTTTAATACAGGCCATGTGTAGGGATTGGAGGGCTGACTCAAATTAGGGTTGGGGCTTTAAATCCAGGAGTGTTGGATTGAAAGTCCCAAACAAAGTACATTTAGGTTGTTATGTCTGTGGCTTTGCCATTTCACAGTACCGCATTCCTGAATAATGCATTGTGAGAGCAGTACTGTTACTAGGTAAGGAAATGGTGAAACCTTTTAAAGAATTCAGTTGTAGTCACTACCTCAAGCCCTGGACCTGCACTCCCATTATACTTTCTGTTAACCATCTTGTCTGTCCCTGATCACTCTACTTTAGTGACTGCTTTTTAGATTTGAGCAAAAACAGCTCATCTAAAGGATCTCGTAGACCAAGTTTGTACAACCTTGATTTAGACAAATTACCTCCACGAACAAGCCTTTGCTTTACTTTTCCATTTTTAATGAAGCACTAGGTTCTGCTCCATCCTAATGTTGAGCAGTGACACATAAACGAGAATAATTACTCATGTGTCTTCTGGAAAATTTACTAGGATGTCTGTCATATCAGGTTATGATTAACAAGACACAGTCACACTATGAATTATTGCAGATTAAAACCCATTCATCAAAAGTGGAGAAGATGTGGCTCTCAAGTGACTCCAATGGTGAAGCATTTGAAGCAGGAGACATGACATTTTAGAGTAACTGGCTATTTCAACAATGAGAAAAGGCAATAATTAAACAAGCGCGAATCCGCAATAGCTGAGACCGCACACGTGCATGTATCCATGTGTGCATGCATCCAAGCACACACCCTCACACAAACACATGACCTTTTCTTTGGCTCATGACCAACCTTTCCACAAAATCTTGTGCAAATCTGTGAATCCATTCGGGAGTTATGCGCCTTTTTGTGATAGGCCACGCCCAGTGGTGGACAAAGTACACAACCCCATTACTTGAGTCAAAGTATAGATACCCCTGGTCAAATATTACTCCACTACAAGTGAGTTAAAGTGCTGGAGTACTTGCTTTTAAAAATACTTAAGTATTCAAAAGTACATTTTCTTTTTAATGCCAACGCACTGTTGTATTGTTTCTGCGATGCATTTACAGAAGCTCATTTACAGATGCATTTTTACTGTTATTAGATAGCAACACATGATAGATAGCATTGCCTGAAATGTGGAACAGTTGGATGACCCTTCGCTCAAATTCCATAAAATTTCATCTGACCAAAGCTCAGACAACTTCATAATTAGCAAACGGGCTACCATTAGCTAACGTTTACATACCTCGGTATCAGGGGTTAAATTGGGATTTGGGAGGTGGGTGGACCCTGAGATCTGGTGGGAGGTGGGTGAAAAAAAGTACAAACGAATGAATGTCTCAACTCAAAATAGTTGTATCTTTAATGTATTGTGCACATAATTTTAATTAAGGAAAACAATGTTTGAAAAAGAATGTATACTGTTGATGCAAGCTTTTACATAAAATATTTCAAGTTTATTGAGTGTCATTAATGCTGATAATTTTTTTACCCACAAAAATAATCAGTCATCCTCCTCTTTTGTCCTCCCTTTCTTCCTCCTTTATCCATCTTTCTTAAACTGTTGAATTGAAATGAAATAAAACCAGCGGCGACTGGTGACTTGAAAATTGGTGATGCGCAAAACTTTCCTTTAAACTAATCATTGATCTCAAACTGTTTTAATTAATTTTCAGTGATTAACAAGCATGCAAACGATCTGACTAAGCAATTGGAAAGGGACACACAGCTTCTTTGCATTGTGTTAGGGAGATTAAATGATAAATGCGATTTAGAAAAATCCGTTTTAATCACTAAGCAGTGGCGGAATCTTCCCTTGATTTTCCTTGAGTATCAATGCAATTAATCCACAAAATAGGCTACTCAATAGCAATACTATCATATATAGCCAGCTCTCCCCAAATAGGCATTTTTAGCGAGTAGCCTAGGCCTTATAGCCTACATTTATTTTAATTTGCAGTATGAAATTGTGCACATTTTTAATCAACATTATTTGTGGATACATGCACATCTTTCTTCGCACTCTAATTCATAGCAAATATCTGCAATTCGTAGATTGTAAACAAAATTGAAGTGCAGGTTTTGTTTTTGCTGATTATTCTGAAAGCCAACACGGTAGATGACTGGTGTATCTTGTTTGTTAAGTGTAGACTACTTGGTGATTAAAAGGCTACTTGCCATGATTAGTCCGATCTTTGGCACGCTTGATAATAAACGAAAAATTACTAATGAAAACAGGTTGAGATCAATGATTAGTTTAAAGGAAAGTTTTGCGCCCCACCAATTTTCAGCTCACCAGTCGCCACTGAATAAAACAGTATGTGGGAAATATTCAATCCTAGCTTAGCTGCTGACCAGCAATCTGCTTATTTTGCTCAAGCAATCAAAGTTGCCATTAATAATAGCCGGCGTTCGTGGGGGCTGTTTATTCATCTCTCTTTAAAATGTTGCATAGATGAAATTACCTACCGCGTCCGTTTCCAAACAATCAACGTTATTTTCTTTCTGTGCCTGTCTATATAAACGACTGTTCCTCCTGAGTTTTTTTTCTTCAGATTTTTGATTGGTTGTGCGAGTAACTGGCTAGAGGGAACACATGGACTGGAGCATACGAAAAATGGACTGGATTGTCATAGTTATTTGTAAAACTGCCAGTCAAAATTATTTATTTATTTACCAAAGGTGGGTGGACCCGTCCACCCACGTCCACCCCCAATTTAACCCCTGCTCAACATGCTTTTTCAGGTTGGACGGCGAGTTTTTGAATGCAGCGATGGAGTTTGTGCGCGGTAAGCAGAGCAAACATTTAAAGCAATATGAATCTTTTTGAATTTTTTCACTAATCTCAAACATAGACTTGAGATATGGCCAAGGTGGCGAAGAATCGTCCTTATCTTCTGCCGTTGCCATCATTACCGCCGCCAAGTTCAAATTGAACTGTTCAATCACTGGTGCAACAAGCAAGCACTTTGAACTTGACCGACAGCGTAGTAGGAGTCGCCTACTGTGATTGGTTTTTCTTATGTGAGGAACACAGCGTGTGGCCAATCGCATTTTAGAAAAGAAAAAAATATTCAACTGCTGAACAACAACCTTCATAGAAATGTAGTGGAGTCAAAAGTTATAAGTTTCCAAAAAAATAAATACTCAAGTAAAGTACAGATACTCGAAAAATGTACTTAAGTACAGTACTCAAGTACTCAATCGGCCTTCAAAGTTACTCAGCTCTACCTTCGGTCATGACCAACGTCCATGCCAAATTTCAGCCTCCTGGGGCGAAAACTGTGGCTGCTAAGGGGTGGGACATATTTTGTGGACCAACCGACCAACCAACCGACCGACCGACTGACAGAGCTATAGAGCTGCGGTCGCAGCTAAAAAAGGGGATTGAGTGAGATGAAAATGAATATTGCTTCATACAATAACACGCACAGGCATGGAATTTAATGAAAGGCATATTACTCAACCTGAATATGCATGTAAATCAGAATGAGAACACACAGGCTTTACATAATGTACAGTAAAGTGTGTGACTGCTGCAGTATATTACTCAGTAATATGTAAACTACATCTATTCAAAGCCACGGCTCAAGCCTCGCACAGTTAAATTTCCATCTGTTTCCGAAGCTGCACAAATGCCTCTGTGGGCAAAGCGTGTCAAGCTGGGAACGTCTCCACAATGCTAATGCTGGAATATGAATGAATTCTGAACATCTGCTCTGCTCAATCCACAAGACCCACGGTGCACTACACATAGCCAATCCTGCCATGAAGGCAATGAGAAAATGCAAAGGTCAAAGTTTAAAAAGAATGCCACCTTTTGATTTAAAAACATCAAGCATCAACAGAAAATAATGAAAATGCCATCTGCCTATAATAAATTCCATCTGTCCTATAGCTGACAGTGTTATACACAAACAAAAAAAAAAAAAAATGGGTAAAGACTGCTGTATTCCTTTTGTAAGACAAAACAGCTAAAATTAGCTTCCTCTGGCATTGTTGCGAGTGGTGGACTGGTTTGGATTTGGCATTGTTCTGATGTGGAGGCAAGTTGCTTCTCTCAGTCCGTGTGGAAAAATACAGTGCAGCAAATAAAGTCTAATGGATGAAGGTGACTGTTTAAGATAAAGCATTCTCCTCTATATCAATTTTTAAGGCAATTCAGAAAGCTGAAGTGAATTTGACTCTAGCACTTGTCTGTATTTAAGACTTACTATAATGCCAATTAAAACTATATTTTAGAGGATGCATTAGATTAATTAGATAAATAGTTCTAATTAGAGTAGGTAGATGAATTACAGAGTTGGCCCATGAAAAATGAAGTAAGAAAGACAGCTGGTCCAATGGTTATTGGTTCTGATGAAGCTAGAGTAATACTGGTATAATACTTATCTTTTAAATGTCCTCATTAATCCTTATATTAAAGGAAATCTACGTAGGAAAGCAATTCTTCTATTAAGTGGCATTTACTGTACACTTGTTTTTTTTGCTCAATTATAGCGATGGAAATTTGTTAAGTTGAATTTGAAAGCCCATACTCTTCAGTCCTTTTCAGTGATCCATTAATATTAATGGACTTGTAAATTATGTTGTTACAACTGGCTCTACAAATGGCAGATGGTACATATCTTTCATTTTGTTATATAGAGATGTCTTTTTCTGATGATTGATGGATATACTATAAGGATGGTTCCCGGTCGTAAAGCAGAAGCTGCATCTTTTTGTATTTACGATGAATCCCTGTGGTGGTCATCGTGGGTGAAGGACAACTGGCTACTGAGAAGATGAACTGTGCATCCCCTGAGAAAGATTCTGGGAAAGGCTTCCATGGGTCCCAGAAATGTAATTAGACTGAGGCCCTTCTAGAGAAGCTGTCCTGATTTAGAGACACATTACTGGAATTCTAGGTCCACCTTTTCTGCTGGGGAAACTGCTCTTTGCCCCAGACTGTAACACGAGGCCTTTTAACTTGATGCATTAGAGAGGTACCATGCTATGCCTGATGGAAGTGAAAGCTTCCCAGATGATCTCAGTACGGAACACCAGTGAGAGACCTCCCCGTCTTTACAAATTCAATCCACTCAAATTTAATTATTTAGCTGCAGTGACTTCTAAAAAGGCACCCCCTTTTAACTCCCTGCTGTCTGATCCCTAATTCATCACTTGGCTTGTTCTGGACCATAGGAAAGTTCCAAGGGCCAGACCAAAGCGGCCAAGAGATAAGACTCAGAGAGCCGGAATTGGGGGGCAGGTAGCTATTGGAGGTGGAAATGTGTGTGTGTGTGTGTGCGTGTGTCTGTGTGTCAGATATCTAATTTTTACATTATCACCTTTGAGAAACAGACAATATAGTTTGTTCTGCCAAATTTGCCTTCTGTGAGCATTGGAATGTTATCTGTTTTCTCTCAGTCTATCTCCTTGATCCCCTCTCCACAAACATCAAAGGAAACATCTTTGTGGCAATTAGAGTCAAGTTGAGGGGTTTGTATTTCTCCCCCTCCCCACGGAAGGCATAAAAACGGCCCTGAAGTCTGTCCTTTGAAATTGTATTACTTTATTACTTGAAGAGACACAGGACACCCAGAGATCAGAGAACGCTACATAAAGACCTGCTGCAAAAATGTTCCTTTGATTTTAAGTTTGAATGCAAACTGTGACATTTCATTGAGATCGATGATTGTTGACATTTTTAAAGTGGAAACCAACACGGTGTGATTTGGTTGTTCCATGGAAAATATTTTGACTAAAGGTAGGTATTACAACTGGCTGGCTTTGACAATGGTTTGTCACCTCTTTTGTTAGATGCAGTACAGTCCATGTTTTTTTAATTAATATTTTTATAATAATATAATGATTAGCCTTGCTTCCAACAACATAAGGAAATTTTTATGAGCAAATTTGTCAGCTTTCAAATAATACAGTCCTTGTCTGACCCATCTTCTACACACACCTCCACCCTTCAAAATCTCAGCCAATCAGAGGAACCATGCCATGCTCCCTTACCCCCCCTCCTCCCCTCTAGTGACAGCATAAAAGGTGGGCTTTTTTTTAAAAAACTTTTTTTTTGGTGCTTAAATTTGGGTGTTGATATCTGCTCTGAGGAATCTGAACCTTGCATCTGGGCCATGGGCTTCTTGGCATCTGGTATGCAGTGTCTAACATTTTTGTCTTACAGCTCACCTGACATTTTTACATTTTCATCGCTGGCTTTTTTGAATATTTGGCTGTCTTTTGGTTTTGGAACTTTTATCTTGGTGGTATTTGGACTAACTTGGAAGAGCAAGATGTGGTTTGCTATTTTCCTTCATTCATTTTTTTTGTGGCTATAACTTGTGTATGTCTGTGACATTATTAATTATTTTTCTTTACGGTAGTCATCCTTTTTCTTTAAACGTAGAGTTGCATAATCTTAACTTAAATCTCTCAATTTTAATCTGGTTGTGAGTTTTACATTTTCATAAAAGTTGCTCTAACAAGTTGCTTTGCCTATCAATAAATTTGGTGATTTAATTGATAACTTTGATAATAATTAACAAATTAAATAAAATCTATTTTGCGTGTTGGATAAGTGATGTGTTTTAATTGTTGATGCTGCTTGTTTTCTCTATTCAGAGTGGTGAACATTAAGCGAATGCAATTAAAACTGCTGTAAAATCTTTGTTTTAAACACATTTTACTTAATCCTCACTTCCATGCCAATGTCCTCTTCCATTAGATGGTTAATGATGCAATACATCATTCTGCCTGTTGCCTTTAAGAACCTCAATGCTATTCTACACCTCATTGATTCAAACTCATTCAAGCTTTAAAATGTATTTCAACATCTACACAGCCCTCTTAAATACCTTAAAACTCTGTAAATTTGCTTGAACTCTAATGCTTATATTGTAGAAGTTCAAGCCATATTTATATATGCATTGAAAGCTAGTTTTGAGTGATAATAGAGGAGGCTGTAATGATGAGCATGAACACACACAAACTGAGTATTGGAAATTGGGAGAAAATTGGCATAAAATGATAACAACAACAACAATAATAATAATCATAATAAATCTTGTATTGGTACATATAAATACTTGTTCACAGTATTGAAGATGAACCCTGTCTTAAAGATCAAAATCAAGTCAGAAAACAGTGATGCGCAATCACTCTTACCTGAGTGACCTTTTCTGTGACATTGTGTGTTCTGTCCTTGACCTTTGGTGCAATAATGGTTTTCTCAGAGGATGGGGGAGAGGCCGCCTTCTTCTCGTTATTCGCCTCAGAGAAGTTGAGCGTGATCAGCGGGATT
Organism: Anguilla rostrata; assembly: GCF_018555375.3. Lineage (NCBI taxonomy): Eukaryota > Metazoa > Chordata > Actinopteri > Anguilliformes > Anguillidae > Anguilla > Anguilla rostrata. The sequence continues at coordinate 37,931,107 of NC_057935.1, forward strand.
TTGTTGATAGTGCTGTACTTGTTGAGGTTGGAGTCGGACGTCGAGCCCAGCAGACTAGATTTGATATGGTTGAAGGGGCCTGAAAAGCAGAGGGATGCATGAAGGTGCAATGCAGCAAGGAATGCAGGGGAACCTACACTGATATTGCCTGGGTAGGAATAGAAGAGGCTAGGTGTTGGTCTCTTTACCAGTCTTTTCCTGGCAGTACTTTTAACATTCACTTCCACTACCCACTACAAACTTATTTTGTTAAACAAGGAAACTAATTCAATATTGAATTCGAATGCAACTAATAACCCAAAATAACATTTTAAAAATGCACATTTCAAGTCAAAATTCAGATGCATTCTTATCATTAACAGGCGTATATGTATAGATTACAAAAACTAGACCAAACGTTTAATAAACATGCCTTTGAATATATATTCAAAAATGAAACATAAAATAGATGTGTTTTATAAAATGATTTCCACTCCCTGACTGAAGAAATTAGTCATGTAAAATTATTACTCCCCTTATTATTGCTCCCTTCCACTGTATCTACGTATAAAATGTTGAAATGGTGAATTGAAAACATATATATTACACCACAATAATACTTCTACAATAGGAATGTAGAAGTGGCACAAAGCCCTGTTTATGTCGCTTATAATTACACAGTTAAATATTGCATTATATCAACACACACACTCATCACAGGTGAGTATTGGAGAAAAAGAGAAGCAGGTGGTGCATGCGTTGGCAGGATGCAGACTCAGCAGTAAATGGCTTATCCACCAAAAAACAGTCCCACAATGCACCACTTCCCTTTTTCAAGGAGTGCTGAAGGAGAAATACAGTGGGTGATTCTGTAGAAAAGACTGGACTGGACAGGAAGTACATTCAAATAAAAGAGTTTGACTGCATGCTAAGTGGTCTGAAGGTAAACACAGAGAAAAAGCACAGGCCATACCCCCTGCCATCCAGGAACGGGAAACTAGTTTTTTCAGGAGAAAGAAAGAAAAATGTGACCAAGAGAAAAGCATTCAGTGGTCAAGAGTAGTGATATAATGCCAGTATTAAATTCCTTAGGTATTATAGGGAAGACATGACTAAAAAGATGTCATGAAATGTGAGGCAAATGCCTTTGATTACTTCTGTCAGAAATAACATAAAACAATAATTTAACATGTATACAGCTTTGCTTTACAATATCTTTTAATCTTAGCCTCAAATTTGGACTATATGCCCTCTGTCAGTAAAACGAGAGTGTAGGTGGAAATTAAAAGGTATCTTGAGGGGTGGACAAATCTATAGTTTCATTGCGCAGGACCACCAATGTTTTATGCCGAACTACCAAAGTTTTATGGTACAAAGCTCAGGGTCCAGGGACTACCAGTAGATCATCTTTTGGCTCTGGTAGTTTACAAAAAACAGTAAAAATTTGATTGTCTGATATTGTGATTTCTATAGAATGAAATTTAATTTGTTCTCCCCTGATTACATGGGTTGGCAGGAGCTCCCAACTGCATGAAACAGATTAGTAATTTGACAAGAGAACAAAGCTTGAATTTCTGAAGTTCCCCTTTTCCTTTTTTACTAGCTCAAGCAGTCCTGACCGGTCATGCAGCCATCTCTCTTGGCAGTTGTGTAAAATTGCAATTGATGGCATGAAAGCTAAAGAAGCCACAATAAAGACATGCCATATTCGGTCTTTGTCTTCATGACATTTGTACAGACTCCTGTGGTGAGCAGTGTGAGTACCATCATAGCCAATGTAGCCAATTTGGTAATTAAGTTCACTAACTATGAATACACTGTTTCAGAACTAACACTAGATGTGTGATTTTGCTGTTGTGACATATTATATAATAATTATTTCCTTTCTTAGTCAACTTAGATAAATAAGTTATCTCATCTGAATCCTCAGTTGTTTTGGGAGATGCTGTAATCATGTGATGGAAACAGTACAGAGCAGCTAGTGCAGTCAGAAAGTGATCTATTCAGGCCATAAGATAAAGCCACCTTCTATGGTCTTAGTTAATTAAACAATTCTGTTTGTTTAAAATGTAATCCTCAGACAAACTGAGAACATTCGACAAGCATCATTAGAACTAAGTATCATTTTCTTGACAAAGCAAATAGGTGTCATACTAGACTCATTCATCATTTTGGAATTTTAGGAAATTAAAAACTTGGTCCATTTACTTGTAAATTTAATGGTCAGAAAATGAAAGGTAGACTAAAGGACATGGTAAATTTGCAACACAATATTCATATTACTTATACCAGTATATATATCTGTGTAGGTTTGGCTGATTGGTAGCCCAGAGGACTACAGCATGCATTTATGATTTGTCCACCCCTGTGTACACTGATACTTCACAAAAAGAGTTACTAATGCATGCGATAGCTCAGAGGGACTTGTTGTGGAAGACCTTGGGTATTCATGATCAGGCTGTAAACAGTTCTGGATACAGTGTAGTGTGTGGACGTCTTTGCGAAATGGGTATTTTTGCATTATTGCATGTATTATCGTTTTATATTCTTAAAGTCCCTGCAGTTATTAGTCATGGTGCCATGGTGCTCCATTACTGAAATGCTTGGTCGGTTGTTGGCACTGTGTTTATGAGAATAAATGGGATTTAAAGGGAAAGCTACAGACCATTTTAGTTCATAATAAGCATTGTGAGCTTGTAACGAGTTCAGTATCCATTAACATATACATTCAGCTGTAGTAATCATAAATTGAAGGAGCAGTGTATTTTGCGTTGCGTGGGACAAGCTCATATTTTATTTATAAAATGAAATAAATAAAAAAGAACTGCAATATTTTCCCTCCTATGAGTCATAGCAACTGAAATAACTGTTCGGGAAGACAGGCCAAAGCGGGTGCAGACACAGAGCATTCACGGTTCATTGATTATCAGTCAAATAAAAATTAAAAGCAAGCCACTTTTCGTGTTCATGCAGGTTTATGTTAGTTTAGTGCATTGCAGAAGCAGACTGTAGGCTCACATTCTAGGACAGGTCCCCTTCATTTCTACCACCACGATCCTCCTTTACGACTTATTATTCAAAATACTCACATTCCAAATAATACAAAGCAAGTGCATTTTACTCTTGGTTTAGGTTTTTTTTTTTTTTTTTTAAACAGTGCATGCAACAGACAAAAATCCAAAATGACAAAAAGCTTGTGCATGCAGCTTGCTGTTACCTTTGATATTGCGACCATTGTCTGCAATGCAGCGTCATAATGTTGAAAAGAAGGGAGAGGAATACATAAACTACGGAGGAAAATGATTTTTCTCTGTCAGAAGATCGGATATAAAACACAGTCTGTAACCTCTGTCTTCATGATTTATAGCAGGGGTAATATCGCTTTGGTGTCATCTGCGTAGGTGAAATACTACAACATGGGACATAAATTATATAGGAAGAGAGCAAGTACCAATCAGTCACTGTGATGTCTACAGCAAACTGTGCATAATGAACTTGTGTGAAAAGGTTAGGTTCAAAGGCATACTCAGCGCTCTCTGGGGGTTCTGTGGGGGGAGTGCGTTAATGAAACGGTTCTCGGTGCTGTACCTTCGCTGGCGTGGCGGTCCCTGAACACGGCCTTGGAGTTGGAGCTCAGGCCCTCGATGTCCTGCACTGAGGAGGCCCGCCTCATGCTGCACACGGTCTCCTGGGAGACGGTGTGGGCCAGGCAAGTGGTGGACTGGTGCTGGTCTGGGTACAGCCTGCCCCACTGCCGTTTGGGCGAGGACCGGTCCAGGGGCTCGGACACGTCGAGCGGGGCGGGGCTCTGGCTGGAGCCGATGAGGGCCCGGGTGTCGTCGACGTCGGAGGGGCTGCAGCTCTCTTTGGTGACGGATTTGAAGTCCTCCATGGCAACGGAGCGGTCGCTCAGTTTGGGGGAGTCTATCATCACAGCGTCCGGGTCCTCCTGGGGGAGGGACTGTTTGCTGATGCCCAGAAGGTTCAAGGCTGGCAGACGAAACCGGAAAAAACGTCCCTTTCCTAAAGGAGTGAAAAATAAAACACTTTTGGATGAGGGGCTCTATGCAGCATGCAGATACCCTTGTGAAATTTTTCTAAAAATAGCACAGCCATCTGAATCACAACACAAAAATACTTTTGAATGATATTGCTTCACTCTACCTCAAAATGGCCAGATGCTACATCAAACAGAAAATGTAATTTAATTTATTTTGAGTTCCCTAAAGACCAAACTAAACAAATGTCTAAACTAGCTTTTAGGGAATGCAGTCTTCAGCCATTAACCTGTTGCAATGTTTGCAATGAATTCAATGTATTATATTGTGAAAATATTCCTTGTAATACTCCTTATACAATAAATGAAGGATCGCTTTCTTTGGAACAATAAACCAGAGTTGTTGTCTCAAAAAATGTGAAGGAAATATTTCTATGCCATAAATAGGCCTCACTTTTTTCTAATACCATGAATTTCCACCCTGTTTCCAAGAGATGTCACTCATCCATCACTATATTTCGAGGTAAATGGGTGAGCAATGCTTCTTGGAACCAGAAATGGGTGGGACTATTGAGTTATGTGTAAATTTGTTGTGGAGAGTAAAGTCTTTTTTATTGGCTCATAAGGTACATATTTGTGGCGAACCGTCTATGGAATGGGACTCTGGTTCTCTCGTTACTCTTGAGTCAGAACATTTCAGTAACTATAGATCTATTACTGCGTATGTGTCTTAGGCTCATTACAGTTTTTACTGACTGTAGTTTCAAATGAGCCACGACAAAATTGCATTTTCCCCCACATTAACTATATAACAACAAATGCTTTTTTCTCTACACTCTTTATATCAGTTGGCCTATTAATGGAGCCCAATCATTAAAACATTACCCCATTCAAATTGAGCAGTACCAACCAGTAGACTCACTAGGATGCAATCTGACTATTGAATGGCTAAAGTATCAGTCTTTAAAAATTCCCCCATTCAAATTGTGCACCGCAATATATTACGAGGAGGGTTGCAGTCGTATGGAGGAAAGGTAACGTGAATACTATGCTATTAATATTAACGTATTAAAATAAGGTGTTTGCATTATTCAAATTGTATTATATAGTTATATGTATTGTTCACTACATCATACATTGAACATATATTAATTAACTATGTTTTTGGGTGCTTTATGTGTATCAAAGAATAGAACCGGTTTAGGTTCCATCATGAATCTAGCTATGAATGGACTTTTCTGAAGCTGGAATGCATTGTAATGTTTGCTGAAAGTATTGGAGCCAGGTTAAAAGTCAGATGGTCCAGTGACTGATTTGGTGGTCTTCACTGAATTTATTTTCAGCATTCCTTCATCCAAAAATGTGGCAACAAAAGCAGTCCAGAAATGGATCCAGTCCAACATTGAATCCGGCGCAACACATCATATTAAACATTCATTGAGCATTTATTATGTATCGATTTACTTACTGTATGTGTCTAAAAACAGAACATTTGTGATGTATTAATTCAATTCAATACCAGAGGGTTAAATACGATTTAACTAAGTTGATTAAACATGATACTTTCATTCTTGTGCCCTCTTGAGAGTGTCTACTGTTAGCCTAGGAGATATCTCACATACATACAGAACAATAAAGAAACAACAAAGCCAACTTTTGCAGGTGAGAATGGATGAGACTAACATGTGTCTGCATCTTTAATACCCATAGTGGGCTCTGGGGGAACCAATGTACTTTTCTATGATATTTATTGTGGGCGCGGGTGGGGGTAGGGGCTGAGGAGAAAATGTGCCCCCCTTCCCACCCCCTACTCCCCAATTGTCAAACTCACTCCTATGCCCCTGCTTGAAGGCTCCAGGTTCCATTTAGGTTGGCATTATGCAGTTTTATTGCCATTCAGAAAAGGACAAGAGAAGGCATTTGTGCTACATTTTCTATTATTATAAGTCATTTTGAAGGCCTGTTAAAAGAGCAGTGAAGGAAATGGTGTGCTTCAGATCTTTTTGAATCTTCATTTTGATTGTGACACTTAGCACAAAGTGAGTGCAGGTATGCAGAGAGTCATTTTTACCATTTTTTATGTTCATGGAATACGTGGAAATTCTTTACAGTTACTGTTCCTTCTTCGAGTCATCAGACGGTTCGAACCCGAGTGCATTTATCGCACACTCAGCACAAGCATCATTTAATTGAGAATGGCATGCCACCTCATAACGGTCGGCCACCTTAAATAGCTACATAAATATATCAGTCCACACAGTTTGTCCTAGGCTAATATTTCCTAAAGTATGAATATTATGGAGGCAAAACTACAAAACCGATATTTACTCTGTATGTCACAAGAAATATTGACATGTGAGGGCTAAGGGTAGAGTCAATGACATTCAAATTCATTCTGGCTAGACTGACAGCTGGAAAATCATGATGCAATTTCCTTAATCAAGGCTGATAATAGCACTCATTAATACAGCCTAATTAGACCAACTCCACTCCTTCCCTCCATACCCACAAGTATGACCCAGAGTGACATTTAATCGTCACATTGACTTTCTATTGTACACAGTGAACAGCATAAAGAGAAGTGGCTCAGGAAATATGAATACATAATATGCAGCATTCAACACTGAATGATATGGAAATCCTAGCATGTGCGCATATGGCAAATGGTTAATCATTGATGCACATGGAATCACCATAATGGCGCAACTGGTTTATTTTCAAAACAAGTGCTACATGTTCGCACATGATGAAGACCGTTTATTGGTACGTGTAGGAGCAAAAAAGGAGGACTGACATCTATACACATTGATAGTGACAGAGCCTTCTGCATCACTGGGCTAACTGGCCTGTTGTACTGCATTACTCATTCCACTGTCTTCTATTATCTCAGCTGGAATGGGGGCATACAATTCCTGTGGTCGTCTTGTTGAAAACAACTAAAAGGCCGGGGAAAATAGACTAGTTCTCTGACAACAGTACTTCTGTACTCTTACTTATACCTCGGTTCATCATGCCAATATTTCCAAGCAACCAGATTTTTCTATTAGTGTATGCCATTTAAAATAAACAGGGAGAGAAATACTTTGCATAATAAAATTTCCTTGGCTACAATAATTGGTGTATCAGGATTAGTATGAAACAGTTTATAAGAAAAACGTCCTATTTAATTCAATACAATACTTGAAAGTACATGGACTGTGCTTACAGTATGTACTATATATATATATATGGTGTGACAAATCTTAAGTTCTGCTGTGACGTGCAGATGATAGGGTCAGCATTTGATAAATCCACGGTATGGTACAGGTGGTGGTTTAATGGTGTGTGGAATGTTTTAATACTTTAGGCCCCTTAAATGAGCATCCTTTAAATGCCACATCAAACCTAAGCATTGTTGCTGACAATGTGCATCCCATTTATAGCCGCAGTCTACCCTTTTTCAAACGGATACTTCCAGCAGGATAATTCTCCCTGTCACAAAGCGCACTCAAGCTGGTTTCACGAACATGACAGTGACTTCAGTTTACTCTAATGGCCTGCACAGTCCCCAAACCTCAGTCCAATAGAGGACCTTTGGGATGAGGTGTAAGAGGAGGTTCACAGCATGAATGTGAGGCCAAAAGCTGTCAGGAACTGTATGATGCTATTGAGTGAGCACGAATCAAATGAAATAATAACCCCCTAAGGATTTTTTCCAGCACCTTGTTGAATCCATGCTGCGAAGATTTCAGGCTGCTCTGGAAGCAAAAGGGGGTTCTACCTAGTATTGCATAGGTGTACCTAATGAAGTGGCCACTGAATGTACTCCAGCATTCTAAAGGTGATGTTCGAAATCTGAGGTAAAGGTTCAGCTGTGGTTGTGCTGTTAATTTTGAAGACGCAATGCACGATGCAGTACAGGATCAATGGAATATACTCCATTGCACATGCACTCACTCTTGTTGCTATGCTACACAAAGATACATTTGCACAGAATAATAATTAGATTTGATTCCTTCCATTATCTCTAAAATATGAGTCTGCGATGAAAGCATATTTCATGGGAAGTGTGCTTTCGGTGTTTCTGGGAGATGCCTAGTCTGAATGTGCTGATGGGTTTCATGGACTGAAGACTCTATTTATCAGGGCCTCACACACATGCTAATTTGTCCCCCCATCCATTGGTCATTCTGTCCCTCAAACACAGTCCCTCCACTGTAAGGTTGTCAGTCTTAGAGCCCAGCAAACAGATCTGATTATTTTTGTGGCTAACACACATTAAAGCATACACATCACACGTGGGTCCACACACAGACACACACAGTACTTCCTGCCATAGACACACTAGGCTTCCCATTTTGCATTATACTGACTGTACTGCATTATGCCGCACTGTGTTTCTCGGCACTGTATTGCTTTGCCTTGCAGCTTTACATGGTAAGAAGCAGTCTTTGATTATCATGCCCTCTGGCATCTCTTTTACATTCACACCTCCTGACATGCAACTGGGGGGGGGGGGGGGGTGTTAAGTAAACATCGCCCTCAGTCCAACTGCCATGCCTTTGTAGTTTTACTACATCTACCACGGAAAACCAGAGAGATCCCAGAAGTGGCGATAGACCTAATTGAGGATATACTGTAAACCTGCGAAGACCAGACAAATGACGCAGCTCCCAGGCAGTGCAGGCGCAGTGCTACCTCCCTGTCATCGTAATGCTCGTCACAGCTCAATCACCGCCAGTGGACAGCCCCAGCGTACCTGCTGCTGTTCACACTGACCCAACACTGACGGGAATGCAATGTTCCTCATATGCGTTTCATAATGGAAAATTAACCTTGCCCATTAAATTAATTCAGCTGTTCGACGGGGTGAATGGCCAATGTAGGGAGTGTCGTTTCTGCAGCGGTAAATGTGAATGAAGGCAATCGGAGCCAGAAGCTGGACATAAATACAGCTGCTAAATGATTCTTCCAGACAGGGGGCTCCGTCCATAGACAGTATTACGATATCCAGATAAGCGTGAATGATCTTTTATTCATATAACAGCCAATTATGGATTCTCTCATTTGGCGAAGGCGCTTTAATAAAGCTGGGAGGGGGCCTGATCTGATGGCACGCAGAGCCAAGGAGGCTTTTCCGTCCAATTAATGTGGACCAGCGATGACCTTGCTCCGTTCTACGAGGCACTACATCAGCAAGGGAGCCAATGGAAGCTTGCTACTGGACAGGAAGATTTAACCACAAAGGATTTGCCAGGAAAGTCCTGACATGAAGGTATAAAACATCCCCTTTGCCAGGCTCTGTAATTCAACTAGTCTCTGTTTTGTCATTATTTTATTGCTTCGAGTATGTTCTTTTTCAAGGCAACTGTCCATAAGCTGGTGGCTTGAGGGGAAATGGTACTGCTCCAACTGACTTGAACTAAAAATAAAATTATTTGTTGAGCCCCTGGATGTTTTGTGCCTACCACACCTGTAGAATTGCTGCTATTAAACGAACAATTGCGAGTGCTGGTGCATCAAGGTCCGTCCGCCCCACACCTACTGCATTTGCCTGGGACAGCGATGGTGTTGGCACTCTGGCTAAGCAAACAAAAAGCTGCTGCAGTTCAGGAAATGAGGAACAATAAACATCCAGGGGTTGGGTGCAGGTTGCAGAGCAGCACAGGAAAGTGACAGAGGCAGGGTCCAAAATTAATACCCGCCAAGTGCCAAATGCAGGTAAATATTCCTTCTGGTGGATAAATCACGCAGGCCAACCCCCTACTCTGGTGTGTAAAAAAATTGAAGCCAGATCTTTATTTTTAGGTAAAATTGCTCTTATTTTGAGTTGAGGAAAATTAAACTGCAGAGAGACCCAATCGCTTGGTCCTCTAGCTTGTTCATCACTTAAGTTCACATTCATATACTTAGTACATGAAAACAGCCATCTTTCTGGCTGAACTATAGAATAGAAATACTGAAGAACACCTCTTATTTCGTTAGCAACTGAAGGTTACCAGTTAAAGATTTTAAATTTAGATATATCATTCCAATGTGGAGACACAAAGAAGAGCCATGTAGAATGTTGATAATTTAAGCAGAGAAACATTAACATATAATTCAGTTTAACGCTTCCTTACATGATATTAATTAATTTGCTAACTAAGCCTGCCATGACATTAATCACAAAGCAGCAAAGTATCATTACTGATTATGGATACTGTTAAAATGTTAGTTCAAAGTATTTTGGATCCTCTCTGAATCTAAAATTGTAATTGAATCTGTCGTGTCAGATGTAGTTTAAAACGTATGAACCCTGTGTAAATTAGCACTTTGTTTTAGCAATGTTACTTATTATTATTATTTAGTCTTTTCAATAAATCCTTCAGTGGTCTGTTTCTCTAAAATAGGTTTATAATGGCTATTTTGTTTATTTTATTAATTGAATTGTTTTGAATTAATTGCAAATATATACTCACTGCGACTTCAGATCTGTTCATTTAATGACGCTCCATGCCAGATGGGGGAGCAACCAATTAAGTAGGTGCAATATAAACAGACAGGTTACCGGGAACATGCGGCCCAAAATGCAACCGATGATGTGACATGTTCACAATTTGCAGGCAATGGTGTATTGGGGGCAGTGAATAAGGCTGTATGGAAATTAGGGCTAATCCGGCTGGCTAGCCTGCACACATTTTGTGGCGAGAGAAGCCAAATGCTCTGTTTGGGTAGGAAAACTGCCATTTTTTTAAAAGCCAAATTAGAATTTGTTTGAAGTCTACAGAGCCTTTTACCTAAGCCAATCCCTTTACCCTATTTCTTGCCAGAAGAGTCATTTTAAATATTGGATCCTGCTATTAAGATGAAAAACAGCTTAACACGAAGTAATGATGAGGAAATTTGCTTGTAAGTCATTTATTAAGAAAAGAATTCAAATTAAACAAGGACATAGTCCAATAGTGAAAAATGTAGGGTTGCCCATAATAAAGGATTAACTCTTCCCCTCCCCATGTCTAACAATAAATTTTAAATATTGGGGTTTTCTTTTATGTTTGATGAAAAAACAAAGTAAATATAATCCATTCAATGAAATAAACAAAAGGAAATGTGTCAGTCAGTAAGAAAAATGTATTTCATTGAAAAATAAAATACTAAAAAATACTACCACTAATCATTTCCACAGTTTAAAACATAATGCAGATTGTACCTCAACCCTAACGATTACTGTTTTTATAACCCTTACCTTATCCCTATTTTCAGTCATCAGTATGCTCATTATGATTTTCAAGTTTCTCAGGACAGGGACTGCTTTTTTTTTAGCTAAACAGCACGGTGATCACAGGGTCAGGCAGTGACAAGGGAACTGGGCTTGTAGCCAGCAGGTTTTAGGCTCAAAGCCTGCTCTTGTGCCGTAACACAGTTCCCAACTTTATAAACACTGTACGCAATGGAAGATGCCCTGGTTAAGGCTGCCAGCTAATCCAATGAATAATGTAACATAATGCAGATAGGAGGCAAAACAAGAGGATCTGGCCGGTGCAGCAGATCTTAGGGTATGCTTATGGGCATGTCCCGATGTGAAATGCATGAGGCTCCAATCCCAAGGCCCACATCACAAATAGGAAAACCAGTTTTGTACTCACTGTGGTTAGATTTGGCAGGGGACGTATGGTTAAGCCTCTCTAAGGAGCCGATGCTTCCTTCTTCCAGAACGTAATCGAAATTTAGGATGAACATCATCACCACGCCTTCTTCATTCTTCACAGGGATTATGTGAGTGTTGCACAAAAAATCTGATCCTGAAAGAAATGGATATCAGTTTTAAACAGCAGTCGATACAGTCTGTCAAATTCAGACAATAGAGTCTGACACATTTAGACTATACAGTCTGATACATTTTTATGCACCCATAATTTTTACTTTCGTATTTTATTTTCGTAATAAATTTGAAGCCTATAACTATGCATATGCAAATAACACTTCATCATAAATTTATCGTAAATAAAACGGAACACCAATTTCGGAAATTAATAAATTGAAATGTCTTCATATTGCTATATTGCAAAATATAAGATGGTCATTTATTTCCAAAAAAAAAAAATAGCTAACATATTTTTGTGTTCTTTTCCAACTCACTGATGACATTATAGTTTATTATTAGTATATGCTATTCACTCTCTATTTATGCATTTTTAAAACTAACATAAAAATGATAATAGTAATAACAATGGGCCTCATTCACCAACCGTTCTTAAGAAGATTTTTCTTCTTAAAACCCACTTATGCAGTTTTCATGAAGATTCTGACATGTTTTCTCATTTGGGATTTGTTCTTAGGTAAGAACGGAATCTCAAGAGCACACTTACGCACATTTGAGTGCTGACGTGTTTGTGCAAAATAATTGGTTATTGTGTTTTCTTCAATTCTACAGTTGTATAATATTATAGGATTTAACTTACAATAATATTTTTATCATTTGTAATATTTTTTAATAATTATTTTCGTTATATTACAAAGCATTAAGGTGCCAGGTTCCGCCTCAGATGATGGTTGCCTCAGTGTTCATCTGTAAATAAATGATAAAAATCAAACCATTGTAGTGACCTTTTATTTTTGGGGGTTTCAATTATGCAATGTTTGGTCTGTACTGCAAAAGCAAATGTTTAAATTTTGAATACAAATTAAGCACTTAGGTAACACTTTTTAAACACATGGACATGTTGAAGAAGAGAACACTTATTCAGAGGTGTCACTAGGGAGGTATGGACCGCACTGGGTGACACCATCAGAGGGGGGTGACACCAAAATGACTGGCAATACATTTTTTGTGCAGCGACGGGTTGAAACAGCAGTTTACTGCCGGTTGATTTAATTAGCGGTATGAATGTGACGAGAAGCGCTTCGTCGTTTGAATGCATAACACGCAACTCCTTGCGCCCACTCCCACCAGCAGATTTGACATCAAACCATTTTTTTTACTTCATCAGTTGTGCGACCTTCTCCGGATACAGCGTTCACTGAACGAGTAATATCATCCCATGCATCTTTTTTTGTGTTATTTTATTTCCACTACTGACGCTACTGAACATGACAGGTCATTTGCTGTTCACTTCCTGCAGCAGTACCTCCACTTCAGAACTACTGAAGTTTTTCTTACATTTGGAGTCCGGTGCTCCACCGTCTTTAGATTTCTGTTTGGGCATTCTTGACTTCTCTCTCAACTTTTCTATTCAATTTCTGTGTGTGATTTGTATGTGTGCACATGGCCCTGCAGTCTCCTTTTATGTGCCCTTTTATGGGGATTGGCGTGGTGTTTACCTATGCTAATTAGGAACAACTGGCACGCGCTTTACACTTACGAGGTCAATGGGATTCATCTTTATAAGAACATGGTTGCGAACAATTCTTCGGTTTAAGAACACGTCATGAATCTGACGTAGACTTTTCTTAGGACCTTTCTCAAGAACAAATTTAAGAGAAAACTTGGTGAATGAGGCCCAATGTTGGTAATTAGCTAATCTGTCATTCATTTTGCATGGATGAGTCTAAATTTCAAGCTTGCATACCATTACTACTCTTAATGCTTAATTACACTTGTGAATGTACCACATTGACACTAGAAAAGCTGTTTTTACTGACAAACCACCAAGTCTGACGCCCAGCAGCGTCTGGCTGTCCCAGCATTACAGCATCAATTTCAGCACCCACAGCGATCTAATTTCATAAAGATTATGAAACACTACATTTCAAAACTATATTCTTGAAATAAAGGACGCAACTGTATAAATTTCAACATTTTTATGTTTTTTTTAATGCTTTGTTATATAGATATGGGAAAATGCACCAACACTTATTGCAGACACATTAACGGACGGAGTGTAGCACAGTGGGTAAGGAACTAGACTTGTAACCAAAAGGTCGTAGGTTCGATTCCTGGGTAGGACACTGCTGTTGTACCCTTGAGCAAGGTACTTAACCGAAATTGCTTCAGTATACATCCAGCTGTATAAATGGATACAATGTAAAAATGCTATGTAAAAAAAAAGTTGTGTAAGTCGCTCTGGATAAGAGCGTCTGCTAAATGCCTGTAATGTAATTAAGAAAAGCGCTAAAATGTGCAATACAAGCAAAGCACAGAATTGAGAAAGTAGTTAAAGAAATACAAAGTGCGATATTTAAAAAAAAGTAATTTCTTCAGTCATAATGAATTCTGCTCGTTTCTCCCATCCCTTTGCTTTGCTACACCTCCGTGAAGTTGTCACCCCATGTGATCAGAACATGAATACAAATATCGTCATTCATTTGTGCTACCACTATTTCAATTGATATGTATTGTCTCTCTCCCCTTACTCATCATTTCCAAAGGGAAGGCACAGCTTTGGTTGTTTGTGTGAGCGGGGACCGCACACAAGTTGATTGCATTTCACGCAGTTGTCTTTAGCCTTATTCGGACTGCATTTGCCAATCTGAACACTGCGTAGTGATGGGTGTGCAAGGTAACGCTGCGACCATGGCTGCTTCGGCGGCTGCTGCTTCTGTCTTTGACTTCAAGTAATTTTCGTGCAGCTTGCATGCCAGGTCATTGACAAAGTCATTCATCAGTAATTCCAGTGCTCCCTCTGGTCCCAATCACTTGCGTGATTTTGTCATCCTGTAGTCTATTCAGAGTCTGTCTGAAGTCACCGTTTCCTTGAAAAACTAAAAGTATGTCGGAGGTGTTATCTCCAAGGAGTTACAAACCCATCACTTCTATGACTACAATGCCTACAATTATTGATATCCATGCTGAAGTCAATAATTAAAGTAAATCTTCCTCAGCAAACGATTGCAGTGAATTAATTTTGTGTGATTATATATGCAAAATTAGTTTCGATAGAACTTGATCCAGCAATTGACTGAATCAAAGCATCGGTCATTCAGTTGCTGAATAGCATGCAGGAGGAGAGAGCAACCCATTCACACCTAGGTATCAGCATCTGTTACCTATTGTCTGGTAGGGGGGTTTTGGGAAGAAAATGGCACAAAATGCCAGTATTTTTTTAATGAGTTCAGTTTTAGAATTCTAACAATGCAGTTATTTTAAGCCCTACTATTTAGGAAAAGCTGTGTAAGGAGGAACGTATTGCATTTGCAATGTTGCAATAATTCACATTTTAAAGTCAAAGTGCCCGAAGGCTCGACGGCTCTGGCCTTTGTAGCATTAATTAAGACTTAGTTTGAATAGAAACTTTATTCCAGAAGTAGGCTGGTGAACAGATCAAAATGGCCAGGTGCTGTGTCTAGTGATGCTGGGAGTGTGGTTGGATATGTGGTTGAACTAGGCCAGCATGACCCAATTCCAGTGTGCGTGTTCAGCGCATTTTGAGTGCGTGCAGGGCCCTGAAGTGTCTGTATGCTACACAACATAATTAAGTTGTTAGAGAATGCTGAGGCAGCATGGCTGTTGTTGGAAGTCTACAGGCCAGTATGGGCTTAACAGTACCATAACTTATGCTGACCTGATTAATAGGCGCTCAGAGCAGGAAAGACTGGATGGGTATTTCTAACATGAGGACAGTTATGGTGCCCTGATGCTGTTGTCCATGATGCTGTTGGCTACGTCGCGGGCATGTTGGTACAGGCCGGCCTTCCTGTAATCTAAGCTCTCACTGTCTCTCAATGCCCTCATTTCCAGTGAATGAATCTGCGAAATAAAATGGCACCAGGAGGCTTGGCTGTGGCTTAGTCAGCGAGAGTGCTTACACCTAAAGTTGCAAACTTGAGTCTGAGGCCACATCATTAACCATCTTTGGGGGTGCACAGTGGCAGACGCAATTAACCTTATCTCACCGTGGGTGAGGGGGTTTAGGTTAGCCAGGTGTCCTTAAGTACTCACAGGTTACCAGTTCTCTTCAGTGAGAGATAGTCCTCTCCTCTGATCAGTACTTCCAATATTGCTGTGTCGCCTGTAGTGTGTAACATTACCTGGCTTTTAAGTCAGTGCATTTTGTAGCACTACTTGCATAGGTGAGGCATAATTAAAACAGAAAGACCAGAACTTCATGTGTTCTTAGATCTATCCATGCTATGTGCGCGTCAATCTGATTAGTCATATTAGGTGTATTTTCATTATGTTAAGAACAGACGCTCTTATCCAGAGTGACGCACAGTAGTGGAAAACATCACTGTTATTCTATGGAATACAAAAATGCAGTATCGCCAAGAATTCCCAGAGGATTTATAAGTGTAATAAGTGTAATGTGAACCTAACAAACAAAAAATTGTATTGCAACAAAAGAAGGCACAGCTGGACAGATAACCTGTCTACCGATAACATTAGCCGAGGAAATCCAGATAAAGAAAAAAGAAAAAGGATATGTAAAGGTCAGAGGAGCCATGATGCAATCTGAAGAGATGAGTCCTCAATCACCATCAGAAGATGGACAGGGCTGAAGCGCCACGGTGGCACAGCGGTCAAAACATTGGCTTTGGATTCAGTGCAGTTGCACACTGAGCCCAGGCCCTGCCAGATCCGAGTATGGCCGGTGCATTGAGAGAGGCTAAAAGAGTCACGCCTCGGAGGAGACGTGGAGACCTTCTGCCTATCGCCAACTGACGGGGTTGCGTAGCAGGGAATTCTCAGCAGTTCATGGGGAATTGCATAGCACAACGGTACCAATAAATTGGGAGAAATATATATATATATAAAAAACAAGATGGACAGGGTTTCTGCTCTCCAGACTGCAGTGGCTCATTCCATGACTGTGGAGCCAGAACAGACAGGAGATGTGACCTGAAAGTGCAGGTATGCAGGGAGATACCAGATGCCAAGTGGTAACAGAATATCTGGTACAGTAGGTGTACAGGGTCTGATGATCTATTGAAGATATAACAGAGCTTTCCTTTTAGCTGCCTGAAAAGCTACCACGAAGGCTAAGAATTTGATGTGAGCTGACATAGGTCACCAGTGGGAGGAGATGAGAAGGAGAGTGACATGGCTGAGTCTGGGGAGGTTGTAGATCAGATGAGCGGCGGAATTCTGGATGAGCTGCAGAGATCTGATGCCAGAGACATTGGCAGAGGCCAATGAGGAGGGAGTTGCAGTAGTCAAGGTGGGAAATGATCAGGACCTGGACTGACAGGGTTGAGTGGATGGTAAAGAAGGGGCAGATTCTTTAGAAGAAGAATCTGCACGCCCAACAAACCGCCATGATGTTCTCAGGCAGGAACAGTTTGCTATCGAGTATCACTCTGGGATTCCTGGCACATGGAGAGGGTGACACTGTGCTGCCTATAGTTGTGAAATTCTCAACTGTTGTGAAGTGATTCAACATGTTGAGTTTTATAATTGATTATTGATTATAGATATGAACAACCATTCCCATAAGGAAAATAGCCATCATGCTTATGTATAAGCTCCAGCAAAGCTGGATTTTGGCTGCAATACGCCATGGGAATTTATGTGTAATGCACCGTTGCACTTTAAGTGCAATGCACCATGGGACTTAATGTGTAACGCACAATGGGACGTCGCATGCAATCAGATTGCAGCTGCATCTGCTAAATATTTTAATGGAATGTATTCTTACTACAGTTTCTCACATCGCATAAAAACGTACTCCAGAGGGTGGTGCATATGCTGGTACAACTAAAAGTCCATTTTTAAAATATCATTAAAAACACTCACATCCACTTGTATCAAAACATATTCATTAAAACTCCATTCAGTAAGAAACAACTCAAGTTGTACAATGCAGAATCCAGGCATGAATTGGTGGCAAAAATGAACATAGAATGAACATGCCGAGCGGCGGTGCCTTCCTGAGGGAAGAAAATACATGTACATATTATGAGCATTTGCTGAAGGGCTTCAGATGCACCCACATACTGAGCTCGGAAGCCTGCTGTCCAAACAAAGCTATTTATAGCTCGTGGACAGACGAAAACCCCAAAAGGCATCTGGACCCCTGATAATATAAACTATGCAAGCCCTGTATCTATCAACAACAATAACAATAACACCATGGAAAATTCTACGTTCTGGGGTAAATAAATCTACAGAGTCACTAGAATCTGCTAGGCTAAGCATTGCTCTGGCCTTAGTAGTACATCAGTGTCTGTTATGTTGGATTGCGTTATCATAAATTTCATGAGCACATAGAAAAAAAATGGGTCGTCCATCCCAGATGTATTTATTACAGGGCAGAATGTGAAATAATGCAAGGGAAGCTGTTTTGAATTTCTTTATTTTTAAAAAGTGGGAAAATTTGTCTGTGTTTCACAAGGTGCTTCCTGCCACACACATTCATGGTATTTTGAAATATTAAAAGCTGCAGCTGTAGCCATTTAAAACATTTAAATTATCTTCTGGTCACCCATATTCACACACAGAATATGACTTTCAGAAAATGAAAGACTCAGCGGTTGGCTCTTTTCAAATGCATGCCTCATGCCAGCTTGAATGTTGTGGTGAAATCTAGTGTAACAGAGTTTAATAAAGCAGTAAGGCCGCCTCACCAACAGAACAACATTTTGTTTCCCCTCTTCCAGCACAGCTGAAACCTCATGCTGCCATTAAGTGCAAAAATAGGGTAACGACCCTTTTCGTTCTACTTTTCTATATATCCCGACAAAGTGTTTGCTGCAGACAAACCTCGCTTTGATTTTATTTTTTCAAAAATGAAAGGCTTTGGCAGAAATGAAAAAGTCCTCTGGCTCAGAGTCTGTTGACAGGAACCTGCCCATGCAGCTGCCCACGCAGCTGCCCATGCAGATGAGGTTACTGACGACAAACAGTGGTGCGAGGCTTTGGTTCGACTGGCCCCTTGAAAAAAAAGGAGGGAATAATTGGGGAAATGTGGGCAACTAGAAAAAGGTTACACAGGCATTATTTTTTGTTGAGCTATTGGTTACCATAGTGGGTCACAGATGGCAGCCCTTCCTGTGCATGTCGTTCCTGTACAACCTGTGAAATCAATGCAAGACTGACAGCAGGTGGCATGTATAGAAATGATGAGGTACTGTTAAGCCCAGCCCATAGCCTTCTAACAACAGGCATGCCGTGCGAGAGGACCACAACGTATCAGTAACCCCTCATAATTTACATGTTTACAGCACATACATAAGGGTAAAAAAACTGCCACATGCTGGACCCTTCTGTC
Organism: Anguilla rostrata; assembly: GCF_018555375.3. NCBI lineage: Eukaryota > Metazoa > Chordata > Actinopteri > Anguilliformes > Anguillidae > Anguilla > Anguilla rostrata. Next base: position 37,950,187 of record NC_057935.1, read on the forward strand.
TGTCTTACAGACAGGAGGCAAATAAAGACAATTTGACCTTGGTCAAGGTATTTTCCTATTTGGCTGTTACTGTTGTTCTCTAAGCACATGAAAACAACAAGGTTTGCGATCTCTCGTAGTTCAAAATGTTTGTGATACCACTGTTCTAGAGTGTGGTTGGGGAATGCCAAATGTGCCAGTGCCGACTGCGGTCGGTAGCCCCAGAGGGCGAGACAAAATTGGTGGTAGGATCAACCTGGGGTTAGTTACGGTTCATTTGGCCAGGATCTGCATCTCACTGCTCTTTAGTGATCCCTGCTGATCAATCGGGCGGCCACAGTTTGTTTGCTAAAGCTGCGCATGAAGCATCTTCCTCCAGCTCACATCAGTGCATACTTGGCTTGGAGGTTGTGATGTGAAATGAAGCAGTGCATATTTTGGAGGAGCTTGTAAAAGAAAAAAAAAATCTTCACGATGTCCCATACTGAATTCGTACGGTGCGTGAGAAAATAAATGGAACAGTATGGGACATTCATGGCAAGGCAGAGTGGATAAGCTACTCAAAAGCTAGTTGCAAAAATATATTTCGCATAGCTGAAAGGCTCAGGACAGTTAGTGTACACGAGACAGTTTGGCTTGTTTGCCCGCAGGACTGGAATGCCCACTTCCTAAACGATGAGTCAACACCAGCTTGTCATCCCATCTAATGCAGGGGTGCAGAGATGAGGATGACTCCTGGGGCTTTTGCCAAAAGCAAGAGGGGGGAAAAAATCAGCATGTCATCAAGAAATTGTCATTTACTGTTAATGCGAATGTGCCTTCTGTCCTTTCCCTCACCGCCTCAGTCCAAAAACAAAGGAAAACGGTCTCCCTCATCCCCCTAATGGGAAGACACCAGACGCGTGATAAACGGGCAGATCAAAAGACCCCCCATGTGCCTTAAATGCAAATGATCTCTGCCTGTGCGGTACCTCTGCAAACGGGCACCACTCAGAAGGCCCATTAATGGCGCTCGTGAGTGCTCTCCCCCAGAACCGCTGTCTCGCTTCAGCCTGCTAGCAGCAATAATTAGCAGAACGCTCTCGCTGTCTAACTAAATATAACGAGTGCCTGTTGGGCTGGATGTGCATGGTGGGCTTTAATAGGGCCCCAGCCTGCCTTGGAAAGGCAAGATAACACAAAACACATCTTTCCATCCTTTCTCAGAACGTGGCCTTGCTGTAAAGAACTGCTGCAACAATATACCGCCATGGTATCTTTGACAGCCTCTCTCCTGCGCTCCTTTACAGGGGGAGAAAAAGACAGATCTGTCTTGCCGTCCTGTTTCATCTCTGCTGTCCTCGTTCGAATGAGCATTTTATTGTGCGTAGGAGACAGCATGCCTTCCTGTCTGACCCTTATAAGCTAGCAGTCTAAGGGTTAACACAATGCTTATTCCTTCATGGTTTATCTTGACCTGGTTCTTTTATTGGTTTAGAAAGCGGTGGAAGCACTGCACAGGTAAACACACCAGCTTTCCTCCTTTGGTATTATAGTTACGAAAAGACTGGTCTCACTGCCGCTCTCCTTTGAGGTCAAATGATACCAATCACCGTCCAGGCATGTTAAAGCCTGCACACAAAGGATAATGCACAGGCATTAAAAATGCATGCCTTTTAGTTTTCAACGCTTTAGCTGCTCACCAATTACATCCAGGAATGCCCCCTTTGTGTCTCTTAAGACATCTTTTTTCTGTAGTTAATTATTCAGAGTTAACAGGGTTCTCATGTAAGCTGTAGGGTATAGGGTGTTTTTAGGCTGGGTTTCTCCAATGAGTGTATTTATGTGAGCTAACCTAGATTTAAAAAGCCATGTGCTGTAGTGCTTTTTTATAATGAACTAAGTCCATGGATAATATTCCATAGCATGGTCAGTATAGCATTACGTATTGTTTGCTAAATGCGTACATCAGTTTGTCATTGCAAGCGACTGCCAATTTTATGATCAGAGTAGCCCACCTGCAGGGTTGCGCATTGCTGAGCAGGTGTTACCAAGTGCTCAACTGCATGTGACTGGACCGAGCAATGTGGAAATCAGTCGCAGTCTCAGTGACAACAGACAGTATAGTTTCAATGTCCAGTCGATACTGGATATATGAGAAGCATGTATCCAGTGTCTTGATGAGGTTTAGGTTTAAGAAGTCAGTAAGGTTAGACTGTCCTCTAAAACAGCACTGAATCTATTTAAGGCCATGAAATGCTATATGACTTTCAAAGAACCAGTGCAAAAAACTTAATTGCATGCTCAGCTTTATTTATTAGTCATTATGGCTGACACAAATTGTCTAATGGGAAAATCATCCATTTAGTTTAGGGAATGTAAAAGATTAGTATAGCAAGCACATTTTTAAACTGTAATGCCCCTTAGATTGTGGAGGAAAAGGTCAATCTGTTCCATTTGCCCATCCTTTATACTGAGCAACAGGCCAGGAACCTACGCCTATATCTTTTTATAATACAAAGACAAAAAACTAAATAACAATTCTTTTTTATATTTTTCCTGTTCTTCATTTTACCTGTGCAGAGTCTAAATTATGTGCACCATACTGCGAATGCTTTTTGCATCCCAGATATTATACAGAGCAAATACATCATTTACAAATATGTACTCCCCTGCTACAAAAAATAAATCATGGAACATTACCTTTTCCAGACATACAGATATATTACAGTACCACCTCAATTGAAATGCAGTATGGTAATTTCTCTGAGAAATAGCCAAGCTTAAAGCTTGCCTATTTCCTTGCATTGTTAGAACAAGACTGCTGGAGATTTTGAAACAAGAATTTTATTGTTAAATATTAAAATAGTCCCCTCCCTTACAGATCCCACTCAGTAATAATAGTAGCCCACAGTGCATGGTGGTGTTACATCATGTTTTGAACAGTACTACAGAAATTAAAGTCATATCAGTAAAAACATGGTTACATGTGGTTCCTCGGTTCGAGCCAGAGAGCCACTACACCAGAAACATGCTTTGAGGAATCAATTCATCCTTGCCAGATGGATAAAACCAGCGAAAATGTGAACAAGGGGGGTTCTTTCATCCCGTCCCCTGCTGAATGTCACCTTTACGCAAGATGACTAAAAGGAAGGCGTAATTTCATGTGCCCCATTCTAAGGTGCTGTGTCGATACATGACTACGATGAATGGACTAACAGTTAAATATCCTGCGAATTAAATGTATGAGATAGAAAATACTGCAGACATATGGGTATCTCCTCCTTGCTCTGTCATTCACTGCGTGAAATCCACATTTAAATGCCATAGAGCTGAACACTGGAAGAATCAGACATAGGGCTTAATTTTTAGAATATGTCAAAGGCCGAATATGATGACTATTCATATATGTTTTTAATTTTTTAATTTATTTTGCACAATACATCGTGGAATCTATGAAATGAGTTTTCTGAACATCTTGGTAAAAGGTTCTAAAAATAGATAAAAATAATCAAACAAATACACCTACTGCAGATTTCAAGCAGAATAAGAGCACACATATTTTAAAAATGTTTTGACTTTAATACTGGTCGAGGAATTAAAATTGATTTCTGAATATATTCAAATGTACATTCTGTATATAACTATGCACTACAAACAAATTATTTGCCAAAGGCCCAATAAAAGATTGATAAATATCAGCATTCCATATTTTGTAACTGTCACTACCCCTGACTCACACAGATGCCCTGGGCCACTGGCCAGTGAATGACTTGTGATTATCAAAAAACACAGTTTTTCCACCTTAAATCAGTGATGGCCATTGTGAATGATGAGAGCAGTTCAATCTAATCTCCTTGATTGTCATAAACGGGGATTGTCAGGACGTGTATGCTTGTATATTCTGTCTGAACGGAGTATCTTCTGGTCCATTGATCCTGTATGTGACTAAACACATGGCATATGGAGTAGCTAGCTTGGCCAAATTGATGCTGAATGTAGAGCAATCTTCACAGAGATCCAGCACCGCTTATTAAAATGTCAGCAAACTGAACTGGAAGACTGAATGTGAAGAACATTGTGACTGTTCTGGTGAGAGACTGATTAAAATGTCACAAAAAGTATTAGGAGTTATGATTCTTCTCCATAATTGCAAACTTTTTTTTTTTTCCACTGCAGTGTGTGTAGCTATCCAGGCGTATGGTCTCAGATGTCAAATTTCCTTAATTATAAACAGACAGGGTGAATCCTCTTCTCGTGTTTCTTAATTTATGCCCAAGAGACGTGATGTGTCACAAAGCATAGAGGAAGCCAATTATCCATCCTTCAGGTGATACAGGGAGCTTCAGCTCTTTAAGAAATTTACCAGACATCATGTAGTTGAACAGTAGCGTGCCAAAGGTATCCTAAAGCAAATGTTTTACATTAAAGCATTTTTGTCAACATGTAAACTAAATGTACTTTTGCATCCAATATGCCCCCCCAAAAAACCTATTAATCAATAAAACATGTAAACATCTGATACAAATATGTATTCCTAATGTATATTTCAGACAAAAATAAATACTTAAGCTTAATACTACAGAAATCAGTTCTCAGTAAATATAATTTATTGTTTGTAAACATTTAACAGATATGTCATACATTTCGCAAATATGTAATTCATCTTTGTCTATTCTCATTTACTATATTTTTCATATTGAATGAATAATTAATACATTTCTTGAATGATTTAACCTAATTTTAAGAACTAATTTGTAAGTACTTATGTCAGTTATATTTGAATAAATATGAAGAAATGAGGTGACAGTGCCAGCACTGGCAGCAGCCAGTGGCCTTAAAGGAATATTACACTTTGTTATAAAATAAGTCATTTTGTAGAACCTATCCCTTCCCAACATCAGCTGTCCTTGCTGATCATGTGACATAAGTTAGCATTTCTTATGTTATTGAGTGATAGCCCCTATTATATTATATACAAACAGAAATGATATCCGATGAACATGTTTTCAACGTACAAAATGCCAAGTTACTCACACGTACAAATCACTGTTTATAAGTCATTCATTCAAACAGGCTAAATCTAGGCCTTCCATTAAAAGTATTGTTATCAAAATTACACCAAGTTACAAGAAACAATATTGGCTATCTTACACCACACAAATTAAACAAGCTGTATTCCAAAGCAATGCCCAGCAGCAATATATTATATTTAATACATATTTTTGTATTAAATATTTAATTTTATTGCAGATTTAATATTTGGTGTTTTTTTAAAAATCTCATAACAATGAAAACAAAGCAATTTTGGATGTGAGTCTAATTTTTTGATAGAATGAGTTGCATTTGACACCCCATGTTCTACGAGTAAAAATTAATTTAGGATTAAAATGTATTCCGATTAATAAAGAAATACTCATGCCACAATCATGCAATCATCTGCATTTTTTGGGAACAAAAATGTTTTTTTCAAAGTGAACTGTTTATGCAAAAAAGATCTGCTATAATGGATGAGAGGAATATTTCAGCACACCTATGGTATCATCACATAAAGCTAAATAAACATATGGACTGGTGTACTGAATTTTCCTGGGTCTCAGATAGGATGAAAATCTCTGTGCATCTATAATCCTCCTATCATGGCTCTCTGGGACATCCATGGAAAAAGTGTGTTGCAGAGCTAAATAAATGGGCCTCCTGCACTCTCAGTAATTGGGAATGTAATTAGCTACTGCTGTGGTTCACACCGGCCATCCGTGTGCCTCCTAATTACCAATTCAATTCAGCTGAAGCCCTCAAGCTTAGCTGACGTCCTCTGTCTTTGAGGTCTATCCCCACCTTTCCAAGTCTGCTTAGCAAACATGAGAGCATGCAAACTGAGAACTGAACCGGCTCCACTTTCCCTCAGTGCTCAGTGAATGTGAAATCCCAGGCCCCTGGTGGATGCAGGTCTTATCGATTTAAACACTTCCTGCTCAGCTTTGTTTCCTCTCTGATCTGTGCGGATTAAATAGGAAGCTCACAGAAAGAGCTTTTATCAGCTAGTTGTCAGCAAGAGCGTCAGGTGTGTATGCAGGCTGCAGTGTTGCGCTGGTTAGGCATATGGGCCATGTTTTCTTTCTATTTTGTCAGACATATTGTTGCAGATGGAGCCTGAATTTATTAAATGGTGACTCTGCCGTGTGGTGCCAGCAATACAGTATGACACTATTTTTCATCAGCTCTTCCATGATTTCTCTCACTGTAAACATTGCACTGCATTGATATGATGCATGACTGAATGGAAATCATTCATATTTTCATTCATATATATCCCCTCCTCTCTCTCTCTCTCTATCCCTCTCTCTCTCTCACTCTCTCGCCATGAAATCCCCATACTGAACTGTAGAATCCCTCTGAGTTGGTATCACATAACTCATCCTTGAGAAAGGATCTATTATTCATTTTGCTCCAGAGTCGATAAATAATATATAATCAAGTATTGCCTGGTAAGTGTGAAATCTGAAACAATAGTGACTAAGGGCCCGATCCTAGCTTGAGATACACACTGAACTCAAATTTCTGCACCAGTTAAATTCATTTTCCTTGACATGAGTCCTGGCTTGGGTGACTCAAGAGGGCATATGGCAGATGTCCACAGGGGCGTAGTGCACCCAAAACCCTTGAGGAGGCACAAGCTCAAACAAAATATAGATGGTTTATGTCCACAATACAAATATTTTTTTCTTCAATCATTTGTTTCCCCTATTTTATTATTAAGAGTGACAGTACTACACTTCCAATAGTAACAACACACAGCCCAAAACACGGCTTTACCTACAATTTTGTGAGCGACTTTTACTATGTCATTTAACATATCCCAAACCAAAGATGTCATATTGCAGCATGTTTGGCTTCACTTTATTGGCATCATTCATTGTCTCTGAATTTCCACGTTTTCTGTGATGCATGTTAACTCCAAGCTTTCAAACTACCTGGCTGAATGGACGATAGAAGCCACCAGAATTTTACCAAACTAGACAACCAGCAACCAAGCTAACTAGACATTTTGCAAAGGGAACTGAAAGATGATTCAATGTTTATTTTGCCACCTTTGCAGACATTGTCACCACTCCAGCTTGCCAACTGCCTGACCAAACACCCTCTTTGTGCTCTTTGTCGGGTACCCACAAAGGTGTTCTGATGACACATCCTCTCAGTTCTATCTGGTGTTAATGTTCATTGTGGGTCAATGTACATCCCTGTCCCATTGAAATAATATCGTGTGATTGTTTTATTAACTCTGCCATATTTAGAATAATACTTTTGAATCAAACTCTATATGACCAAATGTATCTGGCCACCCCTTTGTCTAGGGCTGTTTTTCATGGTTTGGGCTAGGTCTCTTAGTTTCAATAAAGGCAAATCTTAATGCTACAATCACATTCTAGATGATTATGTGCTTCCCCAGCAGTTTGGGCAAGGCCCTTTCCTGTTTCAGCGTGATAATGCCCCTGGGCACACAGCAAGGTCCATATAGGAATGGTTTTGTCGAGAATCTGTGGAAGAACTTGACTAGCCTGCACAGAGCCTTGACCTCAACCCCATCCAACACCTTTGGGATCAATTGGAAAGCTAACTGCAAGCCAGGCCTAATCACCCAATCTGTGCCCGGCCTCACTAATGCTCTTCTGGCTGAATGGAAGCATACAACAATGCTCTAACATCTAGTATAAAGCCTTCCAGAAGAGAGTAGGTTGTTATAGCAGCAAAGGGTGGACCAACCCCATATTATAGCCCATAATTTTGGATGAGATTTTGATTGTCAGGTGTACAGATACTTTTGACCATGTGGTGTATATTCTGAAGTCATCATGAATATTTAAAAAGAAAATTCTAAATAATATTTTAAAAAATGTTAATTTTATGTCTGAGAGAGGCCAAAATAAATTTTAAAAAATCAGGTGCAGTTGTCCCCTCAGTTTGTATGGGCATGAAGCCACAGGATGTGTACTTGGGGGGAAGTCTAACTGAGAAGGTGAATTCCAAATTACACAAATCCTGGCTCCAGACATACTTTTTATCATGGTTAATCTATGGTGATGGCACTGTTGGGGAGTAGTGAACTACATGTAATTAAACTAGTAGTTTAACCACATTTTCCAGTAGCTTGCTGGTAGTTCAACTACATTCATATTTGCATAGTGATTCAAGTATTTAAATTACATTTCTTGCCATTTTTTGTGTAGTTAACTACTGAAGCTACAAACAATTTTGGGCCATAAAAGGAAAGGAATGATTTTTTATTTTTATTTTACCATAGCTTCTCTACTATAATTGAACCCCCTTTGACCAGCCCCGCCCCCTTTTTCTTTCATCCTGACAGCTGTGAAGGCATGCCCAGGCAATGCATTCGTCAGGCAGCCAGCACAACACACTTGACCTTTGTGTAGTGCATGTGAAAAAGGGCGGGGGTTGCTCAGTGCTCACACAGCCTCCCAAATCTCAGCCTGAGGAAGCATCACCATGGCCATACTTAAGCAAATACATGACACTGACTAGCTCCACCGACAAAACATACGTTTTTACTTGTGAGCTATGCAAGCCGAGAGCAAATACACTCTCTACTGCAAAGACGTCAAACACAAATCTAAGAACACATATAAAAGTGAGTGTATTAACATTGACTTTGCTAGCCAATTTAGCGAAGTTTACATAAGTTAGCCACATTGTAATGTTACATACGGGCAAGTGATGTAATTCACTGAACGTTAACGTTAGTCTAATTAAATAAAGTCTGTAGCGTTAATTGTATAGAATTATAGATAGAATATAATCGTTGTCTGACAACAATTATATTCTATCAAAAATGAACATGTCGCTAACCAGTTAATATCAGTTTTGCTGACATAAAGCAAACATTAGCTAACGTTAGCTGACCTAGTCATACTATTCTCATGATGTGTTTTGCTGCCCATACAATATGGCGAAATGCACGGGACTGGTCTTTCATGATAATCACCTACTATTAGATTACAATCACCTGTGTTTGCTGACCAAAGTATCTACAATCCAATACTATGAATAGCTTAGCCAGAATCATTCAAATGAAGGTCTGACTAGGCTGAGGTTGGCTTGCTGTTCTTTTGCCACCTAAGGTTAATATTGTAACAGCATACAATTTTATTTAAAGTTGATCTGGTGATATAGAGGGTAATTCTATGGACCATTATAAATGTCATGCTATTTTATATTAGAAGTTACCTGGCTAACTGAGTAATCCTGCTTGGTGCAATACCCCCACCTGGACTCTAGTTTCTGGAAGGCAGATGTCTGACTGATGGACATTGTATACAAAACCAAAGCTGACATTCCTTGCACTTTCCCATGAATTGTGGGGTATTTTATTTTTTTGGTTTATGTATGACCTGTGAACAAGTGGGCACTTTTTGCAATAAACTCAATTGAGTGGCATTTTTTGCTGGCATGTGACTTTTTTGTATTATATTTTGTTATAATTTCGTATCACATGTACATTGTCAATTTTATCTTTTTTTTTATGAAGTAGTTTGAACTAATTTTTCTTAGTAGCTTTAGTTAACCAAACTAGATTTCTCCCTAGGGTAGCTTTTCTGTAGTTCAACTTCTTCCAATGTGAAGTAATTGGTAGCTTGCAAAGCTATGCTTTCAAAGTAGCTTCCCCAATACTGGGTGATGGTGCCTGCACATAAATGTGGAAAATAGGTGCTGTTTACATAATCATGCATCTAATGGCCCCATGGAGGGTGGGGCCACCTAATGGGGTCATAATCTATGTGGAAAAGGTTTTGGCATGTGGTTTGTCCTCAAGAGGGGACATGCCTGATCAGCTCATGGTTTTGTTGTTAATTTTCAATATTAATTTATGTAGTAATTCAGTAAAATACTGAGATTGACAATGAAGGGTATAGAATACATACAGGAGCAGCTCAACCGTTAAACATGCCAAGAACGGTACATACGCAATCCCATTCCCCTACAGTATGCCCCTGGCTTTGGTTTTTAAAGAAAAATAAAACTGTTATTTTAAAGATCTGCTGAACATAATGAAGACCGCAGGGCTGGCCAATGAATCTGCTGAGCATAACAAAGACCACTGGAGCTGGCGGAGCAGATGGGACTGACCAGGCCGACCAGGCTGGCAGTGAAGACGCCTTTGGCTGACAGGCAGCAGGGGGGCTTCATCCTTGGCGAGGTCCATTTAAGTGTCAGTTTTCCTTTCATTTGTTTCTTGCGTTTGGTTTTCTTTGTCTAAGTTACATATATGCTAGTTTACAATCCTATTTTCCGCCTCCAGATTTTAGGAATGACTACAGATAGGCTTGCGCCTTAGTTCAGACCCGTCCACTGACACACCTCGTCCACTGGTGTCAGGGTGGAGGTTGCCTTCCAGGACACATGTAAAACGGCAGTGGTGTAAAAGGGCAATGAGATGGAGCCAAGGAAAGAACAATGGAAGAGATGCCATCAAGGAGAAGGAAAGGATCTTCTCTTTGGGCTTCAGTTTGAAGTTTTCACAGTTTAATTAAATACATATCGAAACAAACTGAACATTTTAAAAGACTAAACAACAACAAGTGAGAATTGTGGGTTGGCTGCCTCAGGTGTCACTGCGGGGAGCTGGCCCCGTGTTTATCTCAGGTGGAGGTTAGCTCACCTTCCCTTAGTGCTACACTCTCAACATTAATGACATTCATATTTTTGCATATATTAGCTTAGGTTGCCACAAATGCCAGACAGATAGCTAGTAGTACAGTACTTGATAAACAATTTTATAATTGATGTTCTAACCGAGTGGTTATCCATTCCTGTTTTGATTCAGGGTCATAACAGAAATGAGCCCGGGAGGCAGTGAAATTGTAACCATCAACCGGTATATGGAAGGACAGCTCGTGTGTTTTTGGACAATGGTTTATAAAATGGATTCAATTTAAACTTTTATATTTGAATGAATAATATGATGACAGGCTAAAATGGCATACAGATATAAATAAAGATTTAAATGCCACCACACTTGGTTTCCCATTACTAAGGACACCAAGTAATGCCAGCTAATTATCACCTGATGAATGAATCACCTGATTAATTATTCAGCTAGTGATCAATTGTAACCCCATAAAACTAACTAGTTGATGCGATAGGCAACCACGGGTAAGAGGAGCATGTAGCACTTACATTTATTGAAATGCCTTCTGAGGTAACCATTACGTGGGATTGGTTCTATCAGAAAAAGGAGGAAGTGGGGTCATTTGCAGTAGGAAGTGTGAGCCTGATCTCCCATCAAGACCCATTTGTGTATGTGTTATACAGGGGACACCGGCAAAATTAAAATCAATGAACAAAAATGACAAAACAAGAGAAACTAAGATTGCCTTCCTCCAAAACCCCATTCTCTAGGTCTGAACTGAGAACCAATTACATGTAATGCTGCCTTCAGAAGGCATTCCAATAAAACTTCTACGTGCGTGAGGCGAATGTCAAACACAAAAAAAAGTCTGGGCGAACAGGTGCAACAGTACCATCCTGGAACACTCCACACCAACTGACTCAATTTATTTAGCATAATTTACACAAAAATAGACAATTACAGACAAAAAACGTCAGTTGCTTAAATAAACAACCAGAGGGAATCCCTCTTCACAGGAAGAAGGTCCTGGGTTTGAATCACGTGGCCCTTTCTTAGTGGAGTTTGCATGTGTCTGCGTGGGTTTCCTTCGGGTGCTCTGGTTTTCCTCCCACAGTCCAAAGACATGTGGGTTAGATTAATTGGAGAGTCTAAATTGTCCCTAGGTATGAGTGCATGAGTGAATGGTGTGTGTGCCCTGTGATGGACTGGCACATTGGCCAGGTTGTATTCCTGCCTCTTGCCCAATGCATGCTGGGATAGACTCCAGTACCTCCTGTGATCCTGACCAGGAATAAGCGGGTAAAGATAACAGATGGATGAACAGTAGAGTGATGCCATCACATAATCCACCCAAAAAAGTTGCCAATTCTAAATTATGTGCATGTTAAATAGGCTTGTAAGACGTGGTAGGAATATTTTCAGAAAACAGCTTAGGCAGAAGTGCATTCTGCAGGCAAGCAAACATGGTCACATGAGTCAACAGATGGCACAGGCAATTATTTTTTGCACATTTTATTTTCTCTGCAAGGAAAATCAATTATACAGTATCTGATTTAAAAGTTATTCTTCCCCGCACTGTGCGCATTGATGCCATAAGTTACAGCTCGGTCACAGATAGCATCAAACAATGCCTATTGATCTTTTAGGTTTATTTCAACAATACAACTGTACTTGTCTTGGACAACACAGTTTACCTGTATAAAGCATACAATGAAACCCTCAAAGGCTGGATGGCAAATGCAGTTCATTTAATATATATTTTAATATACATTCTAGAGCAGCATTTGATCTAGACATTTCCTAAAAGTTGACAAATTAATGAGTTCACTCAAAAAGATTTTCAATTGATGTCCAAGCAGAATTTTGTGCCACTCGAACAAGGTTCTGCACTGACACTCAAGTTCTGGGCCACAGGCAAAACACATTCCAAATACCACACATCTGGAAAAATGATACTTGTTCATTCCAACCAGCCCCATTAATGCAGAGAGATGTGTCTCTTAATATGGACAAGTGTATACTAAGCCCCACCAAAGAACGACCAATGAGAATGTTAAACAGTTGACTATGACCACATTTAATCAGCAAATTAAATCCTTGTATTTTCATTCCATTTGAGTTCATCTGTTGTAGCCTTTCATTTTCTATTTTTTAAGCCTACACTGCTGCAAACTGTTTGATTGTTATGATTAGTCTTATTTAATAATTTTTATTCTAATTCCCATTGCATATTTTTAAAAAGTTACCGCCCAACATATAAACATGTCAGCAGCAAAACTGCGGTTCTGTGACCTGAACACAGCATGCGGCAGTGTGGGGAACGCTGGTGTCAATCATCGTCTGTGCTGAAGCTGCATTTGTTCAGCACGGGTTCGTTCAGCGATTCCTCACGGCTGCAATAGCACAAACAAATATTTAACCACAAATCTCCGTTTGTGTTCTGTTGTGCGTGTTTAGATTTTAAGCGAAATAAAATGATTTAAAAGGCAACTTAAATCCCTGGTTAATATGCGTATTAGCTGGGTTTAAGGTGAGCTTTGAACATGCGGCCTATCCCAGCATGCAGTGGGTGAGAGGCAGGAATGCACTCTGGACAGGTCGCCAGTCGCAGGGCACGCACACCATTCGCTCACGCATTCATACCTATGGGCAATTTAGGGTCTCCAATTAGACTGCACATCTTTGCACTGTGGGAGAAAACCAGAGTACCAAGCAGAAACCCATGCAGACAGGGGAGAACACCAAAACATCACACAAAACTCAGTGCCTCCATGCTGTGTGGTGACAGTGTTATTCACTGTACCACCATGCTACCCCTAGTCCGCCTGCCTCTCTGTCTGTCTGTCTGTCTTTCTTTCTTTGCCTCCAATTAGAAATATTCAAAAAGAGCCTATCGGCAAGCAGTCACAGCAGTCACATGTTACCACTTAAGAATACTTAAAAACCTGGTTATCGGTAAGTCAGTTTAGTTGAGTAATGACAAAATGCCATTTAACCTTAATTGCAATCTTACCAGACTTTATTAAATAAAGAAATGTGAATGTACCAGAAATGCATTTTTCACATAATTACACATATTTCATGTATTCATTGTACGTTTAATATTTATTTCCTATCAGCTCTGTGCAGTAGCTACTTCAAAATTAGTGATACTTGATTGACAGGTAGCAATAACTACATCAGTGGTCTTCTTTTAAAGTGTGCTACAGAAACTCATCAGGAAAACAATAATTACCCAACAATCCCATCCTTATACCTCACAGAACCAGCCAGTAGCAATAACTGCAGAGGGACAAGTATATTTACTCAGCAGCTCAGTAGTTTTGGAGTGGCCTTTCTGTGCATATAAATATAAACGTTATAACATAAATAGATAAGCTGGTTTCAGTTTCAAGAAGATGGAAATTTCATCAGATTCTATTTCCACTATCAATAATTAAAACAATGTTGCAAATTGAGCCATTCTCTAGGGTGAAGTGTAAACACAGCTTTACTTCACATGAGGAAGCACGTTCCAAAAAAAGGTTCAGAATAAATGTTTAATTGCTATTTTCCTTGAATTACAGCTGGGAATTATTATTAGGTATCAGGCAAGGTCTGATTAGCCTTCTGCTAACAGAACAACAACAATCCCTTAAGCTTAAGAACATCGGTACGAAAATGACTCTGACTCTGAAAATGACGGTGTTTTATAATGCTGCTTCTCTGTTGTGTTCTTGGAGAGGAAGGCAAATGATATTAATCAGTGTTGAAAATGCAGCATCTTCAAACTCTTCATTGATACCCCCGAGGTGAAAAACTGTCCTGTGGTTTGAACAGTGTGGAAAACCATCAGCGAGTCCTCCAGGGCAGAATGGGGGTCTTTTTTTCCCCCCAAATAACTATTTGAGCTGTGTAAGCTGTATATATCCTCTGTTGTCAGTTCATTTCTTTTCTGTCGGTTATAATGGTCAGGGAGAAATATTGCAAAGTCTCCAAGGAGGAGAACTACAATGAGCGACAAAATGTCCCTGTTTTTAAATGCCACACACTCACTCTCAAAGGCCTTTCCGTCTGCATTTCCTAACTACGTAAACTCAATTTGTCTCTGGAAAATATTCTGTGTGCCACACAGAGGCACAATGACATGATGCCATCATCTCTAATCATTGTAAGGTGCCAGTCTGTATGCTCCAAAATGCACATGATTTGTGATATTTTTTAACTATAATGAAAATAATAGTGGATCCTGATCATTTTTTGTGTTGTGTATCTCATCACTGTAGAAAAATCATTTCACGACTTTTGAAAGGATACAGATTAGCACCAAAGTTGTGCATTGTGCTAACCAGTACAGTGTATATCAAAGGCAGATTGCAAAATCTGACAGGACAGATACTGCGTCAATGGAAACTACAAGGGCATTGCATACATTTTCAAAACCAGGCAGTGCGTCACAAAGCAAATGAGATGATGTTTTGAAGTGGATGCAGGCAAATTGCTCAACGTGCAGGGGCTTGAATTGATCTTTTCCACAAGACAACCGTTGATTTAGTTCTATTTACATAATTTACCATAACAGTACAAACATGCCCAGGCAATAGCCAGAATGTACAATAGCATAAAATGTGTTAGACGCTTAACATCTATTTCTTTGATAAAGATAAATGAGAACAAAACAAAAGATCATTTAGCTTTATGCAGCACATAAGCTTTTTTCTCCTCCATCACAGATATTATCCAGCACCTGGGAATGGGGGTAGCTGCATTCACCCCCCCCCCCACCCCCCTTTATCCCCTTATTACTGTTATTGGAATTTATTATGTTCACTGACACAGCCTTTTATTATTAATTTGGTGTGTGTGTTTGCCTGTGCAATCTTCCATACAGGGCAGATGGCTGATATTGTTTCCTGGGCCACTCACATTTAATTTCTCTGGCGACGGGGACATGTTTATGTCGGCAGATGACAGTGTGAATTTCAGTGACGGGGACTGCTGACATCGGCAATCCATTCAGACATCCATGGGGGTCTCAGCACTTCACTTCTGGTGCCTATCGATTCTCTCAGTTCCCTGCGTATAGATTTAGCCTGACGTCTTCTGAAACTGGAGAGTCTGAAATCATTAAAGCTGGAACTACTATTATCATCTTTCAACCTTTCCGGAAACAAGCATTTACAAGCATTACTGTGTTGAATTAATGTCGTTTTTAGACAAATTTGCCAGCCAGCTTTGTAATTGCCGGGAGAAAAGTCTATATTGTAAACTTTTGCAAGAAAGCTAGTAATGCAATGCATTATACCAGAGATTCTTCCCACAGACTGTGGTTTCAAGTTAATGAAAACACGATCGTAATGTGCAATAAGAAACTATTATATTGGTGAGAATGTTAATCCATTTCCTTCAAGAGACTGCCTATCCCCTTGTGTGTGGTTTGTGCAAAGACATTAGTAGTTTTTCTGCTCTATCCTCAACCAAGATATAAAGGATAAAAAATGGCCACCACAGCACCCTCTCTTCTGCAGCATTAGGAAAGTTACTCTCCTGTCTTTTCAGCTCATTATGGTAGAAATGTGCTCTTTCTCTTCAGATGACCAACTGTTTATTAACAGACAAGACCAACAAGCCACTATTTCATATCACTGCTCCACTTGACGGCTACTCTATGCTATTACATTTATTTAAGCACAAATACAGCGTCTGATGAAACTCCTGTTTGCGGGGTGTGTAATTCTGATATAGCTAGCATTTCAACAACCATGAAAACAGGCACAGAACCGTCCAGACCCACGGCACAACTCACTTCCGCAGACACGTTTTAGCTGGCACCACCCGCGCATGCGTCCCACAAAACGTCCCTCAAAGGTCGTCTCATCGTGAGTGAGTGACTACAATTTGCCATGCATAGCCCACGGCGGCAGTTCCTACATACATAACAATAGTGAGAGCACATCTACAGTCACTGTTACATGTTAGGCATGATGATACATGCCTGCTGAATCACTACAGTTGACCTCCTGACTTTGAGATAAAGGTCTGAAGTAGCACGGCTAAGCTAAACAGTACTGCAAATGGCAAAACTAGTCGATTGGAGCCTTTTCCAAAAGGTCAATAAACATCAATATCTAAGTGAGACCCCAGTCCCCAAAAGACCATCTTCCCGATGATGCCTGATGTGCACATCATGGCTGCCAGGACGAGCGCACGGCTGTATCCCAGTTCAGACACCATCAGCTGAACGAGGAGGAGGAGGGTTGGAGGGAGGTGGGGGTGGGGGTGGGGGTGGGGTGGGTCGGCTGGCTGGCTGGTTAACCCATTCGCTGCCCGCTTTTCTGCCTGTCCTCCTCCTACCTCATTAAGGCGGGTGTAAGCCAGACAGCACAGGCTACATTCATTTTTAATCAATGTGGCCTTAAGTCACCACATCTGACCGCAGATTGACATTAGGATGGGCTCCCTTTCACACGCGCAACATCCTTGGTTTCGCCTGTCACGGGGAGATACTATGCTGTTGTTACAATCTGGCTTCCATCTTGAATGAATCAATTTGCTACGGACAGAGTGGAAGGATTTTTAATTCTACGGCATGCTGGGGATATCACTTGAAATCCTATATAGCGGGGGGTGAATGACCTTGGCCCCAAAGAAATAATGCACAGCGTGTTGCATTCATTACCTTATATCACCGATCTCACTGGGGTGAAAACGCACACGCTGACTATTATTGGTCAGATAAATCAGTCACAACTCCACCCCTGAACCTAGTTACATAAATGCATTTTTTCCTTATATGGTCATTAATGTACTACAATGATGATTAAATCACCTGCAGGGGTGAACCTGAATTAAGGGATACATCCCGTTAGTCCTATTTGACCCTTACTAATATCTGAAACAAGTATAAAAGGCCAGTAGACACTGAGGGGGCTGTTATTCAGTTAGGAATGAATAATAATGAACCTCCTTTTAAAAACTTCACAGTTTTGCTGTAATACATTTTCAACATACATTAGACATTAGTAATTGATTTCAACAGATAATAAATGCTTCCATTTCTTGCTTCATTTGAAAGCAACTGTAAATTGAAGATAATGGTTTAAGAGAGTACATCAGCTTTATAAATAGAGTAAATATCATTGAATATTTACCAGTATTATATACAATGATCTGGTTGGCACAAACTGACATCCGATTGGCCCAGATCCCAGCTGAAGGTGTATAAACAAGATTGATTTGCTGTGACCGATTTATCTGCATTATTAAACAAGCAGCGGCCCTCTACATTTGTTCATGCTATATCACATTACTTCTGCCCTCAGGCAATAAGAACCTCTTTCATTGTTTTATACGGCAATAGATTGTTTCCCATCACTGGAATTCTAAGAGAAAAGTAATTAAAAACCCTTCTCTACACACACATAACTGCACACACACTCACTTTCAATACAGTACTGATCATACATGAACATGTGTACCTTTGAGGCATAATCATTAAATGCCCATAATCCCCTAAATGCAAGGTCTTTAATGATATATGAGATCATTTTTAATCATATTGAAAATACATTTTTGATATTTACAATAATTTATTAAACCTTTGATCTCCTTTTTATATTCCACACATTAGTCATATTCCTGGAGAATTTAGAAATTTTTATTCATTCCAGTTAAAAAATGATATTATATGTATGAAAGCACAGCTGTACATTGTATAGATAGCTGTTGGCTGTGTGAGAGTCCTTTCATGATGCTATTTTAAACAGGGAGTGGACCGCTGCATCTATATATAATCTTGTCCACAAAATACATATTGCAATATTTACAAAAAATGAATACCAGCGAGTCTGTGACCTGTGCCCTCACCTTGAGTTGGAAGAAATCTGTCACCATGAATTAAACCAGATGAAAATATGATTCTATATTTGCTGCTGGAATTCTGTTGCTATGGCTACGTCACGGTGCACCTCAGATAATTGCACATCACATATTGGCATTGAAAGGAAATCCACCACATAGGATTAAACAAACCAGGAGGCAAAAAACGTAAAAATTGCATTCTGTCACCATACATCAAAAACATGTTTTAGAATGAAACAGATTAATAATAAATAAAAAAGGCAATGGATGACACTGATAGTGTGATATCTATTTTTGTCATTCAACACACTGCCACAGAAAAATGTAAAATATTTTTTTGTGATGACAGCATTGCTGTACCTTTCCTTCTTATGCATTAGTTATACAGAATGGCTACTCCTGCATCCAAATTAACTGACTGCAGAAACTACTGTATTTCATAAAGGTACGAATGTATTTTGCATGAAAGCAGTTACTCCCGACTTAAGCTTCAGGACATCCTGAGCTATTGAATACAACATAAAATACAGTATACTATTTGATGTGTTTGAAAAAGCTGAAATTTAAAGATTCATTCTGATATACTTTTGATGGCTGAGTGGGTTATATCAGCCAGCGAGTGGGTCTTTCAGTAATATATAAGTAAAATATACGCTTTTATATGCTTTCATTTTGTCATGTTGTTTGTAGGCAGGTACCAGGAGTCATCAATTTAACCCCCCCTGCCCCCCCCCCCCCCAACCCCTCAACACCTGAGAAGGTACAGTATAAGTGAACTCCGTGTTCACCCCTGAGAGAACACGCAGCTACCTTAATGGATCATTATGCATGGGTTCTCTCTCCACATTACCAGAATCAATGACTCACGTGTGGCTCTCTTTAACTCCCACCACGTTTCATGACAAACGGCTGACGATAACGACAACCAAAAATAACTCTGTAAACACATTTCAGATTTTCCGATTCTAACATTTTTAAAGACTTAAATCTGATTAACATGTTTAATGTTGATATAATCTGACTGATATTTTTTTTTTTTACTGCGTGGTTTTCTTATCCCCGGAATGGCCATCTGATCATATGAGAAAATGTGACCTTGCATCAGGTCTGCATTGCCGCTGCAGTTGGCAACATTAAGCACGTTGCTGCTGAGACCGCAAATGTTTTGAGGGAAACGTTCAGCGAAATAGTCATCTGACAAAGTGTAAAACTCTGCCGGAGGGTCCGCAGTGTCTGACTGGCCTGTCATCAACAGCTGAGAATGACTGAGCCAAATATAGCAGCAGTATGTTGCTGCTGGGTATTTTTTATTTATTTCTATTTTTTTGCAAAGGCATTTACCAGCTGAAATCCAGGTGGAAACGCTGCGGTCAGCTCTGCTGTTTATCGCGATACGGCCGTAATTACGCAGGTTGGCGTGACGTGAAGTCAAAGCTAACCGGCCAAACTTTGACATTTTTGCTCCTGTCACATTCCATTCGTTACCTCCGACCCGGGGAGTCCGAGCGGGCGCTCGTTCGGCCGGTGGCCGAGGGAAGGGCTCCCGAAGTGAAAACGCGGATAGACGCAGGGCGCTCGGCTCGGCGAACCCCGAGGAGAAAGCGACACCCATCCATTATTAAACCTGGCGGCTCTGCAGCCACTGGACTGGATTCAAGGAGGCTTCCCCGAGACGGAAACATCTGTGCGACGGCAATATCTGAATTTCTCGGGTGTAAACGATTCCTTTCAGCAATGCGCCATTCACAAACCAGATTGAGAAGGGACAAAAATGAAACGACATCTATCAGGCTTTATAGGGTATAATGTTGTGTCGATCTCACTTTGTTTGGTCGAAAATAAATCTTTCCTCTCCTTTAAAGCCACTGTGTCGTCAACCGGAGTGAACAGCTGCCACATCCGGCAAGTCACCGCGTGTGGGTCTCTCAACGCAGCGGTCAGTCACTGTCACCACAGCTAAAATGAAATGCCATACGTTTCACCGGGTTGCCATTCTCTCAGCGTTGCTCTTATAAAAACCGAACCCCCACCAAGAACAGCGGAGTGTCACACCGAGGACCGACGGACCGGGGGGAGAGCGAGGGGGGTGTGTGTAATCAGATAGGCCAAAATCCATGAAAAATGCACGTGGCCCTTTTTTAAGAGCAGTCATCCGGGTCTCAGACTGCACACCCGCACCCTCAAGCCCCGTGATGTGACTCCGCAGCGGGGGAAATGGAGGGGCCGCGCCACTGAAACTCAGCACCCGCTAACGGCTAGCGCCGCCCGCGTATCGTATACGGCCAGCCGCCACGCTAAACTCGCCCGGGTCTTCATGCACTCATTAACCATTTAATAGCAGCTCAGAGCTCCCCAGCTCGGTGTCGGCTTTCCCTGTTAAGGAACCCCATGGAATTAAGTGTTATCACACTAACACCAAGGAGCTAGTTTTACTGAACTAAAAGAAAATAGCAATAAATAAATAGATTTATTGAGTGCCAAAATTGACCACGGATGTACAGTTAAAATTGTGAAATACATTATAAATTTCAATATCTGTCAACTGTATTAATGTCAATAATCACTTATTGTCAAAGTGCTTGGAAGAAACTATAAATAGAGTTACTTTTTACAGAGAGGGATTCTGTCCGTATTACTGCAGTCTGCATTGTCCTTCTGTTTTAATTTCCAGGCAGACTGCATGCTTAAGCAGCTTAACTTTCCAATATCAGTCCACAAAATGAGCCAAGAATGCAGACCCTGCTGTCAAAGGGGTTCTTTGGAGGCCACCGGTACAGTTTAACGGTCCCATTGGGTACTATTTGCGTAAGCACATTGCGCGAATTGACAAATAATTGTTGGGTAGGGATACTCTAGCACAGCTGGACTGAAGATCTTGCGTGCACTTTATAGGTTTCGGTGATAAAGCGTGCCGTTGGTCATTAGAGGGCATCAAAATGGAAATTTCCGGCTGACAATTCGACACCGCCAAAGTAATCCCTCTGTAAAAAGATCTCATCGGATTTATGCGATCAGCAGGGCCCCTCGTCGCGATAATACCGCAAACAGAAGAAAAAGTAAGCGAGAGAGAAGGAAGGAGGGCGCAAAGAGAGAGGGAAACACAAAGCCAGCCGGGCTAATTCACTCCCGGAGAGGGTGTGGCCGGGCACGCGATCGTCCCCCGGCCTCTCTGATATCCGCTGCGCATCGGCGCGATGGGAGTCACGTGTCCTTACGCTACGCGGCGCTCGAAAGGCGCGACGACCGGGCCGCGGCGACGCACATCCATGGCTGTCGGATCCCCGCCTCGATCGAATCAATCTGAAAGTATAATAAAGCGCGGCTTCGGGCGACACATTTAATTGATTTGCAAGAGAGACGATTCCTTGAAGAGGGGGCGTGCGGCCCAGTCAATCTCCTTCTCCCTCAGCACCAGAATACTCTTGTCAGAGGCGGGAGACAGATGAGAGTCCCTGTCTCAACAATTCCGAAAATCTCGTATTTCACTCTTCAGGGTGCAGAGGCCAAAGGCCGGCGTCTGTTCACACAAATCTCAATGCCTGTATGCTACGCTGAACGCTGTTCACTCCTTGTCAGCGGCAGGTGCATGGGGGTTCAACGCACCCTCGGTGATTAGATCCACGCCTTCCTGGGAACCATGCAGGGTCCTGAGGCATATGCTGGAATGCAGATAAAAGGT
This sequence comes from Anguilla rostrata, assembly GCF_018555375.3. Taxonomy (NCBI): domain Eukaryota; kingdom Metazoa; phylum Chordata; class Actinopteri; order Anguilliformes; family Anguillidae; genus Anguilla; species Anguilla rostrata. Next base: position 37,972,308 of record NC_057935.1, read on the forward strand.
AATTGGATTTGAATGTGGCAAACGGCCTTTCGCCGGTCCCCTTTGCCCAAATTCTCACTGAACCGACTCTCCATTGAACAGGTCGTGGCAGATCTTGGAGAACAATGCATGATGGGAAACAACCTGGTCTAATCCCCATTTACCATATGTAGATTTACATAGCTATGCCCAGCAATGAATTGCCCCTCGGGGATAAATAAAGTTTATTGAATTGAACCATGCTTCCATCACTTGATAAAAATAAATTCATAAATAACTTTACACAGAACAGAATTAAACTGCCTCCAGAAAATAGTCTTGTGTAATTTAAATGGTGTACGTACATTTTCTATAAGCCCCTTCTCACTCAAATTAGTTTATGTAAAAACTGGAACAATCTTTCCTAAAATTGGAAGAATACCTGGTTCACATGGGAAAAGTCTTTTGACTGACTGGTACCACCCGAAGACTGGAAATGTACAGATCTGGACAATGACACCCGAACTGCGGGTCAATAGAGATCCGAGCCGCGGGTCAATACAGATCATTCGGAATTATGTGTCGCGAACATGAGACCAGGCAAGAGACTCTCTGGTTGTGGGTCCCGTGTTTGTCCTTGATTGTCATAATTTGTGGCACTTAGAAACTGTGTGGCTTCGCCTTCTTACTGTCAGGCACTGTATCCTTAATTGAAGGGTTAGGGGGCATGTAAATATTATGTGAATCAGATACTCGAACAGGAGCCGTCACTGTGCGTGCAGCACACCCCTGAGGTGAGCTGCAAGAGCTCCGAGTTTGCCGAACGATGTGCACATAACACACAGAACTATGACTAATGGAGCACTCCATGCAAATGAATGCCTTACAAAGGGGAGAAAATCCAATAAAACACAGGGAGCCTAATGACGGATAAAATAATACCGCGAAGCAGCCGGGTCTGCTGGGAAAGAAAGGTATTCCACTTCTCTGAAACACAACGCTCGCAGAACAAAAGGAAGCGGTGCACCTCGGAAATAATAATCTTTTTATGGATCACCAGAAGGGCAACAAAGGAAATCTCAGAGAAGCATTAGTTCAATTTCAGAAAAGGCGAGGAAGTACTTAATAAACTTTATATCTCCCGGCGACAAGAGAACAATCATGAACTACACTGAAATTCATAAAAAAATACTGTTTGTTATCAGGTTGAATTTCCTGTTTGTTTTTTCACTGCGGCAGTCCGTTGCATGTTTTCAGTCGGCCGTCTCTAACTAAAGCATGCTCCGGTACTTCTCAGCTTTTTACATTTCAGATTGCACCAAGAATGCGGTGGATGCACATTGCTTTATTTTCATTGTCGTGAAGGATTACAAAATCAATGGCATGTAAGCTATTTGTGTCCTCATTAAAAAAACGTATTAGAGCAGCGAATGACAGAGGTGAGTTACTGTGCATTTGAAAAACACAGCCCCGAAACAGCACATCCCTCCTTCTCGGCTGTCTCACGCACAGTTGTCAGTGAACGCCTCCGAACAGTGCTCCACAGCTACTTTTAGCAGGCACTGAGTTACACTATTCATGGGCCTAGAAACACATTCATTAGCTACTTTCATGCTCTTCAGTTTGACATACTGCAGTCTGTTGTCACCAAAGCCCGGCACGTTGCATAATTTGAGCAATTGTCACAAATTACAAGGCTGTCTGGGACTTGAACTTACAGCCTTCTGGTGATGGGTCCAGTTTGATGACATTGTCACCCACCTAGACACCATCTCTGCCTGAATACAAACATGCAGCCAAGAACTATTTAACTAATTATGTTGGTCCTTTGGTTGATATAAACATAATATGTTGTTATATGATATCATTAGATAAATCTTGGGGTATGCTAACATTTCAGTTTGCAGATCTTTCACCATTCTGTGAATTCACTTATTGTCATTGATCATTTTTTGGGAAATTTGATAGAAAAGATCTGGGTGAAGCAATTCAACTGAATCCTTGTGTAGAATACTTTTTAAAGATATTAAGTTACTCTCCTGGTATGGTGTTATACAGTACTGGTCACAGGAATTTGAATGCCCTTAGGGTTTACATGACAATGTCATTTGTCTTTCAGACTTCAAATCGTACACTCTACCACTTACTAAAGTCAATCATATAAGACATCCCTGTTTACAGAAGATCTAATTTAGGATCAGACATATGTAAACTACACCACAACGACATTGACAGCAGCAATGTCTTCTTTAGCAGTCTCTATTTTTTCTTGGGAAATAAAAGCTCATGGACAACATGTACAGATAAATATGATAACATAACATACTTATCTTAACATAATTTGCTGAACAGGCCTGGATCATATTAAACCAGAGTACACAGCCTTCAGCTGCTGTACCTGCAAAGCCACTGATTACAGCTCCCTTGTTACGCAATGGTCGGTTTATTTTATTCTTCAGGCAGAAGGATCGTTGTTATAAATCAACTGTCTCTCACCGTCTCTCAGATATACGATACCATTGATTAAAACTTTCTCTCTGTTGTGTACTGTACTTCTCCCAAAACAATGAAAGTCGATATGTCCTGTCAGGATGTTGTTTTTCTTCTTAATCTTTGTAATTCATCTCTGATATTTTAGGCTGGGGCTAAATTTGGCCTTGCTTAATTTTCAACAGTCTAATTGCTTTTAATGTATCAAACCATGCTTGCTTTGCCTGTGAACTCTTGTTAACAAAGATACAGCCAATCACTCTCTAAAAAGACAGAGGCAGTGCCTCTTGAGGTTAGAACCAGGTTTGACTTTGGTTACCGTCACCATGTTTCAAGCCCGTCAATAGAGTGTAGCAGGGAGTGTATCCATAAATGCTGATGTTCAGCTTTTATGTGTCCACATACTGATTTAGCATTCCAGACATTACTGAAGCCACAAATTTACAGTTACGTGTACATCTGAGCTACAACTAGCTATTACTGCCAGAATCAATATGAAAACAAACACGTGCTTCCCTTTGGCGTGATCTCAAATACAAACAAAAGCGCGGGTCTCACAAAAGCATGATCAACGCCGACCCAGATCGGACACTCACCATCCTTGCGATGATAGGTTATTTCCACCTTTCTCTCCTCGGAGCCCAACAGAGCCTGCGCCATTTGGGCAATAGCATGTCTCTTCGTAAGCTCTCCATGGAGGAAATCACAGGTGCACGACTTCTGCATGATATCTGGCCTGGAGAATCCGGTCATTTCGCAAAAAGCGTCGTTGCAGTAGATGATTGCACAGTTCTGAACCCTGGCATTGGCTATTATGAATTTCTTATCTGCAAGGAAAACAGAAATTCTTTAGGTTTCCAGTAATAAAAAAATGACAACATGTGTACTCATTTTCAACGCCATATTTAAACATTTAATAAGAGATGTACACCATGACAGGTAGATTGAACGTGGTCTTAGTTTGCCTCTGGTATTTCATTATCAGCCAAAGAAATGTTACAAAAACAAAAACAGACAAATATGCCTTTAAAAACACGTGTTAAACAAAACCCAATGCGTTTTGAAACGTCTCGACATTAAAGCCGATAATTTCGATCAAAGCATGGCAACAAATGTGGGCCTTAAAGTAATATCAAAGTAACTTGTTCCTCGCCATTTAATGCAATGACTTAAATGTCACTGAAGGATATGCGCACCATTCAGCTGGACTTTGTATGTATGAATAAGTGTGTATAAACACAGCCCAGTTCCATATATATAGTGCGTAAATAGCTAAATAGTGGTACTAACAGCTTAACTGAGCGCTAATAGAATCCAAAATAAAGAAAAGCAATTCCTTGCTTTCTTCTCACTGGTAATAAGTGTGTACCAAATACAGCCGCAATCACAAATTGTCCTGCATAAATAAACAGAATGATTAATATATGCCCGTTGGGTACGTTTAACGTATATTTCCAGCATGTGCAAAAGCCTTGCAATAATATTTATGTCCATAGGTAAAAGTAAATGGCAGTTAGGCAAGTAATTTAACCTTTCCAATGACAATCATATGAATAGTATTAATGCCGAGCTTCAAATCCGAGCATCATTTAAAGCTGGCTTTAGCTAGCACCGTTCTAGAAAACGCAATGAAAACGCTTTAAACACATTTCATACTGTGTAAAACACTTTACGGCAACATGATGTCATAACTATTAAATGCAAAACACTTACTTTGTCCCTCGAATTTTCGTATTATTATGCCAAGAAACGTGTTTTGTGGTGCGACATGACCTCTCCGAACAGGCATGATTAAAAAATAGCTCCAGTCCAACAGTAAACGCGCTTTTGCGATGAACGCTTTCTTAACTTAAAGCCCCTGTAGCTGTATGGTCTCCCCTTTGTCACAAATCATCCTCGATGCGATCTCCACTTTCTGCGACCTTCTCCTTTTTATTTACGTATACGTTCTTGCCAGGGCGCATACCCTGCGTTTGAAGAATGCCTTGCCAACACCAAAAAGAGGAATGGGGGAAAAAGAGGTCGAGTCAGAATTTGTTTGATGAACATTTCAAATTACACTGAAAATGGATGCGATCTTGCCGTTCTCCAAAGCGATGTGGCGGCGGGGATTGGAAGACTGAAGCGGATCTGTCAGGGGGAGTGACGTTACCCCTCGAGGTTTTGTGCGTGGCGCTCAGCTCTAGTACTTAGAGCAAGCCTTCAGCGCGATTGCCTGGGATGAAACTGTTTCTAGAATGTGGAGGGTGCGAGGTATAGTTAACAAGGTCGAGCTGCCGTGCTCACGACATCCTGTAGCACGTGGATTTCTTTTCCGCATAAATGGACACGAGAACAGGAGATCTTTATAACTGGTGATATCAGCATTAAAAAAACCCAGTGTTTTCAAGGTCTGACAGTTTGTTTCCTTTCCAATGTAATTCCCTTCGTCGATCGTTATTTTAAACTTCTGAAAGACGAACGGGAACTGTCATGTTCTTCAGCATCAGGCTTTTGTTCCTATGACGTTTCTTACTGGAGGGACTTGTCCATGGTCCTGAAATTTCACTTGCACCAGTAAAGAATAGCCCGTTATCATGTATGTCGTGAACCGCATACGAATTGCATTTCTTACAATATAGGTCGACATTACAGGTTTGGATTTTGGACTTTACATAATTGTTGTCTGGATCTATTTTTCTGAGTCAACATAATTCAAATTTACTGAATGGATTTTACTTTCAAATCAGATGAAATAGCACGTGCAGGGGGCAGCAGTTTAGCTGCATAGTCGGGCCGTATAAAACGCAAATGTGCGCTGACCGAAAAGCCCCTCATACTATATTGAAACATCTGTCTATGTATTTCTCAAATAGCTCCCCACCCATCTGCTCCATTGAGAAAACGAGTGAAACGAGGCATGCAAATGCAAATTCACAAATAGGATTTAGAACCTGCAGTAATGTTGCACAAACGGATTTTTCTTAGGATATCCCGTCGAATTTAACCTTATTGTATGAGCGAAACAATATAAATCATGTACACACTCACGCAAACACACACACACACACACACACACACACACACTCACGTACAAACTTGTTGTATCGGCTCTTCCTCCTTCCGAAAAAAGGGTGCCCTTAGCTACTGTGCGGTGCATGGCATTCACGCAGATCGGCTACTGCCTTAGCGGCTCCTGCCTTAACAGAGCATTAACCTTTACTGGGTATGGTTTTTGAAAATTCTGATTTTAAGCATAGGTCCCCTTAGTTATGTATTAAATGTAATATTTCTATTAAACATTTAACAAAATTATCATTGGGCATTGTTCCATGGATGATGTTCAGATTCGCAATTTTATGAAAACGATAGCAGAAAAAGTATGTGTTTCGATTCTGGGCGAGTCAAAGTAGTCTCTTGAATGTGAACTACAGATGACTGAATCCTAAAAGAAAATCCTGCCAACGACTCAAACGTCTATACCTACAGTCCTAGTAATATAACTGACAGAAAGACAGCTGGTTTGATATAGGCATATCAATAACATACTTTTTATAAGTGTTCGCAGGCCTAAATATTCAACAAATTCATGTTTGTTGAAAAGCACACTTTAGAGTAGCTACAAGGCAACAACACGTGCTGTTGCTGTGCAAGTAAATCTCTTTTTTTTTCACTAGGACATTGCTATGAAACTTGTGGTGTGTTTCAAGGCAACCAACAATCATATAATTTAATTCATATATTAAATACACTGTGCATAAGAAAATATTCGCACACATTTCATAAGACGTAATCATGGATGATAAAATGAAACTTGAAGCAATATTTTCATTTTAGACTTTGTAAAAGTACCTACAGTATATTGCTCAGAAATATATATCGGAAAGACAAAACAAAGACAAGACAAAATGTCATAAAATCGCTGACACAAACTCTTGGATTAAATGTGTGTCCATAACAGACTTAGAAATAAATGCAAGTGTTTGTTCATGCAGTGCATGTACTGGGCAAACAGTGAAAAAAAAGTGTTGAATTAAAAGTGAACGACAGGCATTAATTTAGCATAATACTCATTTGTTAAGCAGTATATAATAATATAAAGTGTATTGAAAGGGATAGATATGTTACAACTCTTAAAAGAAATTGAATATCCCCTACACATTAAGTTTATATTACTAGGTGACAGACAGGAGGTAACTCAATTAGTACCGATGGGAATATTATCCCTTTCTCTAATTGTATTGCAAACACAAAGCAGGGGCCTAAGCATAAAGTCTACAGCTGTCTCATCTCCATCCCCCATGTTATACTGTGAAGGGCAAAACATGGGTATGAATCAAATTACAGGACAATATGTTGTCTGGAACAAATGTTTCCTTAATGCACAGATGCCATAATTGGACGCTCATGACCATATATTACTTTAACCTTTAGAGCATACACCATTATTTATATATTTCCACACATTTCAGTGTTTAAGTTTGAGCATACTTATAAGTTACACACATTTCATATTCAAATACATGAATTGTACTGTATGGTTGAACCAAAGCTTCGGGCTGATTCTGCTTTGTTTATGAGAAAAGCAGTCATATGTTATATAATGGAAACATGGCCATGATGAATAATGAAAGTAGCGCAAACAGATCAAGGGCTTTCTCTACAGGCCGTGAGAACAAACACTGACAAAGAAGACAGGCTGTCTGTCATTGGAGTCCACTGAGCACAGGTACCCTGGAGCTTACACACGGACCTGCCTTCACTGTCTGCACAAAAACACACCTGCACCACACACACACACACACACACACACACACACACATCAGCTACAATCATCACAACTGAAATGTATAATGAATAAAACAAATGAGTGGAATAATTTACAATAATTTACCAATAAGTCAGATAATTTACAATGTTTTATAATAATTTACATTGGGGTTTCCATGATCAGCGAACGATTCTGTTTTAGCTATTATTTCTCCTTATCATTAAAATCACTGTGCTTTGTTTGAGTTTTTAATTTATTCGGTACGTGATTCTGTAGATGTATGCTTTTTAATGAGAAAGAGGACAGATCAAAAGTAAAGTTGTTTTACTTCCTGCCACTCTATGCTGTGGCCATTAACCAAACCTCCTGTGCCTCTTGTGGGGATTCGATTACTAATTCATTGTATTGACCCAAACTGGCAAAGTATGGCTGTGGCCATGTTAATGACAATCATTTAAAAATCCATTTGAAGAAGGAACATTTGATAAATCTATTAAAAATGAGCAACTTATACTTTTTCAAAATTATGCAGTAATAATGCATTATTATGCATTATTTTCAGTGCTTACTTATATAATTATCTAATTAGTTTGATTGCTGATTGTGAAGCCTGGCTCCACAATGTAATACTGTAATTTATGTAGAATACCATGATATACGTAAACAGCTGAGCTGCCTTAAGTGGTATGCAATGTTTGATCGTTCTAAAACAGATCCGGTTTGTCTTGATGATCTTGCTCAGCATATTTACATGTCACAGTGAGCACCATCATGTTACATTAGTAATCAAACAGTTCAAATATGGTAAAAGTGCAGATTCATAGCTTTTATTAAAGGGTATATTAATACATTTTGATTTCACCATGTATAAATTTGATTTCACCTTTTATACATAGTCCCCCCGTTTCTGGGTGCTACAATGTTTGGGACGAATGGTTTCACAGGTGTTTTTTATTATTCAGGTGCGTTCAATTGCTTCTTTATAGGAGGTATAAGAGTGCTTTAAGTATCCAGTCTTGATTCTAGGCTTTCGATTGCCTTGGGAGTCTGTTATTAGTGTTTGTCAACACGAGGACCAGAGGTGTGCCAATGAAAGTCAAGGAAGCAATTATGAGGCTGAGAAAAAGAAAAAAAAACAGTCAGAAACATATGGAAAACTTTAGGCCTACCAAAATCAACAGTTTGGAACATCATTAAGAAGAAAAGAGGGCACTGGTGAGTTCAATAATCGCAAAGGGCCTGATAGGCCAAGGAAGACCTCTGCAGTTTATGACAGAAGAATTCTCACCATAATGAAGAAAAACCCCCAAACACCTGTCTGACAGATCAGAAACAGTCCTCAGGAGGCATGCATGGATGCATCAGTGACTACTGTCCACAGAAGACATCACAAACAGAAATACAGAGTCGGAACTGCCAGATGCAAACCACTAATTAGCCACAAAAACAGGATGGCCAAGTAACTGTTTTGTAATAAGTACCTAAAAGAGCCTGCAAAAAAAAAAAAAAAAAAAAAAAAAGGTCAGATGAGTCCAAAGCCGCGTTTCCACCAAAATTACCCGGAACTTTCAGTCCCAGGAACTACTTTACCAGGAACTAAAAGGTTCCTTCAGCCAATGGTTGTCTGCATTTCCACCGGGGTCTAAAGTACCGCAAAGATTAGGCAAATTAGCCCACTGACGTATGAAAAAGCGACGTTGTCGTCGGTCCATCTGTCATATGATTTCTTCTGTAACCCCATACTACCACCGAAGTAGCCTACATTATTTTCTAATAACCGGGACAGCCCGGAGGGGTTTATTCCACTTATATACAACGGGTTACCAACAATTACTATATATGGTTACTTTTGTATTTATTGATTTTCATATATCCTCTCAAACACATTCATTATGTTTTTATGCGAACATTCGCTTTCATGTCTTGACATCCGAAGCGACAGAATGCATTCACATTATAACTGGCAACAACAGCAGAAAACATGCACACGTTGTAAACAATTTGCTGTTTGATTACTTTCTCGTCGTCAATTCCATATAGGCTAATCGCAAAATGACAAGAATAGAACGAAAACTCGGACTTGCGTGAAAATGTAAATTAGTAGTGGTACAGCCGTTTGCTTTCCTTCAAAGTTACTGCGAGCCGAGCAGCGAAGTGTGCCCTCCAGATGCGAACCATGCACCATAAATTAGTCCATAGTCTTCCTGGTCTTTTCGTGGAATTGAAGAATGGCAGTAAAATGGAGTAAAATTACGACAGTCTGAAAAAGCTAAAGGGACGGTTACTAGAATTAACCTTTTATTTTACCCTGACAAAAAGTGCGGAAGGTGATTTCCAGTTTGCTTTTACTGTATCACCAATGTTAATTACGCAGAACTACCGCATACCTCACGTAACTGTATCAAACGTTTTGAGTCAATTACAACGGGCTAACAAAGAAAATCCGGAAGAAAATATTCAGCAACCGAATTAATCCGTTTGAATGTTTTAGTACGTAATATGCTGTCCCAGCACGAATGCTTAGCATTTTATAAAACGAATACTAAAGCAAGAAAAGAGCAGAAGAGCACACGTTATAATTCCAAGACGTTGGCAGGCTATAACCAAAAGTAGGCTACTGCGCCGCATAACATACAAGTTTGATTTGAAGTTATTATGAAAATAAATTGGTTTGCGCCTGCTTATTTTTAAACATGGCGCCTGAAAACAAAAAACACAAAAAAATGCTGCGAGTACTCGACCAATCAGAAATGTTCAGCGCTGCAAGCTCCACCCAAAAGGTTCCTGTACTTTCGGAAAGTACTACCCCCCGAGCAGGAACCTTTTGGGGGGTAAAATAAAGCCCCAGGAACTAAATTTAGACCCTAGTTCCTGCGGTGGAAACGCACTGAGTTCCTCAAAAGGTTCCTAGTTCCGGGGTATAGTTCCTGCGGTGGAAACGCGGCTCAAGGTGAATTGTTTCAGAGAGATGGCAAGAGATAAGTATGGGGGGAAAAAGGAACTGACCAAGATCCAAAGCACCCCACCTGTGAAATATTGGTGGTATTATGGTTTGGTATGGCATTTATGGCTGCTACAGGTACTGGCTCGCTTGTCTTCATTGCTGATGTAACTCTTGATAGCAGCAGCAGAATGAATTTTGAAGTGTACAGAAGCATCTTATCTTCTGAAGTTCAACCAAAACTAATTGGACGGGGCGTCATCCTACAGCAAGGCAGTGATCCCAAACATACTGCTAAAGCAACAAAGGAGTCCTTCTAAAAACTAGAAAATTCTTGACAGGCGGAGTCATTCACCCAGTCTGAATCCAATTTAACATGCATTTCATATACTGAAGAGAAAATTTAAGGCAACTACCCCTAAAACATGCAGGAGCAGAAACTGGCTGCAGTGCAGGCCTGGCATTGCATCAGTAGAGAATATACTCAATGCATAGTGATGTCTATGGGTCACAGATTTCATGAAGTCATTGCATGTAAATGATATACTAAACATGACTATTTAAATTTACATAACATTAATATGTCCCAAACATTATGCCAAATCGAAAAAAGAAAAAAATATGTCCCAAATATTTTATATTTATTGAGTTCACTGTACTTGCATGTCACACACACATAGACACACACACACACGTACACACATAGACGCACACCGCACACACTAGATTTTTACAAGTTTTGAATTATAACTGCACCGTTATAGCCTTCAGCAAGGCATACTGATTATTTAATAAACTGCTGTAAAAATGGAGAGGATGTGAAACATGTAATTTGCCCCAGGATATGTCATTCTGTGAAGCTATTGAATGGTAATAATTTATATAATAGTTCTTTTTTTTCAGAATTACCTAAAGGCTTCAAACTACTTACATCACTCATAGAACATGGCAGAAATTAATCATGAGCATGAGGCTGATTCAATATACTGGAACACATTTACAGAGTTAATGAAAAATTAGCAAGACCCGTCATTCTCAATTCCTTTCCTCTATTACAGTTTTTTACGATTGCTTACACACTAAAATAAAAAATAACACACAGTTAACAAAAATAACACACAGTGCCAATAACATGACACTCAAGGAGCAAAACCTCAGCCCAAATCTGCACAACTATAAGCACATTCTCAGCCTCACACTTTTTTGCAAAACACTACACACAGTGTTTCATTTTGCAAAAGATCTGAGGTGTTCTGCTACTTGTGTGTGTGGTTGTGTGGTTTTCAAAATTGTGCTTAAGCAATCGTAAAAACCTGTAAGTAATTTTAAAATATAAAACATTTTTAAACTAAAGAGTTTGTTGAACAATGGCAAATGCAGGTTTCACTTTACATAGAATAAGTTATCTTAAAACTAATAAATATTCTTGATGTTGGTTCATCTGTAATGAAAATGGAGAGAAAGAAACAAAAACATCATAGTAAGCTAAAATACTATGACAGAAATACGATGATAATAAATATCTACTTAAAAATACTATTTTATATCCTGTTCTAATCTATTTTAATATTAAGATCTAGTTCTGCTTTCTATTGATTACAATTTTTGTGAAAACGTCCATGCTTTTATAATTTACTGGGGATAGGCAATCATTAAAAAGTCTTTTAAGAAATTGTCATCAGATATCAGTGGATCAGAGACCTTAAATGAAATGGTCCATACGAATAAATCTCACTTCAATATGCTGAAAACTTCAATATGCTGACTATTTGTAGCTATATCTCAAGTTTCCAGTAATGAAAGTTCAAGGGCAATATTTACTGGCCCCTGTCATGTACATAATTGAAGGCAGATGATCTCCTCAGATGATTCCCATGCCATTGGGTATGGGGAGAAATTACATCTGATCTTTCATACATCACTCTTGGCCCTCCCTCTCTTACGGTTTTTTACGATTGCTTTGACTCATTTTGCACAACAGAGTTTCAATGTGCAAAACTCTTAACACAGAATGCTATATTGCTCATTTTGGGTTCAAAATGTAATATAGCATGCAAAATAAAAATACCAGTGTCAAATCCGAGAATATTATATGCAAAAGTTTATCACAGCACCAGAACATTAGATATTTCAAACAATGAAGTTAAATCATTGCTGGATTTTCAATACACAACAGTCATCATCAAGTAATGCTGCCAAACACAAAATCCTTCTGATCAAAAAAGAGTTTGAAAGTGTTCTTTGGTCATAATGCAATATGCTATACTCCTAATCTTGGGCTCAAAATCATATATAGCATGCACAATAGAAACAACTGAACCAAATTAGATTGTATTTCATGCTAAAGTTTATCATAGTGTCAGAACAGTGGATATGTCCATCGTTGAAGTTTAATTATTGATGTATTTTCAAATACAATGGCCATTATCAAATAATGCGGTCAAACACAAAATACTTGTTAGCAAAAAAGACTATGCAATGGTAATTTCCTCATAAGTACTTGAAATTATGTACAGCAAGCATCCCCTGTGATAGACTGCAGTATAGCGCTTATGTTTTTATGAAAGACAAACAAAATATTAGATTAGATTATATGAAGTTTAATCATTAAAGAAACATTATACTTTACATTGAGTTTACAGTACTGTAAACTCAACTGTATTGTACAGTAAAAACAAAAACAACAGTAAAAGCAAAAACAGTTACAGTAACAACAAACTTTACTGTGAAGTAAAAAAAAAAACCCAGCTTTTTGGTGCTTAAGCAGCATTTTGCCCCTCCGCTGCATTTTGCCACAAAATTTTGTCGACGTCGCATCTGATGTCTTCGTTGGCAAGACAGCACTGGTAAAATCTTTTAGAGTGCCTTATCCACCCATGACACTGCTGGGCTGTAATGTCATCACATGTCTCATCCATGGCCTGAAGGAGCGTTGCCTGCTCACATGGATCGTATACCTTCCACCTCCAGGCCGAGAAAAACTCCTCGATGGGGTTCAGAAAAGGGGAGTAAGGTGGACACAACTGCTCTTCTGCCTCCTTGGCCATGACCGCGACCCCGTCCACGACCACGACCCCGTCCACGGACCTGTCCTTCGTTACCAACCTCAACCTCACCGACCTGCTCCATTTTGTCAAAAACTGCCATTCAGGTTTCTAAGCAGCCTTTTATGTAGTGGCGAAGAGATTATCAATTGTGTTGCAATGCTACTCACCTGGGCAAGGTTGTTGGAAGTACTGAGACAAGACTACAGACACCTGTTGAATTGATTTAGTGATCTGCTTTTGTACTAATAAGCATTTGAACATTGTTGTAATATTAGGTGGCTGTATTCTGCGAATGGAGCATATGATTTAGAGTTTGGCGCTTTGTATTAACAGTTTTGCACTTTGCACTGTATGTCAGCATAGGATGTAGTGTCTTAAGGTAAGAATTCTGCAAGTCAGTTTTGCACTTTGCGTAAACAGTTTTACACTTTGTATGTCAGCATAGGATGTAGTGTCTTAAGGTAAGAATTCTGCAAGTCAGTTTAGCACTATGCATTAACAGTTCTACACTTTGTATGTCAGCATAGGATGTAGTGTCTTAGAGTATGAATTTTGAAAGTCAGTTTGGCACTTTGCGTTAACAGTTTTACACTTTGTATGTCAGCATAGGATGTAGTGTCTTAAGGTAAGAATTCTGCAAGTCAGTTTAGCACTTTGCGTAAACAGTTTTACACTTTGTATGGCAGCATAGGATGTAATGTCTTAGAGTATGAATTTTAAAAGTCAGTTTGGCACTTTGCATTTTGAGTTTTGTACATTGAAATTATGCTGTGCAAAATGAGTCAAAGAAATTGTAAAAAACTGTAACAGCATCTGGATGAGCATCCAATGAAATTTCTGAATATTTCTGAACAACACTGCTTATCACCACACTGTGGTAATTATTGAACACAGATAGGTAAGTGTCACTTCATATAATTAAGCGATTCATTTGAAAATGGCTAGCTTTGGAATTTGCATTGGAATTTAATGATATTTAAATGGTTAGCATATACTGTAATATGCCCCAAATACTAGAGTGAAAGAGTGAAACTGTTAAATAAAATACATGTTAATAATATATAACTATACTGTCAATAGATTTTCTATGGAAAATTGCAATAGAAAGGAAAATATTTTTTATGCATCTGTCAGTGTTTCCTGGGGTGATTAAAAAAATTAATGTGCAATGGTTAAATGAAACCAGTTGGTAACTTTATATAAAACATTTCCTGATATATCTCAGGGCCTGGTTTCCCTAATGTTTGTGCTTGTTGGTGCAGATGTAATGCTATCTACCCTGACTTAAAAGCTTTGTTTAATGCATCTGGATTGCTGAAAACCATGTAATCAATTTCATTGCCACATGCCAGTTTATGATAGGTCTGTGAAACCAGTCACTGGTTGATTTATGGAAGCAGAATCTTGTGTGGGACAACAAAACTGTGTAAACTCAACTATTTAGTTGTCATTATTTAAAAAAAAGATTGTAATAAATATTTAAATGTAATCTCACAATTTACTGGCTGTTTTACACGACTCTTAAATAAAGCCAAATAACATGAAGTACTTAAGCACTGGCATGGATCATAGCATGAGTTCTAGTAATCATAATCACCATCAAGACTGAAGTTTTAAAATTGTACAAAATGTGTGAAACAATATACTCAGAACTGAATATCTTGTGTTTAATTGCATCGCTCATTTGAACCCTTTTCTTGGAAAGAACATTTTGGGATACCTGAACTGAAAGGTTATATATTTTGTCTGTGGTTTTACATTTAACAAACAAACCACATCATAGGTCTCAAACTGCTCTGATGAATTTAATACCAGATATGGCATCTCTGGCTTTGGCATTCACACAAGATGGCAATATATCTCTTTGGATAAATCTGCCAGGTCTCTGGCCATCTGCTAATCTGCGAAGAACAACCATTTTCCTTGAGTGACACTTTACTCATGTTAAATTTAGAGAGGAATGTCTCCACATACACAGTTGCATCATTCCATCTGTTTTCAGGTGGCGGAGGTGATCAAGATGTCGAGACGCCTAGTTGTCTGGAAGAGCGAACCAGAAAACCTTGTCTCTTGTCACCTCCCGCGACCCCAAAGCCAGACCTCACCCTTGCAACATTATCAGTGAAGTGCCAGTCCTTAATCCTTAAGTGCTACAGTGGGGTTTAAGTAGCTCGTGCATGAAGCCAGAATGATCAGTGCAGGCCAATGGGGAATATCCAGTTGGGGGATATGTTACAGTAATATGAGTACTGTCAAGGTGAGTCCATGAGTTCCCGTGGAATGATTGCATGTCTTAGATGTGCCTAATGCAATGTTATCTGCTCATCTGGGGAAATCACCTTAGCTAATGACATTGGAGCTGCTTGAAGAAATCCCATATTTGATCCAGAGACATTTGTTTTAAAATATTCAAAGGTTCTCAGTAGAGCATATAAGACGAGCTACTGAGGAAGTAATGCATCATGGCATTTAAGCTTTGATATCTATAGAATGCATATTTATATATTTTAAGTCACATAGTGACCATTATCAAGACAGACCCTAACTGAATGTACAATTTCTGTGCTGCTTGGTAGAATATGAGTCAGTCACTAAAGGGTTATGACAGTACTTTCTGCTGATCCAGTTGTAATCTTGTTGGAGTGAAGGTACTGGATTTGCCTGATAAACTGACAAGTGCTCCTTATGGTATGTACAATACAGTGAATCCATGGTAATATAAAGAGATAATTGAAAGATCAGTAGTAAATCCAAGGGCATATGTGATTGTGATTGTCAAAATGTTTGTGTGTGCATTTATGTGCATACATGCTCATAGCACGTGCAGCTATGTTAAAAACATGATAGACCTAGCAGTTCTGATCTCAAATTGGACCCAGTCAAGTCATGACATACTGCAGAAGCTAATACAAATCTGAGTTTGACATATTCATTCAGTAGAGTTACTCAATCACAAAATGTGCAGGATATTAAAGCTTGCATTGAAAAGCTTTTGTCACTGACAGCTTGGAGAGAGATGTAAGCAGATCACTATGATTATATCCACTGAACTCATAAATGGCAGTTCAATTGGGAAAATAATCTTCTGGGATGCATATGCTGTAATTTCAATTACTACTGATAACAAGACTGTTTAAAGTTATTCACAAGAGCAAATGTTTTATTTAAGTCTTTATTGTCTTGAACTGATGAGGATTTCCTTTAGTTTTGACTCTCATATAACTGGAAATATTATTTCATTACAATTACATCATTTTCATTTTGATGATTGAATTCACCTATTAGCAAATAGAAAAGTAAAATTAGAATTAATTGAGTTAAAATTGAATGTTGTTGGAACCCAGGAGAAAATCTGAGAGAACATATTCAATTTCCTCAGCACATTTAATATGTAGATTATATTTAGATTGTGTCGTGTATATATTCAAATTGTTACCTTAGTTATTACTCGACACATTGTTTCTTCCAAATGGAGATAAATATTTTCAGAACGCTACAAAAAAGTGAGTATAATGTGAATGAGCACTGTGGAGTGTTCTCTCTATCCATTCATTTTTGTCTTAATCTGTCAGTGATTTGGGAACAGACTGTAATCCAGGTTTCACGGCATTCTCTCTCTCTCTCTCTCTCTCTCTCTCTCACAGTTCATGTTTCGGGCGAGCCTTGACAGTTGTCAAAAGCAGCAGAGCAGAGAGCTTACTCCCACCCATACCATTACTGTCCCAGCTCGAAAATAATCCACCAGCACATACAGCAAACTAAAGTGCTGCACTTACCCCAGATTTTTTTCTCTCTCTCTTTCTCTCTCTCTGTCTCTATCAATTCAATTTAAATTTCAATGAGCTTTATTGGCATGAAATACATATAGTACGTATTGCCAAAGTAAACAAGAAACAAACACAAATTGTTGAAGTAAAAAAAAATGTAATGAAAGTTTCGTAAGTTTCGCGCTTTCACTCTATTTAGGCTACTCATTTAATATACTCCTTAACAATAAAATAAAGCAGCGTTTTCTGTGGGAATCCATGTTTTCCCGAGTAAAACAGCGCAAACGCAGTTCTTCATTGTCTGGGCATATTGTTCAGAGCTGCCCTGTCGTCCGACAATGTAAACAGGCTTGTCTGTTTAAGCAACTGGCTCGGTGCAAAGAAATAGAAGTATAGCCTAACTGTTGTATCCAAAGAAATGGAAGTATAGCCTAACTGCAATATCCTAGTTTGAGTCCTAGTTTCTTTTTTATACTCCCTTTCCACTGTTTCCTGCTCACTTTATTTATTATTTGTTTTATTTTGTATCATCCTGTTTTGATCCCACATAGTAGAAGGGGATGTTTTTGTGAGCCTTTATTTTCCCCATGTGAGGTTGGACACAATTACATTGTGTGATTTGCTATAGAAGTGCGAGGGATCCAGGGAATGATCTTTAAGTAATGGAAAATTTTGCTGACCAATGTACCTGTTGTACAACATGTCTGTTGTTGCGATGCATTGAGGTCCATCGTTTTGTGTAAAGTTGGACACACTACATTGTGTGAGTACTCATATTACTAAGTAATGTTACATTTAGCAGGTCAATATGCCCATCTGTTGTTGCCTGTTGGGCTTGAGTTTGCCTTGTTATGATTTGAGCATATTTTGTTATGCTAAATGCAGTACCTTTGAGGGTTTCTGGACAATATTTGTCATTGTTTTGGGTTGTTAGGCCTAACTGATTTCCAATAATAAATAAACATAAATTTGCATAAAGCAAGCATATTTGTCCACTCACATTTTGATAAGAGTATTAAACACATGAAAAATATCCCTTTAAGGTACAATTTGAACAGATAAAAAATGTGCGATTAATCACGATTAACTATGGACAATCATGCGATTAATCGCGATTAAATATTTGAATCAATTGACTGCCCTAATATATATATATATATATATATATATATATATATATCCCCTCCTCTCTCTCTCTCTCTCTCTCTCTCTCTGTCTCACACTCACACATACAACCATCTGCCCAAAATGAAAACAGCACTAGTCCTGGCCTTTTGTCAGATGAGTTTGTTCATGTGACATACAGTGACTTCAAAGGTTCTGGCCCTCTGATAAAAGTCCCCCCACCCCTTTCTTGTGAGCCAGTCTTTTGTACCTTTGAAACTCACAGCCTTTGTAATGAATCTCGAGAGCTGTGTGAAATGAAAACTTACTGCTGGATAGATTTTCTCATTCCAGCAGAACAACAGTAGGTGAATTGATTGTCACATCCTAATAGGCCTAAAAGTGGTTCTATTGCTTGAGAACGATAGTGCACTCTCGCACAAGCATGGACAAAGAGGCTGGGCCCTCCTGGTGAAAAGCTCTCCATCCACCTAGGGCCTGCTATCTGAGGCTGGGCTCAGAGACACCTCCAGCTTCTTATTTTTTCCATACGACTTCTGGACCAGAAGTACCTCCACGGACACATCCAGCGTCACCTCCTTCAGGAAACCGGGCAGGGGGCTCATGGGAAGGCAGTCTTGTGCAATAGCAATAGCCCTCTCGCACATAGGGGCATCACGCTCAGGTAAACCGCCACCATATTTTATTGACTCGTTGTTACAGGAGGCGTCACCAGGCCCTGTGAGACACCTTTTTATTTATTGTTGGTGCGCAGTGTGAAGCTGGCATGGGAAGGGTATGCTAGAAGCCCCAGTGTTTTGAAACCTTGCCAGGACTGCCACACAAGCAAAACGTGCCGTTGAGGTGAAAACATTGTGTAAGCGTTTTGGGCTGCCTGCTGACAGTACATCAGTCACAGTTTGGATTCATTTGCCCTTGAATGAATCGATTTCTGCCTATTGCCACTTGTTACAAAAGCAGATAGTGCAGGAGATAAATGTTGAACAGTTAGAATTGATAAAACGCATATTCGGAAGACGTCTAGAAACCCTGCCATCCTCCAAAACAACATATCATGATGTTTCATAATTCGTTAATTTTATTTGATTCGTTTATTATTGTAACATTTTTGTTAGTTAAGCTCAACAGTGAACTTGTTAATAGTAACTAGTGGAGTTATAAATATTCTATTGAATGCCTAGATATGCAGAAAATATTCTCAAGTGTTACAGAAAATTTCTCAGTAAGCACATTAAAAATATTCATTGGTAGACTATATAGTAATGAAGCAATCGAAAGACTGTATAATAATGAAGCAGGCATGCATTTAGAAACACCGTTATCGTTGTGGGAGATGCCCTCATATTTCAAACTGTATGTGTTGCTGATGCCCATGTAATTACATGCTGGGTTGCTTTATTCCCCAGATAGAAAACTGATGAATGAGTTTACTTTAGTGGAGGAAAATTAAAATCAAGCATGCCAAGTTGTGCCGTCTTCTATTTCAACTTAGCTTTAAGGTGCTTCCTTCACTCTGAGTGGAAGAAATTTATAGAAGAATCTGGTTTCCTCAGAGATGGGCAGAGGGCAGGTTTGAACTGATGTTCGGTCAGTTCCATTCTCGCCGCCAATCAGAAGTACAGTATTTTCAATTCCATGCTAGGGTACAAAAATGGAACAGAGCTTTGAGTGTAAGATTCTTATTCAGAAGGTCCAGAGAACCAGTTCATGAGCCACTGTTGTCAAACCGCTGGCAGCACTCGATGGACAGATTACCTCATTAAATTCTCCAGCCAGTCAGTGTGATTTGATGTAACCATGGAAACTGGCCTATCCCTGCGGACCCTCTCCTTATTTTTTTCTGAATGTGAAGCCATCTCAGAGTTTAATGCATTCCCCGTCTCTGTATGCCCCATTAGTCTGGTTTTACATTTGGCCTGGTGTTGCGTGCACCAGGACCTGGCATTACATTACACTAACGAGCTCCGATTCAGTTATTACAGCCGCCGCCGTGGGCTGGCGTGCGCAGCCCTTATCAATAGGCGGCGAGGTTTTTGATATGAACATGGTGCCGGTTCAAAATAGTAGCACTGTGGCGGTAATGTACCATAAACTCAGACATTACTGGGATTCAGTCACTCTGGAATTGAGATGATGGTGAAACAGAGGGGACTGGTCTGAGCCTTCATTTTTGTATCACAGCAAGGTTTGTGCTATCACAGACAAGCCCTCTCTCTCTCTTTCTCTCTCAGTCTGGCTGCTAGGCATTGTCCACTCAAGGGAATCTTTTGTGCGGAGCCTGTCTGGGCAACATAGGCCTCTAGAGAGCCACCGAAACACCAAACTCATTGTTATATGCATTAATATACTGTCCTTGCTCACATCATATTAAGCACAAGACAATGGCCTTTGCTTCCAATACAGAAGTACACGTCCATTTGTTTTCAGGTGAGCTCCAATTGTCACCTGATGTTTATGTCCATAAACAGGAGTGCACTCAAAGGTAAGTGTGAGCTTGAAAGTCAAAAGACAGGCATTATGAATTCACATACGTCTAGAAGTCAAATGCCCCAAACTAATTTTAAACTTCAACTGCATATGTCACTTAAATCATTATGTTGCCATGGAAATGTAATTAAACCTGCTTTTCAGTTATTAAATGATAGCAATCGCCTTAGAGCAGAGATTATAATTAGCAGATCTAATGGAATATTGCTTAAGTGTTACTAAATGTGACAAAAAAAGCTATAGTTAAAGTTTTAAATAGTTCATAAACCCCATTAATTTAGCCTACGAATGGTTTATGAGCTTTTTAAAACTTTAACTGTAACTTTTTAAGTCAAGTCAATGGCATCGAACTTGAGATTTCTGAAGCTTGATATCTGAAAACTACATACAGATGGTGCCCTGTAATTCAAACGTCCCTAAATGTATCAAGTAGACACTGCAAATATACCTACGCAGTATGAAGTTTCATGATTTTCTCTCATCTTGTTTCATGGCCTTATTTGGTGGATGCATTCGGGTCATTACCCCTACCAACAGAGCAACAGCGAACATTTTACTCCTCACATAATTACAACAGCTGTCAATCCATTGGACACAGGAACCTCTTTATCAGCTGGAGTCGTGCGAGTCACACAGTTTGTATCGGATGTTAAAGCAGGGCTAAATTAGCCCTGGATGTACACTCGCAAGATAATCTGCACTGATGACCGAGGGATCCAGTTCCAGGTGTGACATGTGCGTCCTTGTCCGACCCCAGGCAGTGCTGCCACAAAGATTGCTTCACGGTGATGCTGTGTCAAAAAGCTGCCAATCTTTTATTCATACGCGTTGCTCAGATTTGAGTTACTTTCCATCAAAATGATTGTTTTCTAAACCAGTAGTGTATTTATTTTTCTCTGAAGTCTTGAAGACTGATGACCGTCTGCTGTTAAGATATCTTGGACCACATATTTTGGAACCATGTACAGAGCCTATATAATTTAAGGTTCTGTATAATAATAATAATAATAATAATAATAATAATAATAATAATAATAATAATTAGCAGATACTTTAATCTTAATGTTACATTTTTATGGCCTGTATACTTCAGCAGATCATGTTTTTGGAAGTTTGAGAACTTCAGATATTTTTTGCCAAGGAAATACAAGCTCTTAACAATACACAGATTGAACCAAATTATCATTGAACTAAAACTGAGTTGGATATATTTGGAGAATTAAATTGAAACATGAAACAAAATAAAATACTTTAGAGAAATCAGTATATTTAGAGTAACTTAAGTCATTCATAACTTTTAATGCCCCCCCCCCATCATTTTTGAGCCTTTTGAATATCATCACGCTGCCCCTCTACCATGCGAGCAATTTTTATGCAAAATGACTAGTTTCAGTGTCATGTAGTCACAAAAACAATCATTCAAACTATTTAGATGCATA
Source organism: Anguilla rostrata (assembly GCF_018555375.3). Lineage (NCBI taxonomy): Eukaryota > Metazoa > Chordata > Actinopteri > Anguilliformes > Anguillidae > Anguilla > Anguilla rostrata. Next base: position 37,994,312 of record NC_057935.1, read on the forward strand.
TAGGCTTACAACAATTTAATAGTATTTAGGCTTACAGCTTGTTAATGGCACAATTGTTATAGTTGGTAATGTGGAAAAATATGTTTACAAGCCTATAAAAACCATTTAAGTGTTGTCACTGTGAAGTGCCTTTGCTGTGAAGGGGTGTTCTGGGATTGCTGTTTGGTCCCTTCACTGAAGAGGTGGATCACAGTAATATCTCATTTGGTAGTAAGGGCACTTATAGTGTAAGCGTAAAAAAGTACACTATACTATTAGCAGTCTGTACTTTAGAGAGCCTTGGATAGCTAGTGAAGCGTTACATAGCTAGGGTCATTCAATCTATCAATACACTTCATACCTTTCCTTTCTTTTTTAAGCCTGACTTTGTATCCTGTCTATACATAATTTTACAGATCTCCTACTGGAGCAAAGTCCCAGTTATCATCTATAAGCACTTGAGATTCAGTGATGTACGCCAGGTTACATTGTCTGCCATCTTCAATAATGCACAGCATGTTTGGAACAAACTCTATATGAGTATTATTTTTATTCTATAGTTCCTTCAAAAGAGGGCAATACTATATTGGTGTGCCTTTTCATATAAATGTTAATAAAGTTGGATGATCAATGCATGCAATTAATCTTTTTGCCATGATAACTGTAATATGTAATAAATAGAATAGAATATCAACATATAAAGCAAAAATGAAGAAATGATTGGCATTTGTATTAAAATAAATAATAATTACTTCCTATATTTATTAGTTCATAGCAGCATAATTGAGCAGTCTAGTGCATCTTACTGATGGACATTTTATTATTAGCTTGAACACGCATTTCTTTGTCCAGTATTTTTCTACATAAACTATAATATTGCTGCAAAGAAAAAAAGACACATTTTTGGCTTGTGTTTGTTTCAAATTACTGATGATCCCAGAATGTCATTACCACTTGTGGTCAAGAAGATTACTGTTTCAAATACATTTTACAGAAGAAAGGGCACTGATAAAAATAACCTGCACAGTGTTTCCATAATTTGTGCCATGACTGTATCTGCAAGCTGCATGCATTCACTGCTTTAGTTATCTCCTCGCGAAGAAACTTAACATCATGTGGTAGTGCTCAATTTCAAATTGACTGGTAAATAACAAGCCATGTTATTGTTTTGTCTGGAGGCGATCTCATGAAATGAACTTCCCTGATTTATTAGATTTGGTCAAATTCAATTTTTGAAAAAAGTGACACCCCAACTCTGCACCTTTCGCAAAAGAATGCCTTGGGAAAAATGTCAGATTAGTTTATCCCGATTCACATCTTCCAACAGAAATTGGCAGCACGGCCTACACGGCTTTTAAAGGGAATGAAAAGAGATAATTTGATTGGCTATGACTGAACCCAGTTGCAACACTATTATCCAGTTGATAATATATTCAGCATAATCCAGCCCATTTTCCAGCAGCACAGCGTGCTATCTGCTATGCGCTCCTCGCATCTGGTCACAAGAAGTCCAACATTCAACAGTCACGCCCTGTAGACCCACTCTCTAAGCCAATAACTGTGCCCATGCGTAAGAACAATTTAACTGATTAAACTAAAGACTGAGGTGAATAGACTCCTAATTAGTGAAAGTGTGGACACATGGCCACTAAAACTAACCATATGGCAGACAATGATGAATTCAAAGAGAAAGCAAATGATAACAAGCCAAATCTCCATTATGTTAGCAAGTTTAAGAAAAATAGAACACATGTGTTCAGAAATCTTAATTGTAACAAATGCCAGCATACACAGTGGTCCCCCCAGGACCAAGTTTGTACCACTATTCTAAGCGATTACCCCTTAAATACAACTATAACTTCATTATAGTCTATATCTGAGGAGCACTAATGGCCACTCTAGCCATAACAGACAATAAAAGTTCCTGTGGGAGCACATTGCTAACAGTCAGAAAAAAAGAACGATATTAGACTGTTGCTTGGTAGCTACCAGATTACTGATAGATACATAGCCATGCAAGAAAGCAAGCAAGCTAGGTAATACCACTAATCTCACTAACATGTCTTCTCTCCCACAGATTATGTTTACAGCGGATATTGATGATTCAAGACAAGAGTATATACTGTATATAACTGAACTACTGTATACTAAAAGTAGACAGAAAAACACTACTCAGTTTAGAGAAACTAACCAATAGCCAACTGTATTTTTGGTAGCATGTGAATGTAACCAAGCAGATTTTCACAGAGGCCTGTCCCTCTACCTCTTCTTGTCTGTGTACTTTATGTCCTTACAGCAGATCTGCTCTTAGCTCCCTTCTACAGTGTAACCTCAGATATATGAAACCATTGGAAAGAGCAGTTATTTTATTACAGTTTTATCAATAAAAGTAAAGTGAAAATTAGAATAATTTTTCTTTTAAGCCATTTATTTGAATGGTTGCTTGTATTACTCTGGCCTTACATGTCTAGTTATAAACCTTTTTAAAATAATAATTAATAATATTAAGTTAATCAAACAAGCTGTAAAGTGGGATCTCATAGGGAAACAAATTATTTTTAAGACACCACATGATAATAAACATATTTATATTTCATAGCTGCTCGAGAATGCTACCATACTTGAGTGTTCAAAATTTAAAATATTTATAAACTGTTGGATTAGTTAATGTCATAGAAAATATGTGTGTCAAATACAGAGCAACTTAATGCTATTAAGAAACACACTGGAAGGATACATAGGTCATAACTGTTAGATCAAAATAAAGTGAGGGATGGTTCTTACCATGCCAAAAAACACCAGGTGTCAGTGAGGGAACATTGAAAGTTGAAAAGCAGTCTGCAGATGCTGAGGTGGCTTCTGACAACCCAGCTCAGCTTAAATTAATTTTAGCACTGTCAATTAACACATGCATCTGTCAATGTGTTAAGAAATTCTTTTAAATTTTATTGTGTGCAAAAACATTTGTTGTTTTCTTTTGATAATGCAGTTCCCTTGGACTTTGCTGATTCTAGCTGAACCCAACATGCAGTAACAGAGTGAGCTGTATTTACAGTTTTTTAGCATTCTAAAATGTGACTAACTGTTTAATACTAACTTTTTCTTGAATCAGAACTTGTTGTGTGTTGTAACATGAAATGTACAGAATTAACATAGAATGAAAATATCTTTGGTCAGCTACTGGAACAAATTATCTCTATAAAATGCAATTTTTATACATTTCTCAATAGTATATTCAGGTTTGGTTTTACCTCTACTAGAAAGTACCCAGGAATTGCTGTTTAAAGCTAGGTTTATTTATTGCTTTTGTAACCCATTGAACAACAACATCCATTAGGGGTTGGCAGCTGACCATGCACAAGCCTGAATTTCCTCGACAGCACCTGGCAATGAAGGCAGATTACATGCTCACTGACTGTATCTCCTCTTATCCCTCTGCTACCGCTGCCACTGGGCACAGGCCCAACTGTATCTGCTTTTAACCCTCTGCTACTGCTGCTGCCACTGGGCACAGGTCCAACTGTATCTGCTTTTATCCCTCTGCTACTGCTGCTGCCACTGGGCACAGGCCCGATTGTATCTCCTTTTATCCTTCTGCTACCTGAACATGCACTCCACTGGGTCCAGCTGCCGTGTACGCCTTTATATCCTTCTGCTACGCCTGCGCATGGGCAACAGTCCAACTGTATCTCCTTTTATCCTTCTGCTACTGCTGCTGCCACTGGGCACAGGTCTGACCGTATCTCCTTTTATCCTTCTGCTGCTGCCACTGGGCACAGGTCTGACCGTATCTCCTTTTATCCTTCTGTTACTGCTGCTGCCACTGGGCACGGGCCACCACCTATTGGTAGGCCCAGGGAAGGGTACAGTAATGGGGATTCACACACCCCTCCATGGTCCCTCTTTGTGCCGGGGGCAGCACCTTCACCGGGGGCCAGGCTCGGCATCCCGTCCTCAGAATGTAGCGCCAGCCTCGTGTTGCTGTGAATGGTGTTATAAAAAGCCTGTCATGGGGTCAGCAGATGCTCAGGCCTACTTGGGTGCCCCTCCCCCCACAACCAGCAACAGCAGAGTCTGACTGAATGGTTTGCAGGCTCTTTTACCCTGTGGATGATGGGGGTAGTGCACATTTCAGCACAGCCCTACAGGTCACAGAGAGAGGCTATGGACTGAAATGCTGCCCAGGGCAACCCCAGTGCTACACCACCGTGCCCCATAGGACCTTCACCGTGATCACTGCCATCTGATTTTGGTCACTAGAGTGCCCCAAAGCGAGATGGTCCATAGCCGCCAACCTCCAACAGATAAGAAGTGGAAAGTGGAATCGGGGGGCCTTACCTCCGATGCAGACTTGGGCACAACGCACTGTTCGCTGTCCCTAGACCATCTCCACAAATTTGCCCCCATCCCTGGCCAGAAGAACCACCACTGTAGGGCTGCCTGGATCCCATTAGCATATAAATACCCTATCAAATGACCATAATGCTCCCAGACCACCCATATGTGAGCACTGGGTGGTGAGAAAGGCACATTTTAAAGTCTTGAATAATTGAATGCCCACGTCCACTTTACCCACTGTGTCTGTTCATCCTGAACCATGGTCCCCACCAGCCACTGATGAAGTGGGGCTGCAGTCTTTGCGGAAGCAGGGATGAAGCACCTGTGGTACCTGGGGAACCCTAGAAACATCTTCACCTGCATCACTGTCCCAGGCTCCAGCCAGTCTGAGTCTTCGCCTGAGGCCTCGTTGATAAACCGGCCTTACAGTCTCTCAAATTGTATTAACTAGTGGCTTACGCAGGAAACCATGACTAAGCAGTAATTTCTAAAATCCGACTTTGATATGATCACATCTCTATGTGAAATACGAGACGTAAGTTAATTACCAGCTGATTATGCAGCGGTACTGCACATGGACAAATCCCTGAAGTGGGCTTTGTTTGCGCTTCAAGAATAACATTAAATCGTTAATCAATTTTAGGCATGAAGAGTGCAATAAATGTTAAAATGCAACATTATTTAGAGAAAATGGCTGCATTTACTAGACAGGGTCATTATAAAGGACATTCAGCTTCAAATCGAAGTTGATTTGAGATTTAAACATCACAGGTGCATGCAACGATGATACGCCACCTTGAAGCAACGTAAGCAACTTTATTCGGTCACACTTATTTTTATAAATCAAACCTACTGACAACCTGGGAAATTAACTATCTATCTGGGAAGATCACCTTTAAATTTGAACATTGTTATAAGTGAGGAACATTGATATAAATGAGGCCCCAGGTCTGTGGCCACCTGCACCTCTGACTATGTGTCCCAGACAGGGCACCTCCTCCTTGATCAGGCTGCAATTTAGGCGCTGCAGCTGCAGCCTGTGCATGGCAGGTAGCTGTTAGGATGTAGTCATGGCCCACTCTTCTCTCTGCTCCACATAACTACATTCAGAATTAATAATAAACCCTGACTCCTGCAATAATTACCCCTGGTTCACTTATGACTTCCCAGCTTGTGGGGAACAATGGCAATTCGGTCCAGTAATGGCTCTGTAATGAAATACACCCTGTTTCACAAATCCCTGTCACTGTGCATGCCAGAAGCTCAGAGAGGTAACCTCCATCACCAATAACCCAATGACAATCAGGCACTGACTTCCACAAAAATCAGTTCTACTGAACAACTAAATTGTGCAATCCCACGCTTACCCTCACAGCACACCCTTATATAGCACATGGTGAATCCCTCTCCAACCCTTGCAGTACAACTCACCTCTAGGAGTGAAACCCTTCTGTACTGAGCAGCAGATCCTCAGGCAACCACTCACCTCGTACACATAAACAGAACAGAAAAAGATAAAAATCCAGTGGGATGTAGCCATGGCCTGTGTTACTATGCCAGGCCTAACAACAACCCAAATTAAGATCAAATCCCACAAACACCCACACACGCAATCTGCTTTCTGCCGCCAGGTAAGTGCCGTCTTGCTTCTGAGGCTCACTCTATACCTTCAGTCCATTGCAAAAATAAAATGAAGACCCACAAACACAAAATCCCTTTCCAAACTACAACCCGCTACATCAACACAAAATAAAATAATACAAGACCAAAACAAAAAACAAAGCAAAAAATAAAAACAACTAAATAAAATAAAATAGCAAGAGGAGCGGGCCTTTACTGTCAATATTTTACTCTGGAGTTCACAGTTTCCACCTGACATGCATATGCCATATGTCTTTGGAACTACTCTATGTTCCTTCAGAATGTCCTTAGATTCCAGTGTGGTTTACTGCCACACAGCCCTGGTTCTAGACTGCTCTAATTGAGGTGCACTTTTTATTCGTGGCACAGTGTCTGCCATACAGTTTATATACTTTTTTCATTCCTTGTATGCTACAATGTGTGCTGCATGCAGTGAAGTCCAGAAGTATTTGGACAGTGACACAATTTTTATTGTTTTGACTCTGTACTCCAGCACATTGGATTTGAAATGAAATAATGAAAATGAGGCTGAAGCACAGACTGTTGGCTCTGACTGGATGGCATTTACATCCATATTGGGTGATCAGTGTAGGAATTACAACATTTTTATAAATCAACCCCCCGCCCCCCCATGTTAGGGGACCATACATAATTGCACTAAGTAACATAATCTTACATAAAGCTGTCATATTTAGTACTTGGCTGCAAAACCTTGCATTCCATGACTGCCGGAAGTCTGCGACCCATAGACATCACTAGACGCTGGATATCTTCCCTGGTGATGCTCTGCCAGGCCTGTACTGCAGCTGTCCTTGGTTTCTATTTGTTTCAGGGGATTTTTGTCTTCAGCAAGTGAAATGCATGTTCAGTTGGATTTAGGTTGGGTGATTGACTGACAGCCAAGAACATTTTTTTGGCCCTGTAAAACTCCTTGGTTGCTTTAGCAATATGTTTTGGCTCATTTTCATGCTGTATAGTAAAGCATCATCCAATGGGTTTTGAGGGATTTGGTTGGATCTGAGCAGATAAGAGATTTGTTTACTTTTCAGAATTCATCCTGCTGCTGATAGCATTAAAAGAAGTGAGCCGGTTCCAGTAGCAGCTATACATGCCCATGCCATAACCTCCACTATGCTTCACAGACTCTAAAGCATGGCTGAGTGTATGCAGGATGGCAGCACAGTGGAATGGCTATCCATAAAAGGGACAGGATACCTATCACTGTCAATCAATGAAAGCTATTACACTGAACCACAGGACTGTTCTCAGCAAGAACTGTGAAAACCAAGGTAATGTCTAAAAGGTTTTTTTTTTTAAATGTATTTTTCCTTATATGTTTTTGTATGTAGTTAAATTATATAATTTGCTATTTTTAAAAGATCATCATGATTGGCTCCTGAGCAGAGAAAGGGTAGGAAACAAAGTCAGAATATTAACCTGAAAAAGTATAGTATTTTTGAACTATGGGTAGGTGAAAATAATTGAATATTCAAATATAATTTTTTTGTGGGGGTGCGGGGTGGGTGGCGGTCACATCCAGCCCTGCTACCTCCACTTGCCACAGCTCTACTCTGTTGACTTTGCTTCTTTTCTTCTCCCAGGTTGTACCCTGGTTGCTGACCATCCACATAAGTTATTTTTGTTTTGTTGGCGTCTTATATCCTGCCAACACATTCAGGATACATGTAACATATGTATAAGTAGTTTGAAAGGATCTATGTACAGTGTATGGTTTGGGGGCTTAGTCTGTTAATTAGATCCCCAAGTTTACTGAACCCTGAACTTTCCAAAGGTTTCCCATTCTATTGTCTTTGCTATTGAAGTGAATATGGGAGACATCCAAAATGGTTGGTCCACACAGAGAGAGGAGTTGCATGATAAAAGTTAATGCAAAGTTTTATTATTTTAACTGATAATTGTATCACAACACATTCTTTTAAATTACTTTCAAATGAATACAGACTTTCAAATGAAATGCCACAGGCCTTTATTTTATTATGTTTTGAACATAACATCATGCCTTCTTATCTCCCCTTAAAATGGCAATTATCATTTTATGAAGCATATCAAATCATTCTGGCTCATCGTGTTAATGTACAGTTGCAGTGTGTGGATGAATCACGCTGTTTGTGTATTCTGACCGTGGCAGAACCGACTTTGGTAAGATTTTCTTTGCATGTTACTGACCTCCCTGGGTCTGTGCCAACTGCATGTGAATTTGATTTTGTGCCATGACAGAGGGGAACTGTGTACTGAAATGAAGCAGGGAATGGTGGCACAGCAACACATGCTTAGGAAGAGAACTGACAGTCTACCAAATTATCATGTACACTTTTATATAAAACTATGTTAAAATAAACAAACACTTATCAGTACATATACTAAAAACTGCGCACAAATGGAACATGGCATATGGTATTTCCGGATGTTGGCCCAGCAAAAATGCACACGTGTGATATGAAAGTTTTCTGCTCTGTAATCTACTACTGTGTGTGGATGAGGGTCCACCCACAAAACCTCCACATCTAACAGAGGCAGGCTTATCCATGTTTTACCTGTTCCCCTTTAAACATGCACTGCAGTGATAGACCCCTGACAGAGTGAAAGGAAAATTCTGCCGTTTGTTCTTCAGTTTAATGTCTTCTCAACCCCTGGACCCTGTGAATGTGAGTGTGCGTCCTGTTAAACTCACTCGCTGGGAGTATTGCATTCAACATCATGACTGATACCACATCTGTTGGAGGTCCTGAAGTGAGATTGCACTTACTAGTGCTACTGCTGCTATTGCTATTATGTCTAGAACTGCGATTCCTACTACTGTTACAGCTGCTGCTTCCATTGCTACTAGTTATATTCTTTCACTAGGTCTTTCCAAGACAGACCTACACTACTAAATCCTAACACTTCAAGGCCTCCATTACCTCTAAACATCCCATCCCAGAATCCTTCACTGAGTGCATTGATTTGGTCAACTGATTCCTGGTGTTTCTGGGTAAATATGAAAATAATATTTGTTTCTTCACCAGCTTACAGTAACTACTATGATTAATACCAGTACTTACCCATCACCTGTTCCATATTGGTTACATTTTTGATCTGAGGTTTAAGTCACAACGTAATATAGACCTAAAAGATCAGATCAGAAGATGTGCTGACACCATCACATGCAAGTTTGCGTAACAAAGCTGTTTCCCAGAAGCTGAAAAGAGGCATCACCACATCTTTCGCAAAACATGGATTGAAAATTGAAACTTGGCATGGTATGTTGGCTGCAGTTTATTGCAACCCTAACGTGTCCTACCAGTGATGTTACAGAACCCACTTTAAACAAATATGGTTGCTCATACAATTGAAGGAAGTTTAAACCTTGACACAATATAGACCTAAAGCAGAAGACCTAAAGACGTGGTTATACTGCCACAGACAAGTTACCTAGTGACTATCTCCCAGAAGTCGAATAGGGACAGTGGCACATTGTTTTGAAGCCATAACTAAAAATGATGTGCCTGATGTGGCATGGTGGTTGCAGTTGTTCACCATAATATAGCCTTGTAGTGATCTCAAAGACCAGCCTGATACTGGTAATGTATACATGCTCATACAGATTCCAATGCAACACAAACTTAATTCCAAAGACACATTTCACATTTCAATGATCATCATTTGATGTTTTTAACTTGTTTGTCTGCTGTCTTATGTAACATTGTATCTTTGTGTTTTATGTCAGGCACCCCATGCAAAAGAGATTTCAATCTCAATGGGGTTTTTCCTGGTTAAATAAAGGTTAGAATAAATAAATAAATAAATAAATAAATAAATAAATAAATAATTCAGCCATGAGTTTAAAATGGACAGTGTAACAAGGTATACGATTTGCAGCCTAATGTTGGAAATGTAGCCTCACAGTGATACAGCAAATCATAGCTGGTGCAAAACGTTGGCGTACATATGAATAACCAAGGTTTTAATGCTAATGCAGCACTGACATAATTAAGATGATGGATGTGTTTAAAATGTGTAGTCTGTTATTACATGTGGCTACGGATCACCCAACACAAAGCATGGGACAATGTATTATGAAAATGACGGTAGTTGTTAAAACAAATCATCATCTTGATTAATGGACATTAAGACAAAATGTACGTGACTAAACACATATTTTTGAATTATGTAAGCTGTGTCAAGATTCTGGCATTCTGCTTCCTGCTCTAAGTTTGTTGCAACCGGAATACTACTCTTATTCTCAGTTTGATGATGAAGGGCTGTTGTTTCACCCTTCTGTACTATTGTCTATCTGTCCACACAACTATCACCAGTGTTCAGTCAGAGTTAATAAATGCCATACTGTAAGCTATCATTGTATTTTTTCTATATACTTGATTGCCTTGAACCAAGGATGGTGGTGTCACACATTCAGTGTTGTTTGTATAATAGTTTTCATCCCTGCAAACTTAGTAAAAGTGAGAATAGTGTATAATAGCTACTTAGTACTCCATTGATTAAAGGTTGTGTACATTTTTATTTATTTTTAGTATTTTTGACTCAAATACACACAACAACACAATTAAAAAAAGACAAATCACAGACACCCTCCAAAAGAGTGTTGCATAAACTATGATGTAAAACAAGAGTATATAACTGGATGCATAAACTTTCAATCACACACAAAATAAATAAATAAATTAATAAATAAACAAAAATGACCCCAGGATGAACCATTCATTTTCACTTCTCATTCTGATTATTATCAATTGCTATCACCTTCTCTAAGAGAAAAAAAATAAAATGAAAAGTACCACCACTAATATTACCTCCTTTCTAAAATGCAATATCCTAATTTCTAGTTTTTCTAGTTGAGTTGACTGGTGGGTGTGCCCCTTGGAAGGGAATGTATTCCCCTCACTGACAAACAACCCCAAAAAAAGGCTAAATAAATATGTAAATAAATACACAGGCTGTCCTCTTCCCATACCATTCCCACTCTCATTTCCAAGAGAAAATGAGGAGATAAAGGAGAAAAATAAGGAGAAAAGAAAAAAATTGTGAAAATATTACTCACTGCACATTACACATTGAATCACGGTTGATTTTAAGTTTTTTTTTTTTTTCTTTTTACAAGAGGTTCTTTAGAATTATGGATTAATTGAAAGATTATCCAACTCATAGGACATCTCAGCGAACAGTCATAAGAGGAGTCATGTCATAAAAAGAGTTGTGATGATATCACATTTAAAGGGGTAATAAACACCAAATCACATTTTTTTTGGGTTCTAAAGCCTAGTATCCTGTCTCCATTTGTAAAGAAGAAAAAATCTCATGTAGCCCTGCCAGCACATTTTGTGCAAAATGAAAATAGCCCTGCACTGCCACCCAAAGGTGAAAAGTTTAGTTTGGAGCCCAGCCCACATCCAAGATGTTAAAGTAGGTAAACATGTGCTCCTACATAAGCAAGTCAATGCCCCATCTCTGCCCATATTCTTGATTGATGGATAAGTATTATATATTCAAACCAATCTAATACGACAGCACACATTATCCAGCTCATTTCAAACTGCCTGCTGTCAAAATATGACAGTCTGGACAATGCTATATTTGCTAGATTAGTTTAGCTTTTTAGTCATTCCGTTCCAATTCCATATGCTAAATAGTATTTTACCTCTATATTTGTCATTTTAATAGTTTGTTTAGTATGGTTAATAGCTAGTAGCAACTTCAGTATTTTATAGTTTGTTCACTGTTAAGACACACTTGGTAGCTAGTCTAGTTTTAATAATTGTACAGTGCTGTTTTAATTGTAATGTTAGTCTATTATAAATTCAATATTTTCCTGTTTTAGTTTCAATTCCAGCATGTAGGTTAAGTCTTACTGTTTTTTAATTTCAGCTGAGATAGCTAAAATGGGTTTCACTCATCCATGGCTGTCAGGACATGACTAAGTTACTCAAAAAATTATGTCATTAAGAATAAGATTGCTTTTGCAATTGAAAGTTCAACATGAAGCCATTCAATCATGTTCAAAATGAAACCATTCAGTTGGCTCAGATTGTTTACTTTTCATGGTCATGGATCATAGTTTAGCTGACGTGGATCCATACCGGTGGATCAAATAAGACAGAAGATGTCAGGGAATTAGACAGTTGAAACATTTGTCTATTTTGTAATGGCATAAGCACATCAATTAGACATATTTGGTTTATTTTGCTACACTACCGTTGCCGGTCTTTAGGAAACAACGATTCAAAGTAATTTGCTGACATATTGAAAGAGCAATTGCTGCTTGCTTGATCTACAGTAGGTCCCTGTTCAGAACAGTGAGAGACATGGGATTTTTTTCTCTTTTTTAACAGATGTGGGATTGATAACCCCCTCCCTGGCTCCGCCTCCATGCCCATGATACATTACCAACAGGTTCTATCGCCTCTCCTTCCTCCCCCTCTGTGCTCTCACTCTTGACCCCAATTCAAGTCCTTTAAAATTGAGAAGTGGGCAGAGACAGGCCGATAGCTGATGTTCCTGTACAGTTTAAGAGCAGATCATAACCGGCTTTTTACTTGCATCCACCATCTTTGAACCTTGCACTACCAAAAGGAATGTAGCAGAGAATCACCTTTAGCTTTTCATTTACTACATACGTCTGATGTGCTATGATCAAATGTTTGTATCATATCTCTAGTACAGTACATTCTTGTCATGAGTTTATATTGTATCAATTTCAAATTGTCATCAACTGTAATATCATTTGTTATGCACACACTCCAGCTATCCATTTTTATTCCAAATCTGTTATTTCTTAGCTAGTATCAGAAGTTTACCTTTAGAATATGATTCCACTAGAGCTTTGTATAATTTTACTATTAAATTAACACTATTATGAGAATCAGACTATATATCATTATGAGGCTGTTTTCCCAAAATTGCTTAAATCAAAATTCTTCATTAGAAGGTACCTGAATGTCTCCATATCAGACAAATTTAATTTATCTTTCAATCCACTGGCATTCATTCACATGGTCTTCTATGAAGTGGATTCCATTTATTTCCAGTGTTGGCCACTTTATAGCTGTATTCTGCATCATTATGGGGTAATCCATAATTCTGTATTGCTAGGTATACTTATCAGTTCATTCACCAGCTCCTTCATTTCTCTAGTTCGTGCTCTAGATGTAGTCTTCATTATTGCATTGTTTACATTATGGGACTTATGTTTAGAAAATAAACATGAAAACAAATTATGATGGTACACTTCAGCATTCTCAACATAAATCCACCGTTCCTCTTCAGTACTTTGGATTATATGGTAGAAAAAAAGTCCAGAGGCCAGAAAATATAATTGAAGATCTGGACGGTTTAACCCTCCTTGTGATTTTCAGAGATGAAGGATTTGTCTTTTTAATCTATGGTTTTTTAATCTATTGTTTTGATGTGGTCAAAGGAGTCATAAAAAATACAAACAAAAACTTGGCAGCCAAGCTATTTTGAAAAAAGTAATTAAATAATAATATAATAAATATTATAGGGAGATTTTTCTATTTTTAATATTATTTCATCTTTCATATTATTCAGTAATGGAATAAAATTGTCCTTGTACAATTGCTTTTTGTTGTCACTTATTTTAAATATGTAATACTTTCTGGGACCCATCTGAATGTATTCAGATTTTCTGAAATATCTTTCTATTTTTGTTTGGCATTATCTGTTTTTTATTGATTTTATAGCCAGATACCTTAGAATATTCTTTAAAAATTGATAGATGATATGGCATGGTTTGTTCAATATTTGTCAAATATAAAAGAAGATCATCAGCAAAGAGATTACAGTTCTGCTCTTGGCAGATTGGCTAAAGGAAATTCTTGGCTGAAGGTTCGATTGTCAAGACAAAAAGTAGTGGAGAAAGGGGGCTACCTTGTCTGGTTCCTCTCTCCAGCGTTATTTTTTTTGGGATAAAATGTTATCCAGGAAAATGGCTGACCATATTCATTCAAGCCCACCTGAACACAGAATTTACATTGGAAATCAGTTGCTTCCAGCCTGTAGCTTCTACAGAGTTTTCACACATTCTATAGTTTCACACCATGAAATAAATAAATGAATGTGTTTTGTGGTTATTTTGTATGTATCTAGAATATGTTTCTAAAATTGAACTTAGGTTGAACAAAATTTAGTCATCCTCTGGTGCCTGACACCATGCCTGCATGTGGAGCACTTTTCATAACAGGATAGGTTGATACAGCCCTCTAGTGGAAATTATGGATCAGTACATGCAATCGCTCTTTGAACTCAAAAGTGCAATTTTCCTCTTCAGCCAGTTCTCAACTTCCTGTCCTTACTCCAATACATTTGATTAAAATTAATAGCAATATGAAAATTATTAGTGTGTTTTTTCAAAATTAGTCATTTCTGTGCACTGCTTCATATCCTGTAATGTGCACCAGAGCTATCCCTATACGTTTGGGGGCCCTAGGAAAAAAATAATTTAGGGGCCCCTCCAAAACAGCTGCCTTTTTATGAAAAGATCATCATTATTATGATTACTATTATTGTTATTATTATTGATCATGTTGTCATTATTTGTCCTACTATCATCATTATTATTACATATTTCATAGTTTGGTCAAATCATACTCTGAATTCTTTAGAAATGTAGGATTCAGGTAAGCATAATAACATAACTAGGTATTATGACAAGCAGCCATAGGGAAACCCCATAGGGGCTTATAACATAAAACATAATTTGATCTATAACTTTTCTGAAATAGGTTTTCCCTATATTGTCATAGCGTAAATTAAATACTACCACTGTTAACTGACTAATTATTTTGGGGTTATGTTACCAATTGATGGTAACATAACCCTGTTTAAAGAATAAACACAGCTGTTTGTATAATAGCTAGCTGACCCAAGTGCTTGCTTGAACTAATTGCTAAGTACACAGAAAAGCTGGGGGAAATCTTCCCTCTGGTCAAATAAACCCCAAAGCCCCAGTGCAGTGACGGGAACACTGTGCTGTAGGAGATGCCGTCTTTCGGATGAGACATTAAACCGAGGTCCTGACTCACTGTGGTAATACATTAAAACAGTATCCCATGACACTTATCGCAAAGAGAGCTAAGGGGGTCTCCCGGTCGATGTTCGACAAGGCTTAATACATCCCAAAACTCTCGCAAAAAAAAAAAAAAAAAAACTTGCCACTTTCATCCCCTGATTTAATTGGCTAAAAAATGTTCTCTCCCTCCAGTGGAGTTGCTCAGTGGCCAACAGCAGAGGATTGTGGTAGTACTGGGCAGCTCCCAGGTGTGAATGTGTATGAGTGTGAGCAGGGTGTTGCTGCAAAAGAACATCTGTGCTCAGCGAACCTACCCTGGGTAAATAAAGGTTAAATAAAATAATAATAAAAAAGGTGGGGCCCTAGGCGCAGTGCCTGACCTGCCAAGTGGGAGGGATGGCTCTGTGCAGAAAAATAATCACCCTTTAGTCAAAATGTCACCATTATAAATGTCATCCTGCTACTTTCTTTTCACAGTGGGCACAGTCATTCTATTCTACATGCTTTTTTATGCTAAATTATGTCAGAAAAGAGCCAAAATGGATGAATACCACCAGTGGGGATCGACTGATTTGAGCAGGAATAAGCAGAAAGGTAAATAAGTACGCTGTAAAAAATACTCATGGTTCGGGTAAGGCATGTGGCCTGGGACACATGATATTCATGGAAAAGGATCTTAAACTGAAAACGAAACCAGCTCTCCCCTCATTAACCTCAAAGGAGAAACTCAAACTGAATTGCTATCCATTACCATCTATTGTTTTCAAAAGGACACACTGCGAGCAATTATACAACCAAATTGGAAGGAAGAAACACCAGGTCCTCAAATAACTTGTTACCTGAAAAAGGAGCAAATCAAATGAAAGAAACACACACACACACACACATACAGACGGGTGACAAATTAAACGAAAAACCAACATAAAGTGTCTTAGTAAGGTGTTGGGCCACCACGAGCCACCAGCTTCAATGCACCTCATCATAGATTCTACAAGTTTCTGGAACTGTACTGCAGGGATGAAACACCATTCTTCTAAAAGATATTCCCTTTGATGATGGTGGTGGAGAGCATTGTCGTTGGTCCAAAATCTCCCATAGGTGTTCAATTGGGTTGAGATCTGGTGACTGCAAAGGCCATAGCATAATTATGATTCACTTAATTTTCATACACATCAAACCATTCAGTGACCACTTGTGCCCTGTTGATGTGCATTTGTCTTCGTAATGACGGGTTTATGCACGGCAACCCAACAATAATATCCCTCTCTAAGTAGATGTCGACGGACTATACTTGTTGACGTAGTCTGATCACGACTTGCATTGACATTCTCAGTAACCTGAGGAAAAGTTGCTCTCCTTACGTATTGCACTAATGTACAATACGTCGGTCATCAAATGTATGCTTTCGACCACAATTTCTGATTGTATTTATTAATGTCTCTCCCATAGAACTAAATGTAGATGTCACTTTAGTCACTATTCCTATTGAAACCCTAGCCAGTTGAGCAGTCTTTGTGACGGAAGTTCAGTGCTAGACAGTGCTACTGTTTTATTAGACCAACAATGCCAGCTGATGGGCTGTTATTTTTTATTTCAAAAGCCACAGCTGTCTTGTCAGTGGTACTGTATGCTTTTCTTCGTGGTGCTAGTACTTTCAGATTTCTATGTGTACACATACATCATCACTGAAATGAAATTTTACTGAACGTTAGAGTCAGCCTCATCTAATCAAAAATAGGCCTACGGCTTCTCTGATAGCGTAAAATGACACAAGGTGGTTTGCTTTTGAATTGTCATTCTTCGGTATAGATATAGATAACACCGCTACTCACAATGTTTTCACTTGTTATAAGGATATTATAATAATATTTCATATATCAATATATGATTATAATATTTTTCATTGTTCAGAGTGTCATCAAGCCTTTGGAAACTTTGCTGATGGAACTGTCCCTCCTGGTCCCTCGGCGACCCACTCACAGAATAACTCGAAAAATGGGTGTGATGTTCAAGTGTCCACATACTTTGGGAAAAATAGAGTATATCAAAGTTCGATGAATATCTATCTTAGAACAATAAATATTTCCTGTTTGGCTTGCGATAATATATATAGTGAGCACCATAATGTTTCTCTTGATTTGGTGCTATACTTCACAGTTTTATCCAACAATTGATAGAATCAAACAATCCACATTTGGTTAAACTGCAGATTCTCTGGTTTTATTAAAGGATATTTCTATACATTTTGATTTTTCCATATATAAATTATAACACTTTTTATACATAGTCCCCCATTTCTGGGCCCCACAATGTTTTGGACAAATGGCTTCACAGGTGTTTCTGATTAGTCAGGCGTGTTCAGTTGCTGCCTTGGTGCAGGTATAAGAAAGCTTTCAGTACCTAATCTTCAATCTTGGCTTTTGGTTGCCCTTGGAGTCTGTTATTAGCATGTGTCAGCAGAGCTGTGTTAATGAATGTCAAGCCATTATGAGGCTGAGAAATAAGAAAAAAACAGTGAGAAACATAGGCCAAACCTTAGGCTTACCGAAATAAACTGTTTGGAACACCATTAAGAAGAAAGAGAACAATGGTGGGCTCAGTAATTGCAAAGGGCCTGATAGGCCAAGGAAGACCTCTACAGTTGATGATCAAAGAATTCTCACCATAATGAAGGCAACCCCCAAAACACCTGTCCGACATATCAGAAGCATTCTTCAGGAGTCACGCATGGATATGTCAGTGACTACTGTCCACAGATAAAACTACAGGTAGTACACTGCAAGATGCAAACCACTAGTTTGCCACAAAAACAGGATGGCCAGTTCATAGTTTTCTAAGGAGTATCTAGAAAGAGTAGAGTACTGGAAAAAGTCTGAACAGATGAGTGATGCAAGAGCACTGAGTGGCGGCCAAAAGGAACTGCTCAAAATCCAAGCATACAACCTCATCTGTGAAACATGGTGGTAGGAGTATGCTCGAGTTCACACAAATGCCTTCAAACTCATTGGATGGTGCTTCGCCCTACAGCAAGATCCCAGACATACCGCTTAATCAACAAAGGAGTTTTCCAAAGCCAATAAAGCTAGTCAGTAACCCAATCTGAATTCTAATTAACACGTTTCATATGCTGAAGATAAAACTTTAAGGAGCTTACCTTGTAAAATTTCAGCAGTACAGTGTTCTGATTGAATAATAAAAATTTAATATAAAATTGGGGCTAACTTCATGCACTTACTTTTCTTCTGAATAGTTTATTGAGTGACATACAATAAACTGAGGAATATAGCTCAGGAGGTAAGAGCGGTTGTCTGGCAGTCGGAGAGTTACCGGTTCGATCCCCCACCCTGGGAGTGTCGAAATGTCCCTGAGCATGACACCTAACCCCTAATTGCTCCCAACGAGCCGATTGGTACCTTGTATGGCAGCCTTTCACTGTTGGTGTGTGAGTGTGTGTGTGAATGGGTGAATGAGAGGCATCAATTGTAAAGTGCTTTGGATAAATGTGCTATATAAATGCAGTCAATTTACCATTGATGTAATTCAGTCAGATTTATTTAAAGTAATAATCTCGAAGATTTTCATTAAAATAAATGTCTGTTAAGTCACTATCTATCGCCGAATTAGGTAACACAATGGTGATTGAGCCTATTAATTTATATTATTATTAATATAATAATTTATGATTAAAGAACTGGGTGTCTGTGGCGACATTCCCGGGAAAAAATCACAAGCGCCGCATAGTTAGTGACGCGTTTTCCATCACCCATCAGTGGTTGGTCCGCCAGAGAGGGTAGGCGAAGCTAATGCAACAGGCTCGCTCTTCAACTCACTTGTGTGAGCGGTGTACTGTTTTTTCCGGTGTCTGCTAGCGTTACAATAACAGAGAAGGGGGGGGGGGGATTATGGAACCCTAAAATGTTTTTGTGTAACATGAGAGGTCATATTATTTGTTGATGTAGATTTCGTATTACATTTGATGACAATGTAACG
Source organism: Anguilla rostrata (assembly GCF_018555375.3). NCBI lineage: Eukaryota > Metazoa > Chordata > Actinopteri > Anguilliformes > Anguillidae > Anguilla > Anguilla rostrata. The sequence goes on from NC_057935.1 coordinate 38,013,303, forward strand.
TTACTAAATTACATAGCCTAGCTATTTGCACAGCTAACGCTAGCTGCCGGACCATGTCAAGAAAGGCAACAGTTTAGTTTAGACAACGTTGCGCACAGTATCCATCTCTCATATCAGGTAACGTTGCGTTAGCTAGCTAGCTAATGTAATTAACACAATTTAATGTCAGCTAACAATTAGAAAAAACGCTAGCTAATGCTACCGACTGGTACCGACCTCGCAAAACGTCTCTCGAATGCAATGCTACCTTGTTGCAACATTGCAATGTAGCTAACTAAAGGTCAGTTCAGATCAACGATTCGCAACGAGACTGGATGCAACTTGCAAAATTCCAAGACGTCTGATTGTAAACGTTCTAACTGCACTTGACGATTTGACAAGGTGGGTCTTTTGAGACCCCAGGCAACGGCTTCAGGCGCTCTGCAACTAACCAGTTCACACCACTGCAATTTTCTCGGTAACATTCTAAACCTGTTTCGTCTCGTTGCGAATCATTGATCTGAATTGGCCTTAACGTTACCGTTATTTAAATTGCCATCAAATTCATCAATATATTATAATGATCGGAATAAAGCCGTCTTTATTAACCAGGGGTATAGGTGGAGCAGAGCCAGGTCTGATTTCAGTGTAAAATGTCAAACCGGAGAAAACTAAATAAAAGAATACAGCAGTATGGATTAGCGTTATTATTTTATTACGCTTCCTCATATGGTCCTTCAGCCTTGCCCTTTTTTGATGAAATCTCCTTTGTTTTTGTTTTATTATTCTTGTTAACACCCAGCTCCGCTTTATTCTCAAACAGTTTGCTAGCAAAACCAGAAACATTTTGCAAGGCAGTTGTTTCAAAAATATCACACAACAGTCATTCACGAGAAAGACTGTTTAGTGTGCACGAGATACATAATTGTGCCAGCCGCAGCGAATACCGCAAATTCTTCTCTGCAGTGTAAAGATGTTCATACCGGGCAAAAGGTGGATAAAGAACGTCTGTGGAAATTGATCATCACTAATTCTACCCCAGGTCTGCTACAGCATTTTAACCCAGCTCGGCAGTGTAAAGGCAGCTTAAGTTAACCAAATGTTAGACAATGAATGTTATAACAACCATTTTTTATTCAGTAAATAGTAATGACTGACGTCACACAGGCGACACTGGCTGGACCCGGTTGGATCTCTGGGAAGTGAGGTCCAAAAACACCTGCAATTACTGCTTTTCGCCATTGGTACCGCCAAAGAGAAAGAAACAGAAATCTTCGAGATTGTAACTTTAACAGACTTATTACCCATCAGGGCTTCATCAGTGTCAATGCATCATATACCCTCTTACTTGCCCTTGTGGTTTATGTTATGTGGGTTTAAACTACCAGGGCCCTGTTCCTTGTGTGTGGATTACTCGGTTCGCTGGTATACTAATTGTGGATAACTAATATCAGCACAGAATTTTCTGTTCCTGGACCCAAGCTCAAAAGTTTGCTGAACTCGTCAGCAGAGGAACAGCTACTGTCACGGTTGAGGAGGGTGGGACGCAATTGCGGACCGAGGGGATCTAAAAGTTAACCCTGAGGGATAACCACCAAATCGCTGAGCGATAGAAAGGGAAGGGGAAAAAACAAATAAAGAGCGAAGTAATCGCTCTCTCCACTCACTGAAACTTCTGTCAGCGGGCTCAGAAACCTAAAAGAAATTAAACACCGCCGCAGCGTAGCTGCCCAAAAAGAAAACCCCCACTAGAAAAAACAGAGTGGGGTCACTTACAAAAGAAAAAGGATATTCACAGCCCGGCGGGTAGAAAACAAAAAGAAAACTAAGAGACAAGGGCAAAATGTCCTCCACAGCGCAGAGAGATAACCAACTCGAGAAGAAACTAAACGGTGATCAAATCAGGCAGATAGGATCAACACGGTAACTTCTGCCGATTCTCACACCCCTACACACTAAGAGTCTGACAAACAATGAGTCTGCGCTGAACCCCAGAAATCAGGGGCTACATATAGGCCTCCTACACCTGACCCTCATCAGGGATAATTAGCTCAGACAAATACCTGTGAGGTGCTATCACCTCACCATAGAACTCATACACCTGCCCCTCGTCAGGGTCAATTAACCCACAGAAATCAGAGAGAGAGGTGCCACCACCTCACAGCTACTTTATTTTAAACCTGCAAATCTCTATCTAGTCTGGATATCCAGTCAGCTGGATACTGATCCTGGCTATTTAAGCTTATTCTATCCTTGAATTCATTTACAACAATGGCTGCGCCTTTTCTGAAAGACATCAATTGATATTGGTGCACTGGCAGTAAGGACAGCTTTTAGAAGAGGCTAGAAGAGAGTTGAGCATTTTCTAATGTCATTGGTGCTGTGGATTGCACACATATCACTGTTAAGGCCCCAGCTGGTCCGAATAAAGAAAGAGCTTCCTCACCATTAATGTGCAGGTAAATTCAAATCCACAAATGGACTATATTGGTTCTCTACTTGCATAACGTAATCTATATTGATTAAGCCTTTCAGATAATCTGTGACTCCACTTCCTTAATATCCAAGGTTGAGGCATTGCAGCCAGACTCTGTGCACAACTATAGAACCTGGGTTTTCAACAGGGTTCCGCAGACCTCTAGTGGTCTTTGAATGTACTGTAGGAGGGGTCCCTGGCCAGACTTGATATGCAATAATTAGATGTAGATTTGGAAAAAATATTTAAACATATAAAACAGAATAGATAGCCCTTTTTAACTTATGGTGGGGTTCCCTGGATGCCTTTGAGTCTGTGTGGGGGCCCCTGTATCAGAAAGCCTCTGCTCTAGAGTCAAACTGTGTGCTGTATTTCAGGAAGGTTGGATACAGCCCATGCTCCTAATTACAGAATAGCAGACAGCATGGTAGCCTGAAGGGCCTTCAATGCATTCAAGTGTCAAATTAATTTCACTTTCCTCTTATAGGGCATAATGATGGGATCCTATTTGATGACAGGGGCAGCACTTGCAGGCCATACCCCATGACCCCATTCCTCGACACACAAATGCAGTAAAATTCAGCTCAAGCCCACACAAGGGTTTGAATTGAAATGACCTTTGGCCAACTAAAGGCAGGACTTTAGCGTATTTTTGGTCTGAGGGTTGCACCTGACAGTGCTTGTGACTTAGTCCTTGCTTGTGCTACATAATGCCGTCGCCCTAAAAAAGAGAGAAGACCCCTGCAAGTGCAGTACGATGATGACCTTGAGCCAGTGCATCTGGTTTGACCAACCCAGCAGCAGAGCTACAAGGGACCAAATTGTTTCCCATCATTTACATTTATCTGTTTTATGCAGAAGGCCCACATTTCAGTTAATGCGTAAAAAAGCCACAACAGTTTCATTTTGATTAGTTATTTTTCTACTTAAATTCATCCATATTCCTGTAATTGAAAATAGAAGTGTGACAAAACTGAAATTGTAGCCAGTGGTAATGTCTTCATTAGTGAATCATTCTGTCAGCATGTGAGAATAACCACAATCAAACACTATACTGACACAGCATGACACAATGCAATGATATAGGTTATATGCATTGACTGATAATACAGAAGTCTGCATTACAATCATACAGTAGCCTGGCTGCTCATTTCATGCTGAGGCACACATAGGTAGATAGCTACAAGTGGGGTACAGTAAGTTCGAACAATGGTGTAACTTACAAGTGGAATGTAGAAGGAGGGGGAAGAGTAATTGGGGATCTCCAAGACCCAGCTGGTGTAGAACGTGCCTAAACTTACACTGCACTGTAGTTTGCCTAGTTGCAGTGAGAATCTTGAACATTCCATTGTAGCTGAACAATGGATATAGTGTATTTTGTTGGATAAGAAGTTGGCATTTATCACAGGCTGGAATGAAATGTCACTTATTCAGATATTTCTCATAGTCAGGTTCAGTCTGAAGAGTCTGTATGCCATGTTTGTGATCAGTGAAAAATTAGGGGGAAAAAGCTAAATAAAATTCTGCTATTGCCATTGTATGAACATCAAGAACTATGAAAAAAGACCTGGATATAATAAATTCAGCCTCGTCTGGAGAGAAAAGGAAGTTGAAAAATCTGCAATGGAAAAATCCTTAAAACATATTGTCATGAAATTTCAGCAGTAAGCAAGCACTCTCAATCACCTTCTTTCAAATCCTGGGACATATCCATACAAGGATCCTATAGGCTAGTGTGCTGGGTAATTAAATACTATAACTCATCTCAAGTATGCAACAAAAAAAACCTCACATGCGCACCGCATGAATGTTATTTTTTCATTGCAGGTTCAACTTTGTTGACAAGATTTGCTGAAAGTAGAGAGATGTGTAAGGATTTAAGAATGTTCCTTGTGGATGTGATCACTTCTAACTAGCTGTAAATCAAGGTTACAATATAATAATAATTTCTAGCCCTTGCTGCCTATGTGACTCAGACCCTTTCTTACTTAATACAGCACATGTACATAGCATATTGAATGCTGCTGCACTGGTGACAGTTGTCTTATGTGAAGGATTTATAGTTAAGAGCATCACATTCTCAGGCAATATGCTCGCGGTAGCAAATAAAACTTGTACACAGATTATAAAGGAATTACAAGAGGAAAAGAAAAGGGAAAAATGGTGTTTTCCCTGCAGGGTAAATAATGGTGGCGAACAAAACAAACCATTAGTTTCACCTGCTGAAAAAACAACGTACATCTTCGTAAACCACTGTGGCGCTGCTCGGGCAATTTCAAGGGTTGTTTTAACAGCTCTAACGGTGGTTTGTGTCTGGAATTAATGCCCAGAGCCACTGAAGCAGAGAGCGAGCCCAAAGTCATTATCCCAGAACAGGAGTTTAATACAGGCAGCATTACAAAGGAGCCCTTTGAAAAGAGGAGAAACAGTGCTTAGCTGGCAGCGTGTCTGCCATTACCACGCAAACCTGGTTTTGCTCAAGACAAATGAACAATTCCCTGAGTGCTCTGTTACTTAATAACAAGCCATAAGGTCCTGTCAAATCACTTCAATTTAACTTGTCAGATGCACCGATTGTCAGCTTAATCCTCTTGGACACAAATCTCTGTTGATGCTGTGTTCAGGATCTACAAGAGGGGTTACCTAAAATGTATTTACTAACTCATGTAAGACCATACTAACTCCACAACATCTTTTTAAGCTTAATTTACACTAAGCGTATGGACACGAAGTGGAGGAACCGCTTGTATTAAACTTCCTACACTGAAATATTCATGCAAACCAAAGACGGCTGGAAACCTTATATTGGAGAGAACTTTGCTCTTGTGTTTCCCATCGTATCACATTCAGAGCTTTGCTCTTCAATCCGATCTCAATCTCAAATTAAACACGGCCTTAGTGGAATTACAACCTCACATCCATCGTGTTTTGTGTTACTGCCAGCTTGTTTAAACATACGTTCCACAGGCAGAAAATCACTATCAGGCGATCACTATCAATTATAAACGGCAACACAAAGACCAGCCAGCAGAGGGTAGTACGGTCCATGACATTTCCAGATGGACTATGGATTTATCATAATAATGTCATGCATGAAATATATATATATACATTGCATATATGTTAAAACTTGTGTTATAATAATATGTATTTTGTTGTAGGTGAACATAAAATGACAATGCATTGTGATTATTATGACTGTTTTCATATAAACAACTTTTTGGAAAATGCTGAAGTAATGAAAACATACATATTTAAATTGTAACTACAGCATGTAATATTTTCCTGGAGTTACATTTTTCTACATGCACTATTGTGTGTAATAATTGTTAAGATTAATAGGACACTTTAGAATTAACCCATGGTGTAATGAAGAAGTATTGCAGAGAAAAGCTATACTATGTCTTCCTGTTGACTGTATGGTCAGGGTGTGTAATGGGATCTTATACTGATTCAGTGATTTACTCTCACATGTACACTAATCCTATGGGATTTTAACCCTTTGAGCAACAATAACATGTTAATGGGACTATTTTAAAGAGTTTATTCCCACACTGACATAGACTATAGAATGTGGGCGCAGACAGTGGAATCCTGTTTTAACTGAGGAAGTACAGCCTTACCTCAGTTGTTTGCTGGCAAGTGGCCACAGTATCTTCTCTGCTAGGGTGGCAGGGTTGCTTGAGTCACATTTACGATGCAGTTACAATCACCTGGCACAGTTCCCTGGGATACAGTACTGATGAATGGGTTGTGATAAATGATGATTGCAGGTAGGCTTGTAAAAATGGAAATCTGAGCATTTCTCTGGCACACTGCACTGATTGTACCTTCAAGTGACCACTAGGGGGCAAGGTTGATTAACGGGAAAAAAGAGCTTAACCGTGGAAGCACATTTTTTTGTCACAATTGTGGAACCCAGAGGTAAAACGACAAGAAAACCTATGATCTTTTTTCCACGCAATTAGCCAAAGGATAAATTAAAGTGATCTTAATGGTAGTTGTAAATGCTAAGATTATAATACCTCAGTGAAACATACCCACCCTTGTAATAGATAGTGTTGTCTTTAAGAAGGAAATGTCACCAAATCCAACATTCATATAATTTGAATTATAAATCAGAGTGAAGAGGAGACTATGTTCTAAGTTCATGAATATTTAAAGAGTGGAGTTTACAGATCAGCATATTGACAATAGAAGCATACTAATTTCCCTTTCTGCGTTTCTGATAAGAGGTTAAACAGAACGCTAACTGCATAATTTATTTCCGTTTCATTTTTTTACCTTTGATAATCTTTTTGTCTTTTGGCTTCCTTGTGTTATACTTGTATCAAAAAAGCACAATTTCCACTGAAAAATTAATGTATAGGAGGATGCTGAATGTAGATGAGGTGGCACGGAGCTGCTTAGTATTTTACATTAGAACAGTGATGTTCACCTCTGTGCGCCCAACATACATATTCAGCATACAAAGTGAGACGTATGTATAAAATATTGATTTTTAGTATGAATCAAAACTTTTTTTGCACGAGCAAACTAAAATATGGCATATCGGATGAGAATATTCCTCTTCTACCTTCTTTTTCATATTATTATTATTATTATTATTATTAGTAGTAGTAGTACTAGTAGTAGTAGTATTAGTAGTAGTATTAACACATTTTCCTCTTTGAAATGCCTACATGAATGGTATTCTCTGCCTCAGGAGAGCAGAGTGTCTGCTCAGCTGCTCCTCATTTCAGCTGTACAGTGCACGCCTCAGTGTGTGATGGAGCAAACCTGCAGTACACAGGTGAGAGTCCATTACAGCGGGGAAAATCAATACCATGTAAATTATTAAGAGCCGCGGAACGCGCCGGCCTCCCGCCGTCCTGCGGCCGGCCGGGCTCTCTCTCTCTCTCCCTCTCTTTCTCCCGGCTGGCTGGCAGGCGGACACGGGTTCGGCCTCCGTCTCCGGTGCTCATTAGGAAGCCGGGGGGCCGGGGGGCTCCCCGTTAGCGGGAAGGTAGGGGTCGCTGCGGGGAATTTATGGCCCGGGCCGCTCTGGCTGGCTCCGCTCAGGCCCCATCACCCTATCCCTGGAAGCTCATTAGTAAGAGCACTGATGCATAAGAGCCGGCTATTAGCGAAGGCTCCCCCCTTCTTCATTTCCCTTCTCCCGTGACACCACATCTGACGGTGGAGACCAGAGGCCTCGCAGGTTTACGAGACGGGAGAGGTCTACGCCGTGGCAGGTGGGCGAGTCACCTGGACTTGGCGCCAGGAGAGAGAGGCTTTGCGTCAATTTGGCTTGGGTGCCTCAGACGGAGTTCATTTGCAAACCAACCCCCCTTTCCCCCCATTTCCAAACAGTTCCTTAAACAAGAGCGCATAACCAAGACTACACATCCTTTGTATTACTGTCTCTTTCACTCTCACTCTCTTCCCAGGTGATTTGGGTCTTCATATACTTGTTTTTCCTCTAGGCAAAATCCCCCTGGCTATCTGCTGACTGCACATCCTCAGTGTAGACCTCACGCTCACTCCTTTCTTCCGCTGGTAGGTAAATAGGATTTCACACTCACTCTTCTCCAGAGATGGTGAATAAATAATATCTCACACTCTTCTCCTGGGCAGGTAAGTATATGAGATTTCACACACTCTTCTCCTGAGATGGTGAAAAAATAGCATCTCCCACTCTTTTCCTGGGGAGGTAAGTATATAAGGCTTCACACACTCTTCTCCTGAAATGGTGAAAAAAATAATATTGCACACTTATCTCTTGGGCAGGTAAGTAAATATGATCTCGCACTCACTCTTTTCCTGGGCAGGTAAGTAAAAAATATCTCACACACACTTTTCCTGAGCTGGTGAGTAAATATCTCCCGCTCATTCCTCTCCTGGGCAGGTAAATAAAGAGGATCTCTGGCGTGAGCTGTTTCGTCTGGCAGCTGGGTGAGCTATCGCCCAATGGCCCCCAGAGACCCACTGCACTCTTTCTTTTTGCGTTTCTCTCTCTGTCTCTGTTTTCCCCCCTCTGCTTTTTATAATTCAAATTTGCTCTATGCATATGATAAACACGAGGTTTCGTATTGGCAACACAGCTCAAAGTTATTGCAAAGTTAATGAAAACAGCTCAGTTAATAAAAATAGAAATAGTAAAAGTAATGATGACTCGCTCCACCCCCCTTCTCGCTCTGATGAATGTTAGCCAGTTTTACACGTGAACTTCCATGGCCTCTAATGCACTAATAACAGTGCCTGAACAACACCACCACCAGTGATGGGATTGATTTACCCATTTATTTAAGGCAATTAAGGGCAAAACTGTCCCACCAGACTTGGGAAGCAGACCTTTTTTCCACAGTGTATCGCATTTAGATCCTCTTGTAATTAATGTTGCAATGTGCCCCTGCCTAGAGGTATTCTAACCATCAAACTATTTAGACCCATATTCGCAACTTAGCAAGGGGCCTGCAATATAGCTTTGCAGATACAATTTACAGATTACACACATTGTGTATCAGAATAAACAGTGAATATGCAAGCTTTAAAATGTTGTTCCATTTTGCATAATTATGTGAATGAAATTGGTGCAGTATCACTGATTAGAATGATTTTGGTGACAATGGGTCTCAAAAACAAAAACTTATCTTAAATTATTCCTACTTTTGTTCTTAAACTGAGAATAATTTCGAAAGGTTTTTGTTTTTAAATGTTCCTACTAAAAACCAATATGGGATTTATGACACATATGCAGACTTTTGTTTTGTTGCGTATCCCAGGTGTATGCAATGATGAATGCTGACTCTTTGTACATTTTACACATAATCCTGTTCATGTGATTAGCATAAGAAAACAGCCCTGCGCAAATACAGATAAGAAAAAAATGATAAATGTGAAATGTTCTTGGAAATGTTCTTACACACAGTTTACGATCACATGAGGTAGTGCACATGTTTTGTGAATGAGGCCCAATATGTCTAAGACTACTCTAATCCTTATTTTGAAGCTGCATGTTACATATTGTATACTGTTGTCATGTGCTGTTGAGACAGAAACAGTAAACAAATGATGAGGCAAATGATGATCGCTGATCTCAAAGTCTCAAAATCAACAAGTGAAGGGCTTGCTGTATAGAAATGTCAAAACAATTTATTTCTACATGTCAAGCGCCTTGTGAACAATGGACGCCTGTGCGCGTAAGTCGTGTCATTAAATTATGCTAGCCAGTGTGTTCCCTGCCTGATGTCCAGATCGGGGGGACAGCTGGCTAGCCATTTAGCCCCGCTCTCCGAATAAAACCCTCTTCTGCTGCCATAAGGACACACAGCTCTTTACAGTATTCCACCCAAAACCGAAGGAAAAACTCGAGCATTAATTGGAGCCCCACAATGAGTTTGCATTGTGGAGCACCTGGCGAGGAAAAAAGAAAAATTAAGTAGGTTCATTAATGTGCTGTGACATTCAAGCTAACAAGAAAGAGGGAGGCGTTTGCCTTTGTGAAAGTTTACTGGAACAAATCGCATCAGCCTAATGCGCTTTGGCGCGGGCTATGTTTGAGACCCCCGTGCCAATTACTCCAGATACCAGCACACACAGGCTCCTGCTGACTAACTCAACGTTGATTGTCTTTTGCCATGTGAGTCCAAACCCTTGTTAAGGCACACAAAAAAAAAAAAAAACATCCAGAAAGCAAGCAAGCGCCCTCTCTTCCACTTCCATTAGGCGGCGTGGCGATTGCCAGCAATTAGTTAAACCGCGGCGGCAAGGGACTGACAAGATGGGACATGGCTCCCGCAAAGTGTGGACGCCGTGTGCTCGCGCACCAGCTGAAAGACTCTACAGTGTTTGTTAACCCCGGGGGTCAGCCCTGATTCACTTCTGCAGGCAGAAAACGAGATTTATGTAACACAAATCAATACGACTGCCAGCCTCTCGCCATTATGGACGCGCGATTCGGGGGCCCCCCTCTCTCTATCAGTTTAACATGACACTAATGTAGTTTTATTCCCGTTTAACCCAGGCAGTGATGAATCTTTTGGCAGAGCGAAACAAATACGTTCGCTCGTCGGGGAGACTCGCCGGCCCTAATTTGTCTGGGCAGACATGCCAACATGCAGGGGCCGGCGCAATTGCCTGTTGTTGCGGCGACGGCCTATCAGTCTTCCGGGCTCCTGGAGGGTCTTTTATCTAGTGCCTCCCCCTGCCTGCCATTGTGTGAAGAATCGGCAATTTGCATCCTTCAGCCCGATATCAAGACAGCTAATGATAGTGTGTTGCCGCTCCGCTCCCACTCCACATCGCCTGAAGTAAATTACAATAAGCGCGGCACCCGCCGCCCGTCTGCACCGTGAGTGCTTCTCCGAGAGGATCTCGCCAGGCCTTTTTAACCGCCGGGCCATCGGCTCTGATTTCATTAACACCACTTGTCAGGTGGAAGCGAGCGGAAAGGCGCACCTGGCAACCGAGGCGTGCGCGCGCACGTGAACGTGCACGCGCACCGCGCACGGTCGGCAAACTGCCGCGCATCCCGGGGAGAGAAAAAAAAGGAAAAACCCACGAAAACCCACCGGCTACGCTGAGCGAGCAGGTGCTAACGCGCAATTAAAATGCGCTCCTCTTTTAGCGGGGAGGGGACGCTTTAAACGGGCGATGATGCAACAATTGTGACATGTTATCTGTGTACTGAGAGGCTGACTCGAGGGGGGGTTGGGGGTTCGGTGGGAATTGGTTCGGTGCCAAAATTCCAAGGGCCACGTTCCAATTCATTACAAGGCTTGTGTGACAGTACCCTGTAAATGTGGAGGGAGGACCATCTTGGTAACAATTGGGCAGGTTTCCAGGACTATATCCTCCAATTAGCATAGCAGGGGCCTGCTATTCCACAGCCTCACAGAGGGACGCTATGCTATTCTCCCTCCCATTTCGTTTGGACGGTTTGCCAATGCTTAAACTCCCACTCAGAGCCAGGGAAATATGAAATGAAAATATGCTTTGAATCCAAAGAGGCATAGCAGCCTAAACAGTAGTGATGCCAAACTACAGTACAATTACCACTTCCAAGCAGCAGGAAAGGGGAGGGGAGAAAGCTGGCCAATGAAGGTCAGGCTAGGACAGAACATAAGTACTCTCACTTAGATGTTTTTCTCTGATGATTCGGTCATGTTTTACGAGAGGCAGAACCTTGCACTTCTCAGCCGAACCAGATTTTACTCGCTAGGTGAACATGAAAACCTTGTGACTCTCTTTGTTCATTCATTAAAAGCTCTGCTCATTTGCCCTCAGTAAACTATGGCCAGAAGCAGAGATGTATAGCTCCTCTTCTTTCAAAAGATGTGATCACATCTAGACAAAAAAAGTAAAATACAGTGACACTTTGACCCATCTGCTGGAACAGAATGGTCTGTAATGTGAGGAGCAGTCAGCTTTGACCACTCCTCAGTTTGTAATTTGTGATCAGTGGACATGTACCAGACATAGTTTTTGGGTATGTCTCCTTTGTTGTTGATGTAACGTAGCTGGTGATTTTGGTGATTTGGTAAGTAATGTCGTGATCACTGTGCTGGGAGTGAAAGTATCTGCATTTTCATTCTAATGAGCTTACACGCATTCAAAAGTCATTTAAATCTGTGTCACACTAAATGCCAATAAACTGCCGTGTATTGCTGACATTATGGAGAAGGTAGAATTGTTACTGCATCACAGTCCAAAAAAATGCAAATTCATCCATGATAAAGGCATGTACTGTAAGACTTTGAGGACTGCATCTTTAACATGTGTGTGGAAGTGTCCATGTCAAACGACTCTTTAGATTTGAGAATCATAAGAAATTTTGCATATGCATGTTTTCTCTGGCTGGTTTCACTGTAGTGTCAATCGTTTTAAAAAGCAGATACTCAGCAAGCATGAATTTTAGGTGCTTGTGAAACACTCACACTCATGTATGACAACACAATCCTGCAAAAGGATATACAAATAAAGAAGAACTTGGTGCTTCCAAACTACCATCAAATAAAACATAATTCTGCTCTTTTCAACGATGCAATATAAAGTATAAATAGTTGACACAGAGTGACTGTTATGCATAGTGTGCGATTTGGTGCCGCGTTGCTTTCTGTGCTCTGGAAAACACCAGCACACTTTCCAAATGCAGCATCATAATCTCTATGACAGAAGACATTAGTTATGACCATCAGCTTTTTCGCTCTTTCTTCACAACATCTCTGATTAAAATTTCACACATTACAATGATGTGCTCCAGTGCTACAAGCTGTGAAATGTACTCAGCAGTCAATGAGTTTGGATTTTATTCTTCAGAGATTCACAGAGCATAAAAAAGTTGACTTATGATCCATGACAGCCGAATCAAAGCCTTAAGTGCTTGAGGAAATGCCTTAATTACATGCAAATGGTAATATATCTTAGCAACATATTCATTAAAATATTGTGTAAATGAAGGAACAACAAAGCAATAACTTCTCTCCTGATACGTTGGTTCAAATTTCATATTTGCGAAGTTTAATTAAGCAATAGATTATGTTTTGAAGGGAGTGTTCGATTTAATGAATCCCTGGAGTAGACTGATAAACTCTAAAATAGAATCAAAGCATTCATCTCTTTAATGGATGTGAAAATTAAAGATGTAAATGGTCTTGAGTCTTTTTTCCTCTCCGCTCATGGGAATGTTTGCAAGATAAAGATGACATTTTGGTAACCTGCATTATACATGTGTTTTGAAATGTGTGAATGCTATTTTAGGTATTGTCTCAACATCTTCAAGGACAAACACTGCAGTTTTACATGCAGGATTATATGTCCTTGATTCTTCAGACAGCTACGGAAGAGCTTTGCTTACAGGCCCCTGTGGTTTGTTTCTTTAGCAAGGTTTTATTTCTCCATAAAGGCTTAAAACCGCAGCATAGACTGTACAGCATTCAAATGTCAAATGTCCAAACTGAATTATTTCATTGTTTAGTTTGCAGGTATGATTACAGCCAACAACAGGCTATGTTAAACCTTCATATGAACATACTTGGGCTACCATTTAGTTTCTTTGGGCATTATGTTTTGGTCAGACCTTATTAGTAATTCATGCATTGCATGCAGTGGGGGTCTTTCTGATTATTGTAGCCCTCACAAAAAGGAGGGTGTACAGTGTGGGGGGGTGGGGAGGGTGGGAGTGGCATTTCTTAAATCTATTATGGCTGGGGAGGGGGAGGGGTTGCTGGGGTCTAGTAGCTCAAGGATTTCATCATCTGCAGACCATTTCACAGATAACAGACAGCCCACCCTACCAAACTAGATTTCATGGAGCTTGGGCATTTCAGGGACTCTTCAGGGAGACATCACCAGTTGCTGAAAAGCATCTAGCTTCATAGCTAATGGCTGCCTGCAAGCTACTGTACAAACCGAATGAAGCAGGAATGAACCAAGAAGTGAAGCCAAACAGAACAAAAACGGGATTGTTCATTGAGGGTCTTGTTCGTTTTTTTTTCTTTTTTTTTTCCCCAAATGCCAGAATGGTTCTGTCTACCACAGGCTGCAAGCGCAGTCATTCTCAAACATTACAAAATCAGTGAACCCAGCAATATTGTCTGATGGAAGTGTGCTACGTGCCTAACACCCACTCCAGTGTGTCTGGCTGTTGTGTATTCCTGCGATGTCCACTTTATCATGAATTACACCGAGCAGCGAGGTGCCTGCTGTGCTCAGCGGTGTGAAGTAGGCAGGGCTGGATGAGAGGTGGCCGGCTCCTGTCCATCATAATTTCAGGGATCAGTTAGTGGTCATCAGACTGAATCTCTGGACCGGCGCTGTTGCTGGAACCCGGCTTCCTGGCATCTGCACAGATAAGGCGGTAGGTGTTATATGGCGTACGTGTGTTGTGAATTCGAGTTGGATGCACTTGCCACGCATTGATCATCTCCGCATTGTCAGTCCGTGTGCAGTCACTGACGTGCGATGACCTCTGCGACGCTTCGGGACTTTAAATACGGGAACGGTTATTTCCTTTCAAACATAATGGCCACGGAACTGTGTCATGATTTCAAGAGCGGTCTCCAAGTGACTCAATACATCACAAGGGAACAAGCGCATTAAGGCTTTTCCAGCTCCCCGTATTTTCAGTTGAAGCCGAAATGGCCGTAAAAAAAGCCAGAGAAGCCGACCTGTGAAAGGCGTGCAGAAGCAGAGCTCCCTCCCCCTGCTGTGACCGCGGGCCTCCAGTCTCTCCGCCGGCGCACAACACACAACACATTGATTATTTCTTTTGTATAGAACGGAGTCGGTACAGTATGGAATAAACAGGGCCCTGGGCTGAAAACTTCCCCCGCCGCGCTTCATTCGCCGCCCTGGCCTCCGCGTCTCCGTCCCTGACCCGTTCGCAACTCTAATTTGTCCCATCAAATTCGGATCATGGCGATTGCGATTGGCCTCATTACGGGAAATGTCTGAAAATCATCTCGGATGTGCTCCTCCGCAGTCTCCAGGCCGTGCCTGACTCTGAATCGCCGCTGCTCTCGTCACTTAAAAAATCGCCCACCGTGATTGCAGGTGCACGTGGACATACATTAGGAGACTGAGACGTCCGCCGACAGCTCAGGCTGAAAGACTTTGATCGATTTGCACTAAATTTCTCTAAACATTCTTAGGCATGCAGGTCTGAATCAGGGCCATGGTTTAAAAAAAAAAAATATTCAACTTACCATAAAGTCAAATCAAACTTGTTATTACCAAAAGGGAAAAGGGAAAAGTTTGAATGGAAACAATAAACAAGATAAGTTTGATTGAAAATTATGCTACAGATTGTATCCGGTGGTGAACTACTTTGTCTTACCTCTTCTGTGTCATATGGTGTCCCTTGTTATAGGTCTTACCAAGAGGAAACAGACTTTAGTATATTGTAGACACACAGATATCAAGATGGATACAATGGCTGGTGCAATAGGTATCGACTAGTGGTAGGGCTCTTTTTTGTGCAAGTGGGAAAAGGCAATTTTGTGCCCGTGTTGATATTGTGACAAATCCAGATATGATCTCATCTAGCCAGAATCTAAGTGCTATCAAGGCAGCAGTTCTATGCTGAAAATATCATTTGATTATGTGTCAGACTCACATAATCAAATTCACATATTCATCCCTGTTTCTCATTTTTATACAATGACAAAAAGTGGACAAGAAAACATTTCATATGCAAAAAATGATAATTTTTTGCAAAGTGAAAAACATGGGAGTTAAACAAAGCTATATCCCAATGGAAAGAAACTTTATAGCTGTACCTTCTATCACATGCTCATACAGTATTTTTAATACAATTTTTTTTGTAAATACTGTTTCACTGTCATATTATTTAAAATTACTATGCCTCTATCTTAGCCCAGTTCATAATAGTAGGCTCATAATTCTAAACTATGCAATTCACAGGCATAATGTGAAGTAAATGGAATCTGAAAGAACCGACAGCACACCACAGAAGTTTCAGTTATGAATGGTCCATATAGTCTCGTCTCACCTGTGTTGAAGAGGGAGTCAAGGAACAATGATGATTTAACAAAATAATTTTCTTTAAAACATATCTCCTCAGAAGCTTTTGAAATTAGCGTTTTTTTTTTTGTCCCTCATCAAGGCTGAATTGTATTGTAGAACATCGCTAAGTTTAATTGATATAGTCTCTTAAGGGCTCTCCTTTAATACAGCAGAGATTTTTCTTCCCCAAGATTTTTGAACATTCTTTATGGCTCTGGTCTTTGTGGACAAAATCAAGGCTACCTAAATGAAATGCAGTATCAGGGTTAAAAGTAAAAAAGATTCTTAATCTGGTCAAAAGATCTATGAATTGAAATGGAGTTGTTAATTAATTATTCGACTTAGCTCATTACATTTTTCACCCTTGTGGCCCACAGTCTTTAAACTTGGAAGAAAACTACTGGGAAGACCCTGTTGGAAAATTCCTTTGGTTCTTGTTTAAAGAAACACTGCTCTTGCAGACTTATATGCTACAGAATGACCTTGTTCCAAGTAAAGATCAACACAATTTGATTTCAGTCCTCATAATAGGATCTTATTGAAAAAATAGCAGGAAATAAGCAGCATTTGCAGATAGTTGTGCTCTTCCTTCTACTGTAAAACCAATCCCAATTTTTGCATTTAAACGGTTTTCAACCGTACTCCAAACAGACAGAAGTGGTATATGGATGGACGAGCACAAGTGAATTGTCATTTCGCACATGTAAAACCTCAGTGGCGACCAGCCCTCCCTTGCAACCACACAGCTTTAACAGATACTATGACAGAAAGTCTACTGTCTCATTCCCATCTCCTGCCATCAATAGGAGCGCTCCCTCCCCCTTGGGGTAAGGGAATCATTGAGTGCAGTCCTCCCTTGGCACTCCACGGTGGAGTGGTGCTGTGGAGCTCGTCCTCTGGGCCCGGCCGGCACTGGGGACCTCACAGGGAGGCCTACAGAGGGGGGCACAGAGTGTCGTGCTGAGGCCACTGAAAACAAAGGGGCGATGGGGACCCCTTTAATTGTGAGAGCTCTCTGCAGCTGAGGGGCAGCTGAGCATGAGCACTGGGCCCCTGTCACACCAGCTCCCCTCTGAGCCCCTCCAACAGGAATTATAAATGCGACCCTTCAGCTCTCAAAGCTCGAGGCAGAAGCAAACAGCCAAGAGGCACCCCTGTCAATATGGCTGACCACCAATGGTGCTTCAGAACTACTAGGTCAGAGCTTTGCGTGAGCAGCTCCGTTGATATCCAGTTCCGCCCTTCAGCCAGTGACATTGTACACCTTTTCACTTTGCTTTGTAAAACACCACTTCACTGCATTTTTAACAAGAACGAGATGGATCCGATGTGGTCTATCGGCTGTATTAGCTAGCTATCAGAATGGCATTGTTTACACTGATGTTTCATCTGTTGCAGGTACATCAAAGAACCAGTGGTAATAAATACCTCACAACTATGTTGCTGAGGATTTGTAAAGTGGCAGGCAACACCAGGGTATACAGTAACATTAAGTACTGCCTCCACAGAGCTCTGATACAAAAATGAGTTACTTCAAAAGCAAAAGCTCTCCATGAAGCTGCAGGAGGCCAAACTTAAATGCTAACTTTAAAAAAATGCTGTATTTTTGCCAGACATTCTCATTGGCACAGAAAACAAAAACTTCACTCAACCGCATGTCTGATATCACCATGCAAATATTTAATGTGTGCATAAACAGAAATGTCCAAAATGAAATTAATAAAAGGAACCTGTGTAACTAGCAAGCTGTCACTTTAGTACTAGGTGCAGTAATTGTAACTCGTAGTACCAATTTACAGTAGTTGACTACAGTATGTTAGGGGAGTGATATTTTGTTTGAATTCTATTGCATAGCAACAGAGTTTTGTTTATTTAGCTGCATAACTGTATTTACATTCAGGAACTGAGGTTGCACCTATATCAGCCATTGCGAGACCAGTAGGTCATGAGAAGCTTCTGTAAATATATAAAATATCCTTCATCACACACAAATACTGAAAACATACACTAAAACAGCAATAGTATCAGAACTATAACTAAGTAGTTCTGGTGAAGTAGCATCCTTGTGTTTCGGCATATGTGAAAATACCTGATTTCCTGTAGGGGCTCCCAGAACTGAAATGCATTATATTCATTCAATCAGTATGCTCATGGAACATTTTGGTGTTGAAATGGTTCATCATTGTTATGTGTGTCTTCTCTCTCTCCTTTTGGTTTCTTGTCAGTTCCGCCCCCTCCCCAGACGTGATTGGTGGATCCTGACTAATTTGACTGGGGTCGCCTGGCCTTGGGAGTAGCTTCCTTTTGTGTCAGCACTTCCAGTGGTTTTTTTTTAAATATTGTGGTCAATCAGGGGGTGGCCACAACAAGCATAGTTAAGGTTTAAGTGCACTGTGAGGAGTGGCTGCATGTCAACAAGAAGGGGTTTCAAGACCGACAGAGGGGTTTGTGTGGTGGGTGGGTGGGTGGGTGGGGGGGCGGGGGGGGGTGGAGGCAGAGGGGTGGAGGTGCTGGGAGCTCTGGAGTGAGCACCGTTGACAAGGATTGACAAGGCCACCCGTAAAAGACAAGCAGTAGAAATATGCCCCGCAGAGGGGGGTAAATCTGGAATTTCCCCACCATCACCCCAACAACTAAGCCCCATCTGTCTGTGTCGAGTGAACACAAAAACCATTCCGGAAAGTGCCGGTCCATACCTGCTCCCAGCGATAAGATGCTGCCACGACTCCACCTGGCCATTCCTGAAGGTGCGCACTGCTGTGGGAGGAAAGGGGTCGGTGACATCACTTCCCTCAGCCGAAGCACAGTAGTTACTCTGAGACTGATAGGCACACAGCACTGGTGATAAAGAACCGGAGAGTAGTTACAGAACAGTCAACCTTCAAGTGCTTGTGAAAGAATGACCATTGAATAAAAAAAAAATTGAGGTAGAATAATTGTTGTCAAATGTACTCATAATGTAATTAATGTTTGCTCTCTCTCTAATGTATCTGTGCACTCAGGCACAAATCTTACTTATAATTTAATATTTACATATTATTTGCTTGTTTTCTTGTATTATATAACGCTGCTAATTTTACATTTAGACATTGTGTATGGAAGAATGTGAATACAGTGTCAAAAAGCAACACTATCAAACTTACAGAAACTAATTTATTTCCCAATTGAGAAAGACATATAGAAAGATATAGCCAAACAGCCATTCTCAAATCTACTGTGATGACCTCTTGTTTTTCATCCAAGCTTATTATCTAAGCAGCGTGTACTGTCAGGCACTTTAGACTATTCTGTGCTTTTATCTGAATGTCTGTAAAATCCTTGACTGGATTTTTGACTGAAAATGATTTTGCCGTCTGTACATCCTTTTCTTTTCTCCTTAGTATCTCACTGCAGCAACATCTCAGATAGGAGCACACATCACCCTCTTTAGAAAAAAGCAATCGCATTATGAAGGGGATGGAGAAAAAAAGAATAATGACGGTGAACTAATACAATCTATATCAAATCAGTAACTGTTTTGGGGTGAGAGGCCCATCGATCCAATCTACTTCCTGTTCTCTCACCATAAGGATTTATGACGCGGTGTCTGTGTTATTGATGAATAATCTCATGTGACCTTCCCCTGTGTTTCTCCCTTTTAGAAGTCCGGCCGTGAGGCATCCCTGTATGTTCCCACGACTCACTTCAGCTTAGATACATCTTTCCATCCTCAAATGACATAGTGGCAGTTGTACACATTGTACACTATATGACCAAAAGTATCTGGACACCCCTTGGTCTGGGTCTTTTTGTGGTTTGGGCTAGGACCCTTAGTTCCAGTTAAAGAAAATCTACAGCATACGTTCACATTCTGGAAGATTCTGTGGTTCCCCAACAGTTTGGGGAAGGCCCCTTCCTGTTTCAGCATGATATTGCCCCAGGGCACACTGCAAGGTCCATATAGAAATGATTTGGTCGAGAATGGTGTGGAAGAACTTGACTGGCCTGCACAGAGCCGTGACCTCAACCCTATCCAACACCTTTGGGATCAATTGGAAAGCCAACTGTGAGCCAGACCTAATCGCCCAATCAGTGCCCAACCTCACTAATGCTCTTCTGGCTGAATGGAAGAAAATCCCTGCAGCAATGCTCCAACATCTAGTATAAAGGCTTTCCAGAAAAGTGGAGGATGTTATAGCAGCAAAGGGTGAACAAACTCCATATTAAGGCCCATAATTTTGGATGAGATGTTGTCAGGTGTCCACATACATTTGGACATGTAGTATATATTTATAGCATAACATTTATAGTATAGTCAATAGCGATCAGTAATAGTATATCGATATAAAGCAACAGTAGATGAGATCCAATAGGCCAACACCTGTCTAAAGTATATTACATTACATCACAGGCATTTAGCAGATGCTCTTTTCCAGAACAACTTACACAACTTTTACATAGAATTTACATGAATTTATACAGCTGGAAATATACTGAAGCAATGTAGATTGAGTTCCTTGCTCAAGGGTACAACGGCAGTGTCCTACCCGGAAATGGAACCTGAGACCTTTAGGATACAAGAGCCCTATGCTGTATATGGCCAGTTAAAGCACTGTTTTTCAGTGAAGTGCTCCATCTTCTGGAATCAATTCCTGCCAGCACTGAATGTGACTGGTAACCAGACAGGCAAGGGCCATAATGTTGTCCAGGGAGGGAGGGTTTCAGTCAGTGGGATGTGTATCTCTGTGAGAGGACCTCCTCTTGGGGACCAAGCATCAGAAGGCTGCCTTGGCCGGCTGTGTATACACTGTACTCCTGAGATGTAATGATCACACAGCTCAGCCAATGGATTGTAGATTGCAAAGAAATCACAGCTGGCTAAATGTGTTTTGGAAAGTGCTAGTCTGCACTCTCTAAAATTGCCAGAGGACATAGAAATAGGATTGATCTACAAATATGATTGTCATAATAATGGGACTAAAACAAAGAAATGTGTATGTTTAACATCTGTTATAAACTACATCTTGAGATTGATAAATGCAAACACTAACAAATGGACGTTAGTATTTCTTACAGGTTTAATCAGTCACTCTGGCTGCCTTTAACATAAATAACATCAAAGTCCTGCAATAATTACAGAAAATGCACATGTTCATCAGGGCAATACATTATGATGATGATGATTATGATGGCTACTATTATTGTAGACACAAAATGATGAAAGTGTTTACTACTTAATTAGCCGGAGCTCTTATTATTACAACTGTCCCTATGTGCATTTTTTGATGGACATATGCTACATAGTCAT
Organism: Anguilla rostrata; assembly: GCF_018555375.3. Lineage (NCBI taxonomy): Eukaryota > Metazoa > Chordata > Actinopteri > Anguilliformes > Anguillidae > Anguilla > Anguilla rostrata. The sequence continues at coordinate 38,034,551 of NC_057935.1, forward strand.
GGCAATATTATTGGAAAACATTCATATGTAGCATTTGCTCATGTATCTATAATATGAGCAAATGCTAGATATGAATGTCTTCAAATAACTGTAGAAGATAAATGTGCTTTAATTTTTACGAAATATACTTTAAAAAGAACATAATAGACACTTGTGAGTAAATGTATGGGTTGTAGCAATCAAAAGGAATTAGAATTAATGCAGTATATTTAGACATACACGTCCACCAGTTCTTTGTAAAAATGTGCAGACATACAGTATTGTTGGTTATGTATTACCTTTTCTTAAAGAGGATGTCAGGGCTGAGCCCACAATCTAGATATCTTGCACCTGAAGCAGCCTCTCACAGCATTTTATGTGGCCTGTAATGAACAGCCATCCAGGGAATGCTGCATGCACCACACAAACTTTCAGAAATTACATTTAAAGGTTGTGCATTTGTAATATGCAGTGCTATATAAATTGCATGATCAACCAAATGGAACTAAATGTAATTAAGACCCACACCAAGGTTAATTTGGTCCATAATGGCATTAAATAAGTAAATGGAAATAGTTTCTTTTCTAAATAGCAATTCATTAGACTGCAGATATTAAAATAAAATACTATGAAATTACACCAAGCATACACACATTAACAGTCATTGGTAATAGCCTCATATATCTGTCTTAGTGAAGCTTTAGAGGGATATCACAAGGTGATACTCAATGCTAAAAATCATTAATCATCGTTTGCATAACCTTTAAATCAAACCTTAATATTTTCAATGCTTGTGTACACATCTTCATATTATTGTTTTTCTGCCAGTCATCAGTCTACGTCTTTAAATCATACGTTGGAAAGTGAAGTGTATTTTAGATTCTAGTCATTTAATAAGTCTTTAACTTTACACATCACATGACATCACAAAAATATACTTGTTTTTTTTTTTAACAAAAAACGATTGACATTGGGAATCTCTTTGCTAAAGGATATTGAATCAGCATTCAATAAAACCTGTCCACATTTTTCCCAAGGTTGTGTTCAAGTGATCTTTAGAAATGCTCTGAGCTCCTCTATTAAATTTGAATTGCTATTGTTCACATCTTGGCTGTTGAACCACTGAACTGTCTTCCTTACTCATGGACAGTGGTAGCTGCCTGAGTGTTTGTGTGCCTAGGTATATGAATTTTACTTGGCATGAATACATTTTCTCCATAAAATTTCAGATGAATTTCCTGTGAAATATCCTGCAAATTTCATGAATTATTGTTATTGGCACAACCTGGTTAATGCATGCTCTATATTTCGATTGTAATTACACAAAATCTTCTTTACCTGAGATGCCTTCTAAGAAATGATTGGATAAAGAAATTTATAAGTATAAAAAGGGCTACAAACAAGCTGCAAAATTCAAGCTCTGCCTCTGCAACAGGCAAGACTCAATACTGGCCAACAATGCGACTCATTCCCTTCTCAGTACTCAGAGCAATAAATGGCAGGAAAAGGAAAGGAGTCTCCCCATTCCACAACTGCTTATTATGCACTAACCCACATCATAAAACATATTTTTTATACTTTTTATGCATGAAAGATTGTGTACCCTTTCTGCTTTCAGAACGGCACCTCAGATCATTGAATAAATCATGCAGAAAAAAAGTTTTTAAATGTCCATATATACATTCCATTGTATTCACTTTTGGCATATCCAGTACTTCTGTCTTTATGGCTCTTTTCTCAATGCAAATGTTTAAAAAATGTGTCGTATTCAAGATGTTAGCAGAGCCAGGTGCTATTTTCAACTCAATCTAATAAATTTAGAACATAGCCAGCATATCTGACCACCCAATGCTATCTTTACGTACAGTAATATTTTGTTCAGCAGACTTTCGGTTATCTGAACAGTGATAGGTTTACGTTTAAGTCAATCAAGTTACAGGACTAATTAAACAAGAGTGTAACCTTTCAAATGAGCCCTCGTTGGGTTCTATGGGTCCTATGGGTCATTCGCGAGTAATCTAAGGCTGCGCGTCCCAATCAAGATTTTGTTCCACCCTCATGAACTTCACTTGAGAACTTAATTCAGGTGAGTCCCTTTTGAGGCCCGAATGTATCTTCAGTAGCCATTTTAGGTGCAAGTCCAATTTGTTTTATAGCCAGTTTGTGCAGTTTGTAACAAAGCCCCTCCACCCTCATCTTTTCTGAAGGGAACAAATCTGTACCAGAGCAGACTCGGCAAGCTCACATTTCCCAGGATTCACAGTAAACTTCCTGCTCAGCGATAATTGCGTTGACATTTATCGGGGTATTATAAATTAAATGCACATACAGAATGGAAAAGATGGCGTATAATGTAAATTAATCCAGTCGATTGTTATTTTGTGTTTCATACAAAATGGATGATTATCCTCTTTCCCCGTGGTTTGATTAACATTGAACTGATTAACTCAAATAGCCTTACCAAGAGCAACAGGTAAATGATTATCAATTTATTTTGAGATGGCATTATTATTCTTTGCATCAAAAAATGCAGAATTTTCTGATATACATAATTATGATGATATAAAGTGTAAGTCATGCAAAGATTCTACAGTTTAAATGATCAAAATTAACAGTACAGGTTTTCGTACAATTCAGGCAAAGCATTGTTTTTTTTTTTTGCAACAATCTCAAGTTATCTTTTTGTCATTATAATTTCTTACTCATTATAGGCTATTAAGGCCTATTGATCTTGATTATTCAGTTAATTGATTGTTTGATTGTTAATCAAACAAAACAAATCGAAACTTGGTTCCCCCCCCTCCTCCCCCCACACTTTTTTTTCCAGCACACTACAAATATTTAAACATATGTTTAAATGCAATACACTTTTATGGCACACTGGCCCATTAAAAAAAAATATATATATATCATGGCCCACTATCTACACCACACTTTTAATTCTGGTGTAGATGATGAGCTCTATTTTCCAGCTGCTGTATGGCATGTTGCGAGCCTTCACACTGGCGAAAGTTATGCATGTTGACACATTTCGCCAGCGCCATTTCCTGACTCCCAAAGTGGAGAGTCACTGCAGGGGGGTGTATCAGTCAAGACTGAGAAGAGGACTCTAATTGTGGTGCAGCTCATTGCTAGGTTGATCTGGTGTGTGATTTGTCCTCTTGCCAACCACCTGCTCAGACTAGGTCTACGGCATAAAGCACAGCCCAGCGTAAGGCAAATTACTAATTTCTCATGCAATACATACATGATTACTGCCTGTTCAAAAACCATTCAATGGTTTTTGTGGATCACATGCTTGACATGACTAGCAGGAAAAATGCATACTTTCAATTCATTGTTCATTGTCTTTGTTTTTTTTTTTATTGTTTATGGCTGCATTGTGGTCCCTAGGTGTAATGAGAAGGATGACAATAAACACAACTTGAACAATCGTTTCATTTTAACTGACTGTAGTTAAAATGATAGTTACTGGCACAAATGGATATGGATAGACTTTATAAACAGAGTTTGACAGTTAATGCAATATTTTGCAACTCTATGGTCTATTTACATACTAAATATACTGTAGATGAGACAACCATGTCGATAGACTTTCTGTTTCATTGCTCAGCAATGTCTATGAGTAAGCAATACAAGTCAAACCTGGAGGTTAATGAAACTAATCCAATGCTGCTCAGTTTAGTTAAGCCATGCCATTGTTGTAAATTAATGATGAACTTGTGCATTTTTTATTTCTTTTGTTTGAGTAACACAGACTAATTTTACTGTCATGAACGAGTTCATTGCCATTGTATGATCTTCTCCGGTTTTATTTTGATCAATAAGACTTCAAGATACTGTTGTTATTATTTCTTTGTTGTAGCATAGTGCGTTTAAACTATTTAGCTGCAAGTTTAATAGGAAATTAAAACTGGCCCATAATAAATGTTTAGGGATTTTTTTTTTGTTTCAATTTTGAAAGACAAAAATTAAACAAATTTGAATTCATTTCTCTAATTTTGAAGATTCGTATGAACCAAATCTTTGAAAAAGTGACAGCCCGACTTTGCACCTCCTAAAAAAGAATGCCTCATGAGAAACATTTGATTAGTAATCTATATCCTTACTCTCGTCTTAAATTGCAGTCATAGACTACATAAATTGGCAGTACACTCTGTGCAATGTACATATTTCTTAAAGGGAATGAAAAGAGGTAATTTAATTGGCTATTAATGAATCCAGCTGCACTGCAGCCACTAATTATATAGTTAGTATAATGTAGGCCATTTTCCTTCTGGATGCTGCATGCTTTGAGCTGTACGCTGCTCACATATCAACATTCACTAGCCACGCCAAGTGCACCCATGTGCTACACCATTGGCTGTGGCCATCTGTCATGTGACATTGATTCAGGAAAATGGAACCCTTTCTTTTCAATACATTGTCCAAAATCAACATTTTGGAGAGGTTTTGTTATGTCTTGGAAAAACCCTTTCAGAATTTCACTGCTCTCAGTTCTCTGCATTGTTTTTCTATTGGTGGGAAACAGGTTGGGGATGAATTGTGTACAATCATTGTGTTGCTTGCTGACGTGGATTTCACAAAATAAACAGTAGAATAGCATTTTCTGTACATTTTGTGTGTAACATGAATGATTCTTCAGATATTTGATATATAGTCTTGATGGTACACTTGTGCCCTTGAAATGATATCTTAATCAATGTCTCTGCTGTGTGTTGCTACAAAGTTGTAAGGCTTTATTGTGTGAAATCTTATTATGCAAACCAGGTGGAAATTGCCTTTTTGTGTGTTTGGGGTTCAGAAAAAGGAACAGAAAAGTTGCTATATCCAACCTCTGATTGTGAAAAAAAAAATGATTTCCTTCTTATACAAGGACAATGTAGTGTTTCACCTTCAAAAGTAAGAGAATCCAGCATGTCAAGGTGGAGGCTTTCTTGCAGTGCTCAAGAGTAGTGAATATACATATTTTCAGAATTTTTCTAAAAGTAGAGACACAGGGTGCATATCTATGCATGGATAATATGCCGACACCCCCCGTCCACCACCCCCCCGTCCCCCCCATGTGTAAATGTAAAGTATAAATACTCGTTGTATAGCATTAAGCATTGATTCTTAAGATGACAGACTGAACCAGATCCAGTTTTTTATGAAGAACCTTAATTATGTCGTTCAGTGACCCATCGCCATCTACCATCAGGGACTGTCTTTAATATAGCATTATTGTTCACAAGATAATTATCTTTTTATATGTCTCAGCAGCAGAGCTTGCCCATGAAAAGCTAACAGTTTTAAAAGCTGTGTTACATGTGAGATTGGGATCAGCACTGTGCCAAAAAAATAACAATAAATAAAAAAACCAGGCAAACATTTGCCAATTCTGGATGAATTCAGTTTGTTGTAAGCCATGCTCAGCTAGTCATGAGTGGACAGCACATGCAGAAAGTCAGCTGTCTCTTGATTGTAAAAAAAATATATGTGAATGGCTTTAAATCATTTTGAACAATATAATAATAATTAAAGGAGTCGATGAGCCCAGTAGATGCTTGTACATTCATAGAGCTCCCTAACTGGTGTGCAAGTACATGCAGTAGTACACTTGTCATCTAGCCAGTGCCTATTTTTCACAGTACTACAGGAGAGCTAGTGCCACCTGGAGGTGAGGTTTATCTTTCACTGGCAACTACTACTACCCTGTGGGGGGCGGGCAAGTCACTGGTAGAAGCTAATGCAATGGTAACCTGAGGAGTCCTCATTGAATTAAATCCACCCTACCCTCTGCAGTACAATTGTATATAGGTATGGGGCATGCCGCCCCACCAAGGCGTAACTTGACGGGATGGCATACCTGCCATCCCAATTCTGCTGCTGTGAACTAATAGCTCATCATTGTCAAATGACATGCACTTGATTTAGAATTGGTATAGATACAGTACCAAATGAGCCAACCAAGTTGTTACAGATGCCTACCACACTACTTGGAAGCACACCATTTATTTTTGTCAACACAAGTCTTTGCACCATATTCACCCACAGTGACAGCCTGTTATGTGAGGGTCAAAGCTGGCCTCCTGTACAACGAATCGGTCAATGGTTGGCTACTTTAACATGAAGATAAAAAGAACAATTAGAGTATTCACATGAAACATTTGCAATTAACATTATTTTTAAGGCCAAGAAGCACTTGAGTCTACTTTAAATAATTAAACCATAACTAAACAAACATCACTAACTATGCACGTCTACGTGCTCAGGTCATGCTTCACTGTTGCCACACACCTCCCCCACTGAGCCGGAGAATGAACTCTCCATGGAAATATATTATTTGAACAGAAATACTGGAGGTCCATGTAATTTAAATAAAAGCAGTTGAAAGCTCCTGAGTGGTTATCCAAGATGAATGGCTATAATGGCTCTCCTCAGTTGCAGTTAATTCTTTTTTACTTTCATCAAAAAAGACAATAAAAAGACCTACATTGCGTCCTGTTTTTACTGTAAACCTAATTGGATCACATTTTCAACACAAATGCTTATGGCACCAAGCCTGGAATACCCCCCCCCCCGACGCTTCCACCCACCCCTCACACCCCCAGACATGAAACTCGCTTTAATAATGTGACTTCAGCAATCAGTCGAAATAGCTTGGTGTCAAAATTCCCTTTCCTTCCCACCATTTTTATTTCAAACCGTTACACGCATGAACAACCTGTGTTTTGATACTGGATATAAAAAAATAGAACAAAAAAAACAAAAAAACAATGTGGTTTTCATTTTTAAGTCCATGTTTTTAACCCTTCTTTTGGTTAACAAGACAAACACATCGGAAAAAAGAATTGAGTTCAGGTGCAAGTGTGCCATGTAAGGTAATTATCAATCCCGGGAGGAAAATCGGCCAGTCTCCAAGCGTTTATGCTCTAGAGGCTATTAGAGCTGCTGGAGTGGGCTGTCTTAGCCTTCCCTGGGGGGAGTCTTCCACGTGACCCCTGGAATAGCTGACACAAATTAGAAAACCCAAATGTGCTCATGCTGCACACATTGTAATACCATTTTAACTGTTATGGGAGCTAATATATGAGTGCTTTAGAATGCTGGTCATGCCAAGAATAGCAATGAAAAGGACAACTAGACAATAGCCCGGAACTGGACTGTGACAGGCTAATTATTGTGCCTTCATTGTAAAATCTCCTTACATAGGTCACCTGTAAGGTGTAATTAAAAATGCATTATAGATTCTTTTTTTATTGAAGCAATTAAATTAAAAACCTAAAAAGTAATTAAGTGCTGAGGTAATAATAATGTTGGTCAACAGCATTTATTTGAGAAAAGGAATGTGTTTGCCTTGCGTTTGTGATGCCATGCACATCCGTATTAATGGCTGGCTGCCTTGATAGATGTGTCACTCCAGAGCTTTAAATGAAAGCCAATTAAGTTTATAATGTCAAATTTTAAACAGAAATTAGTTACAGTATTATTATGTGAAAGCTAATTGCAAGCAAGCGCTAGAATGATTTACATCGCCGGGCTATTTCGGCATATTAAGCGTTTGAAGATACTAACAATTTGTGCCACCCAGTTTATAATTACATTAAATGGGATGTCTTATCAGCTCTCTAAGAGCAGTTGGGATTATCAGTGTCTCGACTAGACAGACTGGGCCAAATTGCCTTTCTCGCTGGTGCACACTCGTGTCCTGCACAATGGGAGAAGGGAGGCTGTAATATCCTAAGGTTAAACTCCACAATTGCTTCTTTAAACAGTCAAATGAACCGCTTCAGCATTGTGTTCCTGCCGTGTGTTTGAAAGCAAGCCAGCTGGGGTCTTCAAGGCACTGCGATCCACTTGACTTTGAGAGAGGCGGACTCCTCACGCAAGCAAATCCCCACGCAGGCATGTAAGTTGACAAATCAGCCCCAGTGATTTGTTGTTGTCAGTTGTTGTAGACAACTGACTTCAGATTATCTATAAATGAGATATGAGAAGGGGGCATACATATTCAAAATTTATAATGGCATTCTATTACATTCTCAGGTTTTTATGGTTCAGCTTGTGCATTTCAAAACAGCGCACTAATAATGCAGTTGTTTGGGGGTGGGTGTGGGGGGTTTTTGCATTTTTTTTCAAAGGTCTATTATTTATTTATTTATTTATTTATTTATTTGTTTGGGGGAGGGGTGTATTTAGGTATCCGCTGTCCTCGTCAATAAAGGTTAATGTCTCACCAGGCGAAATCGATGGCTCAGTCAGTTTCTCATAGACGCCATATGAATAGCATCGTTTTATTGAATTTAAAATGTTGTTAACAACTCACTCGTTTGAATATGAATATTAAGCGAGCCGACATTGTAGGAGGAAACAGATGAGTTGCGAGGATTTAATTATTTCTCTGCATTAAAGTGCAATCGCTGGATGTCCGCGAGAGCTTGTAAACCACTGAGACAGTACCCAGGGGCTCCTTGTGAAATTTATATTCTGTGAACATAGCACGCCTGGAGCTAAACTGTCTACAACACAGAGTGAAAGCCTTATCCACAGGTGTACAATCAGCAACATAAGTAATGGTCCCTTTATCCCAAAGTCTACATCATCTTAAAGGTGCTGGGTAGGAAAAAAAACAGCTTTCCAATGGCTGCGATAGAGTCTCAGTGTCTGTTTTATTCTTTTGAGAGGCCTTTGGTTTATATGTAGAATGAAAACCTTTTTAAAAGATAAAGGGATGTATAGATGGCCGTTTTAACAACATGGGATAGAACAACCATATTTTATTTTGTATATTTTGAATATAATGTTATTTATGTCAGCTATATTCTCATTTTATTATAGATTTTTAAATGAATACTACTTATAATGATGAATATTATTTACAAAATGTTGTACTTACTAATTAGTCTTTAAATCTGTGTACCATGTACAGTTGTATCTTTGAGAATTGTGGTGTTAAAATAACTTAGCATTGTACCATTTGACTTTCAGGATTTTTACCATCCACACATTTTATTACATAAAAACCGAGATATCAGTATCATGATATCATAATAAAATAGGCTCCAAACAAATATTATGGATATATTTCCATCACCAGTTGGCATCCTGCATTGTGGATCCAAACAAAGGCAGTCGCTATGGAGACACAGGTGCATTCGAAGCACTTGGGGTTGGGTCTGGCAGCCCACAGGGACTCCCAAGATCCCTTTTGCCCTGTGGCCATCAGCATCCACACCAACAACCCCCCAACATCAGCGTTACAGATTCTGGCTCGTCCAGGACAAAATATATAATTGCTGTAGCTAGCACCATTTTTCCCAAACATGGAACGCATCAAATGATAATTCATAATTTGCTGCCTAGCAACATTCCACACAAAAAAAAAAAAGAAAAAGAGAAAGATCCGCTCTCCGCGTGATCCCGTGACAAAACGGAAACAGACGCGAGCGCGGCGGCGGGCAGACGCGCGGCGCCCTCTCTCTGGCGCCGAGTCAACCCGCGCGGCGTCCGCGGTCGCCCCGGGTTGCGGCGGAGTGAGAAACGGGCGTCCCCGGCGCCCGCTCCGCGCCGCCTGATTCGTCATTGTTCCATTACCCTCCTCTTGTCATTGAGACTGCGAAACAGCAGAGGGCAGCTTGAATACATAAATAACAAAAGGCCGCTGCCTCTCTCTTTTCCCCGGGAGCCGAGGCGCGCCGGTCCCGCCGCCGTCTGCGGCGCTCGCTCCGCAGAAAAGGACCGACGCGGGAAGGGAGAGGAAGCCCTGTTTCGCGCGGGACCGAGGCCTTTACCCAGCTCTGCAGCGCACCCACTGCAGATTACCATGGGGCAGAGAGAGAGAGAGACAGAGAGAGACAGAGAAAGAGAGAGAGAGAGAGAGAGAGAGAGAGAGAGAGAGAGAGAGAGAGAGAGAGAGAGACAGAGAGAGAGAGAGAGACAGAGAGAGAGAGACAGAGAGAGAGAGAGAGAGACAGAGAGAGAGGGAGAGACAGAGAGAGAGAGAGACAGAGAGAGAGAGAGAGAGAGAGAGAGAGAGAGAGAGAGAGAGGGGGGTGGGTGGGGGAGAGAGAGATTCTGCTTGCATCTGCGTGTGTTTGCCCTCGCTGCCTTGAGATGCGCTTCCCCATCGTGGTCAAGTGGTCGCCTTTTCTCCCCGCGAACCGCGCGCCGTTATTTTTCACAGCGTGTGCGCCGCGAACGCGGAGGAAAAGCAAACATTCCGCGCCCTCATCCATAATTTATTTATTGATTTATTTGTTTCGGGAATGCTTTATTTTCAAAATGATTTTTGGAGAGGATATCGTAAAAGGAAGCAGTGGATCAAAGCGTGGGGGTGGGGGGGGGGGAGCCATGAGAGATGGTCTAATTTATCAGTTACAATATTATGTGCGGGAAAAAAAAGAGATGAAATAAGAACACGAGGAGAATACCGGGTGACAAAGGAGTGAACTCATTCTCTTTATCAGCCGTAGGATGCATTTTAATGCCGGCATTGCTCTGCGAACCCGCTCCATGATACATTACCTCAGACTTCGTCTTTGACCAGAGGAACGCGGCGCGGCGAGGTTTCCAACTGCGCTCCCTTTGGCTGATGTAATTTCTTCTATAAATAACCGGGTAAACAGCGCCTACCTGCTCTACCTGTGCGCGCTCGCTCGCGCGCCGTCCTTGCCGCCCGGCTCTCCCCGCGCAGTCTGCGGCGCGAGTCTGGACGGTCCCAGGGCCCAGGACGACCCTGTCAGCCCGCACACGCGCGCTTCATCACTGTCAGCGGCGCTGCTCCACTCCTCTCCCCAGGACTGGCTACCAGCTGCTGGCCTCAGTTATTTATTTATCTAGTAGTATTGTTTTTTTCTTAAACATATTATTATTATTATTATTATTATTATTATTATTATTAGTACTAGTAGCAGTAGTAGTAATGATAATAATAATAATAATAATAATAATAATAATAATAATAATAATAATAATAATAATAATTTTTTTTTTAAAGAGAAACTGGGCAGAATGTGAGGTTTACCTGTATATGCAACATTTATAAACGTGCATGTCTCACAACCCACTCCCCCCTTCCCCTTATTTTTTTTTACTGCTCATATGCATAGTATGCCCTATAATATTACAAAATGAATTATTGAAAAATAATTATCATTATAACTCAATTATACAGAGTAAAAAATAGTTACTCTTAGTATAGAAGACCATATAGAACCTAGAGGTCAATGTTAAAGGTGCTGCACTGAATACTCAAATGGGCCTACTCACATGGTTCAAAGCAACTGGTTTCCTCAAACAATTTGAGTAAAACTAAAAAAAAGTAAAACTCTTCTCGGTTTTACAGTGTGGCCTCTCAAACCTTGCTTGGCCATACATGCCTTTTGCTTGTAGGGTGATATTTTAGTGTGAAAAAAATCAAAATAAAACAAGTAATTTAAGAATAAATCAGTGATTGAACTTCTTGACTCATCATTCACAGCATTGTCTCTCAAAGACGATTATAATTAACCTCACAAAGATCTTGAACTGACTTGTACTTTCAAAGAAACTGCAGCCTTTTTATAGTTTAATGGTCCCGTCAATGCTACTATGCTCATAATATGCACAAGGGACCAATGCTGATCGTAAGATATCTCTTTATAGTCTTTTTTGCTTGGTTTATTGTATCAGTTAAATACAGATATGAATTGTTATGTTTATTAAGTCAGTGAATGTGCGAATTTAATTCAAATGTGTGAGGCGAAATGTTAATTATTAACGTATACTCACATCCAGTTAATACAACAAATCAGTAATAAAATCAATACTAATTAAAATGGGGGGGGGGGCGGGGCATTTCACACAAAACTGAGGGAAAGGGCAAAGCCAATAAAAAGATGGAGTGGCCTTTCTATTAATTAATCTCATGGAATTATCCAAATTGGATAACCTTTGGGATTGGTAATCAAAATTCTCTGCCAGACCTTTTCATTTCAATAGCATAGCACCTCAATAGAGGAGACTGGTCAATTGAATTTTAACTGTAAACTAGACCTGTCAAAAAGGTAAAAGGCTATTTTGGGGGGGTTTAACTAATCTTGGAAATATTTGCGGATGCTAACATCTTAATGGCGGTACAAATGAGGTGAAAGCTGTACTATTTATTACTCAAGGGGGCAGTGACTTGTGTGGCACACAGATTACAGTTTGTTCACTATAGAAAAGCTCTCCTCTATGGAGCATTCACATCTCACCAGAGGAAGCACATCTGTCAAGCATGGCAGCAAAACCAGGGACATGATGCATCTTAATCACCACGATAAAGATGAACAAGTCAGCACATGTTAGCATTTGTTTCATTCAACCACTAGGAAAACAAACACACACACACACACACACACACGCTCTCTCTCTCTCACTCTCTCTCTTTCTCTCTCTCTCTCTTGCTCTCATGCCGGTGTATGCACGTACAAACTTACACACACACACACGCATACACACACACACACACACACGCACACACACACTTTCTCTCTCTCTCTCTCATGTACACCCAACGGGGACCAAATGAGATCTGCTAGTGTTGAATTAGCACTGTTAGAGTTGAATTAACACTGGACATTTTACTATGCAGCTATATTACAGATCATCAGTGAGGTTTAAAGATATTGCTTGCAGTCCTACGGGTGCAATGGACATGAAGCTGGAGCAGTGCCACTTGTGTTCATTTAATGGATAAATCTGACTCTTCCACTGTTTACCGAAATCCTAAATCCTTATGGCAACCAAACCCATAATATTGTATAGATTGTGAACTTTGCATTTATCAAAGTTGTGGACAAACCTGCGTACTGAATCATCCCACTGTGCTTTGCTCGCTGAAAGGCTGTGTGCAAAACCAGATATCCTGTTCATCTGTAAAGTCAAGGGAAACACACTCTAAATTGTAGCAAAAATAGAAACATTCCCATTTATTTTCATCATCATGGGGTTCATGAAAATAAAAATGTTTGTATTGAAAAGTAAGCCAAAATGGATGAATACTGCATTTCATTGAGCTATGGTCGAATATCAGCTCTGAGTATCTCAAATTTAAATAATAGAGCTGTTTTAGTCTCATAAAGAATCTTGAATTCCAATTATCTATATTAACTCATGTTTGGATTGGGTCAAATTGACCCATTTTAACCATCTAAATCTGTAAAATTGGTTCTTGTTTCTACTTGTTGTCAACCCTCTGTTCTATGTATATGGTTTATTCAAATTAAGTATAAGTATAAGATAATTGAGAATATCAGTTCAAAAGAATAAACATCAATAATCTACTACATGAAAACCTTGCTTAATTTTTAATTTTCATAGAAAAACATGATTTGTTCCCCTCATGCTGTCATTTTAGTGGATTTTTTAAATATAAATTGCATCTTCACAATAAATAAATAACACTTTCATTGTGAAATGCAATCTAGTAGAGGTAAATGGCAACCATTAACCACATAAGTATACTGTTTATACCGTTTGGAATTGAAATATAGTGAATATAGAGTATTTTTTCAAAAACTTTATTTTTTAATCCCAATACTGTGCTGGGTATATTTGACCCAGGTTAACAGTTTCATAGGTGCTAAGAAGTAAACGGAACACAGGGGTTAAAAATGGACATCAGAGTTACTGGCTGGCTGGCTGCAAATGAATAGATAATAATTTCCCATGGTTCGAAGTGCACCTTAAAATAAAGGTTCTCTGTCTTAAAAGTTTTGAATTTTGTCTCCAAGTCCATTGTATGACATGACCATTATTTTCTATGGGACTCTTATTCAATTTACAAAGCAGTCTTTGTTACAGGTTTAGGTTTATGGAAGAAGATAACCCAAGCGGAGATGAGTGATATTAACTTAAATGAAAAGAATATGGTTTCATGCTGCACTAAAATTAACATGTGCCATGAAAGGTATGAGTCTCCAGGAAAATGAACCCACCTGGAATTGGACTTGATTAGAAGTTAAGTAAATGACCTAAAATTCCAGACCTCTAGTTAAACACATGAAAAGCACTGGCAAATAGACTTCTTCTCCCCCTTTTCAAGGCTACAGTAAGCATATTCCTCAACCTAAATATCCACTTATTAAGTTCTCTAAGTTTAATTTGAAAGGATTTTGTAATTAAAAAGTAAGCCAAAGCTTTAATGTGTCAAATTTATTGTAATATATATCTCAGAAATGCAGCGGGGAAATAGAATGATGTGTGTTTTATGGTGTGCATGATAAGAGGCTTATGCTCTCAAAATCTCAATATAGATCATTTGACAAATGTCTTTGGTGGCGACTCATAAAATTGGTTTCAACCTCACATTTGGGCCACATTTAAAATATATCTTATATGGAAAAGCAGTTTAGCTCATTTCAAAAGGAATAGCAGATGCAAATGAATGTCATTTTCTCTGTAAAGTGGATGATATGTTCTTCTGACATTTTTATTTCAATGTCAACATTTACTCTGATGACCACAAATGCGGCTACTATGGAAACTTCTATATTTAAAATTTTTATTTTGCTTATTGCATATCCAGTTAAAGAAGCAGCATTGGCTCCCATAATTGTGTTAATCTGTTTTGTTAATGAATTAATGTGCATTCATCATCAGGGAAGGTACATTAGCATCAACATTAATATTTATAGCGAGAGGTTCTGTGTTTATGTGCACAATGATGAACTCTTTAAAATATGATATGTGCAGAAATAATTTTGTGGACTCTGGTCGGGTATGTTCTAGGTGATTGACAACTATAGAAAACAAACTGAATGTATACCTTGAGCAACAATAATTTGAGGTCACTTACACATGTAAACAGCAGTACAGTGAATGTTATGGAAAATTATATGGACCAATTTGTTTTGAATCATTATTGTCATTTTAAAATTCAATTTAATTTTGCTGGGTGACCAAACTTGGAATATGTCTCCACCATGTGACCTGCAGGGACTTAAACTTGTATTTCAATAGTTATCCTCCAGGGGTCCCCATAGGCACTCTGATAGCACAGTCAATTGACTAATCATACAATTGAGTTTTTAATTGAGATATTTATAAAAAATTGATCTAATAAGGGGAGAGTCAGGAAGGGAAGTGAACATGAATGGAAGTTTAAATGCTACAAAAACATGTCTTAGGGCCAGTGGTCCTCCCTCCTGGCCATGGGGCCACAGAGTCTGCTAGCTTTTGCCATTACTCAGAACTTGAGTAGCACAGCAATTGATCAATTATAAAGCAGTTGATTACACAGTTAACTTGGGTCACCTGGTTTCCTGGGTCTGAATCAGTTGCTGATCTTAAGGAAAAAACAAAAACCAGCAGACGCTGTGGCTCTCCAGGACCAGGACTGAGTATCAATGTAAGGCAGCAGAAATGAATGAAAAGACAATGATTTTTAATGCATGCCAGGTGTCTGAAAATCTGTTTTGATCACAATTCAGCAAGGTGCCACACTTTAGATAATTAAGCATAAACATTAACATTACCTGCGTGGCTTTGATGCGTTATTCCATAGGCCTGTGGGATTATTAAGTGACAGGAGGAGCCCCATCTGCAAAGTCAGCAATGATTTACAGCACAGCCGCAAGACCACTCTAACCCCAACTCCACCGAGCACGCTCACCCCAAACCTCAGCAGGAAATGCCCACACACTTAGTTTCAATAGCTAAGAGTGCGTGTTCCACTCCCACAAAATCTTAACGCATCACTAGTGCCAGGACATGTGACCAGGGATGCTAGACTGCATGAGGGAGCAGGTTACCATCACAGCAGGCCCAAATATGAGGACATTGTAAGGTGTTGATGAATTCTTCTCTTCAATGAGCAAATGTGTCCTGAACTGATTTCATATTTCAGTCTCGACATCTCAAAATCTAAACAATTCATTATGTTTGTAACATATTAAATTCTTCATTTAATGGGACTATAAATGATCTCAAATTAAGCGTATAAATGAATGCATTTCAAAAATGTCATTTTGCAAACACCAAAGTTTAACCAAAGTTTTAATTGTGTCATTCTTAAAAATGTGTACAATGCCTTCTGTAAATTGTCAAACTCGTAGTCATATTGTCAGGTAAAACTGAATTACTATTTTTGTTTGGCCTATTATTATTATTTGCTCAAAGGCACTCCTGAGAATATTTAAAAAGACAAACGATTTTGTCAGCAGTGGGCTGCATGGGGAAAGCTGAAGAAGCTCGCTAAGTAATTCAATTCACCACAGCTGTTTGTAGGGAAACTGCCATTTCTAGTGGACCGCAGAATTTTTTGTCTGGGCCTCTGGTGCAAAGGATAAAAAAAAGTCTCTGTTTCATTCATGTCCTTCATGCCATTTTTAGATTTTGAAGTGCCAGGACTACTGAATACAATGGCCAAACTGTATTTTGCTGCTTGTGATCCCAGATAAGTGATTATGTTAGAGTAAATTAGATATGACTTATAAGACAAAGATTTTAAGGTTAATTTAAAATGTGCATCCACAATTGTGCAAAAAATGGCTGTGAAAAAAAGATTGCCAAAACAAGAAACAGCCGCAGTGTCAAAACAGTAGAAAAAATATGTAAAGGTAAATTTTTGTATACCATTTACCACATTAGCATTTCCTTCTCCCGCACACATGGGTTCATATAACCTAAAACATTTTATTACCCACAACACATAGAAAACAGGTATACAGAACCTGGGCTCAATGGGCTGTGGAGAGAAGCGGTACCACCCGGTACAACCCGGTACCACCCGATACCTCGAGCAGGAGACAGCGAGAGAGCGTCTCTCCCAGCCCCGCATCGTGCTGCGGTGTGCATGCACAGCATCAGAGGTCAAACCTGTCACTGTGAGGTCACTCTCAAATCTGAGCTCGCTCCGTCTGATGTGAGAGCCCTTCCTCCACTCTTCCAGATGTTTCTAATCAGCTGGGCTTCTCCCATTGTGCGCGCACGGTCAACCCGGCCGAGATTCGCAGAGATGCTGAAAGTCCACACCGGCATTTCTCCAAGGATCGCCTAAATATTGTCACTGAAGGAATGTCAGAATGCTAATTTGGTCATGAAGCACAAACATGGCTCTTGCGTTCAATTAATTACACACATTTTCTTTGACATATATCCCTACACAAAGCACACCATATTTTCTTCTTTTTATTCAACAGGTGTAGTAGATTGAGGTTTGGATTATTATTACCACAATCGAGTCTAGATTAATGTATTGAAAAGATTTCAATGTAGTTCAGTCTCTCATTACATATATCCAGGAGAGTGCAATGTTGGTTGCAAATTGCTAGGCTCAAAACATATGGTATAGACTATTTTGGCTCATTGGATCATTTTTTAATGTTTTTGGCTTACTGGTCTATGTATATTTGAGGAATGATGTCTAAAACTGTCCCACGATGCCAGATGGCACAAAGTACTTTTATTTTCTGTTTAAAGGCTGCAGTTTAACAACATATATTTTATTGGTTAGATTTGAAATGGACACTTGTGCTGAGCCAAATTACTCTCTGAATGAAACAATGGAGATGCTCGTTTCCCCTCTTTTGCAGAGAAAAGAAGGACCTTTGCCAGAACCTTTCCTGCACTGCACCGCATAAAACAAGCCCCGCAGAAGCAACGTGGGCTTATTACAGGGTTACTTTAAGATTAAATGGAAAGGCACTAATTTTTCTTTATTATCCAAAAAGACCTTACGTGCACTCTGTTTTTATTTTGGAATACATCATAGTAATTTCAATCAAGGTCAATTATTATTATTTTTTTGTTTGTTTTTGCAATTTATATGTGATTTCACAGACAGATTTTACAGACAACCCATGTGTAATTTCAGAATATTACAGTGGTGAGGTGTAAACAAATTAATTAAATGAAAATACAGAAAGATCAGAGGCTGCCTGAAAATAACTTTCTTATTTTACTTTGAATTGTCATTGCCGTGATGGCTCATTTCTGAGCATTCCTGCAAAGACAGCTGCCTGAAAAATATCATAATGCCTATTAAACGCGGTCAGCAGCATTATTCAATCCCCAATATCCCACCAAGGAGCAAAGAAAATCATCAAATTGATTTGATGATGACTAAATTGTGAGACAATGCGTACTCCGCCAATCCTGCGCAAATGAATCCAATTTAGCATCTTGTATTCAGCTGGAAACCATTGCTAAATGATCAGGCTAGCCAGTCACAGATATTAAAATGAATTATATCTAATCTGAATTTTAGTCACGCTACATTAACTAATAGAAAGTTATTAACATTTCAAGAGAGGGAAAAAAAAAAGCTTTTGCCAGCAAAATTAACAGTGGCTGAGCTGACCTGCAAGGCATGCCGCCTGATCACTGTAATGACAGTGTAATGGCATATTTACATTAAAATCTCGGCAGCTAATATGGGATTCAGAACGGGACGTTAAGTCAAGGATTATTTAGTTTGGCCTCCTGGCCTCTCCCAGAGTATTTTTCGACTTCAATACGAGTCAGAAACTTCTGTTTCATGACTATTTATGTGGACAGTCTCCACGGCCCGCCGTCTCCCCCACATTCTAATGTGCTCCTTCATTTCATTTCCTCAATCTTTCATCTTCTCTTCTTTCTCTCCCTCCTTAGTCTTTAAAAGCAATTATCACTTCACTTCGGCGATGTCAAAATCCGGCACGTCAGCTGCGCGATGAGGAGCCTTATAGGATGAATTCAATCTTTCTGCAGGAATGGTGGCATGCCCCCCCCCCCTCCCCCCCTCCTCCCCCCTCCATTTCTCCCTGCCTGATATTTGGGCTTTGAAAAAGGAGAACGATTTTTGTATTTAAAATTTTCCACTTTCATTTCCTCTAGCTTTGGTCCTCTTCCCCAGCCTCCTTTTATCAGCTCAGTTATTTCAAGTTCAAGGACTGTAAGAAATACACTTCAGCACTTGAAGGGCGGTTTTCAAGCATTCCTCTCAGATATGATTTCTGAAGTGCAGTGTTAAAGTGAACGAATGAAACGAGCACATTTTGTTTTAACTAAGGAATGAGGACCGATAGAACAAAGCAATACGAGGTTTCTTTATCGATAAAATACACCCTGAACCACCTGCCAAGCTCATGCGTGACAGAAAACAACATGCCTGAAGGATGCTGCTTTATGTTTGTGCAGATTTAATGACAAAAACTTTTTTGGGGGGGATTTGTTAGGGAAACATTCTATTGTGCTTTCTTAGTGATACGCCTCAGCTAATGTGGCTTGATTGGGATGATAATTCGTAATTTGTTGGATGCAATTTTCAAGCTGTGTTGTTTGGGTTGTTAGCATGAATGCAGCGAAAATACTAGGTTTTTTGTCGTCATTCGTGATTGGAAAAAGCTACCTTTCTTGCTGTTCATTTTCACGCTTTATTACACTACCAATGAATAACCACACTGTTTACAAAAAGCAATATGAAGGTTTACAGAGACTGTAGCTTAATTTCTTTATTACGCAGAAAAGCACAGACAGTAACCTGTCGTGTGCAAAGTTAAGTGAACCTCAGACATATACCTTGTGTTGTCCTTCATAATATGCAGTCCACGTGATTCTTAATTGTGTTTGCTGTTTTGCATTAAAATTTGCATAGTCTGAAGTCATTGCAGGAAATGACCCATTTCTCATACTGGGCAGTGGATTCATAAAAGACAAACCGACTGATGCTGACCAGTTCAATTAATTCTCATTTGTTCTCTTGGTATCAAAGGCCTGCAGGATTTGTCAAATGATTCAAAAGTGAATTAAGGAACTACAGGAATCATCAGATTGAAACAGCAGACAATAATCCAAATCAGAACAAATCATGTTCATTTGAGGCACCATTACCCCGACACAATCATTACACTATATGATTCCACTGTCATCCGTCACACAAAAATGTAATCATCTAATGTAATGTAAACATAAAGCACTTATTTACACATGGCTGGTGTATTATTTGCTTAAACTTTAACAGGTGGTGTATTAAATGCAATGAGATTTATAGACACAAATCAACGTTCATTCCATAGCAAACTGAGTTTCCGATGCTAAAATGTATTGAATGACTGATGGAAAATATTTCCTTATTCAATTATTTCTTGTTTAAAATTGAGGTAATTGGAAGGTGGGCTGGGGGAAGCGAAGCACATTTTAACAGCACTGTGGGAAGATTCTGCTGAACTGGAATTATAAATAGTATCAATTTAAAACAGGTGTGCAGTAAAGAAAGTGGCATTTCTCTCTATCAACTTGACAAGAGAATGGCGGTTCTTAACAATAACACTGCTTATCCATCAACAGAAATGGGTGTTCTGTTGATATGGGATTCCTTAATGTGGCAGTGTATCCTTTTGTTACTATGTAGAATATCAGTCATTCCTGATTAACTCAGTTATCCAAACAGGATGGAATACAATGTGAACAAGCAGGATATGGAATCTCCGATGCTCCATGTATTATTCAATGCTGAGCATACAAATGTGAATCTAGCTCCGCAGTAAACAGCAACAGTACTGTGTAATATTATTAAACAGAATAAATTGGCCCATGCAAACTTACATAGGGCAATATTTGCAATAAACATATGAATATTTATCATACTAAAAGAAACGTGTATTGTAATGATGAATTAAATACTTCTAAAATCCTTTAGCCTTGTCTTGGATTCTCGTTGCTACTATATTCCAGATAATCTGCGGCAGTACACAATTAAGTTCACAGGCAGACAAGCTGACTTATTTGTTTTGATTCCGCACGGGATCACCGAAATGTTACTATTCCAAATGCCATTTGGAAATAAACCCATTGTCAAGGCAGCATTCTTTTTTTCCCTCCGGCTGTTAGTTGACAGTATCTGGTTTTGACATTGTACAGGTGGGGGAGGGGAGGGGGTGGGGGGGTGGGAGGAGGATGCGATGCGTATTTAGAAATGCAAAGTGACATCTAATGTTTGCCTTGCTGCTCGATCCGCAGACCCTAGCTGTTGCGCACCATCTGCTCCTCTAGTCGGGCGCATGTTGGCAGCTCTTAAAGCTGTGAAGTTGCCCCGTATCTCAAAGGAGATCCGCCGTTATCAAATTTCTCTCCCTTGAAAGACTCCAGACACGGGGACTGCAGGAGCGACTGCATGGAAAACGGAGGGCGGAGGCGGACGGTTGGCCTAGCAGCGGGGCATTTCCACTCTACACATGAAATCACTTCGGAAATGTAAAGAATTAATATGTTAATGAATTGGAATGGGCACCAATTAGGTGGGTGGAACAGTGCATCGTGGAGAGAGGATAAATGTCCTGGAGCTCTAAGCCCTTGTTTTCATACTGTCACCCCTGTTATTATGAGGGTATGTGAGGGAGGATGCCATTTCAAGATGGGATTTTATTAGGCTGGTTTCCAAGGAGCTGGTGGAAGACTTGTCTCACCCTGACACAAAGAAATCTTTTGGTTTGTGTGCTGAATGTATTTCTGTAGTAGTAGTAATAATGATAATAATAATAATAATAATAATAATATACATTTTCTCTATCATATTAAAATACATGTTTGTGTATAGCAACATGTTCAAATTAATTTAGGAGTTTCCAGCCATTTGTTTACACCTTTCAGTTTTTTTACCTCTTCATCTCTCCCTTTGACAGCACCAATGCATACTCTCTCTCTCTCTCTCTCTGTCTCTCTCCCTCCCTCCCTCTCTCTCTCTCTCCATTTCAGGGGAATGAATTGCTCCACACTGTCACTGGGCCCTGGCCAAGAATTCATTTTTGTGGGTCAAGTGTTTTAGAATGTCATCTTTGACAGGATCCATCTCGTACAATGAATACAGGGACAGACCTTGACTTCCTAAGTTTTCTATAACTGCATACACATATATGGCCATCAGTGTGGGGAGGGACATGCCATTTTGCAAGATGTGTGTGCTTAAATCAATATTGAAT
Organism: Anguilla rostrata; assembly: GCF_018555375.3. Lineage (NCBI taxonomy): Eukaryota > Metazoa > Chordata > Actinopteri > Anguilliformes > Anguillidae > Anguilla > Anguilla rostrata. The sequence continues at coordinate 38,056,432 of NC_057935.1, forward strand.
TAAAACAGCCAAACCACATGCAAAGGGGAAAAAAAAAAAAACAGGGGCGGGGCGTAGGGGTTGTTGGGGGGAGAGGATAAAAATGTTGGAAAATGCACACGAGCATACAGTCAGTTAATGAAGGTGATGTAGCATGGCGGAATTCAGTAATTACAAAGAACAAATGAAGTATTGGACAGGATGTAGCTAATGAAAAACAATCACATTTAACATGGCTCCACGGCGCTAGCTGCTCAATAAGTGAGCAGCGGGCTCGGCTCGCGGCTAACGGGAGGTAGGGGGTTTGCGAGGAGCGGGCTTTTAATGCGATCGGACTATAACAGACAATCTATTTACAGCATGCTCTGGGGAGCTTATAAACAAATGTTGAGTAATTTCAGCCAGCAGTAATTACCCTTGCAGCTGACAAGGAGAGAGTGATCCTTTCTCCTTCACCTTCGGCGCGGTCCAGAAGGCTGGCGCTCGTGGCGGCAGCCGCGCTCTGTGTACACGCGTGTGGCTGCAGGCCAACGGTTCACACCGCTACACCACATCAGACAGTGCCGCAGGGCGGGGGCGGAGGGGGGGTGGCATCGATACGCATTCGAGCAGGTATTCTTAAAATGTTCAGAGTCTGGCGAGTCGGTGATCGATTGAAATTGGAGCGGACCTGTAATACATTTGCAAGCGCAGCGTGTGTCTTCAGATGAACATTAAATACTCCAGCCTTCTAATAATATGTGTTTTAAACAAAGATTTAAAAGCAATTAGCAGTCGCCACGGAAAACTGTAAATATTCACAATGATAATGTCTGTTTGCTTCCCAAACACGAGGCACAGAGTCTCATCGCGGAGTGAGCTCCAATACCAGGCCGAGGAAGCAAACAAATTAATTTTCACCTTAAACAGGCTGGGAGGCCACAGACTTCTTTATCCTGGGAGATCAATCTTGATCCTGCAGCTGCTGTGAAATAGATTTTCATGCAAATGTGCCTCAATCAATCGCAGCACCTGTCGTCGATAAACAGATCGGCGAAACGTACGCGTAATCAAATTACGAGACGATCATTAGAGGAATATAAGGGGAGAGGTTACATCCTTCGGAGGCAAGCGGACGAGCGGCGTGTCGCGGGAGCTCCGGGCGGGGAGCGAACGAGAGGAGCGGGGCGGCGCGCCGCGCTACGCTGACAGACGGACGGCGGGCCCCGCTGTCCCCCCGGCAGACGGACAGATGTCGCCCCTCCCCGAGCGGGGGGCTGAGGATGGGACCGCCGCGGCCGGCCAGACGAGAAAAGCAGAAACCGGAGAGCTCCTGGGGGGGTTGCTGGTCATTTGATGTCCGGCACAAGGGCAGGGTGCGTTTCTGAACAAGCCGGGGGGGGTGGTTTGGGGGGGGGGTCTGCAGTCTGTCGCCGCTGGCGGAAAACAACTCTGAGGCAAAAAAACAGCTCCGGGTATATTTTGACAGGTAGTGAGACAGATACTGATGTACACATATATCTATTGTGAACACATACAAACCTCTAAACAATAACATCATATAAATCACACAGATGTCAAGTAAATAATTACCAGTGTGGGAGTATGCGGTTTAATATACATGAGTGACCCTGCCCTGGAAGTGTGAAAAGCAATGTTGTGTGTGGCTCTTCAAACTATTATTGGGCATTTTTTATTATGAAAACAGAACCAGCACAATGTGAATGAGGTTATTAGAAAATCATCTCCATCAAATTAAAAAACAACACATACTCTTTGTTTGTGTCTACATATTTGTTCTCTATATTTTAGAATATACACACAAACGTCAAAATAAAATGTATTCTAATAAACTATTTTTTAAAAGATTAATTCTTAGTGGCCATTCTCAATATTTATCTACAACGTTTTGGAATTTACAATCATCACTCCTCATAAAATGGAAAAAAACACATACTAAGTGTATGCATATGCATGTGTGTGTATGTGCTTGTTCTCTATATTTTTAAATATACACATACATGGCACAATAAAATTAATTTTCATGAAACTATTTAAAAAAAAATATTAATGTCCTTCTCAGTGGCAATATTTATCTACAATATTTTACAATTATATTTAAAATATTATAACTTGCAGGCAGTGGTCTCCAGTGAACTCTTGGCTTGACCTTTGCTTGTTCAGCATAGAATCAGTCTGTTAGTTCAATTAAAGGTCACCAAAATTCAAAACTTGACTTAGTAATGAAGGCGGTTTGGGAAATTCCTTAAGTTGTTGACACTGACAGTATACATATGTGGTCAAGAGTTCAAAGGTTAGAAGAACAAGTTTCTCTCAAAGGTCAGAGCAAACTGCTCCTCCCTCACATAACTGCAGGGTATTCTTTTTTCTGTCTACAATCTTGGTGAGACAGCCATGCTGACCTGGTTCATTTCCATTTGGCAACGTCCACCCCTGCCCACCACGGACCAGCATGCCCTCCACTGTTCGCGAACCGCTGGCTGGGAATGTGGGAGAGAGGGAGGTGGGGGTGGGGGGGGGGGAGGGAACTTATCTGTGAATTCCATTTCAGATATGATGCTAAATGTCATGTTAGCCTCCTCCTTGCCTCCTCGCCGCCGCTCCTGTTTCTGAGACAGGGGAGGGCTCTTTGATTACGAGGGAGTGGCAGAGATGAGAGGGAGGCCTGCTTAGAGAGGGATCATTGGCGGCTAGGTGCTACCGGCGCTGCGCTGTAATTAATCGCTGGCAAGTGGGAGCTGGGGGGGTGTATTGTCAGGTTTGGGGAGCGGGGAGATGGGTAGGGGGATTTGGTGCTCGCAGGCCCGTAAAAGTTTTCCCACGTGGCCGAACCTGGCGGTCAGGCGACGTTAGGCAACATTAACTGCCTGCGCGTTTCCGCGGGGACCCCAGGAACCCCGGAAACCGAGGCTCGGCACACGGGCGCGGGCTCGGAGGGGCGCGGGGCGCGGGGCACGAGGCACCGCGGCGCACCTTTCATCTTAGCCGAGATTTGGAGAGGGTTCAGACCGCCGAGGCCCCTTAATTCTCACTAATTCATTTGCGTTCCAGATTCGCTTGGCTCGGGATAACCTGAGAATGATAATGAACTTGCGCGGGGAGCGCGCGGTCCCTTGCCTTTGAATGTGCTCAGAATGGATTGAGGGCTTTTCTTTGGATCTTTTCAAGAGGAGCAGAATCTTATTAGCGCTGATTGCAAGTCACACGGTGTCCTCTAATAAGAGTTCACGCGCTTTATCTCTCGGAAACACGCCGGCGTCTCCGGTGCGTGCGCATTCTGCCGCAAACACGTCCGGGCGCAGGTTTGACCCGACAATCGTCAAAATAAAAAGCATACACATGTATCATTACCAGAGCGTCTTAGCAGCATCCCACACTTTTTGTTTGCAATATCGAAATCGTATTCCACAATGAATATTTATCAGCTATGTGCTGAATGCATCTTCAATCAATAGATTCTACCCACTAGTATAAAAAATAGGACCACCCCCCCTCCTGAAAGTTTAGTTCCAAACCTACACACATCTAAACAATGCATTATAATCACAAATGAGAAGCACCATATTTACATTTATGGATTGACATGTCACAGATTTTTTTTTTATTCAGACAGGCCAGGCCAGACCATGTGTCTTCCCTTAAGCCTCTCCGTGAGATGAGCTATAGCACAGAGACAGAGCGCAGTTTTAACATTCCCTTCTGATGAAAGCAGCGCCGTTCCTCAGATCCAGATAACAACTTGCTAGCACCCTTTTGCGAAGCAGAAACTCCATATTTCTCGGTTAATGAGCATGTATTAATTGGAAAGCATAAATCACATATGAGTAAATACCAATAGCAATCTAGTATGAGGAAATTAATTAGAGCACATACATATACCTGATATTCCATGTGAATCATACAGCTGGTGAGTCTCAGATTTGAGTCCAATTAGCATATATTGCAAAACTGTGAACACTGTGATATAGGGATCATATACTGTGATTATATACAGTAATAATGTAATATTATGAAATATCATTCTAAATCTGGACAATAGCTCTTTTATTCTGCAATGTTATATGTGTTACCATGGATAACTGATGCACAAATTTTATATTTTATGCACTTGACGGGTTCATTCCAATCGCTCACTTTCACTCTTTGCATCCTTTCCTTGTATTCTTTCCTTGCGCTTTAGCTCCACCCAACAGAGGACACAAGCAAATCGAGCATCCTTGTTTAGTCAAGCATCAGTTAAAAGTCACAGCAATTACTGACATGGCAAATGGGGAGAGGTGTATCCACAGGTTGATCATTTTTACGTCAGACATACTTCCACAAAGGAAACACTCCTCACTGAAGCAGCCTCTCATTTTATCCTGGAAGGACGGATAAAATAACCATAAGGTATGAGCCCTATATACTTCTACATTTTGAACAATGTGAACATGCTTGGTACGTTCCTCTGTTTTTTCGCCACTGTTTTGTTTTGATACTGCAGTGTATTGTGTCTTTTTTTTTTTTTACAGCTGGAGTTGAAGGTGCCAATGTCCCACTGCTGTACCAGCCTAGTTAGAATGTGCCATGGAACTGAAGATGCTGATGAGCATTGCAGAGCAGCCAGACAAAACGATATTGTGGAATTGAAGATGCCAACGATTGTCGCGTAGCAGCAAGATTGCACCATGTCAGAATATAAAACGGATCATCTCCATCGCCACAAAAACATTCTCTTCGACTCACTCTTTATGACAGTTATGACAGTTATGCTTGTTCAGCCTTTCGTTTTTTCATCATTAATTGTTTTTCATAGTGTTGCAGGTTGCAATAGACAGGGCAACATAAACCTTCTTTTGCCTTTTTGCAGTTGGTTTGCTGGACAGGGCCTCTGGTTATTGTTAATGTTATGTTCATTGTCGTCTCCCTTGTTATAATAACACTGGTGGATTTCTGGGCACCACCAGGCATTTTGAGCTCCATAAAAAAATCTCATATTGGCCCCATTACAGTGCCCCTGGGTCCGGCAAAGGACTTTATCTTCACTTATGTTACTGTGGTTATGTATCACCTGCTTTCTTCCTTTCTTGTTGGGACATGGATTTGTTCTCTGCTTCAAGCTCTGTACTACTTTGTGTCTTTTGTCCATGGTGGAAGCTTAGTGATTTGTAACATTGTTACTTTATCGCACGCTACTGTACTGTGCTACTGTATAGCGTTCACTTTCTTGTATGCCACATACTAGCTACGGACTTTTGCAGTCTCATTTTTGTGCACGGTACAACTCTTTACTATTAAACTCTTACCCAGCATTCACACAGTAAGCAATTCTGTGGACCAGTTGCTGAAATACATTAATTTTCTATGAAGCTGAGCAACCCTAGCAACTGGGCTGGTGTTGCCATGTGAACTACTAATTGTCCCGCCTGCCTTCTTTTCAAATCAAGGTAAAGGCACACACGTTTCCATTAATAAGTCACAAAAATATACATTATAGAACATTCATTCACATAAATAAATGCACGCAAAAAGGAGGGAACCATATAATTGGAGGTTTAATTTAGGTAGAGTCAACTTAATATTGACACAACCTATCAAACTCGGCTAAGCTAAATTGTGCACTAGTAGCATTAACAAATAGTAAGTGGGGCCGGTGAGCTGAAAATATATGGGACAGAAATTTCCCTTTACACTGATCATTAGACTCAACCTGTTTTTGTTAATATCCCTTGATTAACAAGTGTGCCTACTACCTGAATAATTCATTGGCAGGTAAACACACAGCTTCTTTACATCATGTTAGGGAGGTTAAATTATGAATTCAATTCAGGAGAATCAGTTAACGTGTACAGTCATAAGTGTATAGTCACTGAGTACATTTAAGAGAAAAAAGATACACTGCTCTGCCTACCACATTTGCTTTCAGCATAACCTGCCATAAAGGCTGTAGGGATATATGTGATTTATAAATTAAATGTGCGTATGTATGATTTACAAAACTTTTTTTCATTCGTACACACATTTTATGAATTATGTGTAAGCACAATTTAGTAACTAGACAAGAAAAATGTAGGATGAAATCCATTCAAATGTGAGGCCTAGTTATTGCCTACTTCTTGGTGTCCTGATGGTACATTAGCGTGTTTAACCTAGGGAAATTTGTTGACAAATCAACAATAGAACAGTCAAAAAGCTGCAAGAAAGCTGACCTTTTTCAAATTGATGTTGTCCACTCTGATACTAAACAGACTATCAAAACTGAGGTATTGCTTGAACAACAAATACTGTCTGTCAATACTGAAACTGCTGAACCTGTGAAATCCTTCACTTATTACGGAAGAAGGCCCCAAAATTTTAGTTTAATTAAAACAACTTGAGCTAAAGAACAAATGCTTGGAGCTTAAAGAGACAGAGTTGCAGACAAGTTCATGGTAGAAAGAACTGGAGGTTGAAATTCAGTCTCTTGAATTAGATGTCACAAAAAAACATCTGGATTGTTGCTCCTTTTCATGAGGCTGATATGGACAAATATCTCTACATTTTTTAACAGGTTACCACCATCTTGAAATGGCCCAAAGATGTCTGGATGCTGTTGTTGCAGTGCTACTGATGGGAAACGCCCAGGAGGCATATTCATCACTTCCTACAGAGCAGAGTCTTGATTACAGGTAGATGAAAGCTGCCGTATTGAGAGCTTATGAATTGGTGCCAGAGGCTTACCACCAGAAATTTAGGCATTTGGAAATTCGATAAACACATGTTGAGTTTGCCCGTGAAAAGGAGAATCTATTTGATCACTGGTGTGTTGGAAAGGGGGTAAACCAATTTTATCAGCTCTGTGATTTAATTATTATGGAGGAATTTTAAAAATTGTGTACCTTAATGTGTCACCACCTACCCGAATGAACACAAAGTAACCCAGGTCACACAGGTTGCAATTGGCAGATGAGTATGTCCAAATAACGTTGTTCTTGGTATAAGATAAGTTCCTCTCAATTCATAGTGACATTGCTCCCTATATGGATTTCCATAAAGTCACAGTTGGTCCCTCAAAGACCAGTATCCCCACTTCTGGTGGCCAGCAGGAGGATTTGGGAGCCAGAATGAAACCTGTGTGGTTCTATTGTAAGAAGCTTGGTCATGTCATAGCTGCTTGTGTGATCCTGAAGAGAGACTAAATTGTCAAAATGGGTTCTTCTTTGTGGAACATCGTCCCTTCAAAATGATTGTGTTCTTTAGGTTTATGAGCCATTCCGTATGGATGGTTTAGTGCCATTCACAGAAGAGCCTGGTCTTCCAAGGCCAGTTTAAATATTGAGAGGCTATGGATATTTTGCCATATTCTGAGAAATTCTTTTTGGGCTTCATTGTCATTGCGCAGTGATTTGATGTGGGCTTTGTTGATGTGCCCTTATATGCTATTATGCTGAAGTCTTACCATGGGATGGGCCTGTTGTTGTGGGTGCGCAGCCCAGGCATCATGTAGATGGGGTATCCTTCCTTTTGGGTTAACACTTAGCTGATAGTCGAGTCTTTGTTAGCTGTGAACTGCTATGACCAAGATCTTTAAGTGAGCTTTTGATTTAGCGCCACAAAAGCTGTGCTTTTTCACTTCCTATTACTGCCAAGCATTGTGCCATGTGGTGCCAGGCTTGTCCAGCATTACAGCATCAATCTCTGCACCCACAGTGACCTAATTTCATGAAGATTGCAAAAAATATTTTCTTGAAATAAAGGACGCAACCGAATGAATTTCAACAGCTGTATTTCTAAATTATAGTGGTTTTATTATACAGGCTGAGGGAAACTGTCAAGGCATATCACAGGCACCCTGAGAAACGCACTAAAATGTGCAAAACAAAACAAGAGATAGAAAAAAGTAGGTAAAGAAATACAAAGTGTAGTAATAAAAAAAATTCTCTCTTCCCCTGATCCCACTATTTGAAGTGTGCTTTTATATATACATTCTCTCTCTCTTTTTCATCAATTCCATAGAGAATGCACATCTTTGATGGTTTGTGTAAGCAAGAACTGCACACAAATTGGTTACATTGGTTACAATTGGTTGACCACTGAAGACTTACCACTTCAGACTGCACCTCTCCCCATCCCTCCCTACCCCCCGTAGTCTCTAATTGACTATGTAATCTTAGGGTTGTAGCTAGGTAAGCTGTTTATCTTAGTTGACTTAGTTATTGCACTCGTGCCTACTCAACTATTGCTTGTATTGTTTGCAAAGACTGCTTTGTTGCTGTTTTTGTTTGTGTTAATCAGACTAACCTACAGGGTCCAAGTTAAATTATGCGGTCGTTCCCTGCACTTGGAACTGTACTTCCACCTAGGGTTTTCAACACACTTGTTCCTGGTTATGGTTATACACTTTGTTGTATGTTGCTCTGGATAAGAATGTCTGCCAAATGCCTGTAATGTAATGTAATGTAATGTAATACATTTCATGCAGTCTTCAAAGTCTCGGTTCCAGTGAAAACAGAAAATATGATGTTATTTACACTGAGTTGTAAATCTATCATTTATCAACTACAATGCCCACAATTATTTATCCCCAATCTAAATTCTTTATCAATTTCACCACATGATTGCAGTGAATGCATTTTGTGGGATTATATGTGTATATATGATTTCATTTTGATAGCGCTTGATCAAGCAATTCACATGAAGGCATCAGTCGTTCAGTTGCTGAATATCTTGCCGGAGGAGAGAGCGATTCATTCATGGTATTGCTCTCTGTGTCACTGGATGCCAACACCTGCTACCTATTGTCTCGCTGGGGGTTTTGGCAAAGAAAATTTTAAAAACAGTAATTTTAACCCCAAATATTTAGGAAAAGTCAAGGAAGAAGGTAGGTATTGCATTTACAGTGTTGGAGTAATGTTAATATTAAAGTCTAAATACTCATCTGGCCTGTCTAGTGTTAGGTGATTTGTTCATTGCTAGCCCTGGTTCTGTTTGCACAGTTTTCCTCATCTTCTGTGGGTTCTTCTGGAACAACGCTTACAGCAGAGGTGGATGAATGTGTCGATAGGCTTCAGAAATGTCTCAAACAAGAACAGCTTATTGTTGTGCAGAAGAAGGATTAAGACCTTACTTATCTCTCTGAAACTGCAATTTCTGGAAAATAAATTGATTCGGTTCCAAAAGGGTATTTTCTGAAAGATGGTGTTTTGATGCACAGTTGACGACCAACTGACACTTCAGTTAAGAATGACTAATGTTATTCATCAAATTGCGCTTCCATCTTTGTACCACAATTAAATACATAGCCTTGCTTATGATAAATGCCTTGCTGATAATCTAGATGTGAATAAAATGCATGACCATGTGTTGAAGTACTTCTTTTGGCCTCATTTAAAGAAAGATGTTGCAAAATATTATAAATCCTGTCATGTGTGACAAGTTGTGAAGAACCTGAGTCAAAATATTCCACTGGCTTCTTTGTATCCTGTCCCAGCAACTGAAGAGAATTGAAAGAAGAGAAAGAAAGAATACTTGCGGATTGTGTTGGCCAATTGAATCAAACTAAAGCAGGTAATCTGTATTTGCTCACCATAATGTGCACATCTACTCATTTTCCAGAGGTGATTCTCTTGTGGAAAATAATGGCACTGGATATTGTTAAAATGCCCGTCAAATTCTTTTCTTTGTTTGGTCTTCCTAAAATGAGTCATCTAAAATGATCTGATGAAGGCTGTAAATTGATGTCCAGGATTTTTGCCCAATATGTTCTGCAACATTGTTCCTTCGATTGCTTATTACCCCGAGGCATAGGGCGCACTCAAGTCTATGCTGGCATAGTGGCTTGAATTCGAAAGACTGGATGAAGGCCTCCATTTAATGATATTGCAGTGCAGGAGGTTGTCCAGGTTTCAGCCTTGCTGAATTACTGTTCAGACACAATCCAACAAATCTGCTTGACTACGTGTGCAATTTATGGTTTAAATTACACCATGCTTGCAAATTAGCAAAAACAAACCCTGAGGCTTCACAAATAAAGATGAAGTGCTGATTTGATTTGGGTCCAGAATTCAGAATTTTTCACCTGGTGATCAAGTCATGGTTTCCTTGATCATTTCTGGTTCCAGTTTACTGGCTTGCTGTGGTGGCCCATATTTGGTTGAACGCTGGGTAAGTTATCATAATTACCTTGTTTTCACTCCTGGCTGCTAGAAACAAAACCACTTACTGTATGTCACATGGGCATGCTAAAGCCATTTCTGCAATCTAAAAAGTGTTGCATTGTCTTGTGTCCCTCCCTCCCTGTCTAGAGAATGGCAGGGGGAAGACATAATGGTGCCCATAAGTGTGATGGAAGGCAGATTGGCATAATTCATAATAACCTTGAGTTGCACCTTTCTCATTTTCTATGTTCTGATATTAGTACCGATATTGCCAACCTTATTGAGTCACAAAGCCAGACCTCTGCCGAGAATGGATGTCTGTGTAGATCATGTGGGTTCCGCTGCCTTCGTTAGTATACTTGACCAGTTTAATGGTTACTGGCAGGTTCCAGTCGTGCAAAAGAGATATCTGTACTCGTTACATCTGATAATTTCCTCCAGTACACAGTCATACCTTTTTGGATCAGAAATGCACTTTCCAGAGATCGGTAAATCACATTTTGCCTGGGTTGCCAGGTTGTCAAGCAATCTGATGATATGCAGGGACTCATGGTTCCAGCATGTGAAACGAATTGAAGTTCTTTTTGATAGCTTATCTGACACCAACATATCCATAATTTCTAATTCAAATTTGGCCAAGCTATAGTTGCATATTTGGGGAAGGTTGTTGGGCGGGGTAAGGTATGCCCAGTGGATTCAAGAGTGGATCCAATTCACTGTCCCAAGGCCTGGCGTAGAGGTTTCTCGTAGCTTTAGTAAAAATAAAATAAAAAAATCCCACAGTTGCCTTTCCTTTGATAAATCTACTTAGCCCTGCCTTTGTTTGGACTGAAAAATGTCACCCTTCATTTGGGTGTGTTAAGGCCCTATAATCAACTCTTGTTCTCTTTGCCCCTGATTTTACATATCCATTAAAAATTGCTGTGGATTCTGGAGATTCAGGTGCTGGAGTGATCTCCAAGATGATCCTTGCAGTGCTGAGCACCCAGAGTGCAATTTTTCCAAAAGCTTTAACCAGCATCTGTGGTTATACTTCAATATAGTGAAGGAGGCACTAGCCTGGACCTCTAGCTACAACATTTGAATGTTTATGTTGGCTCTACCTTCTGCCCCATCATAGTGCTGACTGGTTATAACCCACTTGTTTTTCTTCATCGTCAACAACCAGAATATCATGCATCCGAGTATAATTTTACAGGCCTATAATTTGGACCTTTGAATCCATGGATGCAATAATGTTCTATCAGCTGCCTTATCCAATAACTACAACCAAATATTTCCTATAATTTGGTATCAATCTTTCACATTGCTGTGGAGGAATTTTAGTCCACTCTTCTTTGAAAAACTGATTTAATTCAGACAAATCGGTCTGTTTTCAAACTGCTTGTTTCAGGTCCTGCCACAACATCTCCATTGGGTTCAAGTCAGGACTTTGGCCACTTCAAAACTTTGATTTTGTTTCTTTTCAACCAATGTGGACTTTCCAATGGGGACATGCTTTTATGTTTTGGACCGTAGTCTTGCTGCATATCTCAATTATGCTTCAGCTCATGGACAGGTGACCAGACATTTTCTTTAAAGATATTCTGGTACAGAGCAGAATTCATGGTTCCGTCAATAAGGGCAAATCATCCAGGTCACAAGGCAGCAGAGCATCCCCACACCATCACACTACCACCACCATGTTTGACTGTTGGTATGATGTCCTTACTGTGAAATGCTGTATTTGCTTTACACCAGATATAATGGGACCTGTTTCTTTCAAAAAGTTTCACTCTTAACTCATCTGTCCATTGAACATTATCCCAAAAGGCTTGTGAATTATTCAGGTGCTTTTTTGCAAATATGAGATGAGCATTGAGGTTTCTCTTGGATAGCAGTGGTTTCTCCCTATGAAACTCTGCTATGAAACATATCCCATGAACACTAAACACTATCTTTCTCTGAGGCTAGAGAAGCCTGAAGTTCTTTGGATGTTCTTCAGGGATCTTTTGTGACTTCCTGGATGACTTGGTGCTGCACACAGGCCAGCCACTCCTGGGAAGATTCACCACTGTGCCAAGTGTTCTCCATTTAGAGATAATGGCTCTCTCTGTGGTTCGTTAGAAAAAATGGCTTTGTATCCATTTTCAGACTGATATATTTTTACAACTTTGTTCTCATATTTTCTGTAATATTCTTTGATCGTGGCATTGTGTGCTGTAGAAGCTTTGTGGTGACTATGAGTGAAGTTTGGATTTAACAAGGCTGGCTGCAATTAAGCCAGCTGAATCTAATTATCAATTAAATTAGGTATGATTGAGTAACTAAGGAGACAATTACTTTTTCACATGGATGATATAGGTGTTGAATAACTTTCTTCATTAAATAACTGAAATAATAATTTAAAAATGTGTTTTGTGTTATTCAGTTTCCCTTTGTCTAATATTACATTTTATCTAAAGATCTGAAACCACCCAGTGTGAAAAATATGCAATAATAGAGGACATTTCTCTGGTACATTTGCAGATATTTTATATAATTTGTTTATTGTCTTAAGGGTGGGAATGTTCCTCTATTTTATTTATCTCCCCTTTCATTTGTTTCGTTTTGGTGCTGCTGTGTATTCAGGTTTTTTTTAATTTTTTTTTTTACAGCTGGTGTTGAGGACACCACTGCTGGACAACCTAGTTGGAAGGTCGTTGTGGAGCAGCTGGTTTGAACAGTACCAGAATATAAAACCAATCATCTCCATTGGCACAAAAACATTCTCTAAAACTCACTCACCAGCTCACATCTTATTGCTGTTATGCTTATTTAGCTTTAGCAGACCTCCATCTTTAGGTTTTTTGTCATTAATTGTTTGTAGTTTTGAGGGTTGCAGTGGACAACCAGTCTTAAACAGTTATGCTTTAATCGACTTAATTTAGGTCAGGACAAATTAGCGTTCTTATTTATGGAAGAGCGATCCTTTGTCAGCATGGGCTTGGGGCTGTCCAGTGTCATCCTGCATTCATATGTATGTCTTATGTATTTCCATACCTTTTCTTCTTTTGTGTGATAAATGAGCTTTCTTTTGCCTTTCTATATTTTCATTTGCTTAGCTGGATTTTTTATTATTTTTTTACGTTGCTTAGTATTATGCCCACTGTTGTCCCCCTTGCCCCTTGTTATTATAACACTGGTGAATTTTTGGGATGCACAATGCACCATTGTGGTGGGGTTGCAGGCATGGTTTGCTACACACAGCATCATGCTAATGTTAGTCAACCTACCACCATACTCCTTGCAGTTTTTTTGGTTTACAGTCATCATTTTTATCAGCAAGCCAGTCGTCTTCAGCCTTGCTCAGTACATGTGATTTGTCACTGCACTTGAAGGATCTGGACATATATACTGTAGTACAAGTAATGTAATAGTATATAGTACAAATTGTATCAGTTTTCCCACTGTTATGTGGAGCTCTTTATTCTGTTGAGCCTTTTTTCAGTGGCTGAATCATTGATTTAATTTAATTTCACAACCAATTCATGAGATTAATGTATTTATTTTAGACTTCACGTGAAGGGAGATTTTGAATTGGAGCCTTGGAGCCATTTGCTGCTTGAGTTTTTTATGTGTTGAGAATTTCCAAACATGCTCAATCTTTTTTTTTTTTTTTGCTTTTGGGGAAAAGTATTTAATTGTGATAAATTTTATTAATATGATCCACAAACTGACAGCTTCGATATGGTGTTAAGGAGCATCTCTGATTGCCAGCATAGTTCATGGTTCAAGATACTGAACCTCATGAACTGATCTCTGCAAACTGCAGCGGCAGGTTTGAAGGTCTATATCAAATATCTGCTTTAAAAGGCTGACAGGGACCAGCAAGATTTTCACAGATTTAGAGAAAGCAGACCTAAGCATTGACTGCAGAATGCAGCTGAGAATAGCAAGAGGACCCCGCTTCTGAGTTGCGTTTTTGCTTTGGTCTGATAACGGCAAAATTTTAGGTTGTGTCTGGTGAATTTTAAAAGGCCTTTTTTCAAAGGCCAATACTTTGTGAAATCAACAAAAACTTAGAAATGAATTTATTGTCTGTCTGTTGAGAGGGATTGTTGAAGAGTCCTGTTTTCTAAGTTCCATTGAGAAATGCCAACCAGTAGTTTATTGTCTTTTACAGTAAAATTAACGTATTTGTTGCCTGCAGCCTTCAGTCTGCTGAAGTCATACTAGTACACTGTTTATTAGTTTGAGTCTAATCATTCAAAAACCTCACCAGTGCTACAAGATGTGAGTGTTAAATGGCAGGCTAATGGACAGGAACACATGTATGTGAAAACAAGTATATTACGGATTTCAACATTACATGCTCCAAACAGTGATGTGATGAATTAATTAATAAAATATAATAATTATGTCACTGTATGAGTTCTCATAACAACATGTAGGAACTATAAATTGTGTCACTTTCCTGCCATTCATATTGCATCTGGTTGTTTGAATAAATGTGCTTACATATGAGGCAAGACACAATATCCAGAACACTGCCAAGGCCCAGCGGAGAGAATGAGTCTTGAGTACAGTAGAATAACTCTCTCCTGTGTGCGTCAGGCTTGCTTGACAGAGCGCTTTAATATTTTGACAGGACAAAATATAAAGCAGCATTTTATTCTGTGGAGAATTCACTAGACACAGGCGTGGAAGTGGCTGTAATCAATAAACGGCGAGGCACGGAGTGATTTATTTACAGCCTCGTATTATGTAGAAAGAAAGCCAAGATATAGCCACAGGCGGGAGGTCTAATGGGCCCTACTCAATCTTCATGGACGGGTAAGATTGTCATGGTTGTTCTACCAGTATTCAAAAGCGCAATCCGATCAGCCTCCGAGACATCCCAACTAGACAGATGATTAGTTACCGTAAACGATCCTCATCACTAGTGGAAATTGATGATTCAATACAGCCGGCGACAGCCCGCTCCATTTGTACTAGATAAAGTGTCGGCGGTACTGTATCAATCATAATGGAGCTATTATTGAGCGTAAAGAAAAGCATGTATAATATCATTAATTCCAGATATACTTCTCTCCACATCTGGCATTCATCTGTGTGTGTGTGTGTGTGTATGTGTGTGTGTGTGTGTTCATAGGAGGGATGGGTGGAGAAAAGAACGAAGGAGCACGCAAAAAAGAAAAAAAAAAAAACACTTGGGGCAATCATTTCAGGCAGTGCGCTGGCAACTCCAGTGTTTTCGTAATTTCAAAATGTTTCCCAGCACCTCCAGCTAGGTGCAATAATGCTTTACAGATTGCTTATGTCATCACATTTTGACAAACTTCTCAATCTGATTTGACCTTCATCTTTAGCCATCTGCTTGCCTCTGTTTCTCCTCTCGCTGTTTTTTCTCTCTCTCTTTTTTTCTTTCTGTCAAATCCTCGGAGCTGAGCACCGCAGCGTTCCCTTTCTCTCATTTCAAAGCCTGCTCTCCGCTCCTCTCCTGAGCCCCCGTACTCCCCTGTGCTGGAATTAAGATTTAAACCACAATTTTATTGGGTGGGAGAGGAGGGCCAAGTGCTTTTTCAGAGGCCTGGTAGCTTTAGCAGACCACAGCAGCAAAGCACGACCTCATCGCTAAGGACGCTGTAGCTATGAAAGAGGCACAACACAGACTTAGCAATTACCTCTGTGGCATTGATTAGATTCTACGTTATTGAATTTAATGAGAGATTCTGCTGATTCATTATTGGTGGGATGACAGAAAAAACTAAAGATTATTATAAATAAAAGGCAGCTTTCAAACTATGGACTCCTGTTGTCATACCAACTGCTGGGTATATTAAGAATTAAGAATTTTAATTGAGTTACTTGTTTTTAACAACTCATATGACTTTTATGGTCACAACATGTGGATTTAAAGACAAAATCGAAAATGTTTTGTTGAAATTTTGTCCAATTTAAAATTTGAACATTATCATTATGGCTTTTAAATTCTCAAAATTTTGTAGAATATGCACAGACTGAATACATAAAGACATAAACATAAAATTTTACAGTTTTGAAAGCCTGGCAACATCTGTATTATTTTCACAACTTCTTCCTGTCTGTAGCAATTACTGCATTATTTCTGGCAAAATGATCTTTGGTCATATTAAATTAATATGAATTTAGTACATGCCCTTAACCAAAGAATTCATCGGATATGTATTTTGTGGTCAAACTGTATTGGTTGATGGTGACTACCTGCTCTTTGGCTCTTTGAACCTTTGGTTGGTGTCTGTCATCATGTTTTATTTGAAGTATATTTTATTGAAGATAAAATGGAACATCAAATAATGATTGTTGATTTCACCTGAAGTCATTAGGGTGATTCCTCATGATGTCATTTCTTCAATTGTGGTAAATGTGGTAACCCAACTGCTAATAAAGCACTGTTCACAGTTACATCACTTTAATGCAAGACAAGGCCATCAATGACACAAAGGCTTACGGAATAGGACCCCTTTCAATTCAATGATTCACTGTCCCCCTGGTGTTAAATGTTTACCCTATGAACTATACTTTTACAAGTTTTGTATGACAAATAATCCACAAATCACTTCATATAGGAAGGGCGTTTGATCCCAAGCAATGTATTCACTCACACATGAGCTATTGTATATTAGCACAAATGACGCACTAAAGATGAAAACCGACAGTTTAACATTTTAACAACATTCGAACAACATGCGTCAGTTCCGCAAGGCTGGAGAGAAGTGACACCAGGATTAGACCCTGGTGTTTAATACACATTAGCAGCCATAGGGAATGAGGGAGCTTTATGGCAGTCGTTTTTCAGACATGTGTCTCAGGCCGGGCTCCAGAATGCCTCAGTTGCCAGAGTAAGTTGAGTGCAGTGTAGCCCTATAGCTTAGACATCACAATTCTGAGCCTAGGCGATATCATTAGGTAACTATGATCTACTGTGCTGCTTTGTCCTGCCAGATGTAGGCTGGGATCAGGTCAGATAGGGCTCCTTGGGTTACCACTCCATTAGCTCCTCCAAGCGCCCAGGCACCCACAGGCTGTGCTATTATCAGCTGGAGAGATGACTTTCCTTTGACTGGCACTAGCTTTCCTGTAGTACTATGTGGCTTGTAGTGTGCAAAACAGTCTCTGGTTCACAGGCAAGCCCATTGGACGAGTGCTTGTGCATCAGCAGCAGTGTATCAGAACAAGGGGCGGGTGACGCAGTGGTGACCCGGGAGGCACATGTGCCAATACCAAATTTGGAGAAAAATTGTCTCCATACAGCAACATACTGTAGCAAGTCTTCACTGCATAAACTCTATAGTGTCTTTTTTTATCTAGATTCAGAAAAACATATCCAAGAAGGGCAAACTCAAAATTTTTGGCATATTTTAAATTAAAAAGCATTGTTAAATGTAAAAATACATTATGTGCACTTAGGCTGGTCATAATGTAAACATTAATGTAAATGGATCATGCTGAAACATTAAGCATGATGGATGTGCTTATTTCACTGAAGATGTTCCTCTGCAAGCCTACAAAGTGACGTGGGGAATAAGACACAGCCCTAACTCGCTCTCAGTGACGGACACGGGACTCCTAACAACTGTGTTTGCTCACCGCTAATCTTGTCAGCGCCGGCTAATGCATGTGCAAAAATCTATTAAAGTGCTGCTCTCGGAGGGATGAAAGGAATGAGGGAGGAATGGCGATCTGCAGAGTTTAACTTGATCTGTCACAAACCGGCCTGCCTCGCCCGCTGATCACCACAATAAACACAAACCCCTGGAAATTGAGTCCGCCTGCGGTCTGACATTTGCTTGTGATTTTCCCATCCAGGGCCGCGACGACAGAATGTAACATGTAGTGCCTTTGAAAATGTCACTTTAGATATGAAATCAATTTGCATTTTCCCTGTGCTGGGATAGCGTGCCCGAGTCAAAAGACTTACTAGATACGTATAGATAATGACGTCGCGGAAGTTTCTCGCCGTAAATACAAATCAAACTGAAAGAATGAGGGTGCAGGTTTCCAGTGAGGTCTGGGCTGCCCCGGTTATTGGACATGAGCTTGTCTGTATCAGCTCCCCATTAACTCTCCTCGTTCCCTGTCATGGGTTAAGACAGAAAAAAAAAAAAACAGGGTCAGATAATGCAGGTTCAAGAGTTAAGCGTATCAGCCATGACATTTGGGAAGAAAATAAGCAATAAAAAAGACAGAAATAATGGTAACTGAAGACATACCACATTTATTTCATCTGTGGGTATTTTTTTCTGTATTTGAGTTGACCTCCAATAAATAACTGTAAAAAAGTATTACAGTCAATTAGGGATTCTAAATAGTAATTAAGATATGAAACGAAATCAAACTGCCAGACTTTGTAACACACTACTGTTATGGCTTAATTTATTGTCATAATTAAAATGTTGCTTGGAAGTTCCACATGTAAAATGGATAATTGCCTCAGAATTGGGATGTCCACATAATATCATTATTCAGATAGATGAGAAAAAAATAAGATTTAACTCCAAAATAATGGGTTATTTCAGGCTTTCCCTTTACCAGCATTAATGAGAGTACTTATTGTGCCAGACCAGCAACACGGGCAGCATTTCTTATCACCACATCATTAAACCTCTCCTCACCACAGAATGTCACCACCTGTAAAGGGTAACTAGATTGCACCACAGTACAGGGTAAATGTGGAACCTCTGAGCGATGATGATCTGGAACATTCCATCGCCGCTGATTCGTTTCGGGGGGTGGGTGTGGGGGTTGGTAGAAATTAGTTCAAATATAGAAACCCAGCGGTCACTGTGGCGATAGTGGGGGATGATAGCCGATGACCTCGAGAGATTTCTCATTGAAACCATGGCGAGCTAATGGCTGGAGGAAGAAAGGTGGAGTGAAATGCTTCGCCTGAAACGTCCCCGCTCTGCTGCCGTAAGTCTGTGAAGATAATTACCAGCAAATTTCCCCTTTACCCATCTCATCCATCATACTTTCCAAACTTTGGCGTCGATTCAACGAATACCTGTCCGTAATTTTGAGCCGCGATTAAATGCAAGTGTTTGCGTCTTCACGAACGCAGCTTGGCAAGTTCAGTAATCACCACAAAGAACTCATTAAACCGTGTTTGTGAAGAAAAATATAAGACTCGCAATTAATCATGAGTAAAGGACAACTGTTGATTGAATTCAAGCCTTTTCACCACAGTGCAGGGCACTGAGGCTTCATGGCTGTCCCACTGGCCCAGTTCCAGCTGATGGACAGATTAGGAGAAAGTGGAAATAGTTGTGTATTCCTCCAGTGTACAACTCCATGCTGTACAGATGGAAGCTAATTGGATGTGGGCACAGGCAGGCGTTCTGGAGTCCAGGACCGCTCGGCCTCTCCGATACTCGTTCGGTCTACCCCCGAGTCAAAACATACATCCAGGAATTCTTGCATTCACAGATCAGACAAGAAGCTTGGCAATCAAATATGTGGTATTGATTGTTTTGGTGGAACATTTTCAATGCACATAAATCCTAACGCGCCATCACAGACACTGAAACATGAATTATTCTCAGACACGCAGGGCGGTTTTAAAAACACACAAAATATTGCAGTCGCTAATGAACTGCAATTAAGTCATAGCATCTTTGGCAATACGAAAAGTGCTGCTGGTTAGCACTGACACAACCGTGACAACAAAATCTCATTAAAACGTCACGTGTCTAATGTAGCTTATTTCCTACCAAAAGTAAAATAATCACCAGGCGGAGGAAAAAAAACAACACAAGAAAAATAATGTATGTGGAGTGCTGATGAAACATAATATCCAGTGTTTTATTTAAGCAGGACCAGAGGTTGTGTGAAGCTGTGCGTTAATGGTGTGCAGAGAAACGTACTAGGGGATCCGCACACCCAATTAGTCCCCTGTAAGAGGAGAGGGGGAGATGGCTGGCGCTTGCTTTTCACACCTTCTCTTGGAGGGACTCCAGGTGTGACTGGATGCCGGCAATGGCAGAGAGGAGCTCTGGCACTAATTGGAGCAGTCTGGATCCTGGATCAGGAGAGGAGAGGTCTGGGCTGGCTCCGGTCTAGACCTGGCCTCCTTGCTCCTTCGTCCAGCTAGACCTAAATTATAAATAACTCCGTAATCCTGCGCTGGCTCGGGTAAACAAAGGGTTAATGTCGATGCTGCAGCAGGTCTTTTTCTGAACAATACCTTCATTTGCTCAAATAAAGAAGTTGGTCATTCAGCGAATGCACCGATCACTGACTTTTGGAAAGCTAAAGCATTGCAACCCAGAATATGAGTCTCCTTTTATTGAATATCTTGCACACCCTCAATATGAATATGCATCAATGAATAACCCTTCTGTTGTTCAGCAGCCAGGTAGTGTAGTGTTTATCCATCATAATAAAGACTAATGTGACAGCTTGTTTCTGTCTTTTGAAATGTAAACTCAGTTGCAATAATGATTATTTTCAAAGTTTCCTGTAGGGCTGAAATACAATTGAAAATTGACAGCTTAGAGCATTAAAACACCAAAAGCCAAAAGTAACATTTTACTATAAACACTCCTTAGTAGTCCAGGTAGCTCTTCTGAGAGGTGAGATTGAACAAAGAGAGTTTAACTTCACACACAGGACCAAACAAATATGGAAAAATCAATACTTTGTATATATATGGACACCATTGAAGCGGGACTGAGCATAGAAGGTGTCAGAACCGAGACTGAGCATAGAAGAAGATCACAGAATTGAAGTCACATGGGCTCTGGGATAGAAGACCTGAGGGGATGAGTGACCAGAGAAAGATGTGGCCACAGCTAGCTACCCCGCAGCAAGAATGGGCTAAGCTTGGGGCGGGGATGGAGGAGATATAGTTACGCTGTATGGAGCAGCAAATTCCACAGCAAAATATTCCATTGACATGCGAGGCAGGTGGCCTCATAGCCATTCAACCTACTACAGAAATCCTTGCCAGGGTTGGTAAATGTAGGGCACAGGGCCTAGCTGCTAACTCTCGGAATGCTAACGGAGCTTCTGGTCACAATGCCAGGAGAACCCTCTGCCACATCTCGTTGCCTTGGCTGGTGAGCTCGGACCCCAGGGTCCAGCTTCTAGTTATGAGAACTTGCATGCAGGGAACTCTCTGATGGAAACCAGTTACTCTGCTAGCCAGCTTAGGCCAAAAGGGAGGCTAGCGGAGTCCCTAGCTACAGCTTGGTCACACAGGGAACTCTCCACTGATTCTCTCTGCCTGGAGAAGCTCACTGATAAACCCAAAAGGATGGCAGTTTGATGGAAAAGCGAATTTAACTTCACCGTGGACACAGCTGGCTGGAGAAGTGTGTCAATTTGGCAGCAACCCTGGAGAGAGAAGCACTGTAGGCACTACTCAGCTTTAGTGAGGAAGAGCCCCTGACATTTGACCTCTTTAGCACGGTGCTGGAAAGGTCGTTTAGCAAAGAAACCTCCATAATCCCACCCAAAAAGCAGCTGCACACTAAGGAGAGGTGGCAAGTGGAGAAGATGGACCTCTAAGCAGGAGAGGTAGCCTAACCGTCGAAGCGTTCCTTTAAGGGCTCCGGCCAACACACGTCTGGCAGCAGGTCCACATCACTTATACAAGCAGCTGCCATAAAACTGAAGATTTGAAGGCCATCATGAATGACCAGCACCCCAACAGCACACTCTACACAGTCCAGGCCGATGAGAGAGTCTAAGCGGTGGCAACAAGCAGACAAGCAACAGGAAGCAGCTGTCAGGAAATGGAAACAGGCTAGCCTGTTTCAGGCAGAAGCACCCTGATGCAAGAAGGTTGGGAAACTTGGGGAGTGACAGTGAAAGCCTCTACATGCAAGCTGAAGTGGCTGGGACCCCAGTGATAGCACTCCTAGATACAGGCTACACGATTAGTTCCCCTTATGCCTGGGTCCGCTGACTATCAAGCAAGAATGTTTCCATCCTGCGCCTGGATACCCTGGCTAGTGCAGGCGGGACCAACACCACAAAGTGGCTTGCCATGCTCAGGGGCAGGCACCTGCCCCAGCCCTCCCCCACCAGCCACGTTAGGTATTCCCATAACACCAGAGCTGAAGGCAGTTCCTAGGAAGAAGCGGCTGCAACAGAAGAGCTGGCACAGCACAACAGTGAGGGACTCAGCCTGGGGAGCACAGATAGGTAAGAGTTCCAAGATCTGTTTGTGGTAAGGGCAGGGACTGCATCCAGACCACCTTACCTAGCGTGACATTGACACGGGAATGACAACCTCCATCTGGCAGCGACCCAGGCAGCTCCCTCTGGCACATAGGAGGGAGGCAGAGTCAGGGTTCTGGGAGATAGCGGTGGCATAGGTAATCCATCCCTCTGAGAGTCTGTGGGGCTCCCTGGCAGTACTGGTGTGGAAAAAGGATAGTTCCCTGAGGTTCTGTGTGGATTCTGCGAGGCAGATGAATGTGGTAACAAGAAAGACCACTATGCTCTCCCTTGCATCCCTGGACAGGAACAGAGGGTCCACCAAGTTCAGATCCCTGGATTTCTGCTGTGGCTACTGGCAGGTTTCCCTAATAGAAGCAGCATTCACCATCAGCAGGGTCTTTTCCATTCGCACTGAGTAACAGTTCTACATTGTTTGAACGGCTGATGGAGAATGTCCTGCAGGGGGTGCTAGCAGCCGGCTGTGTCATCTACCTGGATGCCATCCTGGTTGATGCCTCCACCTTTGATGCAGCTTTGGCTAACCTCACCTCATTCTGCAGCATATTCACCAAGTTAACTGAAAACTCAAACCCCTCAAGTGCAAGCTGTTCTGGAGGCAGACCATCATGGGGAAGGATGGAGTCACCATGAACCCAGCCAAGATAGAAGCAGTGAGGGTCTGGTTCAGACCGTTCTCCCGGAGGGAGGTCTGCAGCTTTCTGGGGCTAGCTTCTTACTATCGGCAGTTCATCAAGGGTTTCACCACCACTGCCATACTTCTGCATGACCTCACAACTCCTAGAGACTTAGAAGGGGGCCCAGAGGAGGCAATGGGTATCCTCTCTCCACAGGAATGAAAGCACTGATGATCCTGTGGGACTACCTGATGATGCACCATATGAGAGGTGGAGGGGGTCGCCCCACAGTTTCCAGCTCTGGGTCCTGCAGTCAGCCCATGGCGCTCCAGGCAGCACTTCTACTGGGGTCGGTGAAGATGGGACATGGAGAGTTACTGCCACCACTGCAAAAACTGCAACACCAAAAAAGGACCAGGGGGCCATGCTAGAGGAATTATCCAGCAGTTGTGCAGTTGGGTGCTGATGGAGAGGGTGGCAGTGCACATCATGGGCTCAATTCTAGTAACCAACAGGGGGGACTGCCACATGCTAGTGGTTGTGGACCACTTCACCAAGTGGCCAGAGGTGTACGCAATTTGCTACACAATCAAAGCAAAACTAAACCATTACAAATATACAGAAATGAAGATCTCATGATTGTGTGAGTGACCACATCTTTTGCTAGTGTGGACCTAAATGATTAAAGTTGAAATCATTTATCAAAGTCACAGACTTTGTCTAAAGAGTACATATGCAACAATTGGGGTTTGTCTAATATCTAAAGAATCTAATACATCTGAGCTCCCTCAGTCCAGTAGCTCATTTAATGCAAAGTGAGCTACTGGTTATGAACCACAAACACACACAAAGGAGCTTAAAAATCAACTTGGGGGTGGACTTGGACAAATTATGAGATCAGGAAAAGGGAATAAAGACACTTCAATCATAAAATATTCCTTTGAGCATGGTCAATAATTATGAGTTGGATAGATGTATTGCACTACCCAGACACTGCCTACATTAGACTGCCCTTAAAAACTGAGCAGCTGGCAAAGACAAAGCTGGTTAAAACTTAGACCAGTGGTGTCTTCGACAGAGATGGGGGAAAAATATCCACTAGGCAGCTATATCCTGTCACACCATAAAACTGAACTGCCATGTGAATCTGTTCATTTTGGGGTTGTTTTAATTTTTTAAATCCTTGTGTACGTACTGAAATTGAGTGAAAGATTAAATTTTTGATAAAACCATGGCTACCTCTATTAGCAACTCCAGGGACTCATTCAGGCCTACAAAGACATGGTTGAGTAAACACCACATCAGTGTTTTGGACTGACCATCGTAATCCCCAGACCACAATGATGTCTGCCATTTCATAATAGCAGTACATCATGTAAAATCAAGCCCTCTGAATGAGCTGGAAGAATCCAGCCTGAATGAGCAGTTAAAATACCTTTCTCAGAAATGTCTGAGAAACAGATGATCCCCAGGCCACTTAAGGCTCTTATGTGTTCCATCGTTAAAAATACTGATTCTAGTGCATGAATAAATATGTTCATCATGTTTTCTTGAAAGATTCAGATTCTTAACATAATTACTTGATGCACATGCACATGATGTACTGCATGGAATAAGTCATACAACATGTTATTTGTCTGTGTTGGTAGTTTCAAAATTTTGCATATTTACATTTATTTGTGGAAATACATGTTCTGACTTTTTTGTGTGAACTAATTAAAATGGTTTATTATTAATGAGAAATACATTTTGGAGGCCAATGTAGTATGTACTTATACATTTATGTATATTCCTTTTATAAATCCATATGATTGTCCTCTCCAAACTCTTAACACTGCAAGAATGATGCCCCTCGATTTAAATACCAATTTGCATATTCTCAGACCCAAGATGCAAAGTCAAGTAATTATGTTAAGAATCTGTATTTTTTCAAGACTGATTTGCTTACTCATGTATTTTTATCACCTCTTAACATCTTTCACCAAATGCAGATGAGACAAGAAGTGACACAACTCCAGAATGTTCCAACATATCTACAGGACCATCCTAAATATACGCTTTCCTGATTTGCTGCATGGACATCTGATTTATTCAGTCTCTTCTAGGTTAATCCATAGATGGCAGGCTAAATATTCACAAAACATATTCCAAAAGAAAGAAAGACACATCATTTAATAGGTTATTAATATCACAATGTCATGCATTAAAGATGTAGTCCACTTTGCATATATTATGATAATGTATGTCATCATTTGCATGGAAAGATATGTGTCTGAACAAACCAGAATAGCAACAAAAGCATCACTTTACATAATAAGGACCTCTAATGTTCTCTATTGTTTCACTTAAAGATATAACTGGGAGTTCAGATTTTAACGTTAAGTAGTACACATATATCACACATCACTTTATTTTACTAAACATTTATACAAAATATTTTTTTTTCATGACACCTATAATTGAGGGTGAGATCGATTCACCATTTTGGACAAGTATTTTCCAGTTTCTTCAGAGACATAAAACATGTTTGCTGCATGATGTGCAGATGAGACCCCTGTGTGCTTCACATATTTTGAACTGCGGTATGTTAGGGTCAGAGGTCATTTTCTGCACAGGTTTCTCAAAATCACAAAGCTATGTCAAAATAAAACTGATTGCAATGTACAAAAACAGGATTCCCTGCTCAGAATTTATTTCCCACAATATTTGTGCCATTAAAATATTTGGGGTATTTTATACATAGGTATTTTATACATAGAATTATATAAAATATTACATTTACATGTATTTATAATATAAAAATGTTATGCTCAATCTACTGTATATATAAGTACTTGCAAATAGAAAATAGTTGAATAGGCTAGTAAATTGATCAGGTAACAAAGTTAATTGATCAGGATTTGAAGAGTGTGTGATGTTATGCTTTTCCAAGATAATAAAAGACAGACTGCACAAGCACCTGTACTTCACAGGGCAGACAATAGTGGGGACGTGTATGAAAGACACGGATGTTTATTTCCATATCATAGTTTTGTTCTGATTAACATTTACTCCATTTGTCTGGGATAAAACAACAGAGAGGTCATAAATAAGAACAATACATGTTCATTCCAATTACATACATAGCGTCAGTCAGGACTCACTAATAAATGCATAAAATTGCGAAAGATGTAGGTGTAGATCTGAAGGCCCTTGGTCTACTTTGCTTTCAGGCACTTTAAATGGAGGGCCCCAACAGCTTTCCCGTCAGCTGACTAATGCTGCTTTTGTTTTTGTAGCGCACAACAGAGACCCAGGTATAATCAAGGGTGTTATTTTAATATATGGTCGAGATCGACTTGATAATGAGACACCCTGGTTATCATCTACCTCATGGAGCTGTAAAAAGGAACATTAATAAATGGGTCTGCCGGACACACAGCACCGGCCACACATTTCAATTAATGAAGATGTAATTTTGTCCCGAGTCCCCCAGGATACGGATTAAATATGACTGGAGAGCCCAATCACACAGCACCACGGTGTGGGCAGCATTTCCCATTCTGGGCATGTCTGTTTCTCTCCCTGCTAGCTGCGCATTACTTATGCAGCGGTTTGTCAGCACGGAACATTATTAGCGCTCGGAGAGATAAAACTTTAAGTGTTGCACCCAATTAGCACAATAGTGACCATGCGCTGTGTTCTCCGCTTAATGCTCGCACCTTCAGTGGAGATAGTTATGAAGGTCTGAGAGACAGAGAGAGAGATAGAGAGAGAGGGAGAGGGAGAGGGAGAGAGGGAGAGAGAGAGAAAAAGCAAAATGGCTTAAGCATTCATTGTGAGTAGAGAGACAGGTCCTATTAACATTTAACAGCATTTGTGCAACTTGGTGCGGAGGTTATGATGCAAATGAGGAAGAATTAAAAGTGGCCAGGGGTTTGTCATTGATGGATTGCAGTCTGGCAGTGCTCACACTTCCCTGTGTCCATCAGAGGCGATTACTGTGTAATTAAACCTTATTTCTGGACTCTCCAGCGCATAATTACTTTGTGAATGTAACCATCATCTAAAAGCTACCAAAATGCTTTAGCATTTAGTCTAGCAGTCATTTCCCGGGCTTGTGTCTGATATAGCCATCAGACCACGCAAAAGAACTGTCACGTTTAATAAGAGGCAAAAAAGGGGAAAAGAGAGGAAAAAAATTAAATGAAACAGTATGCTTATTACAGAAAAATTAGGCTTTAAAGTGGTAGAGTCATTCTGCTATTTGCATAATTTATTCTTTTTTCTCTTCCCGCCGCAAGCTTTAGGCAATTTCCCTCACATTTAAATAGATCGCACATTTAAGGCTACTTAAGGAAAATTATCACTTTGCATATTTTAATTGTTGTGAAGAAAGTGGATTGAGAGAGGTCCGCGGCTCAGCCTCTCGAGCCGCGCGGATGCGCCGCTGTCTGATTCGGCCGCTCGGCGCTGCTCTGCCGCAGATAACCCCCGAGTTCACACGCATCCACTCCAATTTCATCAGAATGCAAATGGAGCTCAGAGCGCTGGAACAAGTGGATCTTTGATATTTACAAAATAGCCACTAATAACTTGAATGTAATTTGTTTGACATAACTTAAGTTCGCCTTATCTGCATTATTTTTTATTTTTTTCCCCCAAGCCAAACGTTCCATCGCCCAATTCAAAATAAAAGTGCAATGCAAAATTATGCTGAAATCATACATCTCACAGTGTGTACATGCGCAAGCGTACTGACGGAAGCAAGCACAGGCCAAATTTCAACTTCAGTGAAAATATTCTTCAAAAATATATATATATATATTGTTTAGAATAAACGCAGAAATCTTTTTTGTAAAAAGCAAAAGGTTTCTTGTGGTCTCTTTCTCTTCCATACACACGCGCGCGCACGTGCATGCACGCACGCACGCACATGCGCGCGCACACACACACACACACAGTCTGACAGGAGTGGGCATGTTGTGTGAGATCTGGGAGATTGCTGACACAGGCATTGCATCAGATATGGCATGGATGACCTGGGAAAAAAGGCGTGCAGAGAAAAGCTTACAGTGGAGAAGGTAATACTTTACTGTAAATGTTTGTCTTGGAGTACCGGGTGATTTTTTACACTGAAGTCAACATCTACTATCGCAAATTTGGAATTCCACAGTGAACTGCTTTAAAAAGGGATGTGAATGGGCAGTAACCATGACCATGACACACATTGTCGTGGGCATAGGGACATGCAGTATTGTGATTGTGTCACTTCAAACATAAATCTTGCACAATGAACATAAAATACTGTATTCTGCATTTTGATAAGTGGAAGTGTAAACCAAAATAAATGATTTGTTGAACTGTTAAGGCGTTCCGTTTACAGTCAGCTTCCCTTCATAATGAACAAGTGTTAAATTACTGACAAGACACCACCCCGTTATACTAATACTTAGGTCTGATAATAATAGAAATGTGCAAAACCTAGTGAATTCTAAAGTTCCTGAAATATCACATCGGAAATTCCCTTCCACAAAACCAATATCTATAAACCACTCTGGAAACGGTAAATACCATAGGATCATCCGGGATCGCACCACATTACAGAATTATTGAACACATTGTAATGCTCATGATATCTATGGTCTTGAGATCATCAATTTGCAATTTTGGTTCACATCTGGACCAGCATTAGCCACATAGTGGCCACAATCCACAACAGACAAAAGGTGCGTGTTTGTGCCATGCCTTGAAAATACCCACTTTTGTGTGGTACCTTGGAAAGTTAGATGACCATTGGCAGCTAGCTAGACGTTGCAATTTATCTACCAAAGTTAAAAATATGTTTCAGTTTACGTGACCCTCATTACAGTGAACTACAAATGCAAACATTAAAATAAAGCTTTTTATATACATATTGTATACATTCTTAGTGACCAAATTATAAATTAGTTTTAAGGAGCTATTTATAACTTGAAAAATCAAAAAAATGTGTCAGGTTGTAATGTACATGCAAAAACTGCTGTTGGCAGAATATTCCAATACAGGTCATAATCAGTTGTTAATTAAAACATTCATATGTCATTGATGATTATTTCAAGATGCCTTCAACAATATTCAATTGCATGTTTTTCTATATTACAGAGTATACTAAGGACTCCAAAAATAGCATTTCTTTAGTTTCAAAATCATGACACCCTACTGTGTCTCATCGCCAAATGAACTACAGATGAAAAATGACCAGTCAATTACATTCTCTTTATTCGTCTTGATTAGGAACTAGAAATCTATCAACAGATAAAGGATTCTGCAAATACTGTGGTGTTGGCGTGGCAACTGAGTCGTGCAAGCTTCGAAGGGAAAGGGCCTTGCATACACTCGCTGGTGTGCAGTAAATCATTAATTAATTGCATTTTAATGAACCCTGAAGAAGATGCTCTAAAAACATTTAGGCTGCAGGAAAAACAGGAACAATATAATGGATAATTAAGAAATATCTTATGCATACACACATTTGTTGCAAGCCATATGAATGTCCTATTTCTGCACAGCACTCACACACATAAAAATGCAATGTACAAACACTGCACACACGCGCACACACACACACACAGCCACACACACAACCTCAAAAGCAAATATCATGTTTTTGAAGTGCAGTTTAATAACAGAAAATTTTAGGCTTTTAGCTTTCAATTTTGAACATTTATTTGAGGTACACTTGTTCTGTATATCCTCCATTTTTAGTAACTCTGGAGACAACAGCTCATAAAAATACTTCTGAATCTCTTCAAATAGTTACCGCTTTAATAGGTTTTTAATTCTGAAATTTCAACCAAGCCAGTGCCCAATGACAAGTTATCTTGTAAAGAAAAAAAGAAAAGAAAAAAACACAGAAAAACAAAAATAAATCTCCAATGGAGATCTCTTACATGGGGACTGATCTGAAAGAACATTACAACACACACCAGAGAGGATGAGGCAACAGATTACAGTTGAGACTGCGATAAGACCCAAACATTCAGCGATGTTCTCAGATGTCAAATTTAATTGTACAACAGCTTCCTATGCATATACCATCAACCATATAATAGTACCGTAAAAAAGTCCTAAGTAGAAATATCTAATTTACATTAACAATGCTCACAAATTATGGGAGTTCATTATGTGAGTGATGGGTAATTTAAGCCTTCATAATTTGATGCTTGTAATTTTTTTTTTCAAAGGGAAATGGGTTTTTATACTTTAATGAGTGCAATAAAGCATTTGTCTTTTCAAAATGCAAAAAAAAAACCACAAAAAAGATTTTTTTTTTTTAAGTTGTAGATATTCAGCCAAAAGACAAAAGAAAGATAAGATCAAAATAAAGACGAACAGCAGTTTATCTATATTGTGCATTGTATAGGTCTTTTCATATACAAATTTTAAATGGTGCACTTTTTTTTTTTTTTAGCTTGGGCTAAGCTCCCAGCACTCATCTTTGGATCACTGAAATTCAGTGTACAGGCACAGTAAACATTGTACATAGGTGTCCAAGCACCCCTCAAACCTAATAATTTGAATGGAAATACAAAAGATACAGAGAGAAAGATTTCAAGAAAATGTCTTTAATGGATCTTTTGCTGTACGTTGTACCTCAGAATACATGAAAATACATTTAAGTTGACTGTAAGTATGGCGATATATACACACATATAAACATGTATGTGGTGCATTTAGTATGTATATATCAATAACAAATGTACATTAAGTATGTTTGTGCAAGTGTGTTTTATATATATCATTTGTATATAAAATCCCACACGTACACAATGAATTTTATATATTATATATGTGCACACACATACACATTCACACGCGCACTACTACAATTCACAAAAGAATAAAGCAACGCATTATATGTTCAAACTGATTTTGCATTAAGAGACCTTGCAGAAGACCTATACAGTCCACAATTTTCTTGCAGAAATTTTAGCATTGTGAGTATATTAAGAAGTTGGTAAATATCCGTAGTAAGTGTGAATTATCTTCACTGCCACACTCACCAAATATGTCTTATCAATTCTGTTGCTAATACTGTTCAGTGTAAAGACAGTCTTTGTGAGGTAGACTGTTCGAGTTCAAGGACAAGTCTTTTTTCATGTTTTTTTTTGTTTTTGTTACAAATGCATGACATTCAAAAAGACATAAAATAAATACTACATGTACAATATGTAGCAATGAGGTAGAAATGTTTATAAAGAACAATGCTCGAATATAAACATAAGATACAGACGTGAAAAAAACATCATCCTTAGCAGTTTTGTATAAAACTAAAACAGGAAGAAAAAAAGGGACAAATGTTGGTTAAAAACAAATTTCAAGTGATTTGGTTGAATTGTATGAGAAGTAATGAATGTGCTTGTAACCTTGATGTACTGCAGGTGGATTTTTCCTAGTTATTTACTATTGGACAGGCAGCAGTTAGGCTACTCTCTGTGCTGTGCGGATCCATTCTGGTGTCTCTCAAATGTAAAATAGAAGTGCAATTTCTTGCTTGAGTGCTTAATCTCTTCTATGAAGGGACATACAGAATAAATATAGAACTGCAATGGCGGATGAAGCTGAATTAGCAAAGCACACATACCATTGCACCTAATTTAGGCAACACTCCTTGTTTTGTGGAATAATTATGTCTGTCCATATTTCTGAAAAAAAGTGGGTTTAGTTAATGAACAGACTGATAGCTACACGCATCTCCAATTTTGAGCCGAGTGTAAAAGAGTAAATAACCGAAAGGTGGGAGAAGAATACACTGCCCTCAGTTAAACCTGTCCACTGCCATCAAAGACTTGAAACACACAGACAGAGAAAAAAAAAAAAAAAAAATGCACAGTCCCTGTCAGATAAACACCCAGCAGCATGGCTTAGCATTTTCTAATTAAAGAAAAAGATTTCCAGTTTGAGCACAATTAACTCACGTGGAAACAAAATGTATTGTTGAATTTGCCGTTCCTTCAAGGGTGATTGAAAATAGAGATTAGTATCAGATAAATCAAATATTTTAAAGGACATTTCGATTAATTGCTCATTAGATTCAGAGTTTTAAGCTACGTGATGAAATTGATATTTCAAAAGTGGTTAAATAACGAGGGCAAAAAATGTTAAACATAGTAACACTCCTTTTTTCCCCCACACAGTAATGCATTTAAGTGCCCCTAGAGTATCTTCTCCAGTACTTTACCGTACAGTGTTCATTCATAATGTATATAAATTATATTTTAAAACAGATTTCTGGCAAAGTATATATTTTAAAATAATCCTCAGTAAAAGTTTTAAATTGGATGCAACAACCATACGTCAAGTTTATGGCCAAACAAGGAAAATTTATGAATTTCAAATGAACACTTTTGTTGGGATTATTAACGCTCTTTTTCAATCACCCTAATTATAAAATATTAGTGTGTGGCATCTTAGTGTATGACCTCTCTTAGGGAAATTTAAATGAGAGAGCTGTCAGGAGGACATCATATTTCTTACCAGTTTAAGGCCAACTGTACGTCATTTTATGGGTCAAACAAGGGCAGTAGTCTTTAGGAACATGTTACATCAAAGGGAAAAGAAATATTGTTAGTATACATTCAATAGAAGATCGCTCTGTATCTCAATGGATGCTATAATGGCATGGAACAAGCAATGGAAAACATAAAAGTGGAAAAGTAGTCACTTCATGAAAAATGAATAACAACAATTAA
Organism: Anguilla rostrata; assembly: GCF_018555375.3. Taxonomy (NCBI): domain Eukaryota; kingdom Metazoa; phylum Chordata; class Actinopteri; order Anguilliformes; family Anguillidae; genus Anguilla; species Anguilla rostrata. The sequence goes on from NC_057935.1 coordinate 38,089,039, forward strand.
ATAATAACTGAAAAATGTAATAAATATGGATGAATTACTTGACTTCTCATACAATGACAGGAAAATAAAACCAAAACAAACTGGTGTGAGAAAGAAAACAAACAACGCTCAGTGCACCTGTTATAAACTGCTCTTAAAACCTTCAGTGGTATGAAGTGGTATGGCTACATACCACAGGACTAGTGCTTAGCAACAGTTTTCATAATGATACAAGATAAAAGAAAAGGCAAAATAAAAATACATTCAAATGCAAGGCTTCATTTTTCTCATGCAGGTAAATGGACTTCCCCATGTTTCCAAAGCTCGGACTTGCTCAGACTTGTTACCCAGTGCTCATTCGTGACATTGCAAACAGCTGCACTCCAAGCATAGCATCATTAAACGGAGCGAGCTGAACGGAGTGGCGCATGCCAAATGACAGGCCGTGACAGCTTTTCCAGATGGGAAAACCTCCCTCTGTCTGGGGACCGGGGGAAACAGAAGTACGAAAGAGCTAAAGAGGACTGCTTGGGCACCGCGACCGACTTAAATCCAAGGCAACATCCTTCGTTCTTTTTGTTCAAAAAGACTGATTCAGTACACCAAAGGGTTTCTGATATCTAGCCATCCTAAGATGTTCTGCTTTCAGAGAGAATGACCCTAGACTGAGGTAGAACAGAAAGTATGGCATACGGGATACGTAATCCTTAGCCACTGTTATACACGTGACAGCAGCAGCGGAGTCACATACTCTACCAACAGCCATTTCGTTGTGTGTTTGGGGAGAACAATTTATCCTTTTCAGGCCCCAGATGCTCAGCTTGTACAATATGAGCAGCAGATGCAAGTCTTAATTTGGCTCCTGCCCTGCCACATGCTCTCCAAAATAGGAGAGCCAGGGGTAGCACGGTAGCATTTTACACGACATGGGTTCTGTTTTTGTTTTTTGTTTTTATTCTTCATGTGGGCAGGGTTTAATAGAATTACCTCAACTTCATCAACTACGCCCATCCCATAATAACCGGTAGGCCTAAACTTCTCATGTACTGCGGCTGAAGTTCAGTATCAGGACACTGATACATAATTTGGAATTTGAGAAGAAACACAAATCAAGAAACTGGACCTTAACTCTCCCATCTCAAAAAGGTAAATCAAAAAAAAAAAAAAAAAACACAATAAAAATTCTTCACTTTAATTCATGGAAAAGAAAACAAATTCTTACTATTGACTATGTCCCATCTCTCCAGAATACATCTGGTACATTCATCGTCATGTTCTTGCCATTTCCTATTAAGCCTGTTGAGGTAAACCTACATTTTCAGATCATGTATAAATCAGAAACCAAGCCTAATGCAGTACATAGTGCCTTCCACACAATCTTATGAGGTACTGTACAAATCACAATCACTTTCCTGAGTTTTTGCAGGCAGAACACTGAAATGACATATACAAATTAGGGTCCGGATTACCATTACCCTATCTGCTCCTGTTCTCACATGGTACTGCAGAACAGGCCCAATTGAGGAATACTGTTGCTCTTACAATGGCAAAAATCAGACTGTCTCCTATAACAGCACATCTCTAGTTTTAGTCTTGTGTTTGAAGTTAAAGCTCTTAATATTAGCACATGCCACCAATGTAGATTGTGAGGCAAACAAATAATAATACAAAATGATAAAAGCACCACTTTAGGCACTTGATAGCAACTAAATCTCAAGAACAGCAGAATGATATATACAAACAGAGGGCCTCCATCGTTTCAAAGTCACCTCACTTGCACCTTTGTAAGTGACGCTGGCTTCAGCAGTATCAAGCATGAAATAAGATCTGTGTTTGCGACTCGTAGATTTACCGGCTCCCGTTTTTAAAGCGCAGTCGTTTCAAGTCTGTCCAGACGGCGTCCGCTGCTGTCTGCACTTCCGTTCCCCCGGCCGGAGGGCGCCGTCGTCCGTCCTTCTCGAACAGACCCGTCCGCTCGCTCACTCGCTCGCTCGCCCGCCCATGCGGTTCTTGCCAACTTCCCCTTCACTGGCCGCACCCAAACATTTTGTTCCATTCCATGTACGTGTCCATTTCTTTCTGTGATATACTGGGCTGGACTTTGCAAAAAACGTTCTCAAAGTCCTGGTACGTGACGGGCCTCAGCTGGCCGGGCAGGATGGCGGTGAGGTCGGCGCCGGGCATGGCGTGGAGAAGGCTCACCGCCGCCTCCTGACACAAACGGGCCACGTCCAGGCCGGAGAAGCTCTCCGTCCGCTGGACCAGCAGTGCAACCTCTTTGTCATTGAGGCAATAGTTGTGCTGTGAGAGCATCTGAGTGATTATCTGGTGCCTTGCTGTGCTGTCGGGTAACGGTATGAAGAGTCTCTTCATGAAGTACCTCCTCAGCGACTCGTCGATGTCCTCGGGCTTGCTGCTGGAGCAGACCACCAGGACCTGGTCCTCGGGCGAGCTGAGCACGGCGTCCAGCTGCATCAGGAGCTCGCCCTTGATCCTGTTCACCGGGCTGTCCTCGCTCACCTGGGCGGACAGCAGCATGTCCACCTCGCTGATGAACACCACCGCCGGCTGCCGGCACCGGGCCACCAGGAAGGCGGCCTGGACGATCTTCTCCCCCTCCACCAGCCACTTGGTCGCCAGGGCGGAGCCGCTGAGCCGGAGGAAGGTGCCGCCCAGCTGGCTGGCTAGGCACCGGCCCAGCAGCATCCGGCCCGTTCCCTGAGGTCCGAATAGAAGGATGCTCCGAGGTAGCGCCTGGAGGCCACTGAAAACGTCCGGCCTCATCATGGGCCAGAGCACCTCCTCTTTAATGGTGGCTTTGGCTAGCTCCAGGCCGGCAATGTCGCTCCAGTCCACCGGGGGGCCCTGCTGGACGACCTCCGTGGTGACCAGCTCCACCAGGCGCGGGTCGCTGCTCTTCAGCTGGTCCTCGGCGGGGTGGGCGGATGAGGTAGCTGCGCCAACCGCCGACCCCGGCATGGCGTGGGGGAGGTGCGACCTGTGCTCGTCCCCGTGCTCGCCCATGACGGGCGACGTGAACTTGCCGAACGCCTCGCCAGTCCTCGAGCCTCCCAGGGAGCCCTTCGGCGGGGCGAAGGACGGAGGGCTGTGCGCCCTGCCGGACTGACCGCTGAATTTCCTCTGCTGATCCGGGGCCATCAGCTGCTTCGTCGGCTTAAACGCCAAAGACGACGCCTCAGCACTTCTGTCAAATCCATTCCCCCTGCTCGCGCTTGAAATGCTGCTGTCTCCCGTCCTGTACATGGGGCTCTGCGTCGACCGCTGTTGGCTGTAGCTGAAATTTCCATAACTGGAGTCCATTTCTCCTTGCCCTGTCATATAGAAAGCTTTCCTTTTCAGGGAATTGGCTGAACTGCTGTTCAAAGGTGTCGGTGCAATTGGCGCAATGTTATGGGACTGGTAGGTGTAGCCGGGGAGGGTGGAGGGAGGCAGGGGCGTGGGGGCGGCGATTCCTGACGGCAAGTAGGCGGACGGAGGGGGGGCCCCGCCGGGGCTGTACCCGGGCGCCACGGCAGTCTGGGGTGGGTACCCCGCGGGAGGGTAGTTGTAGCCGGAGAGGTTGGGGGACCCGGTGTTGTAGCCGGGCACCAGGGTCGGGGGAGGAGGCGGGGGCGGGGGGGGCTGCAGGAGCCCGGCGCTGTGCAGGGGTGAGGGGTGGGGCGAGGGGAGGGCCGAGGCGGGCTGCCCGCTGTAGCCGGACTGCAGGTACGAGCCGTTGTAGCCCGAGACGTATTCCTGAGCCGGGAGCCCCGAGTGGAGGCCCCCGCAGTTGCTGCTGGAGTAGCCGGGCTCCACCCCGGGGGAGCCGCCCATGCTGGCCGAGACGTCGGCCGGGGGGAGCCCCGACGCCGCCCCGGCCTTGCTCACGGAAATGACGTCGGGCACGCAGTTCATGGGGTACACCGCCTCCTGCCAGGGCTCGCTCTCCGACTTCCTGCCGTTCAGGAGCCCCGGGGCCCCGTCGGCGTAGGAGCTGAGCAGGGCCCGCTCGCTCGGGCCCTCCAGGATGCCCGAGTACTTCTCGGCGTACTTCTTCAGGAGGTTGGAGGCGGTCAGTGCGGAGATGTCGTCGTTGGCCCAGGCGTACTGGTAGGTCCGCTGCAGGTGACCCCGGTAGGCCTCGGCTTTGTGCGCCGGGGAGCGGGTGGTGGAGGTGATGTCAAAGTGCTGTTCGGCCCACTGGGCGTGCTCTGGGGTCCACTGCATCGTTATGCCTGCAATCACACCAACGACAAAGACAGAAATGCCATTTTTAGCTGCCACAAATACATTACTTTATTGACCTGGAAGTAGTCAACAGTCTCATTAAAACAATGCATTTCACAAAAAAACTAGTGATCAGAACTGGAGAAAAAAAAGCTGAAAACTTGGTGGTTCGGTACATAATCGACCTGCAGAATGGCTCGCATGCCAATAAAAGTGCACTTGGCTATACCAATCATATGCGCACTAGGACCTTTTGTTTCAGATTTTTTTGTTTTGTATGTCCAACTCCATACTTTCACTGGAGATCAATTAAAAAAAATTAAACTTCATTTTAAATTAATAATACATACATACATTAAATGCAACACGAATACTGGGGGATGAAGCACCAAGACATTTTTTGGAGAGGAGCTCTCGGTGTCCTTTCAAGTTGTCGCTTAAATCTTCACAATGTGACACTTTTGGCTCTAGCCCTCATCCCAGCTCTTCCTGCACGACAACCCCCTGTATGAAAAATATGAGACATCGCTGACAGATCGCATCAAGGACACCGCGCAAATTTGAGACCCAACACCCAGTTAGCACAGTATAATGCACCCTGCACAGAACAATATGACACAGACATCGCAGGTCACTCTATAATCCAACTCTCATCTAAAGCGGGTCCAAGACGGGTTTCAAATCTGCTTCGTGGAGTGCAGCAAAGCAATCTCCCCGGCATCGCTCTGTTGCCTTCATCACACGAAAGGCAGAGCTCGGCATGAATTACAACGGCCTCCTCTCTCTCTCTCTCTCTCTCTCTCCCCGTCTCCCGGTGCACCGACTGGGGGACTGAAGGTAAAACACACGGCCCTCGTCCGCCTTTCAGTCTTTTCTCTCTCTCTCTCCACACCCCCCCACCCCCACCCCCACCCCCATCCCAACCCCCCCAATTTCTGGGTCTCAAAAGGCACCATCCAGTTTAATCCCGACGCCCGTCTGCAAATACTAGCGTTTACAGGCGCCGTCGCCGCGGGCTCGCCGCGCGATTATCACAGACGCGGCACAACAGGTTGGGGAGGTAATGACAATCCGGCGTCTTCCGCCGGCTTCCTCGAAGGCGTTTTTGCGTTGCGCTCGGGGGGCCGCGGGCTACGTCTCCAGCCTCTCGGCGCCTGCGATTTGTTTGCGGATGCAGAGCAGCATCAACAGGTGCGGTTTCCTATCCGCCGCGGTGCGATTTTCCCGCTGACGGTCGGGTGACCGGCAGCGCTCTCGTGACAGAAGAGGAAAAAGACAAAATGCAGCACATCTGTCACTGCAAGCTTGGATCTGTTAGCCCTGATCCAGCCCGCTCTCAGAGAGACACACACACTCGCAAATACAAACAAGCACGCACACGCACACACATGCACGCACACGCACACGAGAACACGCAGACACACACACACACGCATGAACACACACGCACACACACCCGCCCGCACACAAATACGTGCGCCCGCACACACACGCACACATACACACAGACACACACACACACGCGGTCCATGAATCATCTGTTATCAGGTCAGGTTTCCATAAACAAATGTACACACACGTGTCCACACAACAACCATGTACAAACATATCCCCTACCCTCCCCAAGCACACAGGAAAAACATAAATAAAATATATGACGCTTCCTGTAAAACCATGTGCAAACATACATGGACTCACATCACTGACAACCCCCCCCCCCCCCCCACCCCACACACACACACACACACACAAACATCCTTATACAACCATGTACAAACATACACACAATACACACAGATGCCACCACATAAAAACATGAAAAAAAAACATCCTCACAAGCAATACAAGCACACTCTCTCTCACACTTGAGCGCGCACACACACGTGCACGCATGCACAAACACACGCGCGCGCGCACACACAGACACCCCCGTCCCGCGCTTGCGAGGGGCTTGGACACGGCCGCCGCGGGTTTCGCGGAAAGCGCGGCCTGCTGAGGCGCGGTGTTTGTTTGGTAACAGAGCGGCATGTGGATTCCCACATGACTTTCCCCCAGACGCTTGCCGAGCTGCTGCACCAGACACCGCGAGCTAATTAGCGGGATGATGCCACGCTAATTGTGTTAATTTACAAGGTTTTAGTCAAAGAGAATCTTGCTGGGGCTGGCATGGCTGTCAGGTTCCCGAGCTAATGATTAAGAAATGCCGAGGAGAAAGAGCGCCCTATGAACACGGCAGACATGCAAAAAGTCCATCAATTAACGATAAATACAAATTTGATTCTCACACATGGGAAACGGGAGCCGTTTTTAATACCATTAATAACATTCACCAACATCACAGACAATATCTAACTGATGGAAATTTTTGGTTTAAAAAAAAAAACATTTCATTTTAGAATATTGAAGATGAAAATTAAATTGCAATTAATATTGTGTGTGATTATCTTTTTTATCCCATTCACTTAAAATTCATCAGCTACCATTACAAAATCAAACTGATAAAATATCACAGAGCACAGGTGGACAGCACACAATTTCTCTTGAATATACCAAATAATAATTTCTAATAAACAAACTGAAAAGGCTTCATGTTATTTTGCATTACAATTGCAACAATTGCATCACGGCTAAAACATATTATCTAGCAATAACTTTATTCTTTTGCATTCTCAAAGCCACTGAAGGGGTTTGTAGGTCACTCTAAAAAATATAACAGCAGTTACCAGCTTTTAGCAAATGTTTTTGCATTTAGAAACACAATATTTTTATTAGAGTTGTTTGACATTGTTTCAGCTTAGTCACAGATTTTTCCATTTATTTAAGAGAAAGTGACCAGTACTTATATGCTCTGCAGCCTGTAGCTGCGAACTAATACATTCTAATCATTTCATTTAAACAGCAGCAATGATGGTTCCCCTTAAATCACACTTCCACAGCTCACTTCTGCAAATTACAATACATTTCTGGCAAATGGCTTTCTTTTCTGGTCTGTCTCATCTGCATAAAGTGCCGCTTTGAACAATGGCGTAGGTGCTACAGACAGAGTGTGCTTTACCACGTACAGTTCAGATCCCAACGCATCAAAAGCTTAATGAAATGGAAACGGACCAAGACGACGAAGAAAAAAAAAAAGGATTAAACGGAAGATGAGTGAGTCTGAAATCAGTGGCTTGCGGAGAGGAGCAGTGACATGAAATCCCCCCCCCCCCCCCCTCAATTCCTACCCAATCCACCTCCCTGGCAAAGGACAAGGATAACGGATATGGACCATCTTACTGTTCAAGCCTGCTGTACATAGACGCGGATTATCACGGCAAACACGCGGTGGCCATCTTTGAGAGACGTGCCAAACCCCTCTCTAAGGTCTGCAAATATTTACGATTGATAAAACGCCGGCATCAGGACGTAATGTACAGTATCGGAGGAAATAAGCGCCGTTCTGCTCTCTTGAACGCCGCGCCTGACTGGCCGCCGCTTTCGACTGGAACGCGTGAGGATGTCACGCGGTCAGCGCTCAGGCCGAATTCCCCCCTGAAATGCAATTACCGGCATATTGAAGACAATTAGTGAGGACCAGGGTTTGTGGCAAAAAATCCATTCGGCCCTCTCTACCCAGCAGCACGCAGTCTATCATCTGTTAGAAACACTTCTCTGCCGGCACTAAAGAATCCACAAACTAACTCTTCATGTTGCGTTGGTCTTGCTCAAGAGAGCAAGGTTCAGCTTTCAGCAGGGGGAGAAAAAAGTGCAGGCATGTCGGTGGTGAGAGAGAGAGCGGGGAAATGAGGGAGAGCGAGAGAGAGAGAGAGAGACAGAGAGAGAGACAAAGAGGGACGGAGAGAGAGAGAAGCCAGGATACAAGTGGGGGTTGGGGAAGTTGAGGGAAAGAAACACATTCAGAGAAGCAGTCACCTCCCTGTGCTCTGGCCTCTCACAAACACGCACGCACGCTCACTTGCCGACACATTCAAACGCACACACTCGGACGCACACGCGCGCACGGACCCCCCCCCCCAACCCCCGCCGCCCACACATTCAGACACACACACAACACATGCACACGCTTGCACGCACACACACACACACACAACACATGCACACGCTTGCATGTGCACACAGACTAACACGTCAGAAACACACGAGCACGCACGTATGCATGCACGCACATCTGAAAATAGAATTTCCTTTATTTACATTTCCTATGGCATAATTACTGAATGTTCCATAAGTGGATGGAGTCTTTTCTCATTGGCTCCAGGGCTTGAGTTCAAATTTCACTGATTCGTAACTTTCAGTCTAGTGAAAAGGTCTTTGTGTAATTCGGCCTTGTCCGGTGGTCAACATTTCATCCCAAAATCTCCCAGTACCTAAAGCAATATGCACGCCATCTACAGATTCAGAAAACACTGCCCCCCACATCCATATTCATTATCTATTTTTATTCAACATTCAACCTCTACAGGTAACTTTGGTGAGGGTGTACAGGAGTAACACTGGAGTCTTTATCAAATTTGATTCATTATGCAATCGTGATTACTAATGATATTTAGATGAATGCTGCCCCTTGACCTTTGTGCTCTCCACCTAGAACAACACACTATGATGCCTGAGGCACAAAAACACCAAGATTAGGTTCATTCAAAATGCTAGAATATTGAATTTTAGCGTTTACTGCTGCCACCAGGAGAGGTTAGCTATTAAGCCTAAGCAACATGAGGATATCAAACCTGTTTTTAAAAACAGATGCAGGGTAGAAGTGTTGTTCATTTAGTTTTAAGAGCCAGGCTCATCAACTTTTATCAGTTATCACATATGAGCAATACAACGCAGTCCGTCAAAACATCAAAATCCACACATGACAAGTGAAAATTGTTTTTAATTTCTTCTTAAATAATCCATAAGTATGTTTGCTAATTAGACTATTTGATTATGATACATTGCCATTTCTGATGTTTAAGTAAATAAGGATAAAAAAACAACCATTAAATTTGTTATGCAATCACTCCACTAAAAAGCATATTAAACTGTATAGTCTAATATTCTGGTTCTTGTTAAATAAAACAGGACATAGAAAGGTCAAAAATGTTTAAAAATATTTTTCTGCATTAAACAATGCAAAAGAATCATGTTGGTTAATTATTTATAAGCAACTCAAATGAAAACTTTATTCAGTTCCATTTGATGATTAAAGTGACAAAACGTTCTATTTCTTAAGGCAATGAAAATTGTGACAGTGATGCAGACCAACTCACAAACCTTACAAACTGCCAACTCGCCATCACTGCCTAGAAAAAAAAAAATATTGTATTGCATTTAATTTATATTGCATTTAATTTCTGTTAGTGCAGTCATCACCAAAGAAGCAAGAGAAACAGAGAAGCTGACCTTTTTGAGAACTATTAATCTCGGTAGCCTTTGCAGTTTTTAAGCAAACACGACTTCGCCTCCGCTCTGTCCATCCAATTTCCCAGTGCGTAAATTGGACTGCCGCTTGCACAATTCTCTATTCATTACTGTGCCGCTGAAAGGAAGCACAGAGGTGGCGGTGGGGTTTTTTGTGTGTAATGCCTTCCAGCAGGATTCCCAAGAATCAAGGCACAGATTTCCTTTTTTCTCTCTCTTTTTTTTTTTGGAGAAGGGGGGTGCTGAGCTGTCGTAATTGAAACGTGGCCTAATCAGACTCATTACTGTTTTCAGCAATTTGCACCACCAAAGATGCTTATTAGGTAACTGTGTTTAATAAACCGGTCTTTAGAAAAATAACTGTAATGAGCTCTTTAAAGTCAGTCTTCGCCGTGATTATGCGCTGGAAGTGTTTGCGGCACCGGAGCAGACTGCTACATTTAGTAATGTCATAATTAAGCCGCACAAGCCGGGCTTTTCTGAGCTCACGAAAAGCAGCAGGCTAAAGCAGGAAAAGCCCCCGTCTGTCCTCGGAACGAGCCGAAAAATACGTGTAATTACTGATCATTACAGCGCAGGGATTTTCATCAGCGGATGTAAACACTGGTATGAGAGCTTTTCACTTTAGATTGCACATATGTATATTTGGACAGCCTCTCTTTTGACAGCAGATTTGTCATCACAATAAAGTGCAACACACACTAAACAGGCTCGCATTACGGATGGAAACTCTCAAACACAAATTTATACAGAAATTAACTAAATATCTTAATGGAAATTTCTCAATTCAATGCGCAGCGGTAATCGCTCAACGACAGAACCAAATTCATCTTCCATATCGAGTTAGAGCCATTTAAAGTTAATTTGGAAATCCAGGCAGTAGTCATTCAAATGGATCTTAAAGAACAGGAGCCACCATTTAACCCCTAATTTGGTAAAATACGGGAGCACGTGTCACTGTCTTTTTCGCTGTTCTGCTCCGTCCATCTCGCCGGCTCAACATAACGTCACTGAGATGCTGAAAAATGAGTTCAGCGGCAGTGGCGTGCCTATTATCCTGTCAGGAGTTCAAATGAATGAACCATATACAACAGGTGACAAACCAGGGACCATCGCGTTAAATAATTAAACAAAAACAGACACAGTAGCCTACTGTAGGATAAAATATTTAAATTAAACACTTTATAAACACAATTAATTAACTAATTAGCCTTAAATGAGTGTCAGACTGCAATACAAATCATTTTAGTGTTGTGGTTAATTGACTGAAAGTAAGCACTTTCAAATATTTGCACTTTATCTTAATGTGCTGTTAAACCTGCATAAATCCTGCAATGAAGAAATTGTTACAGGTTTTGGTTGGGCTTAATTTAGAACCAAGCAATCTATTAAGCAACTATAAACCATACAGTACCTGCCAAATAGTGATTGTTCTGGGTTATACCTCAAAGGCAATGGAACAAATGACAATAGATTTTGAAGTATTTGTTCAAAAATCAGTTATATGCAAATTAGACTTGAATTATACTTTTGATGAAGCAAGCCACACATTTTAAACACCTGCTACACTGTCAATGTTCACGTCAGACCATGCACTTCAAGGTCCCCTTCAGAATTTTATATATTTTTAAAACATTTTAACCATTAGCTGTCATTTCTGCTGACATTCTCAAAAATACACAGGGAAAAAAAAAAGAAAATTGCATGTGTCCCTAAACACAATTCTGACAAACTCATTTGTTTCCACTGTTCCTACATTTTCCCCCTCACAGTCAACTACCCCCTTTCTTTCCTGGAACTCAAAAATAAAAACAAGCAGAGCTCTCTGTTTGAAGTGAGCGATTTAAATCCACCCGCTGTCCACTTGCAACATCAAGAGTACAAACTAGAACATTAAACAATGTTTGGAGCACTGACTGACTGTGGGCAGAGGCACTAATGGTGTTCAAAATAATCTTCACATAAACACTAGCTAATGTGCTGTAATAAACACAAAAAGCAGGTATAATTCTAGGTTTGAGTACAGAAAGACTTCATTTCGAATCCAAAGGATGCCTTAAGTACTCAATGGAACTCGCTGGAACAAAAGTGGAGTGGTTGAGCTATTAGTAACCTTAGGAAGCTCTAAACTTGTAATTCAACCAATTATGTGAGGTTGTCTGACAACTCTCAGAGGGACAGTAATTAAAAATAACAGCTGTGTACAATAGACAATTATGTGCTGCCATCCATGGAATGAGTTCTGTTATTATTGAGACTAAAATTCATAAAAAATAAAAAAATACAATTTCAAAAATGAACAGGGAAGCTTGAAAGAGTTAGGTAGAGCGGTACACTGATTTGTCATAGCCAACAGATGGGATAACTTGGCTTGGAAGCCCAATGGAGCCTACAGTTATGATTCTTTAGAAAACAGTGGCTATTCTCACCCATGGAATCAGTCACAAGCTCTTCAGGGGTATTTTACCCATATTGAATTTTGTAGTATCTGACTCTGTCCTTGTCGTGGTAAAAATACATATGTTTGTGCACTATACAAATTATCCAAGCTCAATGAATGAAAATGGATTTCTCTCCACAACTTGCTGTTCAGCTTACGACAAACTACAATCTCCCACAATCCATTATTCTTGCATGTCCACTATAATAGGAAAATGCATTGGATTCTGGGAAAATGAGGCTGTGGTGACAAATAAATAATGAGCCATTTTTGCATCTTGTGCAAAACAAAATAATGAACATTGCTGAAATCTAAACTGCTTAATGGAAGAATAAAATAGAATTTCTTTATTGTCATTGTACTGGTGCGTACAACTACATGACAACTACATGAACATGCACTGCACTTGAGCTCAGCAAATGTTCAGCAGAGAAGCTAAAAGTAGAGCAACCATTCAAACCAATGTAATATTTTTTAGTGTGAACTTGCCCAGGTGCTTTTATGGTGCACTGATGAAAAAAAATCTTCATTGGGTAAATCTACCCTTTAAGGATTCAACAATTCTTTTCTTATCTTAGTATGGTAGGCCATTTACCACCTGCTCCCACAGTGTTTGTCTTGACAAAGCACTCCATTATAAGACAGTGAAAAACATAAATAATAGAATTAATGATAATATTATTAATGCTATTATTTATGTTGTCTCTGAACAACACTGTTTAGATGCATAACTGTACATTCATAACTGGGCTTTATTCAGTAATTCATATTGAAAAGCATTTACAAATCCACGTTGTAAGGCCAATGGCTTAGCGTCTGCATGATACATTCTGCTAAATGCTTGCTGAGGGTTCCTTTATGGAATACTGATTTACTTCCAAGGCAATGTAACATGAATTTCGAGTTGCATTCACATTATATACGTGAAGTGATGACTGGGGTAAATGGATGAACACATCTTAGTCTGGCCTAAAGGTGTCCTTCAATGCACAAAGCATGATGAAGAAAGGGGTGTGCCTTCAGCAGCAAGGGTTCATGGGTACTGCTGCATCAGTCCAAGTCATTCAGTGTACTCTGCCAGTCAATGAGGAGCTCAATTTCCTGTGACAAGACTACTCTTCCTAATTGCAGTAATATTCTTGTTGCTGGGCTCAAATAAGTCACTGCACATGCATTGCCTGTTGTGACAGAGCTACAATCATTTTAACAATCATGCAGTCATTTCAAGTGAACACTTATTATGGCGGTGGGCAGTGACCAATACTAAAGCAGCTCTATCCTGGGCTGACGGAACAGTTATCTAGAGCTGCAGCATAACTCAAACCCCTGGTGAATTTACTTCAATATGTCTGCTAAATTATTCAAGTAATACTAATACTAAAGAAAATGTGCATGCATGCATGTGTGTGTGTGTGTGTGTGTGTGTGTATATATATATAAATTAATGTGTTAGATGTAGGGGAGGTTCAGTGAAGTTTATCAATTAAATTGATTCTTTTAATTCCTTTATTTTCCATCTGAATTTAAATATGTTCATACCTCTGCATGAATAAACTGTAAATCTAGATAAACCGAACTCTAACACAATTATTACATGCATATATGAAAATGTAAGCATTTGATACTATCAGTACTGCAAAGATCAACTGCATACATTTGTCAGTTAATTTTGTTACAGCTTCTGTAGGGTATGAATACATTTGGAGATGAGCGCAAGCTGTTACACACTGTAACTTCTTTTGATACAAGAGTTTGCTTAATCAAAAACATGCCCACTGTCCATTCCAGCAATTAAAATAGGACGTTGAAATACATAACTTTTTCTCAATTTCTTGACATTTCTGAAACTTTGTTGTTACTATAAAAGGGTGTATATAATACACCAATCTCCTAGTAGCACTCAAAATCATATTTAAAGTCCAAGGGCTGTCAAATAATACATTTCCGGCACTTCCATAGGTTATGGGATGGCTATGACTAATGAAAAGCTTCGCTAACTTTACGCTACATTTACCTAGTTACCACTACCATGTCCGATATTGTGAAATTACTGCCTATTGATATGACTGCAGATATGCTGGCAAGAAGATATGACAAGGCATTATCACAGTGTGATGTACAAACAAACTAATCAGAAAAATGTATTATAAAACAAAAAGTTAAAACTAAGGCCTACAAGTCCTACTTAAAGACACGCTCACCATAATTTATTTTTTTATTTTTAAAATAATAATAATAATAAAAGGCTTCCATAATACAATCCAATGTGGTATCAGTGGGACAAACTACATCTGACTTTATGGTGGCACATGGTGGACTTTACATGAAAATAATCTATAATTTATATTATGCAAGCACAAAATGAAATGGGGCAGTTAAGTGAACACTAAATCAATATTTGTGGGCTGGAGTGTAATCTAGAGCTCAGTAGATTATCAACCAACCAATCTCGCTAATACTCGTAATTTGTAGCCATGTGGTAGTCAGTTACAAATAAAACTGTAACAATAGCAAAATATACACGCACACACACAGACATAGCATAATATAAAGTAGTATCAGATCTCAGGAGTCATCTAAACTTGACTCAGACCTGAACGTTTGATCATCATTTAATGTGGCAGAAAAGAAAAAAAATAAGTAAAATAGAAAGCAAAATAGAATGTTGATTTTTTTTTTTTTTGATGTTATGCGTTTCTAACAAACACAACTTTGCCAAACAGGAACTGTACCATATTTGGCTTTATTTCAGAGGAAAAACATGGTCACTATTTGATTGAGCAGTTGGGGATGTGTGTGTGTGTGTGTGTGTGCATGCGTGCGTGAATGCACACATGCGTGTATACACACACTTACACAAACTGATGCACACACTGTTCTTGTTCATGAAGTGTTGCTGTGAATGGAAACACTGGATTTAAAAAAAGCACCTAATAATAATACGAAGAAAGCCTTTTAATGTTATCCTCAACCATTTGAATAAATAACATGAGATAAGTATTGAAAGCTACCGATAAATGATGTCCACAATGCATATTTTACTGTGGTAATTATAAATCATTACATACATGGCGCTTGTTGATATTAAGTGCCCACTAAGTATGGTGGATGCATCGTATTTCAAGAGCAGGCAATGTACATGAGCACAGACAGCAAGGAGAGTAATGACAATCCATTATCTTATATTGCTTGCAATAATAATTTTCAAGGGTTTCATTTTAGGAAGTGTCATCTATTAGATGCATGGAACAAAGACTTTCATATATAATCCAAAATGACCATTTAAGGGTTGTTACCAGGGTTGAGGTCGCAAAGATGCGATGTGCGAGTGGCCTTTCTATTCAGTGTCATTTTCAAACTTGGCTACTTGCAGAAGTTCTGATTCTCCAGTGATGGGGTACAGACACATGAGAACACATGAGAACCCCATCAACGATTAATATGTATACTGTCCACATAGATCTTGTGAATAAATACAAACATCACACTGAGCGTCATGGCTCAATGTTTCTAGAACCTTGGGCAGTAGTTTGAAAAAGGACGTTACTTGTAAATACAAAATACATATTTGACATGGAGGCGATCCTCTATGTTTAACAAATCTGAAATACATTCAAAGAGCGAAAATACTATATATATATAACAAAAGGCTCCAGAGATACTGGATTTTATTTAGAAATTTTTTTTCTCCTGTACTTATGTGCACAAAACACACACGCACATACACAAAAACATCCCACTGGAGGGGAGGATTTCATTTATACAGCAACTCTCAAGTGCTTCATTCTTAGGAAATTCTCCTGCAGGTTTGCGACAATATCCATAGTTGCAATCTTTTCCTTAGAGGGTTTGCTACAGTGGAGACATTATTTGCTGTGAGTGCCACCAGACTCTTCAATTGTGATAAATACAAGCAGCTGTCAATGAGTGGATCTCCTGTCCATCACAAGACTGCTCACCATTCATTTCCACGGTGAAAAGCAAGCAGAGGCCCACCGTTGGACTACCAGCCAAACATCGCCCATGCAAGTCCATTCTGAACGATTAGAATAAAACCATCTCTTCGAACATCAGAAATGGTTAAACTCCACTGACACGGTGATTGGCGTTACGTGTACAGCCGGTAGCAGGAGTTCATGTGTTAAGAGTTGTGTTAGCACTAATGATGGCCACCACATTAAACTGACAGAATGGACAATTTTCCCAAAATTAAAAGGCAGAGGGGTCGGGAGGAGAGTCAACGAGGTACCCTCCAAACTGAAGTTGCTGGAGATTTGAGATTGGTTAAATATCCCTGTTGCTGGCGAAAACCTGTCAGGATTACTAAGCAGGGCCAATTGAAATACTCCACATAAATGCATTGTGAGGCTCTCTTTTTGTTTTGAGGACAAAAGAATGTCAAGTTGCTCGCACTTCAGACTGGACACCGGTGCAATTGCCAAAGAATCTCTGACACTCTCTGAATTTTTACATCTTATAATTGCATAAAAGTCCACAGTAGACTTATATTAAATGCCTGAATGAAAAATTAAATTAAATTAAAAATTTCTATTTCGTCCTCC
The DNA here is from genome assembly GCF_018555375.3 of Anguilla rostrata. NCBI lineage: Eukaryota > Metazoa > Chordata > Actinopteri > Anguilliformes > Anguillidae > Anguilla > Anguilla rostrata. The sequence goes on from NC_057935.1 coordinate 38,105,650, forward strand.
TTCCCCAGAAGAACAATGTGGTTGGGTTGGTGGGAGAAAGTCTTAATTTTTTCTCACCTGGCTGCGAGAATACATCCTATGTAAGCTGCTGACCATCTTACATATTCCTTGGTCCACATGCTTCAAACCACTGAAACATCAGGGGCATTCACATTTGGAATAAAGAATCAGGATATGGTCTGTCCCACCTGGTTTGGAAGCGGATTGGATGGTAGGTCTGCTAAAGGGCATCATTCAAACAATTACAAATATGCACAATTTTTCAGTACCGATTAGCTCATTTGGTAAAGGAATCTCGCAGTGTAGACTGGGACCCACAGGCATTAAAATGGATTAGTTCCACATCACATATACCCTCTGGCATCCAGTTGGTGCCAGTGAGATATATACTGTACTCAGAGCTTGACATTAACTTTTTGGCTCACCAGCCACTGTGGCTAGTGGTTTTCCAAAGTCACTAGTCACTCAGCATTTACAATGGCTGGTGTTAATGTCAAGCCCCGACTGCACTTCTATCTGATTGGCAGACGCTTGTAGCATTGCATGGCCTGCAGGATGAAAACAGCCACTGTTCTGCGGATGGGCAAACCAGAGGCATAGAAAATAAAGTGGCCTGCATCAGTTAGCTGAAATTATTTGTCTGACTCAATTTTGACCTGGAATGGTGATGGTCATTACTTTTTTTTTTTACCCATTCTCAAAAAAATATGTCTCTTGATTCATCTAGCTAAAAAACCGCAAGGATGAAATTAAGTCAATCTCAGCAACAGATAAAAAAACCCTTCATTACTGATGGCAGCCACATCGCCAGTGTGCACAGTACTTTTTTCTACAAGTGGAATCAACTCCCTGTGGTACAAAGTAAGTGTAAACACAACACAACTGAATCTAATCTGATCAAAAATACATTAGCATCAAACCCACATATAATTTAACTGCACAAAGGATGTGAAAGGCTCTTTAGGGGAACTGTAAAGGAAGGGAAATGGCATCTCTGACTTCACAGTACACTGCTACTTGCATAATTTTCTCCGTACTAGGCCTCAATTCAATCAAGCCACAATGCGCCGTCCTTGACTTCGCCTAATGAGTTTAAGCAAGTGTTACAAAAAATAAAAAAAGCTAAATTTGCAGAAATTTGTTTCAAGAAGGCAAGGACAAAGTGCATTGTGGTTAGATTAGAGACCAGGCTTTTCTGTGCCGTGTCCGTTTCGTGTTTTGGAGTGTACTTCAGTACAGCTGCACTGCAGAATTGAATCGCTGTCACGCATATCAATTATACCAATTCCTCACATGCATTTTTATGCAGCTGGATGAGGAGCTATGATTCATGTGGTTAAGGACCTCAGTGAGTGTTTAAAACCCGTGTCGATCAGACAGTTTTACATGGGAACAAGTACACAGCATGTACGGCATACATCTCATTAGGCCATTAGATGGTGGCCCCAAACAGAATCCATAATTTATGGCCAAGAGACAGACTCAAAGAAGTTGAAAAGCATAGAATTAACCGACCAAGAAATCAAAAGTAAGTTGATCAATATAATATTAGTACTTCATAAAATTTACATTTGCCATCAAGTTGAAGATATATACAGTATGCTTAAATGGCAGTTGAAATAACATCAGAAAATGTATCTACTTTTGAAGATGAACAAAACTTCCTAGCATAATTTATCTGGAGACTTTGTGACATCACCTCTGTAGCATTCATGCGGTTATTCTGGCCTTTATTTTCTGGAAGCAACTACAGCCATCCACACAGATATTCAATTTGAAAAAGAAAAATCACATAATTCTAAAACTGACACTGCTGCCCCACAGGGGAGTCAAATCTACATGACAGGGAGCCCTGGAAGGGCACTCTCTCACAGAACGTTGGACAGCATTTCCAAAAACATTTTGCTCATCCTTTAAGGGTGTACATATCAAACTAATATTTCCGAGTGCTGTTGCCTATCTCTGTTGTTCTCAATGACCAATTTAGAGACTTGGATGTCAAAACCAGATGGACAAGGAACCCATGAAACGCACGTTCATCCGGTCACAAGAAGGATACAGTACATGAAGGAAACATGACATCAAACAGGGACAACTAGACACATTAATGCATAAGGCCCAACCAAAATGGAATAAAGCTTGTTCTTTCATTAACAAAGCTGCAACTGGCAATTGTTATTACAGGAAATAAAAAAATTCCATCAACTGAAACCAGATTACAAAAACAAGGAAGACAACAATTCCAATGAATTAACGTGAAAATGACATAATGAAATTATAATGTAATATAACATTCCACCTGACAAGAATAATGAACAATCAATAATGTCCCTAACCTAGTTAGTGTACGTGCCAAACGGCAAACACCTATTGTTAGCATCCCTGCACCTATTCCAGGAGTTACCAGAGAGTTCTCATGACGACCAAGAAGCAAACTGGTATGCACTAGAGCACACAGTGTATTACACTTGTTTTGAGTCATAATGTTTAGTGACGGTGTAAACCAAATGCCTGAGCAAATGATAATAAGGTTTAACCACGCTAATGGGCTAAGCAGCAGGTTCCGTTTCTCAGCAGTGTCCATGGATCTGAATCAAATTTGCCCAACTGAATTGTTTTAATTTCTATATATTCAGTTGAAGCACATGCAGGATACCCAAGATTTTGTTTTTATACAAAATAATACATACTGTTCTATGTCATATGGGCCCAAGATGCACATTCTAACCTAAACTGGCCAGAGGAAGAGATTTAAAGACCACAATACAGTTGAGCCTGAAATCAATTTATACGCAGAGTATGCTTAAAGGCCATTTGAGGGCTCAGAGAACACCAACTGTCTTGTTTGACTTTTTCCACATTTGATACAGTGAACCCTGGGGGGTTTGAGAGGCATTTGTGAGACATCATTGTCCTGGCCAAATGCTGATCATTAAGCCCTGACTCCAGAGGCCAGTAGAGACAGAAGCCAATCTCCTCTTTAAATGTGGATCTCTCGGTGGTGGCCCAGTTCCCTGTCTCTCTGTCACAGAGGGCTGAATTGAGCAGGGAGCTGAAGCAGTTGGCCTTGGAAAGCAACCGCCATAGGCTCAGATGGCACTCCCGCTAATACTAATTCTTGGCCATCACGCATAGCACCAACAGCCATGGAAAGGCGCCGAACGCTCGCCGTTAGCCAGAGGTCCGTGGAGAGCCAGCCGAGAGCGTGCGGTCGATTTGTGTAGAGTAGCTTCTTCGGCTGCGGTGCGCTGGAATTTGGGGGTGGGCAGCTCTGCAGGCATCAGTAAGCCCCAGTGAACGGGCACTCCATACCCCTGGGGATCACTTACTCACTTCAAGGGAGAAGACACTGGAGCCTGTGACCTGCAGGATGTTCTTCTCATTGACCAAAATCTGCCTCTAAAGATGTGCATGTGGAGAAGCAACATCCCCCCCCCCCTCCACTCACTCCCCCCACCTCACCGCACTAGCAAGGGTGTATCCTTTGAGACTAGCCAGAATACAAAAGGATAAAACATTTTCTAAAACAGATATCTGGACCACGACAGGCGCTCGAGGAACTAACTGCATCCACCACTTTGCAGCGGGGTTTGCGAGCGTGGGCAAGCAGTCATTTGATTTGTAAACCGATAGGCCGCCTCCACTGCAAATTCGAAGATTACCTTGTTCACTGGTCCGACACGGAATTGTGATTACTCCACACTTGCCTCCATTAGTTTACATTGGTGTAAAAAAATGAGTGTGTGAGGGGTTGGGGTGGGGCGGAAACTGCGATTCGAATCCCATATCAACACATTTACACAATGTAATTACGACACGAGTGTATAAATGCAGGGTGTTGTGCATTGTGCTTTTTTTACTTTCTGCAAACCTGATAGCGATTTTCACTAATCTGCAATAAAGTTCAAGGAGCTTCTGTCTCCGTTCAGGAGCCCCAGGAGCTTGGGGGTGTAAACAGACAGATAAATGGGTCATGACTTGACATGGATCCTGAAATAAATGGCAGCATCCAAGCAGTCTAACAACAAACCACACATCTCCCTCAGCTGAGATACATTTGAGAAATGATATGCCTAGCCCTCTTGACAAACATGCAGGTTTGGACAACTTGCACCTGTGGAGTTGGTTCTAAATTCTCCATGATGCTGCAACAATGAAGAAAGGGCGTGTCAACATACGCACACACTAAGAATTATCAACGGGACAAAAACTTGACAGTTAGCTGAAATGTTAAAAAGAATATGTGTCCCATTTGAGAAACTGACCAAGAAAAGCACTAGCTAGAAGGAAGGGAAGGAAGGCCCTCGTCATGTCATGATACAGCAGCATTTAAGGGGTTGACTGATGAGCACAACTATCTTGACTATCTAGCACAACGATAGCTTCTAGCACCGTTAACAATAAAATGCATGACAAATTATCACATTATTTTACACAAGTAGGTAGGTGCCATGCAAAAATTTAGAGTTGGAGGCATAGGACCACTTCAAAAATAAACTTTATAAGTCCTTTTTATAATTCAATTTGCAAATAAATTCCCCATTACATTGTGTGGTTTAGGCCACACAAATTCCACAAAACAGTTAACAGAGGAATTCTCATTTTTTGGGAGGGTTTTGGCAGTGTGGTGCTAAGCTGGGATGAGCACTTCCTTAACTAGGTGTGCCTCAATTCTGCATGCGCCTGAAGCCATTCTACTGAGTCCAGAATACTCCCCAAATGTTTGCAGCTCAGCCATTAGTTCCACACAACCCTGCTGCAGCAGACTGTCACACATTCAATCTGGAGAAGGGACACAACCTGAAACTTACAACCTGAAACTTTACTTCACATTTTGACTCCTGCACAGGCTAGTGACTATAACTATTCATGTTCTCAGTGTGGAATTATTCCATGGTGACTTTAGCCGCGTTTCCACCGAAATTACCCGGAACTTTCAGTCCCAGGAACTACTTTACCAGGAACTAAAAGGTTCCTTCAGCCAATGGTTGTCTGCGTTTCCACCGGGGTCTAAAGTACCGCGAAGATTAGGTAAATTAGCCCACTGACGTTGTCGTCGGTCCATCTGTCATATGAGTTCTTCTGTAACCCCATACTACCACCGAAGTAGCCTACATTATTTTCTAATAACCGGGACAGCCCGGAGGGGTTTATTCCACTTATATACAACGGGTTACCAACAATGACTATATATGGTTACTTTTGTATTTATTGATTTTCATATATCCTCTCAAACACATTCATTAACAGCAGAAAACATGCACACGTTGTAAACAATTAGCTGTTTTATTACTTTCTCGTCGTCAATTCCATATAGGCTAATCGCAAAATGACAAGAATAGAACGAAAACTCGGACTTGCGTGAAAATGTAAATTAGTAGTGGTACAGCCACCGTTTGCTTTCCTTCGAAGTTACTGCTAGCCGAGCAGCGACGTGTGCCCTCCAGATGCGAACCATGCACCATAAATGAGTCCATAGTCTTCCTGGTCTTTTCGTGGAATTGAAAAATGGCAGTAAAATTGAGTAAAATTACGGCAGTCTGAAAAAGCTAAAGGGAAGATTACTAGAATTAACCTGTTATTTTACCCGGATAAAAAGTGCGGAAGGTGATTTCCAGTTTGCTTGTACTGTATCACCAATGTTAATCGTGCAGAACTACCGCATACCTCACATAACTGTATCAAACGTTTTGAGTCAATTACAACGGGCTAACAAAGAAAATCCGGAAGAAAATATTCAGCAACCGAATTAATCCGTTTGAATGTTTTGGTAGCCTACGTAATATGCTGTCCCAGCACGAATGCTTAGCATTTTATAAAACGAATACTAAAGCAAGAAAAGAACAGAAGAGCACACGTTATAATTCCAAGACGTTGACAGGTTATAACCAAAAGTAGGCTACTGCGCCGCATAACATACAAGTTTGATTTGAAGTTATTATGAAAATTAATTGGTTTGCGCTGCATATTTTCAAACATGGCGGGTAATGGCGGAAAATAAATACAACACAAACGCTACGAGTACTCGACCAATCAGAAATGTTCAGCGCAGCAAGCTCCACCCAAAAGGTTCCTGTACTTTCGGAAAGTACTACCCCCCGAGCAGGAACGTTTTGGGGGGTAAAACAAAGCCCCCAGAACTAAATTTAGACCCTAGTTCCTGCGGTGGAAACGCACTGAGTTCCTCAAAAGGTTCCTAGTTCCGGGGTATAGTTCCTGCGGTGGAAACGCGGCTTTTGACATAAAAAAAGCTAATTCAAATTCTCTTCTCTGTATATGAAAGCAAAGCTCCTTTTCGGCCATTTTAAAAGGCTCATTTAGGAGGGGAGTACCCAAAAAGGACACATTTTGGATTGTAACAAAGCATAACTAATCTGCAATCAGAATTTAAACATGCATTATTTCCTGTCGTGGCTGACAAAAAATATGTTGCATATGAAATAAATGTGAATTAAACAATACATGAACTGGGATTGTATAAACCATTTAAACAGGAACAGTTTAGAGATCACTGAAACCAAATATTTAAGAATATTTTATTATTTTTAAGACTTCCACACAAACAGATTTGTATTATTCAGAAGCTATCATTTAGTTGCAGTTTATAAATTTAAAACGATATTTCTTTCATCAAAGCCAATATTTCATTAATAAAATCAGACAAATACAACAGAGCAGTAATTTTCATTCCTTACACAGATTCTGCAAAACACAAATAGATCATACTTACATCGACATTATTAGGTTCACAATTAAAAATAGCAAGCAACTGAATACAATAAAAGTGCATAACACCTGAATTGGTTTCACGCAATTAAATGCTTTTATATTGCACTGAAAAGACACAACACATTTCCGTTTAGTCCGATTATTAACAGAATAACAGTGAAAAACTATATGCAGCCATTAAGCCAGTGACCTTCTGTGCTACTAGCTTTTGTTGTGAACTTTGTACAGCCAAACTATTAATCAAAAAACAGGTCGCAATTGATGCCTTCCATGCTAAACTAGCCCTGTCCATTGTTTTTTCTTTTAATTATATAGAATTAAATAGTAATTAAGAGTCTTTGCTTAAAGGACTCATTTAAAAAGACAGTAAGTGGATCAGAGTCACGAAATTAAATAACTTTGTCCACAGCTGAAAATAACACCTTCTTCAGGCGCCTTGAGAATGCAGCAGTGCACTATTGATGGCTGCTGAAGAATAAGGTCACGTCTCAGACATGGGCCGGACAGAGGGGAATCTGGGCAACAGAGACAATCTGTGGTCAGAAAACGAAATGGGGAAACTCTCAGCCGAACTGCGATAAAGTTACTGAGCTTAAGTTACAAAATTAAAACACAACTGAGGAAAGGGCATCATCTGGAGAAATGGTCTGTCTAGAGTCTAGGTCTGAAATTCTCGGTGGAGAAGGAATGGACCACAAGGAATGGGTCAAACATTCCCGAGAGTAACACTGGACACCTCTTAAAAAAAAACCTCTCTCCACAAGGCCTGTACCGCCATGACCTGAGAGTCATATCTATACACATTTTATCATACAGGATTTGTTTAGCTGTATTTTAGCAGTATTTGCTTTATCATTTAATGCACCTATCTTATGGAAAAGGATCAACTGTGAAATGAATATTTAACAATGTCACCTAAACAACTTATCGAAGAATTCCTGAATTAATGTAATGCCACTTGAGTGCATGTCCCAAACCTAGTAAATGGAAAAGCAGACTCTTTATGCAGACTGATTACAGAGTAAGCTTTGGTAAATCTAAGCACATCTGCAAACAAGCATTCCAAACAAGGTTCTGAATGGATTAACTTGACATATAGTCTATTCCGTTAAAAAATGATATCAGAGGAATGCCATATCCAAATATCCAATGTTACCTTTGCATCTACTTACACCAATATTACCAATGGCACCTGATGCCTGAACCAAGAAGTCCACTCTATGCATCCCAAAAAAACCTCCACCAGCTGAAATTGTAAGTGTCGGCCAAACAAACAGGAGTTTAACAGGTCAAACGGTGGATTACTCATTTATGCCACAAATGACATTTAAAGTACTTCATACACTTTTTCTTAAAGAAGTGCTCCCATTTCACCATCAACCATCCATGGGCTGCTCTTTAACACAGCCTAATTCTACCAGACTAGTGACTGGTTCTTATCCAGACCACAAGATGACAAACAGGAGAGAAGGCAAGGCAGCAGAATGACCATTCTTTAAACAAATTGCTCTCAGCTTATAGATAAAATATCACTACTAAAATGACACTTTTACACTAGCTATTTAAATGAATAATTTACTGTCAAGCTAACTGGATTGCAGCAAACGTTCATCTTGTGATGTGAAACTAATGAACATTTTCCTGTTACAAGTTGCACTGTATACTTAGTTAGCATTCACCCTTTTAAGCTACACTGTAAAACTACTTAGCATTTACCCATCAAGCTGCACTGTAAAACTAGTTAGCATACACCCATTAAGCGGCACTGTAAAACTAGTTAGCATTTACCCATTAAGCTACACTATAAAACCAGTCAGTATTTGCCTGTTACAAGCTGCACAGTAAAGACAGTTAGTATTCGCCTGTTACAAGCTGCACTGTAAATATAGTTAGCATTTGCCTGGTACAAGCTGCATGGTAAAACTAGATAGTGTTTCTTTGTAACAGGTTGTGCTATAAACCTAGTGATAATTCAACTGCTATAAGCTGCACTCCAAATCTAAAATGAGCAGCTTCACTTGCATGGTAAAAATAAAAAATAAAAATAAATAAATAAATAAAATAATAAAACAAGCGGAGATTCACTGTAACAAGCAGAGCGGAGAAACTATATTAAGCAAGTAACAAGTGGTGCTGTCACGCTCGTGTACATTCACCTGCTACAGGAAGTGTGATTACTGTAGGCCTATGTTCCAAACATGGGGTTACTCTGTGAAATGAAAGTAAGCATATTATTCTTCTGGTTTGTTATGGTCTGGGCACAATTTTTTTAAACAAAGGCAAAAGTTCATTTTAGGCAAATAATATACACTGATAAAATGGACTCAATGCTGCTTTTTAATAATAATATGTGAAACTCTACCATCTATAAACATTTGTTTTTGTTCTTGTCCAAAATGTTGACCCAATTACAACACATTCATTTATCACATATGAAAGAAATTTATGTTTTTGTCAGTGTTACTGGTTCTTCTGTAAGTTCCAGGCACAAAGGTTTTAACTGGAAAAATCCACTTCCCCCTAGAGTCAAGCTGTGTTCTACAGAAATGTCATGAGCAGCCCTTGGTAAAGTAAACAAAAATGCATTTGTTTAAGCCATGAAGCAAGTTCACAAAATTAAATAAAAGTGGTAGAAAGCACATAATATGAAAAAATATCAGCCTTTAAATTTAGGGTGTAACCCATTGACAATACCTCATCAGGCATAAAAAGTGTATTGTCCATTTGATAACATTTGTTCAATATAGTAACATAATATATTAATTTTGATGAATATAGTTGCAAATTCATATATTAGCATAATATTTAATGATCATAACGTCCATAAATAAAATTATCAACTGGTGCATTAGTAATATGATATCCTACTAGTGTTGGCCCTAAACAAAAAAAAAAAAAGATGTAACTGTAGTCACGGCTTTGATTGATCATTTTAAAATAGCCAAAACATAAAGACAATTATTTATTAAATACATCATTAATGACCACTTAGCATACAACTCATGGAAGTTACTGGATTGCACTGCATAGTCATTACTATTTTCTCTCATGTCATTTATTTCTTTTGAGTACAGGCTTTTAGTGTAGAAATTTTCAGTAAAGCCAGATTTTTAATTTTGAGCTAGATTTAATGTCATCAGCCAAACTGATGGGCAATATAGGATTGTAAGCCTGCATTTGATAAAAGTGTCACACACTCACACATACACCACTAAAATAGAGGGAAAAAAATCCAACATTGACGTGCATGATTAATGAATTCATCAATTCGGCATGTAGACACCAAAATTAATGCATTTCGCGGGATGCAGCAGTTGACCAGGGCTCAGTTGCATATGATTTCCAGTTACAACACATTGGGTCATTCAGGTTGAAACAGGCTTCCATGCACATTCTCATGTGCACCTTCTGATTAAAAAAAAAAAAAAAAAGATTTGATGGACATAAATGCCCAACCCTGAACTTGCAAACTTGCAATTCACGTTGTACGAGACGGTCTTAGGCACTGTAGCGGGCTCGACACAGACGAATCCTCGTTCAAAGCTAAAGATTTTTCATTGCCTGGGTTTAGCTGTCATCCCAGTATTGATTTAGAAACAGACAGAAGATACATCAACTCAGCATTAATGCGATTGCGAAGTCAAATGTTCAGCTGAGGGAGAAAAAAAAAGTAAAGAAAGCAAAGAACTGGCAGATTGACAAAAATGTAGCGCTAAGCCGTGAATATGCAGAATCTTTACGTTGCGATACGGGCAAGAGCGTTATCCATTCGCGAGGGAGATGGGTGCCAAACACAGGGGGGAAACAACCTCAGATTGAGGACGGGTACTTCAAGGCTGCTCACTTTCAGCGCCTTGTCAGCGTTAATACCACAGAGACAAGAACACAGTCAATCAATGTTGGTTACTAATCGAGTGGCCAAACAAAGCACATACAGAGAAAGCACTTTTCAACCTCCGCATCGCGAAATGAGAGCTAATAAATATTAATAGGCTCTGTTTGAACCCCACTTTTACACTCATTTAAGCGCTGTAAAGGAGGTGTCTGCAATTATTCATAGGAATCCAGGATCATAGCTTATTGGTGTGAAAGCAAGTCGGCAGGCCAAGAGAAGATCTAAGCGGCTGGATATTAAATTGAGATTCCCTTCCTCTCTGATGCTCGAGAGTATTCATGTTTCCCTCTCGGTACACAGCACCTATAATGCCGGTGCGGGCGAGCATATGGGGCCGCGGGTTTCGCTTTGTGCGTTTCCACGGCGCGCCTCCCCGCCTCTGACACACGCAGAGGCCCGCGAGCAGGTGTGCCCGGCGCAGGTTCGCAGAAAGGCCACGGTGGACCACCGCTCATTGGCAGACATAACGAGCTGAAATGGAAACTGTCTGCAACGAGGCGCCGTTCGAGCACCCGGACATGGCGGTGGCGGGGGAGAAGCCGATGCGGGCCACGCCGGGGAGGCCGTCTGCCAGGCCGCGGGGGCAGAGTCAGGGGATACACGACAAGGTCAGCAGAATGAGAATATTCCAGAAGAATGATTCACGGGCAGTGACGCCACTAGAAGGACCTCCAGTTCAGAAATGTACCATGAGGCTTTGCAATGTTTCCTGATGGAGCCAAACAACTGGTTAATTCGCATGGATTGGTGGTAAAGGTAGACATGCTGCCCTTAACTCACATGGCCAGACAGCAAGATGGAGACATAATGACACACATGTGCAGAGATAAAGAATAGACAGGCTAAATAATCAGATTGAAAAACAATTGGACAGTGGTTGTGTTTTAAGCAGACACTGTTTTTTTTAAGTGAAATTTAATAGCACTTATTATAGCATGTCCGTGTCTAGTAATTATTTCCCTTGTTATTTAAGGAATCCAAACTTGAGCAACAAAAATGTTATTCCTACGCAAAGATTGAAAGATATAAAAATACAAACATTTTAAACATGGTCACATTCACATGAAACAGCCACATTAAAACAATTATTTATAAATAACGATTGAATTGGAATCTGCAGCATTTGCATGTTCTGCTTTCGCCCAATTAAAAGCTAATTAATTAGATACAATTCTATTAAGAATCAAATCCCACTCATCAATACGTGCAACCTGAGGTCATTCATTGCTCAAGTGCAAATTGGCTTTAAGGTTTATACCAATCTAAAAAAGCACAGGAATACGGCACAAGAATAAAGATTTGAATTTAAAAAATGGAACAAAAATTTGTGCAGGTAATGAAATGAACAGCTGCATAAATTGATCCAGTGTCTGTGCACAGTTGCTGGCATTATGGAGGAGGCCTCAAATTTAGAGTACCCAAGCACTGGGTGTGGATACATCACTTCCTGTGGGATCCTGCTCTGCTGATCCCTTCCTATCTCGAAGGCAACCGTTAGTTAAATAAACAAAATTCCCATTAATGTTCTAATGCAATTGTATGAAAATGACTAATAAACTAGGATTGTAAGTTTATTTTAGGTGAACACATCAACTGATTTTGCTACTCGCAATTTCAGTGCTTCCAAAGATGAAGCAAACCTGATTGGGGAATCATCTATAATTCCATGCAAGTTTAAGCACAAAAATTGCCTTTAGCAATCCATTAACATGTGACAAGAGTAACATTTCTCAAAAAAAGGATACTACCATAAAAAAACGAGGCTCAAAAGATGTAGGTATATGAAATCGGTCTTGTCGTTCCACTGTGAACTAAGAACCAAGCAACCCTCAATCAAATGTTTAATAAAGATGTTCACTTGAATAATAAATAAGCTTTTCCAATTATTACAGAATAGGGGGAAGTTACTGGGAAAAAATAGTTAATCAATTCTTGTCCAATCCATTATACAATAAAAAGATACAATTAGAGTTTTTGAAAAGAGGTAGCCCCTATTGAAGTCTGTATTTCCATACTGTAGTCATGGAACACAAAATTCAAACATTAAAAAAATAAACAATACCAAAAACACTGGAATATGTCATGGTGTGAGGAAATGGCAGTACTGTGTATCTCCTTGACAAGCCCTAAGAGACGATCCTGTTTCCTGAAAAATGAGCTGCATTCCCTATTGTGTTCGGTCCTTCCATTTTAAGGCCAGACCAGTTATATCATGAGCCCCCCTTCCCCCAGCCCACCCCCCTCCCCCCTCCAACATCCTTATGCTGCCTTCAGTGTCACAGAAAATGGGAAAAACACTTTTCTATTAGTCTGTTGTGGTAATGCAATGGAAAGAAATCTACAAGTGCAAAAGGCCCTCAGGATAAGACTACTAGGGGTGGTTACCAGTTGCTTATGTTGTATTCAATCAGATAGAGAGATGGAGACTATCACTTTAAATTTTATACTTAAATATTATTGATTGAATCAATTTCTTTAGAGAATATTTGTACATATATGACGTTAAGCACCATTAGTAAATCCACAACAAACACACTGTCCTTGCAGTTTGGTCAAAATTGTAAAGAAAAATAAACAAGTGTATAAGTGAAGTAATTCATTTTGGTTGATGGAAGTAAGGTTTACTGTTGCTGGAACCACAATTTTAACTCGATACATCAGATATAACCTGTTGTAAAAGTAATAAGTCCACTCCCTGTCAATCTAAGTGCTTCCTGATTGTCTTCAGTGACAATTATGGGTTCCACTGATGAATAGATTACGACCAATCAAATAAATCAAATGGGAAATTCACGCAGATTACATAAATTTAATCTAGATGTCACCCTCACAAAAACATGCACTTACAGCATGTGTTTACGCATGCACACACCACGTCATTTAGCCTGACGTCATAAAATGTATAAATTAAATTACCGTAGAATGATATCAATACTGAATGGTCAATATTATCATATTAATATTACTATATTGACGAAACACACTCATTTTTCATCCACATTTGGACTGAACCATCCATATCTGGGAATTACAGTTTGTATCTGTCAAAACACTACATGCTACATTCCTAATGTTAGTATGCAAAGCCTCAAGATTGACCAAAAAAAAACTGTACTTCACTACACAAAAAAAAATGTATGTTCAATTGCCATTTCTGCTAATGCATACTAGAAAAAATTATCATATCAATGTTTTGCTGCTGATTTGAGCAATTTTAATACATACAAAAAATCTCCAAGTACACAATGTTATTTTAGTTTATCAACATAGTTTATCCACATTACTATATATATTCAAGCAGTTTTGAATAGCTTTTTACATTTTTTGTTGAGGAAAGCGAGGTCATGCATATAAATGTGTTGCCGCTTCAACAACATTAAGGTGTCCAGTCACCCGCCGCCGGTTTACACACATCCGATGACAGTATTGTTTTCCGTGGCGACCCGTTGTCACCGGGAGGCCTCGCGGTTGAATCCTGCCTGGTGCCGCGCGGGTCTTCCCCAGGTGCCCTCTGGGAAAGCGGTTAGGGCTCGGGATGACAGAATGACAGCCGCGGGCAGACAGCTGAGGGCCCCGCGCCTCGTCCCCCCGCTTGCCGCGCCGCGGGCCTCTCGCACAGACACGTCCCGTCCGCCGCCCCCCCCCACCCCCCCCCAAAACCCCACCGATGCCAGGGGGTTTCGCGCAAAGCGTCGTTCCGCAGAAATTTTGGCTCATCTCAAATGCGAAATTACATTTACGCCCTCCCTCCTATGCATACCTTTGAAGGAGGCACGGAAGGTCAAGCTTCGCAAACCCGCAGAGGGGTGTTTTTTGGGGATAGACTTCCGCGGTCAAGAAGTCCGCATGCACTATTTATGACCCAAAGTTTTTGTCCATTCGCAGCTCGTTTCAAATGTACGATGTCGCAATGCTCCGCGCTGCTGTGCCTTTGGCAAAGAGCATAACATTTCCAGTGTGTGCAAATTCAATTTGCCCAAAAACAATTAGAGTTGCGATTTGGAAGCATATCCGAGAAGCAATAGGTGCTTAAAACATAAGCAGTTAATGAATAGTAACCTCATTAGAAAGACTTGTTCATTTTCCTCTTGATTTTATTTCTGCTTTACCCGGTTTCACGTTGCATCAGAGAACAAAATCAATGGCAATTGTGCAACGCAGAAGAGAAATGGAATCACTGCACTGTTCATAGGGAGTAATTAGACAGCCATTACTGTCCTGGGCAGCAAATAGTACATTTTTCAGAAAGAAGCACAGTAGCCATTAACACCCCGGCCACACATTGAATTAAAGTCCTCAGACATTACGGAGAGCAAGCTGAAATATGCAACTCTGTTACGCAGGGCTGCCATCAAAGTATTTTGCCAACATTTTCTGAGGGTACTTAGCTTGCCAAGGGTGATCTGAAAGTCTGCTTGCATAGACAGGGTGTAATGCTATTAAAACTGAATCTCCTCTTTGAATGATTTCCAAAAAAACAACATTTTAATTTTAAGCAAAATAAGTCATCTTCAAAGGTACGGTTAAGGACTGCATGTCTGGTTAGCTTTAATATAGAAGATACAGGACAGGGTACATTCTCCTTGTAAGGGAAACAAAGTCCTCATCTGTAACCAGAAAACATAAAGTCTCCCGGCCAGTGGATGTTTCAGCGAAGATACAATCTTTCTTTATCCCCCATACTTACGCTGTGCAAAGACAGATGAACATCAAAACAAAACTGAATAATGCCTGATTTTACAACAGTCAAAGACAAAAAAAAAAAAAAAGAAAATATCAAAGCAAATTTCACTGGGGTCGTCTGGAGTTTTTCCAGTCACACCTGCATGTATGATCAAAAGGGATTGAAGACGAGACGATACTCATTTATGATCTCCAGGATATCTCCACCATAACTGAAACTGAAAACATGACAAACTGTCCATTTCTGTCCAGACCATAACAAAGTCACTTCTGCTTCACTTGGGAATTACATGGGATGGATTTTTATGATTTTTCAATTACCAACACACCAAATGCAACAATACTATGTAGAACAAACTAAAAAACGAAAATGTGCATTGCATTGCAGTGGAATGCAGACCTTTATTTGGATAAAATTAAGGATTACAAACATGTTTTCACATACGCTACTTGAATAGCTACATTAGGGTCTGTTCTAATTGTATAATTACATGTAAAGCTTAGGGCAGATTTGGTCTATAACTACCAGTTGGACAAAGGCACGCATTCTCATCTCAAACAAGCACGAAACCGTGTAGACCCACGGCGCACCTGTACAAAGTGTCATGAGTAAAACTTGGCTAACTATATAGCTAGCTAGCTATGGCATGTTCTCACCTCTGTAACGGTATTTGTTGTCCTCCGTGTGCCAATACATCTGTATCGGTGGTATGCGCTAAGTAGGTTAACTAAAGTAGGCAAAACGCTAATATGTTAGGGTTAGCTAAAGTAATGTTAGGCGATAAAGCTGTGCTTAAAAATCTTGTGGCGTTCGTTGTGGTGATATAGGAGATTCACCTGCGCATGCGTCCTACTACTAAATGAAGCAGCACCTGCGTATGTGTCCCACAGGTCGTCTGTGAGCGAGTGATTATTTTTAATTTCACTAAAGAACTTGGACAAATTAGAAAAGCTAATTGCACAGAATTTAAAACTTTACCAATCACTCAATAAACAGTACATGTTTGAGCCTCCCAAGTAATCATGGTTCGACCTGCACCTGCACAGCAGCTGAGGAATGTATACCCCTCTGACGCACTCACCTGTGAGCCAGCCACCATTTTACATATGGTATCACTGGTCACACTGTACTACAGGAAAGCAATCACCAAATAGAAGATGGCTACGTGCTACATGGCTCACACAGTGACAAAAGACAGCTTGTGGGCATGGTTTTGGATCCAGGCCTGCCTGCACTCAAGGGGAGTACCATTACCATTACAACTGACCAAACTACTTCAGTTAATCAAATTTTTAAATTATGTACAACTAATATGTGAAATAGTACAATAGATCTCTGTGCCACTTTCAAGAAAATGTGGCTATACATAAGCATTCATGTTCCCAGAGCAAGAAATTTCTGAACCAAATAATAAGCTGAACTCATAGTATGTGATCTACTTTTATCTTCACATCACTGTATCCCCAATTTCTGGACAGGCTTTTATGAATTACCTAGACTATGCAACTGTGTTATAATGCAACGCATGAGCAAAAAGGTTTGACCCATTATTGTAAAGCACGTTCATTCTGAAGGTCACAATGCAAGCTGTTGCTGAGAAACTCATGGGGTTTTAGATTCCATGTCACAAAGCTAGAGAACAAAGGTAGTATACATCACATGATTTATAAGCGCAATGCCAAATGAAGTGACAAATAAAGAAACAGAACAAGGAGATGTTTTACCCACGTGCCAGTAATGTATACATTTCCAGAAAAGATTCTTCCAAATAAATTTAATATTACTTCATTGTCCAACTAAATTTAATATTACTTTATTGTCCTTTTTTTCAGGAAAAGGGATCCAAGTCAACTACAGTGTGGCAAGTTGCTCTGCACCAGTTATTTTAGAACACGCAATGACATCATTAATCCCTGAAGCGATTTCATGATAATGAGCACAAAAGAGGTGTCAACCCTCATAAAGCCTTGAAACCTCCAGGATAATGCTGAACCCTTTATGAAGACAATCTTTTTTTCTTCGCTTTTAAATTAATCTTATTCCATGTGGACACCTGGTAGAGCCGTCAAATAGGCCACACACACAACACAAGCAAGCCCAGCGCCTTCCGTTTCGCAGCCAAGCAGTCAATCAGATGTATTTAGCGCATGCATCGCAAGGACAAAAACTCAGGGGGGATGGAGGCATTTCCATGGACAAAAACAGAGGGAGATCACTGACGCAATCACTAAAGGCCCAATGAGCGCAGCACGATCGCAACATGAGGTGATGATATCCACTCAAATGAAGTGCTATCAGCAAACAAATTCCCTTTTCAGAAAATACTTCTTTTTTTTTTTTTGTTTGTTTGTTTTTAATTAAAACAGCCTGTAACTACAAATGGCTGCATATTTTATCTTATGAAAACCTGGGTTATGGTTCTCAGAATTTCCAAATACGGAAAGGCCAAAAAGACCAGGGTAATCTGTTATGCATAATGGGTTTGTACGACACAATTTAGGTAAACATGCTGCATTCTGTAGGATAAAACATATGGTAAATTTGACTTTGTATGAGGGTATTGTAACAAACCAAGGGCATGTTTAAAACAACACAAATGAACAATACTGTAAAGTGTAGAGAAAGGGAAGCACTGGTATCTGTAAAAAAAATTCTACTGTAAGAAAGACTAGCTTTGATTATCATAGTTTATGTAACCGTTACAACAAGTGTTAGCATTGATGATCACTATTAAAGAGAAAATGCACCATGTTGGTTCGTGGGGCACACAGCATCAAACTGCACGTAACATCTGCCAGCCTCTATTTGTCACGCTGAATCATGACAGCTCCCTCAGAAACTTATGAATGGCAAAAAGACACCAAACCCATTTTCCATCTGTTTGTCGTGGGTATCAATTAGTACGGAGCAGGGTCGGCACATATCTACTCATCTTTTCACAACACGAATGTGTCAGCGTAATCACTGGTGTCGACTGTCAGCCAATCCCGACGATTGAAAGATCAGTGGATCAGTGCAGCGCCCACTCTGAACTGATGCTAATGAACAAGAAGCATGTCTTCAGAAAGAATCTTCTTGGCATGAACTCACGAAGGGAGATGCTCATCAGCGTCCGCTATCCTACCCGACTGCGGTATTGGATAACAGATAATGAGAGTCTTCTGTCCCTGAAATTACCTTTAAACCATGGTGAATTGTACTAGGCATACAACCGAGATATTAGAAACTGCATGTTTAAAACAAATACTACTGTGGAACAAGGCATGGAACCAAACTAAAGAGGAACCTCATTATGGAGGAGCTCCAGGCTTAGTTTTAACCAAACTGGTGCTAGTTTTGTGGATAAAAACAGGGTCAGCGATGACTTACTTTCTGGGGGAGAAGACAGATTCGTTGCAGCACCCAAAAAGTTAAATCGGTTCCCAGCCCTCTGGGGAATGATAATTAGAATCCATTTCTGCTGAACTTTGAAATACAAAAACATGATAAATTCATCAAGTATCATTACAGCACAATTACCTTTCAAAGGCACACAACTTTAGTGCAGAAAAGTGCTAATGAATATTACATACAAAAAATGCCCACAAAAAAGCATTGGACAGATACTCTCATTTCTCAAAGGCGTATAAGAGACTAAAATCCGACTGCTTGCAAAATTCTCTCTATAACAATTGTATTTTGTTACTCTATTTTTAAAACCCGGGCTTTACTCTTAACGCACAAAAGGCACATTTGCCCAACTCACAAAATGCTGCTGCCCACAATCCCCCC